>NC_045784.1:12939177-13596399 GCF_008692025.1 Phocoena sinus
TCAGAATCTACTAGTTTAAAGCAAGCAGCTGTATACAAATAACAAAAGAAGCAACATCTTGTTACAGCTGGGCACACAGCATCCAAAGCAAACAGGCATGAGACAACGCATATTTATGCAGCATTAAAACCACATGAATGACATGTTGCAGGGCTGGGGGAGGGATAGAGGAAAAAAATGGAAACGAAAGACCAATGTTTCCCAATGCTATCAATGTATATAATGCTAAATTTCTCATTTGACCGCCTACCCAGGTGCTTCAAATGTCATGTGGTACAGTGAGAATGGTAAGAATGGAAACAACTGATCTGCATACCTGCCTTATACACATTTTCACAGGTCTTCTTTCAATGGTAAATCAGTTTGAGCATCTTTTGAATGTATTGTTTAATGATAGGTTACTTAACTCGGGCTTTAAACTCTCTAGGCATAAACAATGAATTATTTGGTAATTTCCCCTTTATAATAATATATGTTGCATGTTTTATTAGAAGTATACACAAAAATTATCAGTATTAAAGGTTTTCATATTCAGAAATATAAAACCATATTTAACAAATCATTAAGTAAATGCAGACAATTATAAAACCATAACTAGTAAAATATTAGTATTTAAGCAATATTAGAATCTTAACTATATAAAATAAAGCAGGTATCAATACTTTGAAAGGATTACTTACTATTGAACAACAGATATTGCAGAAGAGACTTTTCTGACATAGCTTTCTAATAGTTCTTAAAGGGACTGTTTGATATTGTATAGCACAAATTTGATTCAATAAATGTGGCATTATAAATTTCTTAGAAACTGAATGTTTTACCTTAAATATTATATAATAGTAGATTTTACTTTCTTGTATTATTTCCAAATACACTTTTATGTGATACATTAGAAAACGTTTGCTCATATAGACTATAATATAATCACCCTAAATATAGCTCCCCCAGCCCCCCGCCAACATTTGAAGATGAAACCACACTATATTATGGCATTGCTTATTCTGCCCTAGCATTTCAGCTATATTTTCTTTGGTAAACATTTTAACAATTGCTAGGTATTCCTCTTACACGATTAATCACAGATGGTTCATAAATGATGACACGTATGTGTTTAAGATGAAGCATTACTCAAAATGGTCATAGGTCATATTTTTTCAAGAAGAAATTAAACCAGCTGCAAGCAGGAAAAGCTATATCAAGATCACATATCGAATGAAAATAAAACAGAAAAGAGGATGAAAACAGGAAAATTATTACAATTATAAAGGTAATGGTTCTGAAATGTTCTATTATTATTATACAAGATAATCAGTCACCAAGCTGAGGGTATTTTCTTTCATGAGCATATCAGCTCTCTATTTCCTCTGTGAAATTCTGCATACACGATGATGAGTAGTCATTTAGTACACAGGGACATTAAAATATTCATGACGTGGCTACAAAAGAAATGCATATATTCTTACACACAGTATACAAACTGACATAGACACAATCAGATTTCTAGACTGTTTAGTGCACAGTAAAGAAATTTTAATTGAAACTTAGAATTTGTTTGTTTTTAGAATTTTGGTTCATGGCTGAATATTTAACTTCTAAACAAAGCCCAGGAGTTCAGATTCATCTTTTATAATTTTACTGTATATAATGATAATCTATATGATGACCTATATGTCCTACAAAATCCGAAAGCACTGTATTTACTAAAATACTCTGAAAAGATGTTTCAGTATAAGTCATCTGGTAAATACTGAGTTAACTCAAAATCCAGTTAGAATACTCCCTCCCACCAGTGTTCAAGTTCATCAGGATTTTACCACACGAAGCAAAGGAATTTAATCCCTTAATGGAAAATCATTACATCCTAGAATGACCATGAACTTTTACAGATCCTAAAGGAAAATCTTTCCCAAGAAAAAAGTAGTCACCCATTTGGTAGCAGTAGAGGTTTTCAATGGTTTGCTTAGCTTAAAAAAAAAATTCCAAAGACTATACCCTTGCGACTAAGGATATTACTTTTAAAATAATCCTCGAGAAAGATTTTAAAGGACTCTCCAAATAGACGTGTTAAATGTCTATGCCTTCTCTCTATAAATGTACCTAAAAGGATGTTTCCCACATCAACAAGGTAACCTGAGGTGAGGTTTTAAACTGACCCTAGAGTGCACAGAAGAGATGAATGTCTAGGGACTCCAAAACCTCCCTGAAACTAGAGACAAAATTAGGTACAGATTTTCCTGAGAAGAGGGCCCATGGCCCATCAGACTCTCAAAGCGATTATACCCCTCCAAAAGGCTTGTGACTCAAAAAAGTTTAAAACTGCTTATTTGAGTGCTTTTAAGATATCCTCAATTTAATATTTATTCAACTTGGCACTTTGAAATATTAGGCTACAAACTGATGTAAACTGTTTCAGTAAAATATGTAACAGATACCTTATACTTAAATAATAACCATTAAATACAAAAGTGTTTGAGGAAAAAAGCCAGTTAAATTTTAATCCTCAGATAATTCCTAAACAGTTTAAAGATATAATTGCTTTTTTTTTTTTTTTTTTTTTTTTTTTTTTTTTTTATGCGTTACGCGGGCCTCTCACTGTTGTGGCCTCTCCCGCTGCGGAGGACAGGCTCCGGACGCGCAGGCCCAGCGGCCATGGCTCACGGGCCCAGCCGCTCCGCGGCACGTGGGATCTTCCCAGACCGGGGCACGAACCCGCGTCCCCTGCATCGGCAGGCGGACTCTCAACCACTGCGCCACCAGGGAAGCCCTATAATTGCTTTTTTTCTCCCACTCAGAATATTGTGGAATGAAGGAGCAAGCGAAAATAATATTAATAATAAATTGAACCGCTAAAGGCTTCATTTTCATGAGGGAATTCGATTTCGGTATCAATGGTATTAATTATAGTATTTTGGTCAATGAACTCTGAACCTATTTCAATATTCTCTGTGTAAAAAATATAAATTATAAGCCCCAATGATAGATCATTATCAGAGCAAAATTCCCTATGAAAATATCAGTTAAATGAAATAATTGGGACTATCCCTTGGGTTTTAATGTAATTAAACTTTTCAGGTAATGCTAAACTATAAACAACGAACTTCACAAAATTATAATTACAAACGGAATTTATATATCCTACTACATTTTGATACATGTAAGTACTCCAGCACATATTCTACTATGCTTTCTTACACCCAATGAAACTCTTGCTGTGATACATGTTCCGTTTTCTGGACAGAGAACAAGAAAAATTTGTCTATCAAATAACCTTTCACCTAAATAATACCAGTACTTTGAGCCTTTATATTATAGCTTTTCATCTTTTTGTTTTCTCTCTTAATTTTATTTATTTATTTTTTTGCGGTACGCGGGCCTCTCACTGCTGTGGCCTCTCCCGTTGCGGAGCACAGGCTCCGGACGCGCAGGCTCAGCGGCCATGGCTCACGGGCCCAGCCGCTCCGCGGCATGTGGGACTGGGACACGAACCTGTGTCCCCTGCATCGGCAGGCAGACTCTCAACCACTGCGCCGGCAGGCAGACTCTCAACCACTGCGCCACCAGGGAAGCCCTCTCTCTTAATTTTATATCACACCATGTAAAAACCAACAATTAAAAGAAAAGAAAAAGGTACTTTCTCAAATAGGGCTGAGTACACAGCGGTTCCTCCCCAGAGGAGACTTAACTATGAAAGAGGACAATTCTATAGAAGCAATTCTCAACCCTGACTGCCCCAGGAATTTCTCCCCCCCGCCCCGTATGCGGGCCTCTCACTGTTGTGGCCTCTCCCATCGCGGAGCACAGGCTCCAAAGGTGCAGGCTCAGCGGCCATGGCTCACGGGCCCAGCCGCTCCGCAGCATGTGGGATCTTCCCGGACCGGGGCACGAACCGGTGTCCCCTGCTTCATCAAGCGAACTCTCAACCACTGCGCCACCAGGGAAGCCCCCCAGGCATTTCTGACAGACCTTTACTACCCTTTAGGAAAGAAAAGAGCTGATAAAGCCAAACTATTCTTTATAACAGTGATCCATATTACTGTACTTAAGAAATTATCATCCAGTCAATTGAGAAGAATACTCTTCAAAGGGCAAAAACCTCCTCCCCGGAAAAACATTCTTCAAGGAGAAAACAAACTCTAAAACCCACAAAAATAAGTGTATTGGGCTTCCCTGGTAGCGTAGTGGTTAAGAATCCGCCTGCCAATGCAGGGGACACAGGTTCAAGCCCTGGTCCGGGAAGATCCCACATGCTACAGAGCAACTAAGCCCGTGCGCCACAACTACTGAGCCTGAGCTCTAGAGCCCGTGAGCCACAACTACTGAGCCCGCGAGCCACAACTACTGAAGCCCACGCACCTAGAGCCCGTGCTCCGCAACGAGAGAAGCCACTGTAATGAGAAGCCCGCGCACCGCAACAAAGAGAGCCTCCACTCGTCGCATCTAGAGAAAGCCCGCGCTCAGCAAAGACCCAACACAGCCAAAAATAAAAAATAAAAAAATTTTTTTTAAATTAAAAAAAAATGTATTCTTTTAACCACTTTTAAGTTGCTATAACACGTTTTAAGTACTTGCCCAGTTTAAACTGCTAGGGGCTGAGAAAGTTGTGCTATAAATAAATGCCTTAATGACCATTTAGCATTTAAGGCTGATTTTTAGCTAAATGACAGATATGCCCATAATTAACCAAGTTATTTTTTCTCTTATATACGAGGAAAACATTATAGTGGATTAAATATAACTCCAGTATTCTGGGCCTTCTTACCACCAGTACATTTTATGAGTCATGTAATAATTATATTAATTAAGAATTGGGGAGGGTGAGAATGAAGTCTGTTACAATACACAGACCTTATAGTCCTGTGCAGAATTAGACCTACTGCCTTCTACTACCTAGCAAACTGAGTTTAATACACTGAAATGTCAGTGATTTAGACTGTGTGGGAATAAAGACCAGGATGAAAATAGTGAGGAAAAAAATTTAACCAAGTTGTATTACACAAACATAAACCACAAGTTGCCCTTAGTACAGATTCTTTGGAGACCTATTTTTTTAAATAAAGATTAGATATTTACTATTTTCAGTCTGAAATGGGCCTTTAAGCCTGGGCAAATCTATTCCAAACCCTCAACATTTTCCTCAAGTTATCTACCTCTTCTTTCTCCTCAGTCCCTGCAGCTCTCCTCTAGATGTAGTTTCTCAACTCATCCAACTCATGAGGAAAAAAATTTACAGCTTTAACCCGTTCATCTCCTCCAAACAGAGGAGGGAGAAGACTCACCTTACTCAAGACCAATGCTTTTGATTCCATTCCTATTCACCCTCCGCATATACTTTTCCCATTATTCCATTCCTGTTTTTCATCGCTCTCTCCATTAGCTCCTCTTCTCAGTATACATGCATGTTCAACTTTCCTCCATACTAAGAATAATCTTTTTCTTAATCCCCTACAAAAAGGACCAGATGTAGTGGGAAGTGTAGGACAACAAACACAGCAGAAAGGAATTAAGTTACACCTGTTCTCAAAACCACCTACGTTCCTAAGAAACCTCATTACCTTAAAAATTCCCAGATATTCACTATACTAGGCCAATGACTCAAAAGTAAAATGATCTGATAAACTATAATGAAAACTGGTAAGCAAGTAATTATCTGAAGGCTTAAGTCTTGTTGAAATGAGAAGTGCTTAAATAAACTAGTGGTATTGGATCCAAAACTGAAAACCTAGTGTCCTGATTTTTCTTTCTGGTACACTATGTAGTCAAAGAGAAATAATGTACATTTAATTAAAAATATATATAAGAAAGTGTAATTTGAAGTTACTGCTCTACTTCAGTTTTTCTTGAAGGGGCTTTACTTATTCCTTGAACTGTATCCTTTGTCCTTCATGTTCTAGAATACAATGGTCCTTTTTATTGCCCCTCACTGAATACTGTGGCAAAGTCCTTATTCTCAACTCTGGAACTCTAATCCTTGAGCTAAAGACCAAAGGGCTGCAGAGTATCCAAATGCACTAAGATCTCTTTTTAGCAATGAATAAAAAGAGAAGAAATGAGAGCACTTTATAAGGTACCTTTTAGATGAAAGGGCTCACGGTGTCTTATTACAAAAGCACTTGTGAGGCACTAGGAAAATCCAGCGATTTTTTTTACATTAAGTTAGCAATGTGGCAAGAGCAATATGGTTGCTCCAGATGGTTAGTGTTAAAATGGCCAAAAGAACATAAGTGCTTCACCTTACCTGCTGAAACTTCCTTTTTAGCAAATTCTACTCTAGTTTCAACTAAAGGAACAACACAATGTAGTCTTCCATTCACAGAGCAGCAATTTGTCTTTTTTAAAAATTTATAAATTAAAAAAAATTATACTTAAAATACATGTTTTACACTTCTAGAAAACAGGAGGGAGGGACCTCAAATATCTTCAGAGGTAATACTGTTAATGTCCTGCTCCTAGATCTTTTCTTACTTGATGCGTATCTTTCCATATCATTACATAGAAATTGATCTCATTTCTTTCAAAGCCAGGTTAACAGTTTCATGTATGGTTGTACTGTAATTTTCTTAACCTATTTCCCATTGATGGACATTTGGTTAGGTTCCAATGGCTCAATATTATACTGAGCATGTGTCTTGCTGCATTTGTATATTTCTGTTGGATAAAATTCCTTCCAGTGTAACTAATGGGGCAAAGGTGTACACATTTAACTGTTAATAGATATCACTAAACTAATCCTTCAAAATGGAATACAAATGTATGTGTTCATAAGAAGCAAACAATTATTCTTTGCCAATCCAAGAAACCAAAAAAAAAAAAGCTAACGGATATTTTAATTTACATTCCCTTAGTCAAAGGACCATGTGTTTTTTCTTTCATCTGTGGATTACTTATTCATATCTCCTGCTGTCTTATTCTGTTGTGCTGTTGGTCTACTTCTATTACATTTGTCTTAATAATGAGGAAAACTTAACTACATTTCCTAAAACCCTGCTCTAAAACCCGTTAGTGATAAAATAGTAAAGAGAAATTACTTTCTCTGGCAGTTAATTGTACTTTTTTAATAAAGAAGCAGAATAATTAACCTAGCTAATATAACTTTAAACTATAAAGAAATAGTTTTAAGCACATTTTAGGGTAGTTGTATTGTATTTGCCCTGTTCTTCCATTAGGATCATAACTTGAAATGCCCTAAACTTAATCAGGATTTTCAAAATAGAAAAGATTTCTTGGAATCACTGAATTTCAAATATTCAAACTCTAAATATCTTTACTAAGTAAATTCTTTAACGCTAATAGGGTATAAAAGAAAAACAACAAAAATGTCTACAGGTACAACATAAGTCTATATATGTAAATTCTGGTCATTTAAACTATTCCTCTCTTAAGGAATTATCAAATCCCTAAGGTGGATAGGGAAATCAGCAGAAAATTCAAGTGTTCTAACTGCCTGCAGGGTATGCTCAATTCTGTTTTCTGGCAAAAACTCAATTACCTTAATAGATGTTAACAGATTTGGTTGTTGTTGAGGAAATTAAATTATATAGTGACATCCCATAAGTTTTGCTACGGGCTATCTCTGGTTATCAAGTAAAAGTAATTTTGGTGGATCACAGAGGTGATTTTTATAGCCATTTACTTGAGCACATTTCTCCTTCTTTCACAATTTTTAGGGTTTTTTTTTCCCCTTCTACTTTTGATTCATTTTCAGCCAGTCATTTATAATCTGGACTATACATTATACTGAAAAGATGTAGCAGTCCATAAATGTAAATGGAATCTATAAATGAAATTTTTATATATTACATGATGTTAAATTAAACCAGGGTTTCTGGACCTTGGCACTGTTGACACTTGAGGCCGGATAATTTCTTATTCTGAGAGGGCCGTTATGGGCACTGCTGGTTCTTTAACAGTGCGTCCTTGATCTTTACCTACTAGATGCCAGTAGCACCTCACGGCTAGCAGTGACAATCAAAAATGTGTTCAGACATTGCCCAATGTCCCCTGAGGAGGCACAACTTCCCCACCCCCAACCCTAGTTGAGAACCAGAATAAATTGTCTCTGGCTGGTGGGTAAAATTATGTTCTCGTGTGCTTGCCTGTATTTGTTAATTTTCCTATAATGGGAATTTTTATTAAAAAAAGACAGCAGAGGAAACAATAAAAGAAAAAAGAATGTCTCAATAGGGGAAAAAAGAACTCAAACCCTGCAATTTTTCAGAAAGTACTTTTTAAAGAAAAAAATCACGTCAACTTACTTCAATAAATAAATAAATAAATAAACAAACACATAAAACCACCACCACCAGCTAGGAATATGCTCTTTGCAGGTCCCTGTGCAGGTCCCAATCCTAGGGCTCATGCAATCAACTTAGTGGATCAGGACCAGCATTGAAAAAAGAATAGAATAGAAAACATGAGACTATAAAATAAGAAATATAAGTAAGTATATATTATTTAACCGAAAATTTTTTTGGTTTATGTAACTATTGTGATATAAAATTGCATTTATTACTGTGGCTTCTTGTCAAATACTTTTGAAAATCACATTTACAGTTACTGAATATTTTAAGTTATTCCAACTTTTCATTATTACAAACAGACCAGAGTAGCAACAGTGGACTCAAAATGAATTAAAATGAAACAGCAAGGGGGAAATCCTCAAAATTCTGAAAAGCAAACAAAGAAAAAGAGCTCAAAAAACAAACATACAGCAAAATGATTACAACCTAAAAACCAGTGACCAAGGGCATTGGCCAAATTGTTTCTTATTAAATGCAAAGTGAAAGGCAAGATTTGTTCCGCCTTCTGTTTTCTCTGTATCTACCCTTCTGTATTTTCTATTTCAAGCATTAATGTAACTAAACCTCACTTATCCAGAATTTGTTCTAGCAGACCCCAATCAAGTTTACTCATAAAAAGATAAAATAGGGCTTCCCTGGTGGCGCAGTGGTTGAGAGTCCGCCTGCTGATGCAGGGGACACGGGCTCGTGCCCCGGTCCGGGAAGATCCCACATGCCGCGGAGCGGCTGGGCCCGTGAGCCATGGCCGCTGAGCCTGCGAGTCCGGAGCCTGTGCTCCGCAACGGGAGAGGCCACAGCAGTGAGAGGCCCGCGTACCGCAAAAAAAAAAAGTTAAAATATGCTGGCGTAAAAGATTATATAGCTTTGTTAACTTTTACCCAATTGAAAAGAAGAAGGTTTAGGCTTAAAGGTTTTAATACAAACAGTGGTAATTACAAAGGAATTACAGGAGCTTGTCTTATTAAAGCCAATCCTAAGAGGATTTTTATCAAAATGCTTTTTGCTGTTATATTACTGTATATATTTTAAAGCATCTGTTTTAAAACAATGTAAGATAATCTTTATTCTTGAGTTTGACTACCTTGCCCAAAGCCCAAATATTCTTAATTAGCAAGATTTTAATTAAAAAAAAACGCAAACTTATTAAAAGGCATGTTATTAAATACTTCAATAAGTACTTACTTACTTAAAATACTTTTAAGTTACAAAAGATTCATTTTTAAAGAAATCACTTTTTCTCTTAAGATTCTTACCTTTCCATTTTTATGCAGTCCAAGAGATTTATTAATTACTACTTCCACAAAGATGTTGTATAGTACTAAGATGTATCATGCAGGCCCAGCACTAAAACAAATCAATTTTAGCAGCACTAATTCTCCATAGAGCACCACTTTCTAGATGAGGCAAATTAACAACTGTAAATCCAATAAATCTATTCATAAAGTGGACCACCTTGAAGTAGAAGCAAATTCATGTGTGATGCTTGCTTTTGGTACCTCACTTATTTTTCATTTCTCAGATTACTTTAGTGAGAAACAATACCAACAGCAAACAAAGCTCAAAAGGAAAACCCCCACGAATTTGAAAATGATGCTGTTAGTATAAAAAAAAAGGTTGACACATCTCAAAGCGCTGATCAACACCATCATGCATCTACCGCTGAGGGTTAAAGCCCAACACCCAGTATTTAACTATTTGATCTTCACAGATCAAGCAAGGACTTGAAATCATCTCACGTGCAACAGTTTTGGCATAACACCCCATTTTATCCATGCCACGAAAATGGTAAATTTAGTAGTTACCAATAAATAAGGTGGGGGTCAAAGGGACTAAAGCCTTAGACTGCTCTTTATCATAAGATATCCTCAGACAAACCTCCCCATTCTTCATTCTGGCTCTATAAAATTAAGGAGCAGAGAAAAACTGGTAAGTGCCTGACTTCACAAAGAAAATGCACTCTATATTTCCTTTGTCATTATATGTAATGTTTATAAAATAAATCCAACTGTACTGCTACCCCATGTCCTCCCTCCAAAAAAATCTAGCTTAAAATAGGTATTTAATTGGTGCTGGGGAAAATGTTCCAAGTATTGCAAATAAAAAATGTCAATTTAGTAATCTCAGCATGTTGCACTTTAATAATTTAAGAATCAAGTTAAGTACGAGTGGCATGTTAAGAAAATATGTTTTAAATTCCAACGGTCAAACGTTAAAAATTGGGTAACAGACCAATTATTCTGGGCTTTACCCCCAAATCTAATTATGTATTCATACAACAGAATACCAAAAGGAATTAACAGAGTTTGGTCTAGAAATATCAAAATTGTAACCCTTCCTTACCAAGTAATTAAGTAAAATAAGACATCTTTATTATTTAATCATAATATCTGATATTTTAGTAATTATTATTCAGATACACATTTATGTTATGTTCTCATTACTGACTATAAAATGCTAATTGAAAATCTACTTTATGCACTGACTTTCTAACCCTGTTTGCCTATAAAATGAAGGACTACCTAAGCAAACTATATGACATTTACACAAATTGAGTAAAAAGGACATTTTAAAGAAATTTTTCTAAAGAAAATAAACATTCTTAAGGATAGAAATGTGTATTTCACAGATTAAAAAAGGATTAAAACCAAAATTATTTTGTGCTTTGCATATATCTTTAAGCCAACAGATATTTTCAATATAAATTCAAAGTCATCTTTGGTGTTTAGAAAAAATCAATTCAAGTAAAAGACCTGACACTAAATAGAAAAAGAAAAAAAAAATCACAATATATGAAAAACTAGATTAAAATCAATTAATTAGGACTTCTACAAATTTAAGACTGCATTTAGATAAGTGTCTTTACAGCTATATTTACAATTTTGGAAGCAAAATCATTTCATGACATAGACTAAGTGAATATTATACCCTAATTATAAGACCAAAAAAGCTACTACAGATCTAGGGATTTTGATAAATCCAACAAGAAATGATTTGAAAATACTATTTATATCTATATATCCAATTAATAAATTCCAACTATTGATAACTTGGGACAATGAAAATTTCCAGTCTAAAAAGTAAAGGATAGCATCAGTCTTAGGAAACCTACTTTGTTCAACATAGAGAAACCTCTAGGAGAATTATGAATTTCTTTACTATATTACTGAGACATACAGAAGTTGGTGTCTAAAACAGAATGTTTAAAACATACCAAGAAAATACACAAATGGGGGTTGGGGCGGACAGAGCACAGTGGTTAAGATTTCATACAGCTCTGGAGTCTAGCAGATCTGGGTTTACAATCCTGGTTTTGCCAACTGCTACCTAGGACCAGTCATTGGAACTTCACCGAGCCTCTAGAGCCTCTGTTTCTTCTTTGGTTAAAAAGGCTCTCGTGGGGGCTTCCCTGGTGGCGCAGTGGTTGAGAGTCTGCCTGCCGATGCAGGGGACACGGGTTCGTGTTCCAGTCCCACAGGCCGCGGAGCGGCTGGGCCCGTGAACCATGGCCGCTGAGCCTGCGTGTCTGGAGCCTGTGCTCCGCAACGGGAGAGGCCACAACAGTGAGAGGCCCGCGTACCACAAAAAAAAAAAAAAAAAAGGCTTTTGTGACCTTCTCAGGAAATCCTGATGATTAGCATAGGATGCCTCACATCTAACTGCTCAATAAGCATTAGCTATCATCATAGTTCTTTTTTGCTATCATGGTGCCCAGACAAATCTTTTTCAGCAGTTTGTAGAATGCTTTTTCTCATCTTATTCTATCACCTATTTTATGAACATAATATTCAAATACTCTCCCAGAGATGTAAACTTGTATCATGTATCAACATATAAATGACTCTATTGTAGGAAACAAACATCTTATCATCCTGGATTTCTTATGACAGTACGTTGGTGAATAACCTGAATAAACAAGTTAACCTGAACAGAATAACCTGAATGAAGCTTAACTGCCCCATACAGACTTTAGCTTGGTTTCATAAAGGCCTTAACCTCACTCTAAATTCAGAATGGACCAGCCACGTTCTGCCTCCTCAAGACCTGAATGGCTAAATTAAGAAAGATGGTTCACCTGGACCATTGAATAGAAAATGTCTTAATATAGTATCAATTTGGTTTATGTACAAAACAATGTAGTCACAGATGAGAAATAGGGCCAAAGCTCTCTTCTAAAGACAAGGAACTGTAATTAACAGTAGTCAGGTTTTTTTTTTTTTAAACTAGAGTGAGATGGAGTAAGGAGAATTTTACATGGAACTAAGGACATCCTATGCTTCTCCATTCCTACTTTTCCCAATTAGAGATATAAAAATACTACTTCAAAAAAAGAGACATTACTTCTTATTAAAATACTTTTATAGGGGAGATACACACACATGTACACATTTACAAACAAACATGTACCTGTAATAACTTCTGGATCCTCTAGTATATTACTCAATACATGCTATAAAGTAAACTTAGCATATTTGTCATATTGTAAAGTGTATAGCGATTTCCCAATAGGGTTTAAAAAACAATCCAGACACAAGAGACGTCAATGCCCTAAACATTACTCTCCAGAAAAAAATATTAAAATTAAAAGCTGAACTTCAACAACTTTAGAAATGTTTCAAGGCATACGTAATTAATCAGGAAATGACAAAGTACTTGGACCAGGATCTGATAGAACCGAATATAGTTCCATAATAATGAAATATAAAAGTGATCAAGGGAAGGAACAAATATGAAAAACTCCCAGACTGCACTGGCAATCCAGGGGTTAAGACTCTGCGCTTTCAATGCAGGGGACATGGGTTTGATCCCTGGTCAGGGAACTAAGATCCCACATGCTGCACGGCACGGCCAAAAAAAAAAAAAAAAAGAAAAATTCCCAGTTTCTGAACCTGGTCTTGACCTAATTTTTAGAAAAGTCTGGTTAGTGAACAGCAAAATAAGGAGGTGCTAACTTTAAAGCAATTTTACAACAGTAGAATATGAACTTGTAGTTGGCACATCTGACATTTAAAAAGAAAATCTTCGAATGACATGTATACAATCAATTAATAAACAACTGTGGCAAACCATACACACATGGAAAAAGGGCTGTGCTCATTTCACTACTGAACAGCAGATGCCATTAGGGCTGTCAACAAAATACTTCACTTGTGTAGGCACCTTAACCCCTGTTTTGGTAACTCAAGATAATTAAGTGTACAAAGCATTGTCTCATATTTAACTTATGAATGTTCCAGATGATGTCATCCCAACTTCAAACAATTCCCACAACTGACATAGTCAGTGACTGATGCAGAGGGTTTACCGAGAGCTCCCCACTCTCCTGACTGAGGCCAACAGTTAAGAAGTTATAATGGGGGCTTCCCTGGTGGCGCAGTGGTTGAGAGTCCACCTGCCAACGCAGGGGACACGGGTTCGTGCCCCGGTCCGGGAAGATCCCACATGCCGCGGAGCGGCTGGGCCTGTGAGCCATGGCCGCTGAGCCTGCGCGTCCGGAGCCTGTGCTCCGCAACGGGTGAGGCCACAACAGTGAGAGGCCCGTGTACCGCAAAAAAAAAAAAAAAAAAGTTATAATGAAGAAAAAGATTTACTCTGATTTAAAGCCTCCTTTAATAATAAAAAAGACAATTACCATAATGAAAAAATTAATTTTTTTATATTGACTAGCTCCTTCTCCTCATGCTATAAACTTTCTATTTGAATAAAACCACAATTATGACTAAAGCATAATTCAACTAGGTACCTGAATTAATGTATCATTAAGTTTTTAGGAAAAGGTAGCCTTATCTACGAAATTTTTAACTTCAGAAATTGAAGGTACAGAAGTATCAAATATACAATTAACCCAAGACAACTGTGGAAGTTAGAAAGGGAAAGGGGTTTTATCAATGGTTCTTGTGATATCAAGGCAAGACAAGAATGTAGCTGTTTAACAGAACATGGTTATTTAAGAAAAGCATAGAGAAGTAGAAATACTTTTTAGTTAGTTTTGCTAACACAAAACTAGAGGATTCTACAAAAAGTATAATTATAACACTATCATTTGCTTGGCTACATTTGCACTTAATGGACATGAGGTGAAAATATGAACCAACTTGGAATGAAAATGCCATAATCTCACAGTCAACTCCTCACTGTACACACTAGTGAGCAAAGGGGTTATCTTAAGTAATTCAGAACAATGGACAGAGAGTTCTCAAATTACTGTTACTTTTCCCATATTAACGTAGTCCATCCTCTAAATGTTTGGACTCTGGTGTTTTGGGGTCCCAAAATGGGCCATCTCCAGATCATCTCCAAAGTAAACAATCCATCCACAGATAACTGAGTCGATGTGGCTGACACATATTCCAATCAATAAACTGCACATGGACACTATATGCCAAGCATGCTTCAGAGTAATTTCTGAAACTGTAAGAATGAGGGAAGATGACTGAGACTTCCCTAGCAAGAGCAAAACATGCTAGTGTCCAGTCAAGAGAACTCTGAGTAGCTTACCTCCTGTAGTAGATCAGCCTGCTCAATTGCTTTAAGGACATTTTTCTTGGATGTTTCCTGAACTTCTCCTCCCAAAAGAAATTCATCCAAAATAAAATAAGCCTTCTCAAAATTAAAGATGATATCAAGTTCACACACCTGAAAAGCAAAAATAAATAAATAAATAAATAAATAAAACCGAATAAAGTAAAAGATACTTACCTACTTACCTACTATCAGGTAGTCAGTAAAATCTGACCAGAGGGAATCAATCTTAATGCCTACAAGCTAAGGAAGACCAGACTCTGCAAGCTCCTAACATGGGCAACTTAATAATTTTCTACTCATAAAGACTGATCTTTTGAAATACATATTTCTGGGTAATATGATTGTAACTGCTAACCAAATCTAAATTCTATACTAAGCACTTCCAGTATATTAATCTTTGCAGTTGGACCCCTTTCTATTTCACTATTTTAAACCTTGTTCTCACCAGCATAATTAAATGAGTAGGTCTGTGGGGTCAAGCAATTCTGGCAGTTAACTCACTAGGCACACTGACAAGAAATAGTCATTCCTTCCCTCTCCCACAGTTACTGTCAAATAGTCAGAATCCCCAAGATAATCAAATAATAAACTTGTTACAGAAAAGGTAAAAAAAAAAGCACTATGGCATTCAATTTCCTAAAACAAAATACTACTCACACTGCCAAAATACTTGTCAAGTAATTCCACATAACGATGAATTATTTCCAGGGTAATTAGTTCATTGTCCTGATCCTCAATAGCGCAGCAAAAATATAGGCTGGCATATCTGTAACAAAAAACAGATGTAGAAAAAAATTTACCCTATAATCATGTTTTCTAAAATACATTTTCATATCCTATTGTGAAATATGTCATGCTTATACAGTTTATTTCCTCTTTACAACAGATTATTTTTCTCCTAGACTATAAAAGTAATAAATGTACAAAAAAGAAATTTTGAAAAGTACAGGCAAGCAAAAAAAAAAAAGAAAGTTACTTATTTTGCTCTTCTTCCTAGAATATTCTAAAACACAACTGACCCAGGTTGTTCTCAAGTTTACTTAAAACAAAGTGCACTGTGTGACTATTTCAAACCACAAGTAAACAGGGAAGAAAATAAACTCTCCAACTGAAGGACTTATTGAAGATGCCGTCAACGTTAAGTCAACGTTCTGGAACATTTTACTGAAGTGTAATATACACACAGAGCAGAACACAAGTCATAAATGTACAGCCTGATGAGTTTCGAAGTGAACATACTTGTGTACCAGCACCTGCACCAAGAAACAGAATTATTACTGAACCCCTGAAGCCCCTCTCCTAATCTCTCCTGGTCACAGCCTCCCACCCCCAAAGGTAACTACTATCTTGACTTCTAACAGCACAGAATTATTTTTAAAGGAGTTTTATAGGATTATGGAATAAACCTCAAGAAAAAAACAACAGTTACAAGTAATCATAGAAGTCAGATAAAGAGAACGGGGAAACTGAGACATGTCCTCAAATTTTCCAAGTTCTACCCTGTTAAATTAAAGCTCAGGTTATTTACCCTTGAAGAAGGTATAATAAGGTTGGAAAACTCATATTCTCCAAACTAGGATTCTAGCACATGGGACTAGGTTATACTTGATCCAAGGAAGCCAAAAGTTATTAACACAACCTTGAGGCATACATAAGGAAGGATGACCTAACCAAGTCCTTTGAGGAGGGTTAAAAGAGTATTTTCAAATGGTTTAAATGTATTTAAGGCTTTTGAAAAGAAACAAAATGAAAACCTGAGACATTCTAAACAAGTCTCAGTTGCCATTGTAATTTTCACAGAGGAGCATTTAAGTGATTTTTAGAAAACACAATGGGAAATTACTGCTCATAGCATCAATGTAAAATAACATACAAACACATACACACAATCTCAGTTTTGAAATTCAAGGAATTCCTGCTCTTCAGTATGAGAATAACTTCAGTATGAGTAGTTTCATAACACTATTAATTTCAATATTATTAAAAACATTTCCTCTTATTTGATTTTTCCAACAGTAAGCAGCATCATCCTTGATTACGGAAGGAAAAAAAAGAGGCCCAAGAGTACAAGGGCCTGCCAAGTGGTTGTACCGTGACAAGAAATCTGATCTTCATACCTTAACTCCAGGCCTTTTCCACTCTACCACACTGACTCCCTTGTCATACACATACACTTTTTGCCACGTCCATTCTACCTGATTTCTACATTCACTAAGTTATTTTATTTTAAAAAATAAATTTATTTCTTTATTAATTTATTTTGGCTGTGTTGGGTCTTCGTTGCTGTGCGTGGGCTTTCTCTAGTTGGGGTGAGCGGGGAGGGGGGCTACTCTTCGTTGCCGTGCGCGGGCTTCTCATTGCAGTGGTTTCTCTTGTTGCGGAGCACGGGCTGTAGGCGCACGGGCTTCAGTAGTTGCAGCACGCGGGCTCAGTAGTTGTGGCTCGCGGGCTCCAGAGCACAGGCTCTGTAGTTGTGGCACACGGGCTTAGTTGCTCCGTGGCATATGGGATCTTCCCGGACCAGGGCTTGAACCCGTGTCTCCTCCATTGGGCAGGCGGATTCTTAACCACTGCGCCACCAGGTAAGTCCTTCACTAAGTTATTTTAAATGGTGGTTCGGGGCTTCCCTGGTGGCGCAGTGGTTGAGAGTCCGCCTGCCGATGCAGGGAACACGGGTTCGTGCCCCCGTCCGGGAGGATCCCACACGCTGCGGACCGGCTACGCCCGTGAGCCGTGGCCGCTGAGCCTGCGCGTCCGGAGCCTGTGCTCCGCAACAGGAGAGGCCACGACAGTGAGAGGCCCGCGTACCGGAAAAAAAAAAAAAAAAAAAAAGGGTCCCCTGCAGCCTTAGAGAGAAGGCATTCACACACGTTCATTTATTATCATGAAGGACATAACAGGCACCACCTCCAACCTTACTAACAAAGCGCTTCCTATCTTTCCCAGCACTATCCTATGTTTTGTTTATTGCTTTAAAAGGCAATGGGATATTCCAACCTTCCATCCTCCCTAACCCATGCTCCTCAAATAGTCTTAAATTTGGGAAAACTGATACAATTGACACATAAGATTCTCTGAATTAAGAAAACTAAAGATTAAAGGGGCTGACATTAAAAATGGTAGATAAAAACCAGACATAACTAGCTGCTATGAACAGAGTGCTAAATAATTCCATTAGAAAGAATTTACTAATAGGCAACGTCAGGTAAATTTCATTTGTTTTTTAAATTTCAAGATTTCTTCAGTGCTACTGTTAAGCAATCTAATGCTTACACCATCCTTGCTCCTTATCCACAGTAAACAGCATTATACATTATATTATAAGTAAACAGCATTTAAACACTAGTCAAAGGTCCTAGATTATACGAGTCATTCGGAAATATTACTTTAATATCAAATTAAATGAATTCTTCACTGTAGGTGAGCATCCAGTTATCAGGATTATAAGAAGGCACCTCTTTCCAGAAGGCTTAAGGAAGAAAGAAACAGAAGCATAATAACAGGTAACATTTACTGAGTCCTCACTCTGAGTAAGGCACTAAATGTTACCTAAGGCCTTGGCATAATTTACCATTTTAATCCTCAAAAAAACCCTTCCAGAGAGATACCGTTATTATTTGCATTTACAGGAGACTCAGACTTAATTGAGTAATCTTCCCAGAACAGTGATTTGACTCCAGAGCCTGAGTTGTATATTAAAAACTATGGCCCAGAACTGTGCTAAATAAAGTAATCCTGCAACTGGCAAAAATTAAAACATATTCAAAGCAATATTTTACATGCTTTGAAGAGAGAAATAAAAATTGTTATCCTGATTTAGTAAAAGATTACCAGGAGAACCTGAGTATACTCCCTATTTTCAGAAGCAAGTGGTTTTAAAAAATTCAATAATGAGCTCATTTTGTTCTCTTAGTATATATTTGTAAGTCTAAATCTGAAGTAAAATTAATAATAGACTAGTAAGAAGAAAGGTATGTTTGGTTATTTTTAGCAGAGTAGATTACAGCTTACTCTAATTACTGGCACTCAGAGAACATCTGAAGGTGCCTATTCTTATATTCACAACACATGACTTCTCCCCAGTCAGCTAAATATCAGCTGACTGTGGGTGACTGTAACCAAACCGTTCTCAATATTCTACTGCTATGTCATTAAAAATTCTTTTGTTAGTAAAGAAAATCAATACAGTACTCTTCAACAAATTCTGAAGCTCGTAATTGGTAGATGTGTATTTTTTAATTAATATTAAGACTTTAATCCATAACATGCTGCACAAAATAGGAATAAAAAACGCATACGGTGTCTTCTGTGTTCACGGGATCTTCAAGAGCGTTTATTTTAGAGATGAGGAAACAAAGGCAAAATGACTTGTTCAAAGTCACAAAACTAGCTAATGGCCAAAGGAAAAGAACTCAAGTCCCCAGACTTTCAGTCTAATTTTTCAGCTATATTAACCTTACTCCCCTCTCACCTCTCCCTCCCCAAGAGGGGCAACTGTAAAGAAAGGCTCAGGGATGAAGAATGTGGATGAGGTAACTTGAGGAAGGCAGACATAAAGATCACTTGGTGGTATGGACAGTGAAAGTGCTAGTTCAGAATTTCTCAGCAGCTAAGTGGTAATTCCTTTGCTTAAAAGGTCTCCTCTTCCAGCTGGTCTAGGGAAAAAAAAATCACCTGGGGCTTCCCTGGTGGCGCAGTGGTTGGGAGTCTGCCTGCTAATGCAGGGGACGGGGGTTCGAGCCCTGGTCTGGGAGGATCCCACATGCCACAGAGCAGCTGGGCCTGCGGGCCACAACTACTGAGCCTGCGCATCTGGAGCCTGCGCTCCGCAACGGGAGAGGCCGCGATAGTGAGAGGCCCGCGCACTGCGATGAAGAGTGGCCCCCGCTCGCCTCAACTAGAGAAAGCCCTCGCGCAGAAACGGGGACCCAACACAGCAAAAATAAATAAATAAAGTAAAAATTAATAAACTCCTACCCCCAACATCTTCTTAAAAAAAAAAACACCTGTTCATAGCTACAAAAAAATATGTCCTTAAGTACTCTAGATGAGTTTTCAGTATGAAATGGGGAAATGCAGAGGAAAACTGATGATAAATTCTAACTTTTATATGTGAATTTCATGTCAGTAAAGCTGGGGTTTTTTTTAGTGCACCTTTATTTATAGGCGCTTGATGTAAATATCAGAGTCAGGTGAGATTACCCTTTACAGCCTTTAATGGAAAAAGCGGTGGCCCAACATGGATAGGCTGAATGCTGTGCACAGAGCACCAAGTAGTGCCTTCTTTTCTTTTGACAGGCCATCTCCTTCAGGTACAGGAATCTTGATTCCTGGGACTGATTCCCTTGCTTGTATTTTCCTCCTCCACACGGGGGACTCCTTCCCCTATCTAGAAATAAGCTTAAGTCTCTTATGCCATTTTTTAACCCTGTCCCCCACCCCTGTCTACAGGTGGTTATCACCTCTTCTGTCCTTCATAGCAAAGCTCCCCCAAATACTCTACACCTGCTGTTTTATTGTCTCCACCTCTTCACACTTTGCTCCATTTCTTTGAGAGTTCTGTCTACTATTCCACTGAAAATGTTCTGATGAAGGGCATTTTGTGAAATGCTCACTGGAAAATCTAATATTCTTCACTTTAGTTGACCTTTATGCGACCTTTGGCACTGGTGGCCTTATTTTTGAAACTCTCTCCCCTTCCCCAATGTGACTGACCTTATACTTATCCTTTGCCTGCTGTTTGAATGCTGGTGATCTAACGCTTTATGCCTAATTTTCCCCCAGACTTCCATGCCTATGCCCACCCTGAGAAAACTAGGCATCTCCAAATGGAAGTCACACGGGCCCCTCAAAGTCAACCTTCTACTTCACCATTTACCCCATCAACTGAACCAGAAATGTGGAATAACACCACTCCTCCTCTTCTTTCACTGCCCTCCCTGCTTCTAGCGGTGACCAAGTCTTACCAAACTTACCTCGGAACAGCTCTTCCACCTGCTGAGCCCACAGCAGAGGTCTTCCTTCAGGACTGCTGGATGAGGCAGTCTCCTAACAGATCCCTCAGGTGCCAGTCTCAGCCCTCCCCGCACCCATTGTCCAACTACAGGATCTTTAAAGAAATGCAAATTTTCTATTCATCCCAGTTTAAAACCTTTGCCTCCAGGCTTAATATTTGAGTTCTGGCCACTATGGCAGTCACTAGCAACTGACCTTGGACAAGTCACTTCTCCCAAATTCTCATTTTTTATAAAGCTGAAGTTTGATCAACAGTAGTGGTTTTCAAACTCAGGAACCATCTACAGAGAGGGTGGAAGCCAAATGAGTTGAGACACAGTCCTGATTTCACACGAGCACCTCCACTTCCACTTGTTTCATTTAGTTTTATCCTTGGGGCAAAAAGCTTTTTTTTTAAAAAAAAAAAAAATCACTTGACTAGATTACTCTAAAACATCTCCCAGCTCTAAAATGTTATGATTTTTCTCAACAAATACTAAACCAAACACTGGATACAAAATCACCCAAAGATGACTAATATTCATTCTATGCTAAAGAGAAGTCTATGGTATTTTTAAAGTTCTAGATGTCCTATAACCTTCATGACTTTCTCTACCATCTCCCCTACAAACCCCACTCATATTGTAGTGGAATAAAGGAAAACTGAGAGGAAACCCAGGCTTCTCTTTGACCCTCCTCGAAGCCCATACAGTCAGTTCCCTGCACATCCCCCTCAGGAAAGAATTTTTATATGCATGAATGTTCTTATCTTAAATTCAGTAAATTATTTGTAAGGGAACAGAAATGGGGAAGAAACAAAGTAATTATATTTCTTTTAACCTTATGAGAACAATCTTGAGAAGTTTATTTTAAGGTATAAAAAGTTTCAGATATTAATAAAGATGTACAGCATTTTTTAAAAAGCTTAGTGTTCAAGGCCAACCTATGAGTCATTTTGCAACATCAAAATTTTAAAAGTCTGTTCTTGGCAAAATTATCTATCTACCAGATATAATCACACCTCCACCACAGCAGCAAGTCTACTTCAAATTAATAAGCCCTAACGAACAAATCCTGTATATATCCAGTTTTTACATCTGTGACTAAAATGGTCTATGTATCCAAGGTGTTTATAAGTGAGTAAGAGATCCTAAAAGTCAGATTAAAAGGCATGTCAAATATCAGTCATTACTTTACAGATTTGTGGGGAGAAGGTGGTGGTGGAGGGTAAATGCTTATCTAAATTCAGAGAATTACTCACACAATTTAAAATACTGATCTTATTTTCCCCTGCAAAGAAATGAATTATTTCAAATTTCCTAAAAAGATGATTAAGCATGAATTATCATTTAGGCCTTCAGTCACATAATTTCATGTAAAAAGATTTCCATAATTTTAACATTTTAGCCTGGGTAATAAATCAAAACAGCAGTTATCTTAAAAATACAAAGCTTTACCTTAAGACTATTTCATCTATATCTTTATTAATCATTATTTATAAATGTCATCCCTCAAAAGTCTGCAATTTCCACATTATAAATGATCTAACATTTGATTCTATTTCACCTTCCTGATAAATCAAAATATACCTTTTGTAAACAATCTTCAGATCTCGCCACTCAAGAAAGCTGCACATTTTAGGTTTCCGTGCTAAAACGGTTTGAACAAGTTCTCTTGTGATCTTTTTCTTCTCTTTGTCTGATAATGGGACGTACCATTTCTGCAGTCGAAGCTTTCCCTGACGACTAAAAAGCAACATAAACTGCATCTGTTAAGATAAACAGAACCAAGATTACGGACAATACTTTGATTCAATAAAGTTAAGGTTAAGATGACATGCTGCACAGAGAAGCTTTGGGGGATAGGGCGTTTAGCTAACAAATGATGAGTAGCCATCAATATTTCTATGCCAGTTAAAATAGCAAGAAATTCTTATAGAAAGATCTTCCCACCAGATGCAAATCCTCCCACCCCACCCGGTTCCACGTAAGTTTGGGGGGGCGGGACGGGAGGACAAAAACAGGCGAAGTGACAATTCTGATGAAAAATATAATTCTTGCAATTTAAGAAACTATTGTGTACCTGTGCTATAGGAATGCATGTATATGCATCAAAAGAGAAATGTTGACATCAACTGGTTTAGATGCATTTGAAAGAAACAGATCTACTATTTTTCACCCTAAACAGAGCAAGCCGTCCTAGTTCCAGACCGAATTACTTGTAGACAGACTGCTATAACTTAGAATGCTCTCTTCATTTTATGCTTACATATTTTAAGCAAAACAAAAAATATAAACCAAAAAAAATCCCATAAATGCATTTTTCTTAATAAAAGCCTGATTTATCTCTTCTCATCTCATTTTAAAAATCCCACCATAAATATACACACAATAAAGTGAGTTAATATAATTTTACCTAAGACAGTAAAATCTTTAAAAAGCCAAAATAAGAGCTACACACATTACACGAAATACTTCATTTAAAACGATAAAAAACATAGCATCTACAGATGGAGCGGATGCTGAATTCTAGTGTATTTTACACAAACTATTTTGTATATATTTATTTGGAATCTGCAAATGATGATTAGTCTACATGTTCAGTTTTTAAGGAAACCTTCTTGTATAATAATTCAACTGGTCTTCTCAACTGCAAACAGATAAGCACTGTTTCTACAAAGGTAATTTAAAGGTAGAATTCAGATATATATATATTTTTTCTTTTAACTATTCTATGTTCCAGTACTAGTTACTGCAAGTAAGATTCAGTCTGACTCTTAATATTCACCACACCATGAACATGGGGTGGGGGAATTTATACAATCAATTTGAATAAAATGGGCCCTAAATTTCGCTAAGAAATCATTGCCGCTTTTTGTAATAATCCAAACGGGCATCAAGATATTTAGAAATTTACGATGCAACAATTTAACTTTATTAAAGTTAAAATTGGCTGAAAACACCTCACTTAAAAAGGATGCCTGGCACGAAGTAAACGAACAATATTCGTTTATTGATGTCAAAGTGCCTCACATAGAAGTCCTGTTAAGATAGCGGCATTAGAAGGGGACAGCAAGTAAAGCATCAACTGGACAACGTTTCATGCAAACCCGTTAGCAGAACTTGGAAAAGAACAGACCCGTATTCCAGGATCTCGATGACCAGGAGGGCTGGGGGTTTGCTTTCGGAACTCAAGGACTCAAGGGAGTCTATAGCAGGCTCCCCCATCTCCCCCACCACCACTTTTTGTGACGAATAGATAATTCACTCTCTTGAAAATAAATTATATGTTAACATGGGACGGTGCCCGGTCGCAAGGCACAAGTATTCCTTTCCTCTAGTTAAAAACCAACGCTCTGATTTTGCCACAAATCACAGAGCACCTCAATTCCTGGAGATTGGTATTAAAAACAATGGGCTCGGCCGCGGAACGGGCTCGGGGCCAGCGTTCTCGGTCCGGCCGTCTCCGATGCCTGCCCGCCGCCCCACGGGGGGCCGCACTCCATCACTGACCGATCGAGCCCGGGCGAGGTGACAGGCAAGGAGCGGGGCAGACAATGGCAACCGCCGCCGCGCAGGGGGCGCCAAGGGTCCTTGGTCGCCGCCGACCCCGGCCGCCGACCCCGCCCGCAAATGCCCCGCAAAACTTGAGGCGATTTCCGAACCACAGGTGCCGCGGGGCCGCCGCAGCGTCCGAGACTGGCCCCCGCATCCTGGGGCGCAGCGCCGAGTGGAGAGGGGCGCGGACGCGAAGAGAAGTGAGTTTCGAGGCGCGGTGCCCCAGTGGCGGGCCGGGCGGGCGGACGCAGGGTGGGGTCGTCGGGGCGCTCGTGGGGCAGCGGGGGGCTCGCCCGACCCTCCCTCCCCGCTCCCCGTCCCCGGCGCCCCCGATCGCCTCCCGGGACTTACGGCGGCCGCGGGCCGCAGGCGCGGCGGGGCTCGGCCGGCGGCGGCGGCGGCTGAGGGGAAGCCCCTGTCGCTGAGCTGAGGAAGAGAAGCCGTGTTGCTGTGGGGAGAGGACCCGGTTCGCGGAGTGAAGCCTTAGGCGGCTAGGGGAGGGCGAGCCGACAGACCCCGCCCCGGGGGCCGGACGAGGGAGGAGCCAGGGCTGCGGCGAGCAGAGGGGCGGGATGGGCGGTGCGCGGGACGCAACTCGGCTGTTGCCAACGGCACCGGAGACAGCTCAGGTGACCGCCCAGTCCGAGGAAGCCGATTGGCCGCGTCTTTACCAAGGGGGGGGGGGGGGGGGGGGGGGTGGTCCGAACCGGAAGCCAGGCCACGTGACCCGGAAGCGGCCGCTGCCGGGGCCGGCGCGCCTGCGCACTCCTGAGTGTGCCACCGGGACGCGCGCGCAGCTGTCTCGGCTGTTTTGTGGTGAGAAGGTAGTGTTTCGCGGTGCCCTTTGTTGACCCTGCTATGCGGGGCAGGGAAGAGCTGTACTGCCAAGAACCACATTCGAGCTCGGATAACTTTCCGTGCCCCAAGAGGGTGGGACGGGGCGGTGTAATGCCTGGTGATGTTGGTGAGGGGAGAGAGGGGGTGCTGCAACTCTGAGGAAAACAAGTCAGCTCTTTCTTGGAGCTCGTGCACGCGTTTAGAGTGCTCTTTACAATTACTTTGCCTCAAAACCGTCCGGAATCCGACCCCTGCTTCCCATCGCACTGCTACAGCCCTAGACACCTTTTCGCCCCAAGCTGTTCAAGTGTCTCTTCCCGGGGCTTGCCTCGTCCGTCCTCAGTGCTGCGGACCTGAGGAGTTACTGTCCGTTCTCAACTGAAAAGCCTAGACAGCACCTCATTTCAAGATCTCGCTTCTTTCACACGGAGTCTCCCCTCTCCTCCCCCACATCCGCCTGGGTTCCAGTTAGTCTTGTCGACGACTTGCTCTGCCTGGCATGCCCTTGCTCTCAAATGTCACAGCTCCTATGAAGCCTCACCCTCAAACCCTGTAAGAAGGAATCCCTCCTTCATCCATATGCCCATTAGCACATCTTGAATTTTCTTCATTTTGCATCCCAACCTAGTTCACTGCCTAGTATATAACACCACTAATAAATGTGAGCTGACTGATAAGGATTATAAAATTGTAGATTTGTTAAGAACCGTAGTGCTGAGCATTGTGTCTGGCACATAATGGATGTACATATTTTTTTGAATGAAAGAATGGATGAATCATCCAGTCCGACTCATCTTTTTTTTTTTTTTTTTTTTTTTTTTTTTTTTTATGCGTTACGCGGGCCTCTCACTGTTGTGGCCTCTCCCGTTGCGGAGGACAGGCTCCGGACGCGCAGGCTCAGCGGCCATGGCTCACGGGCCCAGCCGCTCCGCGGCATGTGGGATCTTCCCAGACCGGGGCACGAACCCGTGTCCCCTGCATCGGCAGGCGGACTCTCAACCACTGCGCCACCAGGGAAGCCCCCGACTCATCTTTTACAGATGAGGAAAGGGGAGCCGCACGGGATTAAGTGACCTTGCTTGAACAGCCACGGGTTTCTCATGTCGACTGCTATTCATTACCCCAGTCACCTCGGTTCTTACAAAGAAAGCTAGAAAATTGCTTTTGTTAAGCTATGCCCTTTTTGCAGAGGTTCCCAAACATAGTCGCCCGAATTTTTTAACGGCCCAAAGGGAAAAAGAGATGCTAAGTTTTTCAGGAAGCTAAATTTAATCAAGCTAAAGGAATCCTTTATTAGAGATTGTGTTCTTTTTGTGTGTGTTAAAATGTCTATAAAAGTAAGATAGTATATAATAGGAATTTGGGGGCATTTTTTAATGCCCTTCTTTGGCAAAATAAAAATATACAATTCCTTCCTTTTTTTTTTTTTTTCTGGAATACCTTCCCTTTTAAACGCTGCTATGCTGCTTGGAAAATTTCCTACCAACGTGTATGCTAAACGTATACTGTAGTATTAAAGAAGTGGTCAACACAAAGCACAGAGCTGGCTTTCTGTAGGTCTTTAGGCCCCCTGCCCAAATTTCAGCAACGGGACCAATCCTGCCCCAGAGGCACATGTTAATGCCCCATTTCTCCCTTACTACACAAAACAGATGCCATTAGCCAGTCAAAGATAGATCTAATACGATGTAATGAAAACTCGCCCTCTGAATCCAAATGCTGCTTTTCTCTTTTTCTGTACAAAACTCATGTCCTCAAGGTTCCTGAGATAACTACCTCCAAGTTTAAGCTCATTGGTTATGCTCCTGATGTTGGTCTGTGGTTCTGAAAACGAGGACAGGAGACTTGCTGATGACATATTGGCAGTCTCTGGTATTCCTAGCCAAGAAAAGGTGGAGGTTGGGGGGAGGGAGGGAAGGGAATTATGGGAAAAATAATTAGCAGCTGAAAGCAGCTATTACATAATCTTGGCTGCTTATTAATTTAGCAGAAGGAATGGCTTATTAAATTCTAATAGCAACAGCACAACTGCAAACAACCTAGCAATTAACAGTGCAGGGCCCATTATTTTGTTAATATGTTCTCTTCTTTTGGCAAGTGTATAAGAACAAAATTTATAGAAGCAGATGGTCTTTTTCAGTAGATTATAGATGGTTTATTTCCCAGTCTTAGTATTAAGAGCTTATTGTGCATTCACCGTGAAAGACAAAAGAAGCACTGTTATTGTCTTTGTTGGTAATTAACTGTTTGACTTTGATTCCCACAATTTCCAAATTGTGGGCTTGGTTATATAGCTGATTCTTCTCACCTGGTATCTTCTTCATCTGTCATGTTAATAGGGTCTCTTTTTTTAGTCCTTTGCTTTTGTTATCTGGGTGGTCCTGATTTCTTGGTTGTTATTGATTGATGGTGCAAAAATTATTTTTTATGAAAAACTAAAAATCAGATTTATACTTTTTTTTTTTGATACAGGAAACATTTATTACAGTACCGTTTCTCATGGAACAAGAACACGTCGTTTCATGGTGCACGGCTGCCAGATGTTTCCCAGGTTTCAATGTCCCAGGTAGATAAAGGAAAATTCGGCAAGGTCAGAAGAGAGAAGAACAGATTTATCATGAAATAGGAATGGTAAGTGTGTCCCAAGTGTACAGAAGGGGAAGAATTGAAGTCTTTCTGGTAACCTGCCTTTGCTTTTATTTATGTTTTTATAGAGATATAATTGACATATAACACTAGTTTCAGGTGTACAACATAATGGTTCGATATTTATATATATTACAAAATGATCAGAGTAAGTCTATTTAACATCACTTGTTTCTTAAACAACGAAAAAAATGCCTAGCTTTTATTTGTGCTAAATGCAAGAGGTGAGGGTAAAGTAGAGATTCTACCTTTTAACAGTAACATTTTGAGACTTTATATGTAGTCTTTTATAAGTTTTCAAAAATAATTTTAGTTTCCTGTTAAATGTGTGATGGCTATATGCTTTTATCTCCTCTCCCTCTCAAAATGCCATTAAATGAAAAAAAAGAAGAGGAATGTTTCAAGTATAGACCCACATGGACAATAAGGGAGGGGACAGTAGCGTGAGGATGTCAACGAGGATGTCAGGGTACACTGTTGGCTCATGATTAAACACTGACGATTTAAGAAAAAATTGTAGTATATTTATCTTGAGAATATGGAGGACAGACGTGAGGGGATGTTGAAATAATGCTAAATCCTCATGCGGTAACAGGAAGAAAATAGATACGATCCAACATGAATCAAGAAATAGAATTATTAGCATATTCTTTGAATACCAAGAAGTAAATTCCAGATGCAATGAAGACTTTCTTTCCAGAGACAGAATCTTGAGGTAGGATGTAATAAAGGTTATTATTACATTTTATTTTACTGTAGGTTTTACTTAGATAATTTTTTAAAATATTGTAATGAAGTAGATAAAAATTCTTCTGTTAGTGCTAACACTGTATTAAGGATTTGTACAGTGTTCCTTTAGCCAGTCTATATATTATATAAAATTTATTAAATAAAAATGTCTTGTAATGAAATTCAGTGCTGAATCATTGTAGAAGATCACAGTAAGTGTAAAAAAGATGCTCAGAGTTTGTGAATTTGCATCTTCTAAGATAAAGTTGTTCCAAGGAGAAAACTGGCCTAAAATAATGAGGATTTGTGAACCAAATCATTTTAAATAGATAGAGCTGTCACTGCTGAAGTCCTCAACAATGAGCTAAAGGGAAATGTGGAACATACGTTCTTTCTTGACGCCTGTTTCCATAGCTTTGAATAAAATGCAGGAGAATGACTCTTCTCCTTTTAATATTGGGTTAAAGCAGTGATTCTCAAGCTGGGCAATTTTATCCCCCACCAGGGAACACTTGGCAGTGTCTGGAGACATTTGGGTTGTCACAGTGGGGCAGGGGGGCGGGGGTGGGGGAAGAGTTGGTGATGGGGCTGCAATGTACAGAATAGCTTCCATGACAGAGAATTATCCAGCCCAAAATGTCAATAGTGCCGAGGTTGAGAAACCCTGAGTTAGTCACTGAAAAGGTTAGCATGCAGCAATGGAGACATTTTATAGACATTTCAAGAAATGGAACAAGCACTTATCTTCATATGTTTGTTTTTCTCTCAGAGGGGTTGGAGTTGGAGGCATTCTTAATGTTTGATAGGTAAAATCCTTAACTGCTGAAAAGACTGGCCACATACATGAGGCAGTCAGTATTCTTCAAAGTGACTAGAATAAACTATCCAAACGGGATTTTTTTTCAAAGTGATTCTGGAATATTAGTGGAAGTTATTTAAAACCGGGATCCATGAGATGACTATTCCATCCATTCATTCATTCACTTTTTTTGGGCTGTTTTGGGTCTTTGTTGCTGCACGTGGGCTTTCTCTAGTTGGGGCGAGCGGGGGCGAGCGGGGGCTCCTCTTTGTTGCGGTGTGTGGGCTTCTCATTGCGGTGGCTTCTCTCATTGTGGAGCGCGGGCTGTGGGCACATGGGCTTCAGTAGTTGTGGCCTCAGGGTCTAGAGCGCAGGCTCAGTAGTTGTGGCGCACGGGCTTAGTTGCTCTGCAGCATGTGGAATCTTCCTGGACCAGGACTCAAATCCGTGTCCCCTGCATTGGCAGGCGGATTCTTAACCACTGCGCCACCAGGGAAGTCCCAATTCATTCATTTATTAACATAAATGTTTATTATGTGTTTGCTCTCTGCTGGGCACTGTGGTAGGTAATGGTGATACAAAGATGAGTAAGATGTTGACTCTGTCCTAAAGCTCCAAAACTATTTCTCCTGACACAAAATTCCATGTCTTTTGGCAACAAACTCTGGATGGTCAGGGGAGCAGTCACCAAACATATGAATACATTTTCTTTTAGGAAACCCCTAGAGATGCTTCATAAAACCTTAGATGTCTGTGACTGACATCTTTGGAAACTATTTGCCCTAATGACCTCCCAGGGCTCTTAGCAGTCTTTTCATTCTGTCAGTTTTCCACAATACTCTTAATTCACAGCAGTATTAGAGAAAGATTTGCTCTGTTTTCAACAAAACAGTTTCAAATAATTATCTTTTGACCTGGTCCTTAAAATGAGATGTTTCAGCAGTAACCTAACTCAACTAGACTAGTGGTTCTAGGATATTCTTTAGGGGACTTGTGAAAACACAAGATGGCTGGGCCCCACCACCAGAGTTTCTGATTTAGCACATCTGACATGAGGCCTGATAATTGCATTTCTTTTTTCTTCTTTTTTTTAATTGAAATATAGTTGTTTTACAATGTTGTGTTCGTTTCTGGTATACAACAAAGTGATTCAGAATATATACATTCTTTTTCAGATTCTTTTCCATTGTAGGTATTGTTTATCTGTTTTATACATAGTAGTGCCTGTCTGTTAATCCCGAGTTCCTAATTTATCCCTTCCCCCACTTTTCCCCTTTGGTAACCATAAGTTTGTTTTCTATACCTGTGAGCCTGTTTCTGTTTTGTAAATAAGTTCATTTGTATCATTTTTCTGGATTCCACATATATATGATATATGATATTTGTGTTTCTCTGTCTGACTTACTTCACTTAGCATGATAATCTCTAGGTCCATCCATGTTGCTGCAAATGGCATTATTTCATTCTTTCTTATGGCTGAGTAATATTCTAGTGTGTGTGTGTGTGTGTGTGTGTGTGTGTGTGTGTGTATGTGTATGTGTATTTATATACATATACACCACATCTTCTTTATCCATTTGTCTATCAACGGACACAGGTTATTTCCGTGTCTTGGCTATTGTTAATAGTGCTGCTATGAACATAAGGGTGCATGTATCTTTTCAAATTAGAGTTTTTGTCTTTTCTGGATATATGCCCAGGAGTGGGATTGCTGATCATATGGTAGCTCTATTTTTAGTTTTTTAAGGAACCTCCATACTGTTCTCCATAGTGGCTGCACCAACTTACATTAAGAGGGTTCCCTTTTCTGCACACCTTCTCCAGCATTTGTCATTTGTAGACTTTTTAATGATGGCCATTCTGACCAGTGTGAGGTGGTAGCTCATTGTAGTTTTGATTTGCATTTCTCTAATAATTAGCGATGTTGAGCATCTTTTCATGTGCCTGTTGTCCATCTGTATGGCTTCTTTGGAGAAATGTTTATTTAGGTCTTCTGCCCATTTTTTTATTGGGTTGTTTGTTTTTTTTGATATTGAGCTATATGAGCTGTTTGTATATTTTGGAAATTAATCTCTTGTTTGTCACATCTTTTGCAAATATTTTCTCCATTTCCATAGGTTTTCTTTTCATTTTGTTGATGGTTTCCTTTACTGTGCAAAAGCTTCTAAGTTTAATTAGGCCCCATTTGTTTATTTTTGCTCTTATTTCTTTTCCATCGGGAGACTGACCTAAAAAAACATTGCTATGGTTTATGTCAGAGAATGTTTTGCCCATGTTTTCTTCTAGGAGTTTTGTGGTGAGAGTTGTATTTCTAAGAAGTTCCCAGGTGGTGCTGATGCTGCTGGTCTTGAGACCACACTTTGAGAACCACTGCTCTATACCAAAAAAAGCTATGACATATAACAGGAAAGTTCTCAAAGCCAGTAATTGTGATATAATTTTCCCAGACAAATGATCTAAAGGAAACTTGAGATCTGAATTTTTTTATTGCTGACCTCATTAAGTCTGATACCATTGGGAGAGTAATAGTCTCAGTTATATGAACCTGAAGTTCAGTCTATATGCACAACCCATAGTGGCTTCTGATCATGGTATGCCCTGTACAAACTAATGTACTGTAGTAGTCTAAGTTAGAGATTAAAGTACGTAGAGAAACTTGAAGTTTGCACCATAAAAGTCAGATGCTTATGTGATGAATATCACTACTCTAAAATTTTTTCCAACTACTTATGCCAAGTAGGAATCACCTCTGAATACTTTGTTAGCGATTATAGACATGAGGTGGAAAGGAGAGAGTTGAGAGGGACCAGGTAGACAGAATCCATATCCCTGGATAAGGCAGAAACCACTACGTAGTAATCAAAATCTGCCCTTTCTCTTCCATGACATGCGGCTAGACCCTGTTCCTCAGCCACCCGTGCAGTTAGGTGTGCCCATGGAGCTGAGATCAGGCTATGAAGTGTGGATGGAAGTGCTGTCAGTCTGGGCCCAGAAAACCCTCCACAGGAAAGCCTCTTCCCTACCTCCCTCCTCAACACTGCTTTTGCTGTCTGGATGTTGACACTTCGAGGTGTCCTTGGAAGTAGGGTTTTGAGGATGGCTGAGTCTGTCAGCTTGGCTTCCTGAATGACTGCGTGGAGCAGACGCACATACCACTACCACCATCATCATTCCTACCACCAATTTTACTTTAAGTGAATGAGAAGTAACTTTGTATTAAGCCAGTCATTTTTCCGGGTTCATCTGTTAAAACTGCTAGTGTTACTGGCCATCCTTGCAAGCTGTTACACACTTCCTTACGAAGAGAAGGAGCCATAGTGATGGGTAGAGCAGTGCATTTTCAAGTGGCTAGCTCTTTGTCTCGATTCTAAACCTGCTTTTTGTGCTCCTCCATGTGTCTCCTTTCTGTTGAAATTTAAAGAGAATCCTCATACGGTCTGAGTCCAGAATTTAAAACTACTCATCTATCAAAGGGGCAGGAAAGACTGATTTGAGATTTTTCATTAGCTTTACATTCCTGTGGCAAAACATAGCATTTGTACCAGGCAGTAGATAATGCAAAATTTTAAAAATCATGTGGATGAAAGAGCCAAGGAAATGGGGGTTCCGGGGGTGCATATTCTGGCTAACTATCCCTAATTGTCAAAAGTGCATGATGTTGTCAGTTTCTTAGAACCAAGAAACCAAAGATGACAGTTGATTTATGATCAGATTATATCCTTGTCTTCTAAATAGTATAGGACAAAGTTAAAACATTTATCCTAAAGCACTCTTTAGAATACACAGACATTTTAATTGAATGATTTGAAAAACTTTTAGAAATAATGCACACATTTTAAATATAACAAATACATAAAATAATAGATGTTTAAAAGTGATTTCACTCAAAAACTTCATTTTACAAATAAGGAAATTAAGCCCCAGAGAAGTAAACAAATTGCTCAATATCATACTACTTCATTAGTGGTAGATGAGGAACTAAGAGCCCTGTGTTCTGTCTCCAGCCAGTGTTTTCCCACCATAGTCCACTGTCTGTTGCCCATAAACTACTAGCCCATTATCTTTAGACAAAAACAAACAAATAAACTGAAAAACCACACACCCACAGCCCCTCAAAACATAAATTCTTCATTTCTTTCTCTTATCTCTCAGCCTGGTACTAAAGTATTTGTGTCTCCACTAGTGGACTGAAACCCTTGTGATCTCCAGGATTGGGATAGTATTTTACTAATCTTTCTATCACAGAATCTAATCCAATACTTGGCATAGAGTAGACGCTCAGAAAATGTTACTTTGAAATGTTAATTACTTTGACGCCAAAAGAAAAATTAATAAGCCCCTGTCTCCTTGCTTCTTGAGTGTTAGCAGGTTTTCTGCTCCCCTCCCCCTACCATAGCATACGAAGTAATCTCCTCCTTTCCATCCCCACTAATACTGCCCTAGGTCAGACCAACAAACTGGACTTTCTGTCTCAGCCCCTCCCCTCCATCTGATCCCATTACTACAATTCCTTCTGCATGTGGCCACCTGAGTGTTTTTTCTGAAACATAAATCCAATAGAGATTAGACCCTCTGCTTAGAATGTTTCAGTTTCTTTATTACTTCAATTTGTATGCCTATGTCTGGGCCAGATACTCATTGGGTACTGGGGATAAAATAGAGAACAACTTAGACATGGAACCTTCTGCCAGGTGCATATGGTATTAGGGCAGGAGGGCACAGTTTACAACTGGCAATCCCAATACAGTAATGTAAGTGTTTCAAAAGGGGGAAGGCCAGGGTGCTAAGGGACCATATAGGAGAGGGCCTAATCCAGAGTTTCGGTGATCGTGATAGGTGGTAGAGTCTGAGAAGGGTTCCTGGAGGAAACAGACTTTAGGCCAAAATTGAAAAACAAAACAAAACAAGTGAGTTGGGCAAGAGTGTTCCACACAGGGAGAATAGCGTGTACAAAGATAAAGAGATGAGTGTGTGACTCTCTTAAGGACCTGAATAGAAGGTCAGTGTGGTCAGAGAGTACCTGGGTAAAGATAAGTCTGCAGAGAATAAGAGGACCAGGTTATACAGGACTTTTTAACAAGATTAAAACATTTGGGCTTTATATAAAGATATTGGGAGACACTGAAGGATTTTAAGCAAAGGCAGCGCCATTATTGGATTTGAGTTTTAGAGTTTCAGAAAAATCACTCAGGGTGAAATGTGGTTAACTGCAGGATATACTGTAGGATATACTGTAGTCTGAGTTTAGTTGAAGATAAAATAAACCCTTCTAACTAATATGAATCAGTCTAAATGTGATTGGAAGAGCAAAATCTAGGCTGAGTTTCCAGGAAAACCTTCCAGAATAACACTGCAGAACTTGACTGCCAGGGAGCCACTGTGTCTGCCATGATCAGTGAGCTGGAATGCTAAGAAGCTGTCTTCATAACTGCTGGCTTCAAGCCTATACCTCCTCTGCTGTGATCAAGAAATCAGGAATCTGCTGCCAGCAAAGTGGATGCCATGGGTGCTCCTTTTCACTCATGTGGCTAGAGGCTGGACATTGGACTCCCTCTACAACTGCCACTGAAAGCCAGATGCTTCCATAACCATGCTCATCAGCAGAAATAGGAGAGGTGAGGCCCCCTCTTCATGATCTGTCACTTCCCCCTTCCAAATCTCGCGTAGGTACACCTAATTGTTGGAATCTACATCACAACCAGAAGCCTGGCTATGGAATGTAGTTTTTTGTTTTCTGGGAGGAACACTGCAGCAGGTTGGAATGTATTTATATATTTTTACTAAATTTACTTACTTATTTATTTATTTTTGGCTGCATTGGGTCTTTGTTGCTGCACGTGGGCTTTCTCTCGTTGCAGCGAGCGGGGGCTACTCTTTGTCGCGGTGCGCGGGCTTCTCATTGCGGTGGCTTCTCTTGTTGCGGAGCATGCGCTCTAGGCGCGCGGGCTTCAGTAGTTGTGGCTTGCGGGCTCAGTAGTTGTGGCTCACGGGCTCTAGAGCGCAGGCTCAGTAGTTGTGGCGCACAGGCTTAGTTGCTCCGCCGCACGTGGGATCTTCCCAGACCAGGGCTCGAACCCGTGTCCCCTGCATTGGCAGGGGAGTCCCGAGGTTTGTATTTAAAGAGGCGGAAAGAGAGAGAGCTGGAGAGGGGGGTGTGGCATCAAGTTGGAGGTGCTGCTGTTGCTTAAGGAGGGAGAGACAAGCTAGGAGTCAATAGAGAGGAAGAGGTTGAAGATATGGGGGAAAGGAGTTAAATACTCAGTCCTACAAGGACACTGAGTAGTGAGGAGGTGATGTAAGCCAGACACACTAGAGGCTAAATAAGAAAAGGGGCATTTCTTCCATTTTGCTCAGACCAGTGAATGGTGGGGGAGGAAGAAAGGATGTAGACAAGCACATAGTTTGGTGCTAGGGAAGCAGCTTCTTCCTCTCTGACATAGAGGCAGAGGGAAGATTATCTGCTGGGCGTGAAGAGGGAGGTGGTGATGGGTTGAGAAACATGAAGCAGGTTTCTCCTAGAAACCTTGGAGAACTGGAGAGAGGCTTCTGGCGCAATAGGAACGGATCACTGAGGGCACTGAGTGTACAGTGGAGACTAGAAATGTGGCTGGGTCGTTCTGGAATTAGGTGCATTGGTGGAGGGTTGAGATTTGCCAGACGGCTGAGATAGAAGGATGAGACACCAAAGTAGTGGAATTCAAGCCAGACAAGGAGAGCCGTGGTGGTGAAAGCGGGGAGTTTCAGGGCAGGAGGGAGGTGGTGGATGCTGATATGATAGAGCAGAAGGAGGCAAAGTGATGAGGTCGAGGAAGAGGAGAACCCTACGCCCACCAGGGCCAGATTAGAATTAGAGCCAGCTGGAAGTGTTGGGAGTCGTGTTCTGAGAGGGACCTGTGATGGCATTGTTTCAGAGGTGGGGAAGTGGGAGGTTGGGTGGGGAACGCAACAAATAAGGGCGGAGTGATGGCCTAGTAGAAAGGAGGGGAAGGTCACTGGAGCAGAGAAGACCCAGGAGGGGACTTGCTTGGGTGTTGAGTAGTGGGTCATCTATGTGGATGTCAGAGTCATTCGGGATGGTAGCAGGACCTGATGGAAAAGGTGACAGTGACTCAGTTGCTAAAGACTCCAAAGAAAGAGGGAGTGGTATATAAATGGCAGCAGGAGGAGTAGGGTGTGATTAAAAAAAAAAAGGTTTATTGAGATGTAACTCACATGCCACACAGTTCACCCATTTATAGTGTGCGGTTCAGTGGCTTTTAGTGTATTCACAGAGTTGTGCAACCATCACCGCAGTCAATTTCAGAACACTTCCCTCACTCCAAAAAGAAACCCCACACACCTTAGTCATCACTTCCAATCTCCCGAACACTCCCCCCAGCCCCCAGCCCCTGGCAGCCACTGATACGCTTTCTTTTTTTGTTTGGTTTTTTGTTTTTTGGGGGGTGTTCTTTGGCCGCAGGGTAAAGCTTGAGGGATCTTAGTTCCCAGACCAGGGACTGAACCTGGGCCACGGCAGGGAAAGCGCCGAGTCCTAACCACTGGACCACCAGGGAATTCCCCCACTGATCTGCTTTCTGTCTATAGATTTACCTATTCTGGCCATTCCGTATAAATGGAAGCATATCATAGGTGGTCCTTTGTATATGGCTTCCTTCACTTAGCATAGTGCTTTCAAGGTTCGTCATCCATGTTGTAGCAGGCATTGGAATTTCATTTCGGAGCACTATTTTAATGGCTGGAAAGAACCTCAAAAGAGTTTAGGGGAGGATGCAAGGCAAACACTTCCCTTGTACACCAAGTCAGCTCTGGTCATTGACATTCAGTGCCAAAATTGTTGTAAAGTACGTCTTGTCCTTTTCTTGGGAGTATCTAAAATAAGTCAATATTAAATGCTCATGCTTGCTTCTTCCCTCCCCACCCCCAGCAGTAAACATAACTGAAAGCCTTGCTTAATGACAAAAACTGAGTCAGTCATTGTTGCTTCATGTTAACTACTTGCCTAAGAAACATATTCATCTTATAGAGGAGATAATGAGCAAAACTGGCAATGCCCTAATAAGCTCTAAATTAAGCCTACATAATGTTGAACAAAATATAAGAATCAGCAAAAAAATTTTTTTCTACTTATTGATCATTAGTGTTAATGAGAACAGCAGCAAGTGGCTTTGTTCCTGTTCACTTAGAAAGTATGAAAACAAGGTAAGCCAGCAATTAGGAAGGTTAATGTGAGGATTCAGTTTTCATCCTGATAATGGAATAATTTATTTTCTAGCCTATTAACCTCAGAAGCCCTCGACGGCTTTATCTTCTCTGGTCTTTGGCTAATTTTTTTTCAACCATGTTAGTAACAGAAACTGCGAAAATGGGATCAGGGCCTACTAAAAGCAATAAAACCGAATAAATGCATCAACTTCCAGGAAATGTCAATTACAAATAAGCAGAAGGGACTGTTGTCTGTATGAAGGGACTAGAGCCTCTTATTAATAATAGTGGAGGAAGTAATCTAAGAGACTAAATGTGCTGGTGAGAGAGGCTAAGTCTCTCTAAGGAGCTCAGAATGCAAAGGACACATAAAAACCTGGGAAGAGGGAGGTAGCAATCAAAGACTCAAACCACAAGAACAGCACAGAGCTGTAACACTAATGCAAGAAAGGCCAGCTAGAGAGAACCAAGGCTTGCTGAAGTATATTTGAATTTGAAGGTTCACTGCTGCAGTGGAATCTCTTTTGTTTGCTCAGCATCCCTCACTCCTTCTAAAAACAGTACCCCCATTCTTCAGGGAAACTGTTCTCTCCCCCTACCACCATCACTCCCATTCCAAGGATGTAAGCTAAAAGAATGCAAGTCTTCAGGTTGGGACAAATCATATCTGAGAATATGAAAACAATTTTTTAAAGAGATCCTTAAAATATCATTTGTAATCTATTTTTCCCATAGATTAGAAATAGAAGTGCTTCCTGAAGACAGGAGTTGGGCAAATGTCTTGGTTTTCAAAAATGGGGAGAAGGTAGATGATGCAAATGTTAACGGGGATTTCAATATTGATTCTCTATTAACAGTATCAAATGGGTGGTGTGTGAACTCCCAGAGAGAGAGGAGGTGATCCTTAAAGAAGCCAGCACGAATTCACTGAGAAGAGACAGCCTGACAGACAGGCTTTGGTTTCTTTTGTTATATGTTTATTAGGCTAGTAGATCAAAGGAATCCTGCAGACATAGCATTTCTGTGCTTCTGCAAGGCATTTTTCAAACACTTTCATGACATCCTTGCTGAGAAGATGGAGAAACTGGATGGGTGATAGGATAATTTAGCAGCATAATCATTCTATCCTAAGAATGCTGATTAATGGATCTCTGTCAAATCTGGCAAATTTTGTTGAAGATCTGTTTCAACCAGGGTTGCTTTCCTAGCATGGTCCTTTTTAAGTAACCTGGATATGGGCTAAGTGGACCTGGGTATCAGTGTATAGAGAACAAGAGTCTGGGAGGGAGTGTGAATAAATCAGATGACAAAGCAGATTCCAAACTGGCATTGGCCCAGGGATGATGTATCAGCTAGTATCTTTTGCAAAAAGGCAAGATAAATATGCAAATAAATGCAGAAGTGGTCATCTCTGTTAAAATGAAATTTAAATAGGACAAGTTTTAGTGTTCTATCCTTGGAACCAAAGTTAAGGATATAAGGAGAACTTGCTAAATAGCAGCATGTAGAAAAGAAGACTTGGGGATGTTAGTAGCCTGAAGGCAATAACAGCCAAGAGCATGATAAGGCTGTAAAACAAAAGAAGAAAAAAGAACCCAAAGGAATCTTGGGCTGTTTAATTAGAAATATATCCATAGTATTCTGACTGTTCTTTGCTTTTGATAATCAATCTTACTATACTTTGATTTATTACGTTCAATTCTGGGAAATATTTCATCAGGGACATAGACCAACTTCAACTCCTTCATAGGAGTCATATCATAGAGTGCTGTAAATCATGGCATATGAGCAACAGCTGAAATGAGTGAGGATGGTTAGCTTGGGAGTAAAATATTTAGGGGCAAAAGGATGGCTCTCTTACAGCATCGAAAGAGATGGGACATAAGACAGAATTGTTTCGTTCCAAGAGGAAAATGAGCATCAACGGATGAAAGTTACTGGGGTGGTAGATTTCAGATAAAATATAAAAAAGTAACTACTAATAATTAGGAGTCGAATCAAAGTAGGTGAGCGCCCAGTTGTTGGAGATGTTCAAGCAAATGACATGGCAGTGAGGACTCCTTTGCTATGTGAAGGGCTGGACACTCAGAACCTTAAGGCTTTTTTCAATTTGGGGATCCAGAAAACCCCATTTCAAGGGCAGCTGTTGTTCTGGGATTTGTGGGTATGCGTATTGGTGTTGTTTCTCTCCATCTTAAACAGAAATGAAATGTTTCCTGATTTATATGTCAGAAGTCTAGAATTGTCAGGCACAAATGGGCTAGAAGGCCAGTGTCTGGAATTTGCTTTGGATCTACCCCATAATGCCCAACACACAGGGACTCAACGAAGAGGGTCTTTTCTTGAAGCTTCTCTGTGTTTCTCATGAAGATGCTTTCTTATTTTATATCTCATTTATATTCATGATTTAGCCTTGAATTGAGGTGATTTCTCTCCTTCAAGTGCTTTCTTTTTGCTTGTGGATATCTCCTAATTTAAGAGCGAAGAATCATGTGTTTTCACTGCTAAGGAAACTGCACCTCCCTACTATGATTTCCATCATTGCAAATTCACATTAAGTAAAAATACTTTCCTAATTCTTATCCTAGTCTCTCTCCAATAGGACTTTGATTTGGAAGGTACTTGATGTTTGCCACAAAAGCTGGAAGAGCTTTTCAGGGCAACATACAAACCATAAAACTTGCCCTTCCAAGCCAGACAGACTCAGCCTTTAAATCCTGGCTTTTCTCGGTACCATAGTCAGCTTGCTTAATCTTTCAGAACGGTAGTTTCCTCATCTCTTAAATGAGGTTATTAATATATGTATATTTCAGGAAGTTATTTTGAAGACGAAATAAAGTATGCTAATAACCTATCACAATGCTTAGTTCATAGTAGGTATACCATGGAATGTGAATATTATTATGAATTCATCACACAGTAATTTTCCGATAATCCTCAGCTTCCCTTAAAGTAATGATCAAATTTAATTTCTTAACACTATAATGTTTCTATTTTAAAAAATTTAGTGCCAGTTTCTTTCCCTAACATAATCATTTAACTATAGCTAAAATGTCCTAACTTCCTAATTATTTATAGGTTTGTGAAAATTTGTGTGATGGTAACCAAGTCCAAGGCATGTCTTTATTATTAGCCTCAACTTTTTCCAAAACCCATTCTGTAGGAAGAAGCTATAGGTTTCCCAAAATGCCTTGCCCAGAGCAAAGCAGTTGCAGGGTTCCTGCCTCTGTAGCCTGCCCTAACCAAGCCCAGGGCACTGATTGTTTCCTTCCTGTACTTTGCAGAAAAATTGGCCTCCTCTGTTTGATTTGAAGTCATGAGTCTGGATCATAGTGAGCAGTACGCTCTGCTTAATGAATCATTAGTAGAACAGAGAAAAGAACAGGCTCAATTACCTGCTGGGTTGGTTACCCAGCCTTTCCCTGAACACTGCCCTGCTCCAGCCTACACTGAAACACGGAGGCTTTTGTATAGCAGTGACTCCCTCACCAGTAGTGCTGTCTGTTGAACCTAAGACCCGTATTCTACATTCTTGATTGAGTTTAATCTGACTTGGCAGCTTTCTTAAGTGCTACAGCCGTCTGCAAGCAGGAATAATGAGGGCTTTGTACAAACAGCATAGCTGCTGGGCTCCAGGCCTCCTTTCCCCTTTCTGTTTTCTTGACCACATGCTCCATCACCTGCAGGTGTCAAACTGTGTGCAGGGGCCTTTCAGGTCAGGCCCTTGGGGCTTGCTCAGGAGGTGATAAGCCCAAGAACTAAGGGGAAGAGAGTGGGGGCAGATGAACAATAAACAAATAATCAGGTGATGATAAGTGCTACCCTTGTCTCCCCTGCCTCTGGGGCTCCAGCCTCAGAATATTCAAGTTCTTTGAATGAGCTATGTTCTGTCCCACCTCAATGATGACTTCGAACACCTGTAGAAACCTTCCTTGGCCTTCAGAAAACCTCAGCCTTTTTCACCTCTTCAGTGAGGACTCCTTGACATTCCCTAGATCGTGGCCTCTCCTATGACCTACTCTGACTAGTCCGGAGGCCACTTACAAGCAGAAACCATGTCTTTTCATTTTACATAGCTCAGAGACTTAACACAGTGCCTGGCTTATTAAGATTGCTCAATAACTCCTGGTTGATGGACTGAACAGGTCAGGGGAGAGTTGAAGGCCAATCTTGATTTATTAAATAAATAATACTGAGCCCCCATGATATCGCAGGAGAGGCAGACAGCCCAAATATAAACACATAAATCTGTCAGGTGGCGAGGTGGGGGAAGAGAGTGACAGTGGGAGACACACAATAAGCAGATAAACAAATAGGTCAGAAGGTGGTAAACAGTGAGAGAGAAAAATGGCAGAGAGGGGTCTTGGGGGTCGCTATTTCAGATAGACTGGTCAGGGGAGGCCTTTCTGACAAAGTGATATTTGAGCACAGAGTTGAAGAAAGTGAGGGAATGAACCAGTGGAACCTGGGGCATAAGCTTTCCAGGCAGAGAGAGCAGAGAGTGCCAAATCTTAGAGCTTGGCATGAGGAAGTGTGCCATATCTGATGTAAGGAATTGGAAGGAGACTAGTGTGACTGGAGTAAAGTGAGTGAAGAGGAGAGTAGTGAGAGGTGAGATAAAAACAAGAAGACCACCACCACCACCACCACCACACAAGGTACAGCGTGGATTGGCTGTAAGTGCTAGAATTTGGCCCCAGGTGAATGTGATAAACCATCAGAGAAAACTTACAAATGAGACCCTGAATGCCTGTGGTTGGGAAGGAGGAGAAAAACCAGAGGAATGGAGGGGCGTAGTGGGGGGGGGTGTCCTAATTCTGAAAAAGGAGACAGCGCCAGAAATAACAGCCTAGTGTACTTGATGTTACTCCCGGGTGATTACAGTAGTCAAAGAATGATTTGTAAGCACCCACACAGGAACTTAGTGAGCTGTAGGAGCTAGGATAGTGGGGGTCACAAAGAATATCACATAAGTTATCAGATTTCCTTTTACTCGTACCTTCACGAATGATATTAGGCCGGTTGATCAAAGTAGTGTGGTACAAATAGTGTACAGAGATTTCTGCAAAGTTTTGGCAAGGTCTTGTACCCTCATACACAAGATGGACGGACATGCTCTGAATGGTCACCCTGTTAGATGGCTTTGTTCTTTTTTATTATTATTATTTTTTATTGTGGTGGTAAAATACACTTTGTTCTTTTTTATTATTATTTTATTGTGGTAAAATACACATCATATAAAATTTACTATTTTAATCATTTTGAAGTATACAATTCAGGGGTATTAAGTACATTCACAGTCTTGTGCAACTATCACCACTATCTAGTTCCATAACTTTTTCATCACCCCAAAAGGAAACCCCCATTCTCATTCTCCATTTTACCCTACCCCCATTCCTGGGCAATCACTAATCTGCTTTCTGTGTCTGTGGATTTGCTTATTCTGGTTGTTTTGTATAAATGGAATCATATAATATGCAGCCTTTTTTGTCTGCCTTCTTTTACCTAGCATAATGTTTTCAAAGTTCATCCATGTTGTGGCCTGTATCAGTACTTCATTCCTTTTTTTTTTCTTTTTTTCCTACTTTTTGGCTGCACCATGCGGCATGCAGGATCTTAGTTCCCCAACCACGGCTCGAACCCGTGCCCCCTGCAGTGGAAGTGTGGAGTGTTAACCACTGGACCACCAGTAACGTTCTTCATTCCTTTTTATAGCTGCCTAATGTTTCATTTTATGGATATACCAGATTTTTTTCACCCATTCATCAGTTGATGGAAATTAGGGTTGTTTCCACCATTGGGCTATTGTGAATAGTACTACTCTGAACATTTGTGGATAATTTTTGTTTGAAGACCTGTTCTTAATTCTTTTGGGTGTATACCTAGGAGTGGAATTGCTGGGCCATATGGTAATTCTGTCCTTACCCTTTTGAGGAACTACTGAACTGTTTTCCACAGCAGCTGCTCTTTCCATGGGAAGTGTTGGGGGCAGGGTACAGTTGGAAGCACCAAGGGTTGGCTCCAGGAGGACTCTGCTCCACTGTGCCTCTAGAGAAGTTGGGAAGGGCAAGAGGCACTGGATCGGGAGCACATCATCAGGAATTAGGAGAACTTGGATTAATGGTCAGTGGAATGGCCTTGCTGAAGCGAGGCTCATGAGGCTCATCCTTATCTAGGACGTGAGGCACCTGGAATTTGCACACCATAAATCTTTCTCAGCTGAATACCTTGAGGTCCTTCCTGTGAGACAGCCTGTCGCTAGGCTCCCTGAGGGAAGGCCCAGGCCCGTCCAGCAGACCATCCGTCTCTCTTGAGATGGCAAACTGATCAAATTTTCAGATGACACCCAAGTGGAAGGGATACCAAATTTAGAATCAGGGTTTTAAAAGATTGAAGCAAACCAGAAAGATGAGTTAAAACCTAACCAGATAATATTTGTGATTTTTTTTTTTTTTTGTGAGTAACATCAGTGAGTCAGATGGGTCACCTGTGGAAAAAACCCAGAGATTTTCTAGGCTGGTTAACACATTAATATATATATATATTTTTTTAACCCGGGATTCCTTTTAAGGATTTAGTTTTTCCTTCAAAGAGTAACAAAAGCTAGAAAGAATGCCTGCTTAAGGAAAATCAACATGAAAATAGCTACTAGTGCTCTTAACAAGAAACCAGAGGCTACCCAGGTAGCCTACTAAGGAATGCACTAAAATTGCCTGGATGTATTTCCAACATCCCATAACAGATCAATGTTAAAATTTCAATAATACATCTCCTTCTATTTGAATCGGCAAACTCAAAAACCACTGGTTACCAAATATTTTGCTTGATATACTGATCTCTCTCCTCCTCTGTTAGGAGCAGCTTTCACTGAGCACCTTCCCCTCCAGGTGCCATACATAATGCAGTTAAGGAACGGAGTGAGGCAGATAGCTAGTGGGAAGCAGCCACATAGCACAGGGAGATCAGCTCGGTGCTTTGTGACCGCCTGGAGGGGTGGGATAGGGAGGGTGGGAGGGAGGGAGATGCAAGAGGGAAGAGATATGGGAACATATGTATATGTATAACTGATTCGCTTTGTTATAAAGCAGAAACTAACACACCATTGTAAAGCAATTATACCCCAAAAATTAAAAAAAAAATAAAAAAAGGAACGGAGTGAGTACATGAGGGTGGGAGTGGGGGTAGAAAAAGTACAATTTAGACACCAAATCAGAAACCCTATTATTCCAGAGTCAACTTCCACACCATTAATTTTTTAAAACCTCAAAATCCATCAAAATGCTTATATAATATTTTTCATCTTCAATATCATGAGAGAACCAAAGAACAAGCCAATTACTTTCTTAAAAATTTATGAAAAAGTAAATCATAGAATTCCATTCAATTTTCAACTGCGTATAATATTTATGAGTCCACAAATTGCAGATGAAAAATAAGAAAAAGGTAATAAAAGTGATTTGTTTCCAACTGGGAAACATGCATTAGAAAATTCGAATCTACTCTTGCAAAGTCTTGTTCACCAGATTTTCTCCTGGGGACCTGGGCATAATACTTACAGATTTTCAGATAAAGAATGCCTCCTAAGGCTTGACTTTTCACAACTGACTTAATTTTGACAGTTTTAGCTGATACAAAGGACCTAACTCTTAGCCAGACGCAGAAAAAACCACATGAAGTGACATAGGAATATCCATGCCCCGGTCCAGTTCCAGTCACCACCATTTATAACATTCACCAGATTTAAACTTAAATCTTTTGTCTTGCACTGTTCCTTCAACATGCAAACAGCAGTAGGAGAAAGGGAGCTGATAAATAAAACATCCGAGAATATTATAGTTTCCTAGTGCTGAAAGAAAACTCATCTGAAAGTTACAGCAGACATGATTTTAAAGTAATATTTGCTGTTTGAAAACACAAACAAGTATTCTGTGTTATGTGGTAGTGTTTAAACTTAAGTTAACTGATTACTCAAAACTTTTCAAACTCACAAATTCATGTATCAAAAATATGTCTACCCTAGCAAAGAGAAAAGCAGGAATTGTTCCAAAACCCAGAGTAAAATATAAATGCCTCATCTGGATAAGATGACATCCTCATGAGCAACACTCATAAAATGCAAGTCAGTGTGGGGCCGTTTGATGATTCTAAAACAACTAAACTGAGTCTCAGTCCTCAGATAGGAAACACCAACATTGCAGTCTCTATTAATTTCAGTACAATCCATTTCAAACACATTTTTTTTTCTCTTGAAGTCACTTGCAGACTAGCATGTTAGTGTTTGGTAAGTTATAAAAATAAGTGCATATGAGGGCAGTCATTCCCAATAGATAGCATTTTTGGAATGCTGCTAATAAATAATCACCTCTGAGATAAAAATCTGCCTCAAAGAAGATGTGAATGCATTTCGAGTTTTTCCAGAAAACTGATTTCCATTTACAATCCAAAAGCCAATGGTAAAGAGGAAAAGTCCCCCCCAAAAATGTTGAAAAGATCATTACAGGCACTTCCCTGGTAGTCCAGTGGTTAAGACTTCGCACTTCCAATGCAGGGGGCATGGGTTCAATCCCTGGTCGGGGGATCCCACATGCTTCACAGCACAGCCAAAAAAAAAAAACAAAAACAAAAGAGCATTACATCTTCCCACTTCCCCAAGATAAATGTCATATTAATTTAGCACAGGAAAACTGATGAATATATGTACTTTTTACATTTTACTATTTTGCAGTCTATCCTAAGCATGCAGTAATAATTAGCGCCATGATCAGGAACACTACTACTGTCTTAATTAATATGTGAACATGTCCCTACTATTATTATCAAAAATAAAAATGTTAGACTACAGACTGAGCCCAACCCACTGGTTTCCCCATTTTGACACGGAATGTTCCAGTAGGGATTGGTGGCTAAAACAGGAATTGTTATGTATTTGGGGAACTATGACTATACTGAGAAGGTCAAATATGCAGTCACTAGCAAATCCAGCTTCTCTTTGGGGTCCAATGGATTAAGAAAAAAAGCCTCTGTAAGTTCAAGGCTTCAGTTGTGGATGTTAGAGCTTAGACATTTTAAGCAATCTTCTAGATTTTCTTGAAAAGTAAATATAAACCTAAAAGTAAAGGTAAATATAAAACTAAAAGAACCTTACCTACATGGTTTATGTGGTACCTCTCATATAAACTTAAAACCTCTAATCTTGTTTTTAAGGAAATGCTTTAAAATTCCTTAAAATACTAATAATAGAAATCCAACCAGCAGTAAAAAGGTCCAAATTGTAGAGAAAAAGATTGCAGTTCTACTGAAAAGGAGACCTACTTTCTGTGAAGAAAAGTACAAGGTAGCCAGCCCTGACTCAGCACAGATGGGACAATAATAGCTTAAATTGAATTCTTCTACTGCAGGATTATCCATTTCATTAAGGATTTAGACTCAGAGAGAGAGCTGTGCATTTTTGCTCATTCTTATTCTCAAAATAATAATATCCTTTCCTTGAGCCAGTCAATTTTATTTAAAGTTTTCTATAGCTAAGACTGCTGTAAGCTCTAATACCCAGCAGAATCTTTTGTATGTTGCAAAGAAATGGCAAAGGTGTATTACATTTTGTGGTGCAATCCCAATGATCTCCCCCTTTCTGTCTCATTTTTATTTAACTTACAGGAAGACAGAAAAAATGTTGAACTTCTCCGTTATCCCTAGTCTGTGACCCATGTTAAATTGTATTTATCCCAGTGAAAAATGTTTCCACAACACACATTTTTAACATATAATTTTACATAATGAAGCATGAATGACTATTCACAATAAAAGTTAAAAAAAACACGCTAACGTTGTTGCACTAATTGCTTGAGCATCCGCTGTATAAAACAATAGAATTATTTCTAATATTTGCTTGAATTGGCCATTTTTCTTATGAAGAACCCACTAGCAGAGTCAGAATCAGCAGAGTGCATGCATACAGGGAAAAATTAATCTATGCCTGTCTTTATTATGATGATGGCGTACTTTTCTCTCCAGAAATGAAAGAGAATTGTATCTATCTCCAACCCCCCTTGTGATGGTGTTAGGAAATGTTCTCCTTTAGTGATCAAAATGAGAGTGTTTGTGAAAGCTCTTTGTAAGCTATAGAGTAATATTCATATATAAGTTAGTATCATTGTCGGCCTAATGCTTATTTATATCTGAGGCTAAAATGAAGCGCCTGGAGGTTATTCTAGTCTGATTCTCCCAAAGCAGATCCTGAGACTAGGATTCGGGTACAGGGAGTAAGCTAGGGGGGTGATCCCAGGAAGCATAAAGTGAGGGAGTGGGGGACCTTTAGGCAGGCGAGGGAGAAGTCAGCAAAAAGGGTGAGTTGTGAGTAATTATAACTGTGTGCACATGAAGCTCAAGGGAACTGAGCATCCTCTGAATCGTCCCACTGAGGATGGGAAGCAGAGGTATTTAGCCACAGGCTTCTGTCCCTCATTGGTTAAGGGCTGCTCCCTGGGGATGATAAATCCGTGACACTTCCTAGATGCCCTGCACAGCTGAGCCAGCTCTGAAGGTGCTAGTGAAGCCTTGGGTCAGAGGTGGAGAGAGACGGGTGGCTGCTGGAGGTACGGAGCTGTCAGCAGGTACAGGGCTGTCTTTCCCAGCAGCTGCAGGTGAACCCAGGCCCAGCCAAGGGCACATGGGGCAGGGCATTTGCAGTGTGTACTGAGAACACAACCATCATACAGAGTCTCAGAAGCAAAGTCAAGAGCAGGCTTCCGGGATCTGATTTGTGCTGTCTATCTTGGTCCCAGGCCTATCATAAGCACTTCGCATGGGTGAAGCATCCTAGGTGAGATTACCCTGAGTTTCCTTTAATGCTGTGTATTGGTGCCACTATTAGCTATTTTTAGTTGTTGAGATTGAAGTGCTGTCCAGCCTCTGCTAGGTTTCATGAAATTTATTGATATGGTTTGGGAGGCAGTACGTTCTAGTACAATTTGTTCTAAGCTTGAGTTTTCATTAGAATCATCCAAGAAACTTTGAAGGAAAATACTGAGCCCCCCCTCATTTAAAATAAGAATCTCTAGGAGTGGGTCTAAGGTCTTGGGGTGCGCGCGTGTGTGTGTGCGCGTGCGCGTGTGTGTGTGTTAACTCTCCAGATGATTTTTCTTGCAGCCAAAATTGAAATCACTGGGTAATGAAGAGAACGTAGCTTTGGAAAAACTTTGGAATCAGATAGCCTTGAGTAGAGATTTCGGCCACTCCACTAAGCAGCTGTATAACATTCTATGAGTAACATATCTACTCTGGGCCTCGGTTTCCTCATTTGTAAAACAGGGATACTATATCTGTCTCACAGACTTCTCTGAGAATTAAATGGGTGTAAAAAAGCCTACTCTTGTTTCTGGCACATAGTTGGTGCTTAATAAATGTCAGTTCTCACCTTCCCAGTATTGTCAGACTTGCTCTGAAAAGTACTTCTGTGTCTCCATACATTGGAAAATGAAAATTAAGTTTTCACATGTAGGTGGAGAGGGTGGAGAGCTGTTAGAACAAATGGAGGAGGGCAGGATAGGATTGTTACACTGTCAGAAGTTAAAGAAAGAGAATATAAGAAGAGAACAAACAACTGGCTGAAAATGGAAACAAGAAACCCCTAACCAGTTAAAATACAATTATGCAAAGGCTTCTTCTGGAACAGATTTAGGATGGCATGAGAGCTAGTCCCTGCCAGGATAAGTGGATACTGTGGGGTCAGGCCTTACCCTCATGGAATGTCTGCATGGAGTTAAAGTCCCAAGTGGAAATACCTTCAAAGTGCAGGTAAAATATTTACTAGGGAGCCTTTACAGCACTCTAGGTTAGGCTAAGTACCCTCTTCTGGGTTTCCTGGGTTACCTTTAAATTAGCATTCAGTATTATATTCAGAGTAACTATCTGTGTGTTGACTAGAAGACTGAGTTTCTTTGGGGCAGGGCTGTGTTCATTCATTGACAATACTTGGTACAGTTGAAATTCAACCATTATCTAAGTCAAAACAGAGCGCAGATCAACATGGCAGACTTTGAGATTGTTTCTCACAAGTGGCAGCCTTAATCCCTTCCCCTTTTTGCTGAGTTTGTCCAAGTAGAGAAGAGTTTAATGTCAGGAGAGACAAAGTGTGCACCCATTTTGCTTCCATAAAGAATGCCAGCCCTAAAATGGTGACAGTATTGTGTAGGAAGGCAGAGGAAAGAGTCACAAATAAATGGAGCTGGGACTCTTACTAGTGGACTTTATCAGTTCTGTGTACCAATTCTATTTGAGTTGGGGTGTCTATACCTTGCAAGCCAGTTTCCAAGTGGACATGGTTGTTGTTGGGAAAGACAGGGTCAAGAGGCAATCTTTTGACCCTCTGCTCAGCCAGATAAGAAAGGGCCTTGGGCCTGGAACACTTCCTCACCAAGAGGTAAAGAGCACACACAGCCTGTGTTGGGCTTTCTGCATTGTGTGGAATATCTTTCCCCGTTTCATGCTCACTGAGTGTTCCTTCATTCTGCTTACGTGTGCCTGTCAACGGCCCACAGGCACGCACCCAGCTTTCAATATTTCAGGCTCCACAGGGAAGGGTCAGAGTCCTTCTCTTGCAGCATAAGAGGGGTGTGCATAGGCCAGTTGCACCGTGTTGGCCGCCCTGGGGACCTGCTGGCCACGAGGGACCAACACCCACATCGAAGCTGATCTTGCTCTGTCCCCTCTCTACGTAGGTAAAGCACCATTCCATCTGGGGCTTGACTGTGTTGTGTTTCACTTGGCGACCCCAACCCCAACATGCAAGAGGCAGAAGCATTTGGAGTCCTCCTCTGGGGTTGGTAGCCGGTACCTGGTGTTCAGCTTGACAGTTACATACAGTCACGTTTTACACAAAAGTATAATGAATGCCTTATCTTTAGATAAGCAGGGTGATGACTAAATTTCTTAGCGTCAGTAGTTGTATAGTTGCAACTTTTCAAAACAGGTGGTAAAGCAAACAAAAAGAACTTTAGATTAAAAGGGATTTATTGGAAGGATCTTGGGATAATTAATTGCACAGTGAGTCTCAGTGGGACAGTGATGTGATTGGTGGAAAGATGCCCATAGACACAGTTAAGGGAATATGTTTCCTCTGATGTCAAAAGATACAGAAACTGAGCTGCACCCAACAGCCTCACAAAGCAGGAGACGACGCAGCTCGCATCCTGATTCCTCCAAGATCCCTTTAAGGACAGTGAGCACAGAGTGAGAACTTTGCTCTTCTCTTCTCTTGGGGTCTTTTTACTCTCTTAGTCCCTTTCAATCATACTGGAGAGAGCCTGGGTACCTGCTTGCCTGCTCACCAAATATAAGAAGTAGACACAGAGATATAAGAGGATAGAAGATATAAGAAGTAGGTACATCCCTCGTTTGCCATGAGACTGGTGACATTAAAGGTGAATTTACCACAAGTTTCTAGGTCTGAGCCTTCAGGCCTGACTGGGGTCCATTCCATACTTCTAGAATAGAGGCTGAACGAACAAACCAAGTCTTAGGGAAGCAAGAAGAACCACGGTGGCCCTGGGAACCTCTGGGACAAGATTGGATCCCCCTCTCCTCAAGATTCTGACTCCCTCCCCATCTCAACCAGGATGTTGAAACTGGTTGATGGCAGCCCAAGGGCTCATATCCTCCCAGCACAGTTCCCTTCCCTTAGGATTGATTTGAAAATGTCCAGGGAAGGCCTCTGACAGAGCAAGCTTGGGTCATGTACCCTCTCCTATGAATTGAGTTGTCTTAGCTCAAGCAGTTATAACAATATTATATACTGGGTGGCTCAAGCAACATTTATTTCTCACAGTTCTAAAGGCTGGGAGGTCTGAGATTGGGCTGCCATCATGGTCGGGTTCTGGTGAGAGCCTTCTTTCTGCTTTACAGATGGCCACCTTCTTGCTGTGTCCTTACGTAGTGCAGAGCAGAGAGAGGAAGCAAGCTCTCTCGTCTATTATGAGAGCACTAATCCCATTCATGAGGGCTTCACCTCATGGCTTAATCACCTCTGAAAGCCCCTGCCTCCTAATGCCCTCACATTGGGGGTTAGTGTTTCAACATATGAATTTTGGGCGGACACAGACTTTCAATTCAGTCCATAACATGGGTTAAGGAGGTGGGGTGATGGGAGCTGGGAGGAGGGTATTATGACTAGCAGTGGCATTAAAACCACACAGTTGGAGCAGTGAAGATGAATCCTCCAAAAGAATGAGTCGTTCTCAGGAGGTGGGGTGGTGGCCACGTAAGATAAGTAGATCCCACCACAGCAGTAAACCTTCAAAATCCAAATAACCGTTCAGGAAGAAACGTCATCCGCAAGGGCCTCATCTCTCTCTCTTTTTTAAAAAAATATTTATTTATTTATTTGGCTGTGCCGGGTCTTAGTTGTGGCATGTAGGATCTAGTTCCCTGACCGGGGATCGAACCTTGGCCCCCTGCATTGAAAGCATGGAGTCTTAACCACTGGACCACCAGGGAAGTCCCCAGGGCCCCATCTCTTAAAGAATGGTGCCCAACGGAGTTGTTTTTCTAATCATGTTTAGTCGTGACAAATATTGCTGTGTTGCTGACAAGAAAACACTTAAGTACAGAGGGTGACTGTATGGCTCTGTTTCTGTGGCATGGCTAGAATGGGCACATTCATAGAGACATTAGGTAGATTAGTGGTTGCCATGGGCTGGGGGGAGTTGGAGGTGAGAGTTAAAGAATATAGAGTTTCTTTTGGAGGTGATGCAGATATTCTAAAATTATGGTGATGGTTGCATAACTTTGGATTGTACACTTTAAGTGGTTTAAGTACAAACCGTTGGATTGTACACTTTAAGTGGATGAATTATATGGTATGTGAATTATATCTCAATGAAGCTGTTAAAAAAAAATAGAGGACTGAATGGTTTCTTTGGAAAGAAGCTTAGAAACTGGCAAAATAAGAAAAGCAGACGGACACCCCTGCAGCAAACCAGACCCCCAGCTGAAGACAGTGGGTGGGGACAAGGTCATGATTTAACTCAGAGCTGTTCCAAGTGTGGGCCCCTCACCAGCAACTGCATCTCCTGGGAACTCATTAGAAATGTGAATTCTTGGGTCCTACCCCAAATTACCAAATCAGAATCCTTGGGCATCACTAAAGTTGAGGAAGTATTAATTTAACTCATTGTTGCTTTTAATAAATAAGAACTCCTCCCCTAACAGTGTGCAAGGTGCTTTCCAAACTGCAAGCCAAACAAGATATAAAAGCAGCATTAACGAATTTTTAAAAAATGTTACTTGGACAAAGGAACCTTAATTCTGTATTTTGCAGGTAACGATACCAACATAGCAGGGCTTATTAGCAGCCAATGGTTATTTGCAGAGAAGGTAGTTATTTGCTGAAAGCTACTGAAGCAGTTAACTAGACTGATGTGCCTTGAAGCTGCAAGTATTTTCTCCATGACCTGACGGAGAGATACCTCCATCATTTTTCTCCAGTGAAGATGCTGAAATTGGTGTGAATTCAATGAAAGCTGAGATGCAGGTGGAGATTCAGAGATAGTTTTGTCATCTTGAAAGCCAATTATTTGCTCCAATGCCACATTTCCACGTCCAAGGTTTGAGGACAAATTTATCTCCTGTGAGCATGTGAAGCATTTTAAGTGCTGTACACATATTAGGAATAAAAAACCAGAGCAAGAAAAACAATCTTAAGGCTGCTCCTGAAAATATTCAGAACTTATCTTATTTAAACTGTGCACAAAGCTCGGTTGGTGACCCTGCTTCAGTGAAATTGCACTATCACCATCGACCTAACCTTGGACTTCAGGAGGTAAATTTTTACCTTGGTCAGTTACTATTAGGAAAGAAACTTAATTAAATCGGTGACAGCATCACCAGGGGCAGAACTCCATGCTGGCGGTGCTGGCCAAAAACACGGTGTGCCCGTTCTGACTTTACTTGAAAGTGAATATCCATTTGGTACAAAATTACAGACGGTGGTGCAGTGGTTGAAAGAGCAGGCCAGCAGCTGTCTGAGCCCAGATGTTTCTGTAGCTACAGTAAACCCTCACACTTTAAAAAATGACTATGAGGGCTTCCCTGGTGGCGCAGTGGTTGCGAGTCCGCCTGCCGATGCAGGGGACACGGGTTCGTGCCCCGGTCCGGGAGGATCCCACATGCCGCGGAGCGGCTGGGCCCGTGAGCCATGGCCGCTGAGCCTGCGCGTCCGGAGCCTGTGCTCTGCAACGGGAGAGGCCACAACAGTGAGAGGCCCACGTACCGCAAAAAAAAAAAAAAAAAAAAAAAAAAAAATGACTATGATAGCTTCTAATAATAAAATTGTAATTTTTTTTTTTTTTTTTTTGCGGTATGCGAGCCTCTCACTGTTGTGGCCTCTCCCGTTGCAGAGCACAGGCTCCGGACGCGCAGGCTCAGCGGCCATGGCTCATGGGCCCAGCCGCTCCGCGGCATGTGGGATCCTCCCGGACCGGGGCACGAACCCGTGTCCCCTGCATCGGCAGGCGGACTCGCAACCACTGCGCCACCAGGGAAGCCCTGTAATATTTTAAAATAAAATTTTATGTATGGAAGTTCATTCTAGGATAGAATATTTGTTTCTGGCCTTGCTCGGGCCATTGGGCATGTGGCTGAAATGTGTATTTTGTGCATCCCTGTTTTACAGTGGACACAACTTAAAATTAACATTCGATATCCTATTAAAACAATTCCTTGGCCCCCTCTGCAGCTCTGTATCAGCTTGTGTCCTTGTTAAGCTCTCCTCTTCTTCCCCTTCTCTGCTTTGTTCCTCTCAGGAGACAAATATTGGAAGTTCCTTTCATTTTCTTAGGGGAACAGTTTGGCCCTCTCCCACCTCTGCCTTCAAATTCAGCTAGGGCCTTTCTTCTCATAGCTAAGGTCTTATAGTAAGTACTGAAACATAGAGCAACACCTTGCCCAGACCCTTATAGAGACAAAAATACATATAAGCAAATATATAATATATATATAATATACATGATATGCAAGCAATACAAGATACTAGATATTAAACTAAATAAAAATTTCCAATGAGTGGAAATCAGGGGTGCATGGGAACTCTCTATGCTATCTTTATAATTTTTCTGCAAATCTAAATTTATTCCAAAAATTTTAAAATTATTTTAATAATGGATGGAAGAATAATATGTTGGAGAAACAAAACAATCCTGCCAGCAAGACCCCCTCCGTACCAGTATAGAAGAGAGAAAACACATGACACAGGTGGTCCAGGCAAGAGATGACAAGTTAGGACAAAATCTCATGTAATTTATAGAGCATATCAGAAGAAAGAACAATGACTTCTCTTATCTCCAAGAGAGACAAAGGACTGTGCCTTCTGAAAGTCTCCTACCCACCCCTCAAGAGAGCCCTTAGCTAATTCCGGAGGTACACCTATTTACACATCTAGAGACTGTTTGGTCCTGGCCTTGGAGATAACTCTGTTGTAAAAACTGGAGACTCGGGGCTTCCCTGGTGGCGCAGTAGTTGAGAGTCCACCTGCCGATGCAGGGGACACGGGTTCGTGCCCCGGTCCGGGAGGATCCCACATGCCGCGGAGCGGCTGGGCCCGTGAGTCACAGCTGCTGAGCCTGCGCATCCAGAGCCTGTGCTCCGCAATGGGAGAGGCCACAACAGTGAGAGGCCCACATACCGCAAAAAAACAAAAACAAAAACAAAAAAACCTGGAGACTCGGATTAATCCCTAGAGAGATTTATCTCTGTTAGAAAGGTTAGAGTAAGGGCTCAGATTCACTGTGTCCCTAAGTTTTCCGAAGTACTCTAAGAAAAGGGGTGGGTGGGAGAATGGTCTCTTTGCCCACTGTAAGCAGAGAAAATAATTTTTTTGCTCTCACAATACCCAGTGTGGAAGACATGCAGCAAGGAGAACTGATAGGCTACTGGTGAGGATGTGACTTGGTAAACCCCTTTGGAAAACAGTTTGGCATCATCTAGAAAAGAGAAGATACACCTACCCCATGGCCTTATTGCTATACTGTAAAGAAACCCTGGTCTGTGTGCACCAAGAAACATGAAAAAAATGGCCACCACAGCATTATTCAAAACAGCAGCAAACTGAAAACAACCCAATAGTCCACTGACAGAATAATGAATAAGTAAATGGTAATATATTCACAGAATAGAATATGGTAGAGCAGTGATCATGGTTGAACTACAATTTCACCCATCAACATGGCTGTCTCACAAATATACTAGTGAGTAAAAGAAGTCACAGAATATAGAATATAAAGTATGAAAACACAGATATGACATTCAGAAGCAAGCAACTCTAAACAAATATTCTTTAGGGATAGATATATATGTTGTAATATTAAGAAAAGCAAGGGAGTAGTAAAAAGGGGATACGTAATTAACAAAATTCAAGGTAGTGGTTACTGCTGAGAGTGAAAGGAATGCAGATGGGGCCTTGAAAACATTGATAACATTATTTCTTAGATTGAGCAGTGGATACATAGATATTTGTTTTATTATTCTGTGTACATTATATAGGTAATATAATCTTTTAAAATATGAAGTAGCTTGTGATAGATTGTTTGCTTTAATGAATGGTAGAGACAGTAAAAGCTAAGGGAGAGAGGTTAGTGCTGGCAGGATTTTCAGAGCAGAACCCTTCAGGAGGAGCCGAGACTTCAGCTGGGCCTTTGGAGGGAGGAATCACATAATTTTTCAAACTTGGAATGAATGTTAGAGTTCACTTGCCCCACCCCTTCCTTTTGCAGATGAAGAAATAGAGATATAAGGAAGTATCTTTAAAAAAAAAAAAAAGCTCAATATATTTTCTACATTGTCAGACCAATTGCAAGGGGGAAAATTTGAGTGAAACACTCTTTTGAGAAGAGCATTTTAGGAGTTGAACACCATAGCCCATAGCCCTACAAATGTCAGGCTGTGGTTCTCTTTTTCTCGGTTTTGCACACCTGTCTGTTCAGTGTTGCTCCCGGCCCTATTCACGGGACTCCGCCGTTGAGCTCTTATGGGTTAGGTGTGATGGGTGGCTATGACGGGCAACCTCGGCTTCCTCTTTTGCCCTGGGCAGGTGCTGCCTGGAGCCTATGCGGTTACATCTGGGGTAGGTGCAGCGCCAGAAGAACATCCTGTCCACAGCCTCCTAGAGTCCTAGGTCATCAGTCCCACACATCCGGGGAGTGCCCAGTGCCAGCAACATTATGTATATTCACTTCATCTTTAAAAAGCTACCTCACTTAATCATACACTCACACAGCTACTCAGTAACAGAATTATAATCCCCTCACCCACCCCAGACTTTTTTTTTGTAAAAGAGGAAGTGAAGACTCAGAAGTTAACTTGTCGAAGGTCACACCTTCAAAAATGACATTGTGAAGTTCCAACTCAAAGCTGCCTGGTTCCAAAGTATGTGCTGTTTTCACTGTCACTCGCTGACTGTGAAGTATGTTATCCTTTTTTTTTAAAGGACAACAACAACAAAAACAACGACTAAACGACTTATTTGCAACACAACCTAGTTCCCATCACTTCAATACAGCATTGGAGTAGAAAAGAGTCACAGTGACTATTTAATACTGTTTTTCCCCTGTCAGGAGCTAGCAATTTATTTATATTAGTACTTCACTGCTATAGAAATGTAGAAGTATGTGTTGGTAGATGAATTTTCACTAGAAAACTCAATTTTTTAATAATTTTAAGGAGCAATGATACATGTTACTTGTTAACAAAAAACCTTAATTAACCTGTAAGATTAAACCCTTGTGCTAGAAACTAAGGGGAGATACAAGAGGCATAAAAGAACTATGCCTCTTGGAACTTTCTATCTGATCTGTAAGAGAAGACATTTATTTTTCAAACCAGCAAGTAGCATGTGAGCCAATTTATGTTTAAGTACATTAAGTCTTTCAGAACTGCTTCCAGAGTGAGATCAACATAAGCTAGAGTTTTCAGGGACAAGGCAGGATTTTTGAGCAGCTACCTAACAATTTTGACCCACTCATTTCTCTTAAAGCTGGTAAATATTGTGGACTCACTTCTCTTGCCCAGTCCCGACTCCAAAATGCACACGCAATTATGTATACGATATCTAAGTTTTCACTGACACCCTGAAGCCTATGCACAAACTCCAAAGGTGTCCACAGCCTTGGTGAAAAAGCTCTGTTGTGTTAGAGAATTAGATAAGATTAGACCAGTGAGGAAAAGAATTGGTTTCTAAGGACAAGGAAGCAGCCAAAAATGGCCAAGCACCTCCTATACGATTTGGTACATATTGAATAATGTTCTTGATTTGTACTATGGGTAGGGTTAGAAATGAAGTGGTCTTTGGAAGCAGTCTCCATATTAGGTTGAAATATATGTTGGTCAAAACTGGTTGAATATTGGCAATTTCATGCGGTTCGACCTGATATATGCTGTGCAGTAAGACTGTACATAATGAAATGCACTCTAATCCAATCTGTGCTTCGAATCAGTGAGAGCTTTGGTTGGTCCCCAGAGTTACTGTGCCTATTGGTCCTGGGGTAGAACTTTCACTGAGCCGTTGGAGGGACTGTTTTAATTTTTTGTTTTAATAACTAATGGAAGTTGGGAAAGTCGTCTTTCAGCTGTTTGCTGTGCCAGTCCTTTTCTCCTTTATCTGTTTCCTTTCATTTCACTGACATTGGTCGTGTAGAACTTGGACCCCCAGCTGCACAAAATGTGCCCAAGCCTTGAATAGCAAGTAAATCAACCAGTAAAGAGAATTCTAACTTCAATTTATAGCCTTTAAAATTTTATCCAGATTTATCTCCAGGCCGTGAAGTGAAGAAGGAACAGTGTATTTCTAAGTTTATTTCTTGTCAAGAGCCCCTAGAGATGGGGACATAAGAGACCCTTGTTCAAGATCCTTGAAAATGAATATGAGCTGTATTTTGGTGTGATCAATTTAGAAAAAGAAACTTCTTTGTTTAAAAAAAATACTAAAGACAACACATACTAAAATGATTTGAATTTTACAGATGATACCCTACTAATATTTTTAGTTTAGCACCATCTGTTTATCTGAAATTAAATTTCTGACAAATGGTCATGCCAGGAGATGCTGTTTGTATTTTTATGTGCAGCTGAAACACAGAATAATAAAAATCTGCTTGAGTTGAAGAAATATGTTCATAAAATATTTTTTTTTAATCTGAGTTGGCTGAGAAAATGACTTTTTAATCTAGTGGCAGCTGCTTTCATTTGGCTGGTGTTCAGTCATAGTTTATGTTGGAGACAGATCATTTGTTTTATATTTGGATGCAGTATAACAAACAGTGCCTTTTGAGCTATGAGGAGGACCCAGATATCACAAACATCTTATTTTCCCTATTAGTCTACCTTTCTAATTATTTCTTGTTTCTTTGACGACACAAGTGGCATGCAATAGGTTTGTAAATAAAAAGTACAAGTGGCACATTGCATACCACCTGGTTGCTGTGTTACCTTTATTCGACTCTAAGAAAGTCGCATCCTACACATTAATTGGCATTTGTTTACAGGAGGGGAAAACGATGGCTTTTGAAAATATGACTCAGTGGAAACACTTCTCGTCACACTGGCTTGCAAATAGGATCACTGCACTCCCTTTGGGTACTATGGGTGATTCCACCGGGAGCCTGATTCTTCCCAACAGAGTGTTAATTAAAGAGAGCCACCTCTTGGCACCTCTCTTGCTCCAGCTACACTTCAGAGTCCTCCAGCCACCTCTTTAATCAACAACATGTGTTGGATGTCTACTTTTAGTGTGAGGCACTGCAGCTACCACCCTGATTTCAAAGGTGGTGGCAAGGACAGGGTTTTATTACATTACTTCAAAGTCAGGGCACCTAAACCTATGTCGGCGATGCCATTAATATCTGCCGTTGGCTTGGAATGATTGACCTTCCCAAGTAAAGTGTGAATTTCCTAGACGAGAGAGATCTTGCCTTTTTGTCTTTGCACCCCAGCACTTAGCGTATAGATCTCCTTATGTTTATCTAATAAACTTGTTTTCTTACTGGGCAGTAGCAATTTAATTTTGTGTGCCAACTTCTCTTAAAACTAAAAAAAAGAAAACAAATGCATTAATTTGAAATGTAGAGGCTGGTCTTCAGTGATAAACTTACTACTCAAAAAAGTGAAATACATTTTTAGGAAAATGGATGTATTAGGTCAGACTGCCATAACAAAACGTCACAGACTGGGTGGCTTAAACAATAATAATTAATTTCTCACAGTTCTGGAGGGTGGGAAGTCCAAGATCAAGGTGCCGGGTGATTCGGATCCTTGTGAGCCCTCTCTTCCTGGCTTGTTGATGGTAGCCTTTTGTAGTTTTCTTGCTGTATTCTAACAGGGGAAAGGGAAAGAGATCTTCCCCTTCTTATAAGGCCACAGTCCTATACAGAGCTCTACCCTTATGACCTCATTTAACCGTAATTATCTTCTAAAAGCCCTATGTATAAATACAGTCAGTTTGGTTGTTAGGACTTCAACATATGAATTTGGGGGGATACAGTCCAGTCCATAGCAATTGGATTGGACTAAAGGAGACACTTTAATTTTCGGACTCTCAAATTACCATGAAAACAACCAACTTAAACAAATTTGGTATTAATATTATTACCTTCTAATTTCATGTTTCAAAAATAAGTCGGTTTTTAGAATTTTATTTAAAGTTCGAAAATACACCAAACTATAGAGTATTAAAAGTCAGGATAGCCATTCCTGGGGAGGGGGAGGATATAGTGACCGAAAGAGGGCACAAAGGGGACTTCTGGGTTGCTCCAGTGCTCCAGTTCCTGTTTGGGTGCTGATTCAAAGGATGTGATCAGCTTGTGAATACTTGCTGAGCTGTTCATACATAATGATTTGTGCACTTATCTGTATGTGTGTTATAGGTCAACCAAAAACTAAAACACAAAAGAAAAATAAATCTGAGGGATGCATTTAGTACCAGAGGTAAACTACACAATTATCCCATTTTGTCCCAACCTAAACAGCAAAGAGGCTACTCCTTCTTTGTCTTTTCTAGTTCAGAAAGTCACTAGAGGTTAAAATCTAATGAGTGGGAGCATACAAAGAAGATTATCCCTGTGTAAGGTTGACATAGTATTATCTTCCCACCAGTACCACCAGAACTGCAGACACAGTGAAAATTTCTGCCTGACATTGCTTGATGTTGTTTTTCTCCGCCTGGTAGCTCAGCAGCTGCAGGCTAAAAATCCAGGTTTCCGGGGAGAGGAGGAAAGCTTTCTGGGGAAGGGGCAATATGGGCTCCAGATCAGGGGCATAGCCGGGGTCCTCTTGTAAGTGGTGGCCGTTTTAAACAGGTTGTAAACCAACATTGTCATGTTGATCTAGAAAGTTCCAGCTGCCCTAGGAAGAGGCTTTGGATCTGTGCAAGTGCCAAAGCTGGCTTTTCAAGATAATGTGTGGGGACTTCCCTGGTGGCGCAGTGGTTAAGAATCTGTCTGCCAATGCAGGGGACATGGGTTTGAGCCCTGGTCCAGGAAGATCCCACATGCCAAGGAGCAACTAAGCGCATGTGCTACAACTACTGAGCCTGCGCTCTAGAGCCCGTGAGCCACAACTACTGAGCCCACACGCCACAACTACTGAAGCCCGTGCGCCTAGAACCCGTGCTCCACAACGAGAAGCCCGCGCACCGCAACAAAGAGTAGCCCCTGCTCGCCGCAACTAGAGAAAGCCCGCGTGCAGCAGCGAGACACAGCGCAGCCAAAAATCAATCAATTAATTAATTAATTTTTAAAAAAGATAATGTATGGAGCTTTAGAGTCAAATGATATGTTTGTAACCATGGATGTCAGTGTCCTTAGAAGCATCACTCTCACACACCCAAGGTGGAGCTTGTCTTCTCGAAAGACCGATTGCAGTTAAGGAGTTTGCACCGTGTGACCTTTTAGATCAGCCTGTGGCCGCTTTGCAGAAACCTTCCAAGTTTACAAATGGGTTACTGCTCAAATTCCAGAACACCAGGACTGTGTTCCGTTGTCCCCAGCTCTCACATTCAGTATTTTATTGTTTCACATTGTGCTTTAACTTCCTCCAGGAAGTTAACAGCAGAAGCCAGCTGAACATGTTCAAAACCTTTTACTTACGTTTGTGGAGCTGACTGTGCCACACAGGTGAATGGAAATTTCTTTGTTCCAGGAGGGCTGGCTCTTTCAACAGTTATCTTGGTGCTCTTGTATTGTCTGTCATGTGTAAAACAAGCACATTTACCTCTACTTACCTTTTATGAATGTTGAGATGTAATTTTGAAAATAACTGCATAAAATGCTTTTACGATAAACTTTGGAGCTCTTAGTTGTCATTTCTCTGCGGAAATGTTCCCTCGTGGAAAGTAATGATTTTTAAGTTGTTGAAGGTGTTGAAAAGTTCTGACTTGTTGTTTGTGGGTTGTGTGTGTGTACGGGTAACAGGCCTATCTCTTGGTGCTTACATAAGTTAAGAGACTCTAGACGTTCATGATCACATTAGTCTCTAGGTGTTGGTATATTTCCAAGCCTTTGGGGATGTAGGTCTTTTCTTCACCATTACCCACCCCTTGACATTCAGAGTGTCCTTAGACCACCAGCAACGGCTTACCCAGGAGCTTGTTAGAAATGCAAAGTCTGGGGCCCCACCTTAGATCCAGTATCTGATAACAGAATCTGCATTTTAACGAGCTCTCCAGTGGTTCTTACATACATGCAGATGAATCAGCAAGTAGGCCATGGCAGGAATTGAGAGATCCTTCTTCTCAAAACGTCTGCCACCGGGCCAGTACTGCTATTGTTTAGGATGAATCTCTCGAGTTTAAGCCACTTATTATGAAAAACTCCCTGGCCTGCGTAACTAAGTCAGTCATTTTCAGTTCAAAGCCTTCACGTGAATCCATCCACTCACACCTTTCCAACTCGACAGATGGCAGAGAGTAGGTTGACTGAGGAGTGAGGGCGGGAGGAGGGAAGTGGAGTAGAAAATGCAGGGAATTTTCCTTGGTGGAAGAAAGTAGGCAGAGTCCATAACGGCGGCACACTGGAGTAGTGCTGCGGCGTGGCAGGAAGGAACAAAATAGCAGTGACACAGCAGTGGGCACAACAATGGTAAATAACTGTTGGTGAGGGGATTCCTAAGCTTGTTTGACAATAATAATCACCTGGGGGATGAGGGGGACTTCTTAAAACATAAAGTTTCCTCTAGAGGCAGGGAATTATGGAATATTCACCCTGGTTTATCCTTTGTTCACTCTGGGCTTGTGACATCTGAAACTCTAGGGGAGAAATATCTGTATTTTAAATAAGTGCCTCAAGTATTCACATCCACAGGCATGGCTGAATGAATGGAGAGCTTGGATCCTGTGCCTGATGCTCTATAAATATTCTTTCCAGCGCCCACAATAAGCCTAGAAAATCTTACGGCATTTTACTAACTGCCTTTTGTGACAGAGAAGTTCAGTAGATTGCCCATTGTCACACAGGCAGTGTGGATGGATTCCATCCCAGATCTGTCTGACTCCAAAGCCTTTGTTCTCTCTACTCTGTCCTACCATAACCTTCTACAAAGCCATGGTGCCCCAAAGGTTATTCTACCCAGAACACACTCTGGTTGCCCCAACCCCACTTTTGGGGGGTGGCAGTTTCTACAGAGTTTCTATAACTTGACCTGAAGTTATGACATAAGCGTTCAGATTTGGGTGGAGTCGTTCAAGGAAACCACGCTCGCTGATGAACTCGTAAGGATGCCTCCTCCTGCTGCAGTTAATAACCAGCAACCCAGAGCTGGGATGCTGGTCCTAAAGGGATGAAAAGCAGGGCTCTCCCAGGTAAATGAGAATTTCTGGTTGCCTTGGTATCAAAGCAGTTTCCAAAAGTGATGGAAGCAGGCACATATTGCTCCTATCCTCTGAAACCTTATTTTGTACCCCTAGAAAGAAAACACACTAATCTAATACAGCAGTGTTAAATAGTGATAGTAGCAAGAGTGGGGCACCATCTGGTGCATTTGATTAATTGTCAAGGTTGGCTTTTCTTTAAATGCTGCTTATTGCTCAGTCCACCCATCTTCAATTACTAGACCTAGAAGTCGTCTGGTGGTGATGTCCTAGTATTACAAGAGTGTCCTTGCATATTAAATTCCTCAACTTGGGCTCAATTTGGGAATTCAAATGCAACATTTGACCTTCATCTATATTTAATCTCCTGTTATTGGTTACAGCCACCATCATAGATTTGCTTCAGAAACTTTTGATTCTGATTCTGTTGTCTAAGACAGTGGTCTCCCATGCGGGGTGTGTAAACCCCAAAATGATCCACTGGGATGTGGAAAACAAATATTACCGGTTTCATTAAATTTTTTATTTTATATGTAAATATTTAATAAGGTAGACCATGTATAAAATTTATAACTAAACACATGTAAATATACTGGGGGGAGCATACATGATTAAAAAGTTCTGGCCCTTTGCGATACTGGCTCACTAAAGTTTATAAGATTTTCATGCAGTATATCAAGTCTTCCTACCAGTGTCACGTTTTCTGCTTACTTGATAAGAGTGCCCTCATCCTTGTCAATTCAATTTGTGTTTATCCTATGTAGAATCACGTGCTAAATGTTCCAGTGTATATATAAGCATAAGGCATATTTTACTGCTCTTAGGAAGTTTACTATCTGGAATGGGGACGATGATAATGGTAGTGATTTTGGAGGAGGTTACAAGAATAATGGGGGTGTTGATGGTGACGGTGATGATGACGATGGCCAAGAAAGAGAAAAGGAGAAAAAGCCTTATTTATGGTTGACATGAAAGCAAAATTGGAGTTGACTGCTTCCTCTCCCTGCTCTCTGGTAATGTGACATCTTTCCTTAGCAGTGATGCTCTTCCCAGCTTGTTCGTCTTGCTTCCAATGCAGCTTAAAAATACTTTTTAGTCATCTTCAGCATGTACTATAATTCTCGGCTTCCTAGGGTTTAAGCCTTGGGAACAGGAGGTTTTCCTAGGCCCCTACCACTCTTCTGTATTTTGGTCCTCGGTGCTCCGCAAGCTGGGAAAGCTGTGAGTCATGACTCCCATATGGTGGGATTCCCTCCCTTCCCCTCGATCTACATGCCTGCCCAGCCATCTGCTGCCACTCTCAAGGTTATGGAGCAAGAGATGACACAGGGAAGAGAAAGGAAAACACCAGGAAAATGAACACTGTTTTATAAATAAAACTGAAAAAAGCTGTATTTTCTTATTATAAAAGCAATTTGTATTCATTACAGGAATATCAGAAAATGAAGCATAAAAACAAATCAAACAAAACAAAACACAATCTCCCTCAGAACATCGTTAATTATTATAACCATCTCCTTGTATGTTTTTCCAAACCTGCATCCCGTATCTATCTGTGTAGCTAGCTATCAAACAAAATGGGATCATTACCACATTATTTTGTAACCTGTTTTTTAATATTGAATTATGAACATCTTTCCATGTCCATAAATATATCCCCACACTAGCATTTTTAATGTTTAAGGAATATTTTCTATGCAAGGCATTATTCCAATTGCTGCAGTTTACATACAAAAATAGGCAAGATTGTCTCTGCCCTCATGTGGGTAACAATTATTTTCTCTATGTAATATTTAGGTCATTTCCATATTTTTGCTTTTACAAACGCTGTGATGAATTTCCTTATAGCTAAATCTTTGCATATACTCATAATTTTTGAATGATTGCGTTGGCTACTCTGTTTGCCCCTCTGGGTTTACTCCCCATGCTTCTTTGCCTTGCTATGTGGCCCTCATCACTGGGCATTTACCCTCTGGCAATGGCAAGCACAAGCAGGACATTGGAGGAGGGTAGTAGAGAGAGATGGGTGATATATTCTGACTCACGCCTTCCCTCCTTATGGATTGTCATTAGCTACCTTCTTGCATTGATGATGGCTTTTGTGCCTGGGCACCCTTCTCCCAGAGCTCAGTTTTCAGGGAGTTGCTCACACCATGACACTGCACCATTTCTTTTTGGTTTACCTTAACCTTGCCGTGGAGAGTTCTTCATTAAACCCTCTCACTTACCCCATGGCTGTAGGGATGGAAAAATTTTCCTTTCTTCCCTTCTAGGTTCTTTGGCTGGTCTAAGAATCAAATTGACATATGACAGATTAACAGGAGAAAAACAAATTTAATTTTGTACGTAAAGGGAGCACCATATAAAAAATGAGACCCAAGGGTAAGTCAGGCAATTGAGGCCTATAGCCCATCCCAAGCTAAGGAATGGGATAGGAGCCTGAGGCTTCAAAGGGGAGGGGGGCCGGGAATTCCCTGGCAGTCCAGTGGTTAGGACTCTGTGCTTTCATTGTGGAGGACCCGTGTTCAATCCCTGATCTGGGAACTAAGATCCCGCAAGCTACGAGGTGTGGCAAAAAAAAAAAAAAAAACGTTGATAAAAGGGGAGGGGTGTAATTCACAGGATAAGAAGGGCAGATGTTTGCTCTGCCATACAGATAGGTCATTCAGATAAAAAGTTATCTCTGGTAGTAGCTCTCTTTCTGGGCCAGGCCCCCTATTTAAATTCTTTTAGGTAGTTAAGGGAGAGGTAAAAGTTTTTCTTGAATCTACTGGGTCTTGATTGCCTCCAAATCAAAACAGTTCACACGCCAAAGTGGCACATTGTGGGGTAGCCTGTTCTGCTCCCCTGCCGTTTGTTTCGTAGCAGGACCCTGGATGGTAAAAGCATAGTCCTTTCCCTAGCATATTCCGCATCCCTAACTGCTTACCTGCGTTGGATCATGTAGAAAAGTCAAGAACTCCCTTTTCTCTTTTGACTTAAGACCTAGACACCAGTGACCACTGAGCTGCCGTCGCTCATTTCTTTCTGCTGGACCTTTTCATAACTGCCATGGGGATCTCTCAAACTATGACTGAGGCACTGTGGCAGGGAGCACAAGAGAGAACCAGGAGAGCCCTTCAGCCCTCCAATTTGGAACTTAGACTGCAAGGACTGTGCTACCTTCACTTTGTTCTCGATGCCTGAAATCCTCGCTGGAGTCACAGTGAATTGGAAGAGGTTGTGTGACCATTTCTTAACCTTTTAAACATCTGAGCTCATAGCAAAATTTGTTTCTTTAATTCTTTCTTTACTTCAGACTTGTGGTATTACAGTATTCTTATTACATATACAGAACTCTATTTTTAGAGCTTCTAGCTTGAATTTGAGTCCCCTGATACTATCTCTTCTGTGATTCTGTCTTTTCTGCGAATCAGTAGAAATGTGTTTCTTTAAAGTCTACATCCAGTTTTACCTTCCTCGCCTTTTGGATTTTTAGATAATGCTATCTCTTTCTTCAAAGGTTCTTCACACTTCTGTTTAACCAGTTCTCAGCTGTTAAGAATTGTCTGTCCCATTTTTTTGTCTACCTTGTGTTCAATGAAATTGCTAGCAAAACTAGTCCAAGAATGATCAAATATTCTTCTTTTTAGTGAGACGAAATTTTTGATGTGCACATATTTGGGGTTCCCATCTTATTGCTGTGCTCCAGGCCTCTGCCCCCTGGTGCTTTACCTTGTTCTGAAATTCCAGTTCCCACAGGTGAGCACTTAGAAGGAGTTTGGCTTCAGAGTCAGAAAGATCTGGAGTTAAATCCCATCACTTATTGGCTTTGTCACTTTAAGGCTTCTATCTTTACTAAGTTTCAAGTTTCCTGACTTACCTCACGAGGTTGTCAGGAGAAGTAAATGAGATGACCCATGTGGAAATAATCTAGCATAGCATGTGGAGATGTGGTTTCTCAGACTAAGTCACTTTCTCCTCTCTCCCTCCCCTCCCTCTCTCCTCCCCACGTCCCCTCCCCTGTCGCATGCTCTCCTCTTCCTTCCCTTCCTCCCTCTCCACTCTCCTTCCTCCACCCCGCGCCCCCACCCCCACCACTCCTCTCCCCTTTTCCATGTCCTGTAAGACAGACATGAGGATAAGAGGGGTTAAAAGCCAAGTCATTTTATTTCTCCTTAGAAACAGACCAAAAAGTGCAGGGAATTATACTCAGAAGGAAAACCACCTTATAAATCCAGGCCCCAAAAGGCTTTTCCAGCACTTCTGAGTTCTCTCATGAACTCTTTCCTTGTAGCATCAAGGACACAAAGAATGATGGGAAGTTGCTGATAACAGTCATTATTTTCCCAGTCTTTGAAAAAATGACTGCCCAGCGTGTCAGACTGAAGAGTTGTTGTGGTGAATAAGATAAACTCTAAAAGTGTTTACATAATATGTCAAATGGTCTTATCTGGTGGAAGGGAGCTGGCTGGCTAACATGAGCCAGTTCAGTAATTCTAAGATGTTTGGAGTTGGGTTGGAAGGATGATCCTATGTTTCAGGAAACTGCTGTATCAGCTGATAAGGGCTTCTCCAAAGGCTAGCTGGAGAAATGCATTGTGAGTCCTTTGCACCAGAATTCAGACTTCACTTGATCCCTAGTTCTCAATTTTTACAAATTTTTAACTTTTCAAGGAAACTAGATTGGTCTTAAGATCTTTTAAGAATTAATTTCAGGGCTTCCCTGGTGGCGCAGTGGTTAAGAATCAGCAGGGGACACGGGTTCGAGCCCTGGTCCGGGAAGATCCCGCATGCCGCAGAGCAACTAAGCCTGTGCGCCACAACTACTGAGCCTGCACTCTAGAACCCGCGAGCCACAGCTACTGAGCCCGTTTGCCACAACTACTGAAGCCTGTGTGCCTAGAGCCTGTGCTCTGCAGCAAGAGACGCCACCGCAATGAGAAGCCCGCACACCACAAAGAAGAGTAGCCCCCGCTCCCTGCAACCAGAGAAAAGCCCGTGCGCAGCAACGAAGACCCAACACAGCCAAAAATAAAATAAATTTTTTTAAAAATTAAAAAAAAATTAGTTTCACAACATTATGACAGAAAATATATTTTTAACTTAAAGTTGTATTACATAATATTTTATGTATGCAAAATAATAAATGTAATATATAATATATATGTAAGTTGTGAAAAATATTAAAATATAGACACACAGGGCCTAGAACATTAATATCTGGGCTCTCCTCCATTGATTTCTACTTCTCCTGCAAAAATAACTGCTCTTCTGAATTTTGCATTCCCATTCATTAAAAACAAAACACTTTTACCATATATAGATGCATTCCTAAACAATTTGTTTAGTTTTGCTTGTTTTTGAGCTGTATCAAAATGGCATCATAACATATGTAGTGTTTTTTCTCTCAAGTTTTTAACATTCATCATTTCATCCATGTTGTTGTCTGTAGCTGAAGTTCATTCATTTTTACTACTGTTCCTATATTCCATTTGGTGAGCATACCACAGTTCATTTATCCATAGTACTATCTATGAACATTTTGGTTGTTTATTGTTTCCAGGTGTTTTCTTTTTTAATAATAGTCTTGTTAACATAGATGAGAAATAATAAGAATTTTTAGTGTTCTTTTGTCAAATTGTCATAAACACTAGATTGATTTGTATAGTGTTCCTTCGAGCTTTTTCTATTTTATTATTCCCATTTATCACCTAAAGAAACTTAGATGCAGGAAAAAATATAAATGATTTGCCCATGCTCTGTTGTCACTGATGCTTATTTCCACTGCTGTTAACTTCAAGAACCAGTTAAGTCCCCTCTTGGTTCTTGTCTGAACAGAGAAGAGTCCCTTCCATTCTGACACCAGAACTAGAAAGATATTTATTTCAATTTCACAAAACTTATGATCCGAGACATTTTGTCACAGTGAAAATAAAATAAGCTCAAGAGGCAGACAGATTTGGGTTTTAAAATACTGGCATCAGCACTTGTAGCAGGGGTAGTCTTGTGCTAATTACTTTATTCTCCCAATCCCCAGGTGGAGATCTAATGCTTTCCTCACATGATGGCTCACTGATTATGTTAGGTAAGACATGTGAAAGGCCCAATCATCACATTATAAAACAAAGAACAGAGGAGGCTCACAGCCTGACCAATGGGACTTGTGATCTTAGCCTAAAAAAATGACACAGATGGAATAGAAAGAGGTCAGTTTGGGTTTGTGCCATTTCTAATCCTTTTGTGGATGGTTCTGGCTCAGAACAGAGGAATAGCGAGGTCCTTTGTTGACTTGATGGTAATATAATGTTTTGTCTTTGCTTAGGATATCAGCTTTTTCTTCCCAAACCTATCTCGTGGGTTATTTTAACAGTCCGTTCATTAGTAGCATAAGATTCCTTTGTGCTTTGTTTGACTGGCAAAGAAGCAAAAACCCATCACGGTGGTTTCTAATAATTAAGGAGATTATGCATTTTCCGCTGAAGAAAAATTTAAGTTATTTAATGTGAATTAATGTTAATTAGTTAATTAATGTTAAAGCCTTTGCATAAAGCATTTAAATCCAGATATTGGACTGGAGCTCCAAAGGGAGTGTGACCTGGTCTGTCTTGTTCTCCGCTCTGTCCCCAGTGCCTAGCACAGTGACTGTACATAATAGTTGCTAATCAATATTTGATGAATGAATCAATAAATGAAAGTGAAACCGCACACCTGGTCTCAGATTGGGACTCGAACCCAATCGCACCTCAGATGGGTCCCGAACCCAGCCAAAACTTGGATTGGAACTTAAACCCACGGGCTGGGATTCCAACCCAGCCAAAATTCAGATTGGAACTTGAACCCACTGTCTTTAAATTAAAATCACTCCCCCGGTGTCAGGACTTACTGAAGCTCTGGTTCTTTATGTCTCAGCACAGAAGGAATTCAGCAAGAGGCAAAGTGATAGGCAAGAAGTAGATTTATTAATATAGAACGCTTGTGAGGGATACAAGTGGGCAGATAAGGGGGCTCTGCCCCAAGAACTAAATGGGAAAGCCAGTTTATTTAGGGAGATACACACTCCATAGACAGAGTGAGGGCCATCTCAGAAGGTGAGAGGCCCTGGGAGATACACATTCCATAGACAGAATGCAATCAGTCGCAGAAGGTGAGAGCACCAGAGGTGTGTGGTGGTTAGTTTTTTGGGTTTTTTTTTAAACATCTTTATTGGAGTATAATTGCTTTACAGTGGTGTGTTAGTTCCTGCTTTATAACCAAGTGAATCAGCTATACATATACATATATTCCCCTATCTCTTCCCTCTTGTGTCTCCCTCCCACCTTCCCTATCCCACCCCTCTAGGTGGTCACAAAGCTGATCTCCCTGTGCTATGCGGCTGCTTCCCACTAGCTATCGGTTTTACAGGTGGTTAGTTTTTATGGGCTGGGTAATTTCATAGGCTAACGAGTGGGAAGATTATTCCAACTATTTCAGAGAAGGGGTGGGGATTTCCAGGGATTGGGCCACCACCCACTTTTTTGCCCTTTATAGTCAGCCTTGGAACTGTCGTGGCACCTGCGGGTGTGTCATTTAGCATATGCTAATGTATTCCAATGAGCATATGATGAGGCTCAAAGTGTACAGGAAGTCGAATCTTCCTCCAGCTTGGGCCTAATTGGTTCTAACCAGTTTTTGTCATATCCTCAACGGCTATGTCATTCTTTTCAAAGGTTGTGCCCTGTCCCCCTCCTTCCTGTCTCAAAAGGACTACCTACCTCTCTTTGTCTTTTATTGCAAAAATCATTTTTTTTCATGTTCCAAATCTTGAATAATGGAGGCTTAGGATACCGTATGAGTTACTCAACAAGTAAGCATTGCCCTCTTGGAGTGTTTATCTTTGAAATACAAATATTCTAGGGAGTAACATATTATAATGTTAAAGAACTAAAGGATACAGCGAATTTAGCGAATTTAGCTAACGTTTAGGCTCATCCTCAGCCTGGGCTCTCAGAGAGGGGACTTGGAGAAGGGAACAAGAAAGCACAAAGACCTTCATGAATTAGTTTAACTGGAATGACTTGAATTGGAAGCTTGACTGCTGACTACTTGCTAATATTCATAGATGGAAGGAAGGAGACTGACAGAATGGGGGCAGGAGAAGAACAAGGCCTAATCTTGGAGTCTAGACCTCTGTGAGAGAAAGGAGTCCTGAGTGGAGGGTATCTGAACAACTGAAGAGAAACTAGAGGATGATACACCTTGCATGAAGAAGCGGAGGGCCAGGTAGACAAACCTTGTCTACATGCCCATATAGATCACAGCGGTCTCAAGATAAAGAGTAATAGCCTTCATTCATTCATTTGTTTATTCAACAGACATGCAGTGAATGCCTTCATTGTTCCAGGTAGTCTTCTAGATGCTTGGGATATATGAGTGACGAAAACAGAGATCCTGCCCCAATGGAGTTTATATGCTAGTGGGGAGAGACAGGCAATAAACAAAAGAGAGAATAAGTAGACAAACCAAACAGTATGTTAGGAAGTGACACTAGCAACAGAAAAAAATGTGGAGCAGGAAAAGGGACAGTGGATGTGGGAGGAAAAGGTGAGTCACTGGAGAATTTTGAGCAGAGAAAGCAACATGGTCTGACATGTGTAGGGGTGGAAAAATTCTCCCTTCTTCCCTTCTAGGTTCTTTGGCTGGCGTAACAATTTAATTGACATAAGACAAATTAACAGGAAAACATTTTAATTTCATATGTGTGGGACCCCCAAAGATATGAGACCCAACAGCAAGTTGGGCAATTGAGGCTTATATCCCATCAATTGCAACAAAATAATTCACCTGCCAAAGAGGCATATTTGGTGGTCATGTATTCTGCTCCCCCTCACATGTTACAGAAGTTCCCATCCCTCTGACTGCTAGAGTGTGTGTGTGGCAGGGACAAGTTTAGGCAGGGAAACCTGTTGGAGGGTATTATAGTTAGCCAGGCAAAAGGCCAGGTGCTTGGACCAGGGTGGTACCAGTGAGGTGTTAAGAGGAGATCAGATGGTGGATATATTTTTAAGGTAAAGCCATCAGGATTTCTTGAGGAATTGGATATGGAATGACAGAAAATGAGGGGACTTGAGAATGTGTCAAGATTTTTTGCCTGAGCAGTTGAAACATGTACTGCCATTACCTGTGATGGGAAGGCTGCTGGTAGAGAAGGTTTGGGGGGAAAAGATTTGGAAATGTTGAGTTTGAGATGTACACAGTCAGATGTAGATGCTTGGAGTTTGGATAGAAGTATGGACTGGAGATATATTTGGAGGAGTTAAAGGCATTTTGTAGAATTTAAAGCCTTGAGACAGGCTGAGATCATACAGGGAGTGGCAGATAAAGAAAAAAAGGAGCCAGGATTGGGCCCTGGAGCATTACAGGGAAAGAAGAAAAACCCAGCGAAGAGACTGAGAAGATCCAACCAGTGAGATGAGAAAACCAAAAGAGGGTGGGTCCTGGCGACCAAGTGAAGAAGTGTGTATCAGGAAGGGATTATACACTGTGCAAAACGTTGCTTCTAGGTCAGAGTAAGAGAAGACTTAGCCATAAATTCAACAATGTGAAGATCACTAGTGAACTTGGAACTATGGAGAGCAGCTTCAGTGGAGTGATGGGGTCAAAGGCATAACTGATGTGAATTTAAGGGAGAATGGGAGGAGAGGGATTGAAGATGGCAAGAACAGAGGACTATTCTGAGAAAAGACCTACCTTCCTGGAAAGTTATTTGACAACAAATTTTTCAAAATAAATAAATTATTTTAATTATGAAAATTTAAAAATTAAATGATTTGTAATCAGTATATGTATTTTAAAGGATGATCTCTGACTCAGTAATTCTAAGAAGTTTTTGTTGTTGTCTTCTGTTTTTTAAGAAAAAATAATCAGAGATTTACACTAAGGCCTAGATCTTTAAATACGAGGATGCACATGGCCTCTCCATGTGACATGGGCTTCTTCACAGTGTGGTGGCTGGTTTAACAGGGCAGGAGAGCCAGGTGAGAGCTGCATGCTAATATCACCTTGGGGGCTTTTCAAAAATGTCTGCCTTCAACTCCCAGAAATTCTAATTTCATTGGTCTGGAATGGATCCAGGTATTGATATTTGTATAAGCTCCCCAGGTGATTTTGTATGGCCACGGTTAAGAACCACTGCTCTCATAAAGAGCACACGAAACAAAAAGCTTTGGCTTCCCAGGCATCAGCTGCCAGCAGTGTTTGATATGGCATCTACTGGGCTCCAGAGGTTCCAGTCATGTCATGTGACATTCAAAGGCTTGCCAAAGAAATGAAGAAAATGCTCGAAGCAGTCAGATAACTAATTGCAATCATTACAGAGCTCCACAGCTCTCCTCTGGCTGCTTCCGAATGATGGTGGATGGGCCCAGAGCCCATGTGTTTTACAAGGATATCCTGGCAACGTGTAAGGGCTGAGTTGAAGAACTAGACTGGCACTCCTGGTTGCTCTGTTCTTAAGGTGGCAGTTAGATCAGTCAAATGCCAAGTGGAGTTTTCCCCATCATTCCTGAAGATGTAATCTCTGCACCTGAAAAACCAATGCCCCTGTTTTATTATTTGGTCAGCAGCTAAAACGAGCAAGGTACACATGAGTGTTAGTCGGGACTCTTCTGAAGTACTCCCAGTAGACACCGCAAGGAATTAAGATCCTGTTAGTTTTTAACCTGACACAAGATGTCACCATTGCTCCTGTGCTTTTAGCAATAACAGTATAAAGTTAAGCAGCAGTGAGTTTGACTCCTCGATTACACAAGTTTTCTCCCCCATCACAGGGAGATGACTGAGGGCGTTCTGTTGATGAGCTTCATTAATCTATAGTCCATCCCACCCATCCAAGTTAAAAGTATTTATATATAAACAGTGATTTTTCCCCCTTACATCAGCTGTGGATCAAAATTAATATCTCTTTGTGAACCCTTCACAGAGAAACTTTTGTGGAGGTGACTGTAAAACAAGATAAGCTGACATTTTAGCTGGAAAAGTGGAGATCGTGTTTTAGTTTGCCTTCACTGCTGCTGACAATGTTGAAATGATCTCATGCTACCATGCTTAGTTTGGTGCCAAAGTGGAAAAAAAGGCATGGACATTATCCCAGGGTACCAATGGCTAAGAAGCGGGGTGGGTAAAAGATCATTGGAGCACTAAAACATCGTCGGAAATGTTGCCAAGATGGAATACTGACAGAACTTCTCTTACACGCAGCACTGTGCATGATCGGAAGGAACACTTTGCAAAGCTGCTTGGAGGTGAAGGTGGTGAACTCAGAGTAGAGCTGAGTGATGTGTAGAATTTGGGGACTGGACTTGCATTACTGGGAATATTAAGAGAGGCTGGAACTAGCAAGCATCCTAATGCTCTGCCATTCCCCTACACTGGCTCTCTATATAAACACTGAACATCACTAAAGAATATCCATTTGAAGGAGTGCCTAATTATTACTTTGCTCTAGGTTTCCACACCAAAATATCAATATCGATTGACTCAGGCTTGTGGAATTATGATGATTAACTTTTTTATTTTCTAATTTTTCTATGAGTATGTAACTAGAACAAAAGACCTCGAAACAACACGAACTATACACTATATGATTCCAATTATGTGACATTCTTGAAAAGGCAAAACTATGGAGACAGTAAAAAGATCAGTGGCTGCCAGGTGTTGGTGGCAGGGTAAGGGAGGGATGAATAGGCAGAGCACAGGATTTTTAGGGCAGTGAAAATACTCAGTATGATACCATAATGATGAGTACATGTCATTATACATTTGTCCAAACCCAAAGAATATACAACACCAAGAGTGAACCGTAATGTAAACTGTGGACTTTGGGTGATTATGATATGTCAACATAGGTTCATCACTTGTCACAAATGTACATGTGATGAACTCGGGTGGGGGTGTTGAAAATGGGGGAGGCTGTGCATGTGTGGAAGGCAGGGGAATATGGGAAATCTCTGTTCCTTCTCAAATTTGCTGTGAACCTGTAACTACCCTAAAAAAACCCCATGATTCCAGAGATTTATAATGAAGGAAGGTGTGTATGTGTTATTTACATTGTTATTATTATAATAAATTATTATTGTTATTAAAAGTTAAGAAAATATTATCATCTATTTTCTAGTCAATCTAGATGCAGATGTAGCTAAAGCTCTGTGTTAGTCAGGGTCCTGGGAGGAAGTACATGACACATTCAAATGATGTAATTTAAAGAGAATTCTAATGAAGAGACTATTTCTAAAGATGTGGGTAGAATGGAGGGAAATCGTAAGGGAGAGTGCAGTACCTGAGGATAGATCATTAGAATTATTATCGCCATTAGGTCTGGAGGGCAAGAGGAGAGAGAGCTTTATGGACCACCCAACTGGAGTTGTGAAAATATGTCTTTCTCTCTCACTCCAACCTCTGCTGTATAGCCAATTCAACTAAGAGTGTTAGTGTGGTCCACATGAGTCAAATTCCCAGAATACTCAATGAAAGGAGCAGGACAAAGAGTAGATCTGAGGGGGAAATAAAAGATGTACAGCAGTAATTTTTTTAAAAAATTCATTTTTATTACATGATTCTACAAATTCATATGGTTCTACAAGGTTTTCAAAGAAAATGAACAATCTCTTTTCCCACCTTTTTGCATCCCTGTTACCCACTTTTAAGAGTCAACCACTTTTGATTGCATTAACTATTTTTTTCTGGAATTTATCTCCTTATTTTAAATCAACACTGATATTTCTTTTTTTTTTTTTAATTTTATTTTTATTTATTTTTGGCTGCGTTGGGTCTTTGTTGCTGCAGGCAGGCCTTCTCTAGTTGCGGCGAGCGGGGGCTACTCTTCATCGTGGTGCTTCCAGTAGTTGTGGCGCACGGGCTTAGTTGCTCCGTGGCATGTGGGACCTTCCCGGACCAGGGCTCGAACCTGTGTCCCCTGCACTGGCAGGCGGATTCTTAACCACTGCGCCACCAGGGAAGCCCAACACTGATATTTCTAATTTTTTCTAATTCAATGTTATTAATTGATTTCTTACTACTGAGGCTGAGGATTTAACTCTCTTACCTCCCCTTCCTATGTCACACTGAGTTCCAGAACACACATGCTTACCCTATCCCATCCTACAGTACGGTTATACCAAATTTTAAAAAATTAGATCAGAATTCAGTATTCATGTTGTGATTTTGTAACTATTATGCATAAATAGTATACATTGTAAAGGTAGTATACAATAATTACGTTTCTTTTCTTGGAAAACTTGTTTTCTCTGGAGCTAATAATTGTATCTTTTTTTTCCGTAAATTTATTTTATTTACTTATTTTGGGCTGTGTTGGGTCTTCACTGCTGCACACGGGCTTTCTCTAGTTGCAGTGAGTGGGGGCTACTCTTCCTTGTAGTACGTGTGCTTCCTATTGTGCTGCTTCTCTTGTTGCAGAGCACAAGCTTTAAGCGCATGGGCTTCAGTAGTTGTGGCGCAAGGGCTCAGTAGTTGTGGCACATGGGCTTAGTTGCTCCGCTGCATGTGGGATCTTCCCGGACCAGGGACTGAACCTGTGTCCTCTGCACTGGCAGGTAGATTCTTAACCACTGCGCCACCAGGGAAGTCCCAATAATTGTATCATTTTGGGCCTATATTTTTTTCTAAATACCTTTCTCTAATTCATCCCCAAACACTCTTCCAGAAGCATCATTCCCCTTTGAGTACATCAAACATTGGTGGTAATCTACTGCTTCATTTTGTGTTTGGAGTTACCCTTATTGGAGCCCTCCATCCACTTTCTCCAATGTGAATCAGTGGTTCTCTGGGTTCACTTCTTAGCTGTGTGGTTCCCTTCACCCTCATCCTGGTGAAAGAGAATTATCATCTCTCCTCTCTTTGATTCCTTTACTTGATCCTTTATCTTCTGTCTTAGTTTACTACCTCATTTTGGTGGAGCACATCTAATGATTCAGGTACGAATTCCAATGGTAGTGGTAGTGGGTGGGGTTGGGGGTTGTGGTTCCACAGCACCAAGCAGTTCTCCAGTACCAGCTGGGTGTCCTACAATTCAACTCAATTTTGACACTATCTACCCAGAAATACCATCAGATCCCACAGGTTAAGGGTTCAGTCCTACAAGACTGGTGTCCCCCCCCACCCCGCCACCCCACACTTCAGAGGCCAATCGCAAGTCCAGGTATCACCTGGGCTTCTGACCTACCGACTCTAGTAGATTGTTGATTCCAATGACCCCCTACTTGTATTCGATTAACTTGCCAGAGTGGCTCACAGAACTTAGAGAAACAGTTTACTTACTAGAGTACAGGATTATTATAAAAGGATCTAATTTAGGAACAACCAGATGAAAGAGATGTAGAGGGCAAGGCATGGGGAAAGGGGGTGTGTGGAAGTTCCATGCTCTCTGAACTTCCATGCTCTTTGAGCTCGCTCTCTCTCCCCATTCTCCACATGCTCACCAACCCAGAAGCTCTCTGAACCCTGTCCTTTTAGGTTGTTATGGAGGCTCCATTAGGCATAACTGATTAAATCATTGGCCTCTGGTGATTGAGTTCAAGCTCCAGCCCTTCACCCCTCCCAGAGGTGGGGGTGGGTTGGGGTGGGGTGGGGCTGAAAGTTGCAACCCTCTAATCACAAGGTTGGCTCCACTGGCAAAAGTCTCCTCATTAACATAACAAAAGACACCTTTATCCCTCTCAACACAGGAAATTCCAAGGGTTTTAGGAGCTCTGTGACAGGACCTGGAGGAAGAGCAAATATATATTTCTTATTATAAATCACAAGATCACAGCACTCCAGTAGCTTCCTGAGGTTTTTTAGACCTTGCATGTTTTTGAGACATTACATGTCTGAAAAAGAAAATATATTTTTTTGGTTTGTTTGTTTGTTTTTTGCGGTACGCGGGCCTCTCACTGCCGTGGCTTCTCCCGTTGCGGAGCACAGGCTCCGGACGCGCAGGCTCAGCGGCCATGGCTCACGGGCCCAGCCACTCCGCGGCACGTGGGATCTTCCCGGATCGGGGCGCGAGCCCGTGTCCCGTGCATCGGCAGGCGTACTCTCAACCACTGCGCCACCAGGGAAGCCCCTGAAAATATTTTTAAACTACTCTCAAAACATATTGATAATATGATTGTGTTTAGAGTTCTATATAGAAACTATTTTTTAAAAGAATTTAAATAGCATTGCTCCATTTTCTTCTAGCTAGTCTACTTCTTTAGCTTTTATCTCTGAGCTATTTTTGCTCTCTGGAAGATTTTAGAATCTTCCTCATATACCCAGTGATCTGAAATTTTACAATAATACCTTAGCAAGGGCGTGGTGCTAGCTTGGCCCCTTATTCTGTTCTGGGAAATTTTAATTATTTTTTTGATTTTTTTTTCTCCTCTCCATTTTCTTGTCTTTCTTTCTAGAACTCTTATAATTCAATCTTGGACCTCCTTGATTGATCCTCTGATTTTCTTATCCTTTTTCTGGTATGTTCCATTTCTTTCTTTTTCTGTCCATTCAACTTCCTATAAAATTTCTTCATCTTTTTATTTATTTATTTATTGGCTGCGTTGGCTCTTCATTGCTGTGCGCGGGCTTTCTCTATTTGCGGCGAGCGGGGGCTGCTCTTTGTTGTATTGTGCGAGCTTCTCATTGCAGTGGCTTCTCTTTGTTGCAGAGCACAGGCTCTATGCACGCAGGCTGCAGTAGTTGTGGCACACGGGCTCAGTAGTTGTGGCTTGCAGGCTCTAGAACGTAGGCTCAGTAGTTGTGGCACATGGGCTTAGTTGCTCTGCGGCATGTGGGATCTTCCTGGACCAGGGCTCAAACCCGTGTGCCCTGCATTGGCAGGCGGCTTCTTAACCACTGCGCCACCAGGGAAGTCCCTCTTCAACTTTCTCTTGTCACTCCTCTATTGATTTATTTTCTGTTATATTTTAATTTTCAAGAGCTCTTTATTTCTTCTTGGATTGCTTCTTTACTGTATAGTATGTTGTTCTTGTTTCTTGGATGATGCAGTCTTTTATCATTTGAAGATACTACTTATAGTGAGGTTTAGTTTTCTTCTGCTCTCTGCATTGTTTCTGTTTTCTCTGGTTTCCTTTTTTCCATATATTCATTGTCTGTCATGTTAGAAAATTTCTTTAAATAGGAATTCTTGGTAGTCTGTCTAAGAGTAAAACACTAAAAAGCTTAGTTTAGTGGAAACTGTACATTGGTGGGGCTTGACAAAGAGGAGGCCTGAATGTTTCATAGGAGACCCCCAAATGTTAGCATCTGTAACTAACCAAATGCTAAACATGTTAGAATTTCTCAGGGATCATTCTCTTTATCTGGGAAGGAAGTGAGCAGCTGATGGTGTTCTCAGAGCCAAATAGGAGGCAGGTTGGGAGGATACCACTAATTCCTCTGTTTTTAGTTCAGTACTCGTGCCCTCGGCTATGGTTGTGTTTTAGCCTTTTGCCACTCAACCTTCAGAAGTACTTGGTGCTGCCAATTTCTAAGCATTCCTGGGATTCTGCAGCTCAAATTGGCTTTTCTGTTGATACTGCTATCTGACCCTGAATCCTTATAGATACTCGAATTTTAGATTTATGCTAAGTCGTTTACCACTTAGCCATCTGCTTTCCAGCTTTTAAAATTTTACGGCCATCTCTCATTTGCTGTCATCCACTCTTTCATTCTTTCTGGCCTTATGGCCTTTCTAAAAGATCATTTTTCCTGTCATGTTTAATTAGAAATCTTCCAGTCGTCTTTTTGTTTTGTATTTAAAACTGAATGAGTGGTCAGGAGAAACTCTTAAGTAGCTTGAGGTTGTTCAGGTTCTCAGGGTCATTCTTCCCCCAAGGAGTCGCCTGCTGGAGACTCAGAAGCCCCATTTGCTCTCATAAACTTTCTTTCTTCTTTGCTCTGTTGACCTTCCTCAGACATATGGCCCATTACACCCATTAAACTACATATACCCCCATTACATCAAGTCTAGTTCCTTTATTCCTGAGAAGATTGGAGCCTTGCACATGATCAAGGTTGAAATGAATCAATTTCTACTCTATTTATAGAAATGTGGTGACATGTCTCCCAAGGTATATATAGAACAATGGGTGTTGACAGCATTTTCTGTAACCATGGATACTCTGCAATTATTCCTGAACCTTACTCATTATTTATCTGCATCTGAATTTTAACAAACAGGATTCTTGCTGCTAACTCAGATTTTCCAATGAAAACATAGTGCCCATTATTATCCTCTTCTCATGAGTCAGGCTCCATCTTTCAAGTTCAAATTTAGTCATATACTTTGAGAGGACTGAGTCAATCTCTCTTCTTGGATAAAGGTTGAAAATTCATCATGAGAATAATAATGGCAAAAATAATGATGATGACAATGCAATAAAAGCCAAATAGTCTAACAATCTCATTTGTTTCTTAAAATAACTGTAATGTAAGCAAGTATTATTATTAATCCCCACTTTTTTAGATGAGGAGACTTGAGCCTCAGAGATTTCCATTTACTGCCCAAGATCCCACCACTGATAAGTGACTGATTCATAATTTTGCTGTCATCAAACATTTGCTAGAAGCTTATCATGTCTCTGGCAGTGAGGATGCTGACTGAGATGAACTACCGATCTCAGGTTGCTCACAGATTGGCAAACATGCATAAATGAACAAGGAAACAAACACTTGGGAATATGCACTGGGGTTGGGGGTGGGGATGGGGATAAAAAAAAAAAATCACCAAATTGCATGCTGATTTCCATATGCCATATGGAAGGACCAGAGGGGGAAATGTTTGAGATTGTATCTGTCAGGTTATAATAATAAAAGGGTAGTTAGGAAAGCACCTGACACTGGGTCCACCAACTATCTACGGTCCTTTACTCGGATATACCATTTGGGAGAATATCTGCAGAAAGCATTCATCAACATATCAATAGCCTTACACTCTTCAGGGTTGTTTTCAGTGTATGTATCCCATGATGGGTCTGTCTAAAATAAGTAACATGATATAACCAGTTTAGTGAATATGCCATTTGATGTACTTAAACTGGTTGACCACTCAGCAATTCACTTAATTTCATACTCTATTTCCTCATTTGTAATACAGTACACCATAGGCGTTTTAAGTATAACAAAAAAATTGTTTTTTTAAGCTTCTGAATTGTAATAAAATGCATATTTCTCTTGAATATTTTCTTTCCTCTGGGGTTCTAGCATCCCCTATGTTAACCATACTTCATTTATAATAATCCATTTGAGTATAGCTAAAGCCCATCCTATCACTAAATTTCAAAAAACCAAAATTCATCTCTGGAAAATATTTCAGAATGTCTTTTCTGATGCCAGGAGGCAGATTTAAATTATTCATGTTGTTAAAATACATGTTAAAGGCACTGTTTTTTTTTTTGTTTATTTGTTTGTGTTTTTGTGACAGGCTTTTTTCACTTAGCTTAATGTTTTCTTTTTTATAAATTTATTTATTTATTTACTTTTGGCTGAGTTGCGTCTTCATTGCTGCGCGCGAGCTTTCTCCAGTTGCAGCAAGCGGGGGCTACTTTTCGTTGTGGTGTGTGGGCTTCTCATTGTGGTGGCTTCTCTTGTTGCGGAGCTTGGGCTCTAGGTGCGCAGGCTGCAATAGTTGTGGCACGTGGGCTCAGTAGTTGTGGCTTGCGGGCTGTAGCGCACAGGCTCAGTAGTTGTGGCACATGGTCTTAGTTGCTCTGCGGCATGTGGGATCTTCCCAGACCAGGGCTCAAACCCATGTCCCCTGCATTGGCAGGTGGATTCTTAACCACTGTGCCACCAGGGAAGTCCAAGCCACTGGTTTTTAATTCTAGCTCTCTCTCCTCTTTTTACTATTCCCACCTTTCTATAGAATATATGCATAACATTTAATATGTTAATTTAATGTTGTATTTAAAAAATAAAGTCTCCAAAATGCTTAGGTTCACTTAAAAAATTAGTATAAAACTACAGGCTTGGGAAGGTATTCCCCAAACTCTTCCAGATGCAGAATTATATTGGGTTTGATTTCCATATGGTTTTATAATTTCTCTGGAGTGAGTCAGGGTGCCATGGGAGCTGTGACAACAGTGCAAGGAGTGATGGGATCGTTCTGTCGTTTGAGGGAGTAGAAGGGAGCAGTGTTCACCAGGGAAGCCTTCCATTGGGGATAGGGTGTGTTTGACCAGTACTTCCAAGTACTGATAAGAAAAGGAGGTGTGAAAATTAAATCTGGTGCCAGAAACTCTTGAAAACCAACCTCTAGGCTGGGATGGACTTATGTGCAACTCTGAACAAGGGCATGCCTCTGGTTCTGTCCCACTTGGGAGTTTGTATGTAGTGCCAGCTCTCATTTGCCACAAAGAAGCATTGCTCAGGTGAATGCTCCTCCAGTTCCTTGTTAGAGACATAACATTGGCCTTCACTGATAATTGTATTCATAAAGCATCTGCTTTTTGCATCAAAGAATAAAAGATGATGCTCCTGATCTTGATTATCCTGTGTGTTCTCCTTTTTTTTTTTGGCAGTACTCGGGCCTCTCACTGTTGTGGCCTCTCCCGTTGTGGAGCACAGGCTCCGGAGGCGCAGGCTCAGCGGCCATGGCTCATGGGCCCAGCCGCTCCGCGGCATGTGGGATCTTCCCGGACCGTGGCACGAACCCGTGTCCCCTGCATTGGCAGGCGGACTCTCAACCACTGCGCCACCAGGGAAGCCCTACATTTTAAAAAAATTCACTCTGGAAGATGCCTGCCTTCAAATCACTGGCTAATGTGAAATTCATAAGAATTTTGTTATGATAGAAAAATGTTATATTGGACAAAATCATTCAGAATAGCTTCTTTTTTCTCACTGGTATTTTCATGGTAGAGGATATACATTTTTTCCTCCTCCAAGGAAAACATGTAGTAATTTTATCCCAGAAGCCTACATTCTAATTGTATTAGACTATCTCTCTAGCATTGTCATTCCATTAGAGAATTTGATGATACATGCAAATACACCAATCTAATGGTCTATTATAAAAGAAATGACTGACTGTTACCATTTGTTTCCAGCAATTTATATGATTTCTCACCTCCTGCTGATAAAAAGTTCCAAAAGGTAGGAAACTCAATTTTTTTTTTTTAACAGCAAGGTGGGCCAGAGTGAAAAGGGAAGACTAAGAAAAAGTATTGCTGTTTCCTTGTATTTGCATTAAAATTTTTATAAACTTTCATAACCTGGCATAATTCTGAGCTTTTTCATTTGAAAGCCACCTAAAAGTAGTTACCTGTAGATTTTTTCTTTTGTTTTCTTTATCCATTCATCTGTTGATAGACATTTAGGTTGTTTCCATATCTTGGCTATTGTAAATAGTGCTGCTATGAACATTGGGGTGCATATATCTTTTCAAATTAGAGTTTTCATCTTTTATGGATATATGCCCAAGAGTGGGATTGCCCATATGATAACTCTATTTTTAGTTTTTTGAGGAATCTCCATACTGTTCTCCATAGTGGCTGCACAAATTTACATTCCCACCAACAGTGTAGGAGGGTTCCCTTTGCTCCACACCCTCTCCAGCATTTATTATTTGTAGACTTTTTGATGATGGCCATTCTGACTGGTGTGAGGTGGTACCTCATTGTATCGATAGTTTCAGTTTGCACTTCTCTAATAATTAGTGATGTTGAGCATCTTTTCATGTGCCTGTTGGCCATCTGTATGTCTTCTTTGGAAAATGTCTATTTAGAACTTCTGCCCATTTTTTGATTGGGTTTATTATTATTATTACTATTATTTTTGATATTGAGCTGCATGAGCTGTTTGTATATTTTGGAAATTAATCCCTTGTTGGTCACATCATTTGCAAATATTTTCTCCCATTCTGTAGGTTGTCTTTTTGTTTGATTATGGTGTCCTTTGCTGTGCAAAAGCTTTTAGTTTATTTAGATCCCATTTGTTTATTTTTGTTTTTATTGTCATTACTCTAGGAGGTGGATCAAAAAAGATCTTGCTGTGATTTATGTCAAAGAGCGTTCTGCCTATGTTTTCCTCTGAGAGTTTTATAGTGTCCGGCCTTACATTTAGGTCTTTAATCCATTTTTTTTCTTTAATCCATTTTGAGTTTATTTTTGCATATGGTGGTAGAGAATGTTCTAATTTCATTCTTTTATGTGTGGCTGTCCAGTTTTCCCAGCACCACTTATTGAAGAGACTATCTTTTCTCCATTGTATATTCTTGCCTCCTTTGTCATAGATTAGTTGACCATAGGTGTGAGGCTTTATCTCTGGACTTTCTATCCTGTTCCATTGATCTATATTTCTGTTTCTGTGCCAGTAGCATACTGTTTTGATGACTGTAGCTTTGTAGTATAGTCTGAAGTCAGGGAGCCTCATTCCTTTAGCTCTGTTTTTCTTTCTCAAGATTGCTTTGGCTATTTGGAGTCTTTTGTGTTTCCATACAAATTGTAAAGTTTTTTGTTCTAATTCTGTGAAAAATGCCATTGGTACTTTGAAAGGGATTGCATTGCATCTGTAGATTGCCTTGGGTAGTATGGTGATTTTAACAATATTGATTCTTCCAACCCAAGAACACAGTATCTTTCCATCTGTGTAGAGTTCAATTTCTTTCATCAGTGTCTTATAGTTTTCAGAGTACAGGTCTTTTGCCTCTTTAGGTAGGTTTATTCCTAGGTATTTTATTCTTTTTGATCTGATGGTAAATGTGATTGTTTCCTTAATTTCTCTTTCTGATATTTCATTGTTAGGGTATAGAAATGCAACAGATTTCTGTATGTTAATTTTGTATCTTGCAACTTTACCAAATTAACTGATGAGCTCTAGTAGTTTTCTGGTAGCATCTTTAGGATTTTCTATTTATAGTATCATGTCATCTGCTAACAACGGCAGTTTAACTTCTTTCTTTCCAATTTGGATTCCTTTTATTTCTCTTTCTTCTCTGATTGCTGTGGCTAGGACTTCCAAAACTATGTTGAGTAAAAGTGGTGAGAGTGGGTACTTTTGTCTTGTTCCTGGTCTTAAGTGGAATGCTTTCAGCTTTTCACCATTGAGTATGATGTTAGCAGTGGGTTTGTCATATATGGCCTTCATTATGTTGAGGTATGTTCCCTTTATGTCCACTTTCTGGAGAGTTTTTATCATAAATGGATGTTGAATTTTGTCAAAAGCTTTTTCTGCATCTGTCAAGATGATCATATGTTTTTTATTCTTCAATTTGTTAATGTGGTATATCACGTTGATTAATTTGCAGATATTAAAAACCCCTTGCATCCCTGGGATAAATCCTACTTCATCATGGTGTATGATCCTTTTAATGTATTGTTGGATTTGGTTTACTAATATTTTATTGAGGATTTTTGTGTCCATGTTCATCAGTGATATTGGCCTGTGATTTTCTTTTTTGTGTGCTATCTTTGTCTGGTTTTGGTATCAGGGTGATGCTGGCCTCATAGAATGAGTTGGGAAGTGTTCCTTCCTTTGCAGTTTTTTGGAATAGTTTGAGATTGATGGGTCTTAACTCTTCTCTAAATGTTTGGTAGAATTCACCTATGAAGCCATCTGGTCCTGGACTTTTGTTTTCTGGGAGTTTTTAAATTACTGATTCAGTCTCATTACTGGTAATTGGTCTGTTCATATTTTTATTCCTTCCTGGTTCAGTCTTGGGATAGTGTACCTTTCTAAGAGTTTGTCCATTTCTTCTAGGTTTTCCATTTTATTAGCATATAGTTGTTCATAGTAGTCTCTTATGATCCTTTGCATTTCTATGGTGTTGATTGTAACTTCTCCTTTTTCATTTTGATTTTATTGATATGGGCCCTCTCCCATTTTTTCTTGATGAGTCTGGCTAAAGGTCTGTCAATTTTGTTTGTCTTTTCAGAGAACCATCTTTTAGTTTCACTGATCTTTTCTATTATTTTTTAGTCTCTATTTCATTTATTTCTGTTCTGATGTTTATGATTTCTTTCCTTCTACTAACTTTGGGTTTTGTTTGTTATTCTTTCTCTATTTGCTTTAAGTGTAAGATTAGCTTGTTTATTTGAGATTTTACTTGTTTCCTGAGGTAAGGTTGTATTGCTATAAACTTTCCTCTTAGAACTGCTTTTGCTGTGTCCCTTTGGTTTTGGATCATTGTGTTTTCATTGTCATTTGTCTCTAGGTATTTATTTCCTCTTTGATTTCTTGTTAGCCATTGGTTGTTTAGTAGCATATTGTTTAGCCTCCATGTGTTTGTGTTTTTTGCAGTTCTTTTCTTGTAGTTGATTTCTAGTCTCATAGCATTTTGGTCAGAAAAGATGCTTGACATGATTTCAATTTTCTTAAATTTACTAAGGCTTGTTTTGTGACCTAGCATGTGACCTAGGTCCTGGACATCCAGGATGTGAACATCCTGGAGCATGTTCTGTGTGCACTTGAAAAGAGTGTATTCTGCTGCTTTTGGATGGAATGCTCTATATATCAATTAAGTTTGTCTGGTCTAACATGTCATTTAAGGCCAGTTTCCTTATTGATTTTCTGTCTGGCTGATCTGTCCATTGATGTGAGTGGGGTGTTAAAGTCCCCTACTGTCATTGTGTTACTGTCGACTTCTTTTATGTCTGTGAATATTTGCTTCATATATTTGGGTGCTTCTATGTTGGGTGCATATATATTTACAATTGTTAGATCTTCTTGGATTGATTCCTTGATCATTACATAGTGTCCTTTTTCATAACAGCCTTTATTTTAAAGTCTATTTTGTCTGATATACTTATTGCTACACTGACTTTCTTTTGATTTCCACTTGCATGGAATACCTTTTTACATTCTCTAACTTTTAGTCTGTGTGTGTCTCTAGATGTGAAGTGAGTCTCTTGTTGGCAGCATACATACGAGTCATGTTTTTGTATCCATTCAGCCACTCTGTGTCTTTTGGTTGGATAATTTAGTCCATTTATATTTAAGGTAATTATTGATTTATATGTTCTTACTGCCATTTTGTTAATTGTTTTGGATTTGTTTTTATAGGTCTTTTTTTCCCCTTTCTTCTTCTTTTGCTCTCTTCTCTTGTGATTTGATGACTATCTTTAGCGCTATGTTTGGATTCCTTTTTCTGTTTTTGTGTGTATCTCTATTACAGATTTTTGGTTTGCAGTTACCATGAGGTTTTTGTATAGCAGTCTATATGTGTGTGTGTGTGTGTGTGTGCGCGCGCATGCGTGTGTATGATTGTTTTAAGTTGCTTATCTCTTAATTTCAAATAAATTTTTAAAACCCTGCATTTGTATTCTCCTCCCCTCATGATTACTCTTTTTTTTTGGCCACAAGGCTTGTGGAATCTTATTCTCCTCCTCCTCTTTGATTTCTTCAGTTAGCCATTGGTTGCTTAGAAGCATATTATTTACCCTCCACATGTTTGGGTTTTTTGCAGTTTTTTTCTTATAGTTGATTTCTAGTATCATAGCATTTTGATCAAAAAAGTGCTTTGGCATTCTTTTTGATCCCCTTCTCAGTGGAGCTATCTGTACACCAAGTGCAAACAAACAGAGGGGTGTAGGTAAAAATCAGCTCAGAGAGGGGAAAAAGAAAAACTTTTGAAAGGATTTCGTTTTTCCAAGAAATCAGTAGAGTCATCATCCCTTTCTGCCTCTAAGCTATTGGACATCTTCCAGTTGAGAGATCTTAACTCCTTTTCCTAGATATGACTTGACATGCAAATACAGTACCAGAACTTGGTTGAGAGTCACTTATGATAGCAACTTATAAATTGCTGGGCAGGGTCCATGTCTTATTTATCTGTTTGTTCTCCAGACCTAGCATAGCGTAGAACGCCAAATGAACTCAGTTTCTCAAATTGAATCCAACAAGCCCAACCCTTATCACTATCTTTATCCCTAGTAGCTATGATAACATACGGCAGGCAGGACGAGTCTACTGATAGGAAGTAACAGATAGCTACTTAAAGAAATATACACTAAGGATAGGAATAGGAATCAGGGAACACATTAAAAAATCAACAAATCTCACGCTGGTTCCAGTGTACCACATTGGAAGGACCATAGAAGAAAAGGCTGGGGTTATATCGGTTAGATCCTAATAATAGAGGTAGTTTGGAATGCACCTGACACTAGCTACCAGCTATTTATGGTCCTTCCAGTTCATCTACTTGGATGTAATATTTGGGAAAATATCTGTGGAAGGGATTGATCCACATAACTACAGCAAAGTAAGAGCTGTGCCATCTCTGCTTTACTCTCCTCTGTCAGCAAACTGGCTCTCTTGACTGTTCCATGAACATGGCAGAAGATGTCTGTCCCTATCATTTCTAAATTTACATCTCCTTGGGATTTCCCTGGTGGTGCAGTGGTTAAGAATCTGCCTGCCAATGCAGGGGACATGGATTCGAGCCCTGGTCCGGGAAGATCCCACGGGCCGTGGAGCAACTAAGCCAGTGCACCACAACTACTGAGCCTGCACTCTAGAGCCCATGAGCCACAACTACTGAAGCCCATGCACCTAGAGCCCATGCTCCGCAACAAGAGAAGCCACTGCAAGGAGAAGCCCGCGCACCACAACAAAGAGTAGACCCTGCTCGCCGCAACTAGAGAAAGCCTGCGCACAGCAACGAAGACCCAACACAGCCAAAAATAAATAAATAAATGAATAAATTTATAAATAAATTAATTAATAAAATAAATTTACATCTCCTTTATTCAGATGTCCAGTGGAGACAGGTGTGATCTTGATTCCAGATCCCAGTTCTCAGAAGAGAGAAATGGGTCTGTTCAGCTTGGTTTAGTTTCTATCCCTGACCCAATATTCAAGGGTCAGGGATGCATTAGGTAGTTAGAAATACGACTCAGGAAGCACTCTTGTCTGGGAGAGCAGTTCTCAGAGAGGGAAGCTGGTGGGGTGGGCAGATAGCCTAGAAGGCCTCTAATATAATGGAAAAAAAAGGAAAAAAAGAAAATTTACTTCTCCTCAGAGAGGAAAGAAAGTACAGAATGAACAGGTTATATGGACAAGGCAACCAATAAACAATATGTGCAAATTTATGGAAGGCAATTGAACTGGATCAGTGGCTGTCATTAATATAATAGATTCATCTAGTAGCAGAGGAAAAACCTCACCAGCCTTTTTACATTAAAACTTTCTTCTCAGAACCAAACCCGAGAAATGGCTGGGAAAAAGAATACCTGCCCAGTATTCATACCCCTTCTTCTATGAAAAGAGTTGGTGAATTTTTCTGCACAGCTTAAAGAATGAATTCCTCAGCCTCCTGTGTAGCAAAGTGTCGCCCATGAGTTGTATCTTGAAATTGTCTGCATACAGTGGTACTTCCCAGGAATAGTTACTTTTGTTTGTTTTTTAAAGGGGCACGTAGCTAGCGTGTATGTCTCTTTCTGTTTTCACTTCTTCCCCTCCATCCTAACTGGAATACAAACATGATGATTGGATTCCCAGAATCCATTCTGGAACATGAAGTGACCTGAGGATGGTAATCATACTCTAAGAATGAAGGAATAGAAATATAGTAGGTGACTGGGTCCAGGATGATACTTTAGAGCTATTATATTGGGTTGGCCAAAAAGTTCTTTCAGGTTTTTCCATAAGATGTACAGAAAAACCCAAACGAACTTTGTGGCCAGCCCAATACTATCACTGCACTGCTTAACTACAGACTTATTTTATATAAGAGGGAAATAAACCTCTGTCTTGGTTAAACCATTTTTTTAATCTCCAGTCCCCATAACTAGCAGCTGAATATAAATCCTAACTTGGTTAATGAGCCTCTATTCAATGGGGGAGCATTATGTGATTGACTGATGGTGACTGATAAAAACAAAATTTATGACAAGGCCCATCATGGAGACTAGTTTTTTTCTGGTCCTGATCCTTTATGTTTTCATAGTGGCTAAAATCTATTAAAACAAAAAGATATACAGATAAGATGGATAAGCTCATGTTACCTTTAAAAGAACACTCTGTAGAAGCGATGAGAATGTGCTTTGAAGAACTGTGGGGAGTATAACTGACTGATGGCCCCAGCTGCTGGGTTCTGAAATCCATCCCCAAGTTTGAACCAAGGCCTTGCCTCCCAAGGGGTGCTCCCAGCCAATGATGTGTGGCAGAAGTACCAAGGCAGGTTTTTTTCTGGACGGACATGGGATTCCTCCAATGGCCAGCTTTGGCTTGAGGACTCCCTGATGGCCTTGCCAAACCTTCCTTAGACTACATGGCAGCACACTTCTGCCCAGCCTTCTCCCCCTCACTTCTTCGCTCTGGGTCAGCCTCACGTCGTGGTCTCATGACCCTCTAGCTTTCCTGGCTCACTCTGCATTTTCTTACATGGACATTTCTCTTAGTAAAATCCTTGTATGTTTAATCTTATCTTGGCATATGCTTCTATGAGAACGTGGACTAATACACTCATTTGAAAAAGCTAAACGTTTTCTCCATTCTTGCAGCCAATGTATTTTATGGGCCCAATTTATGCAAGGATAGATGGTTCTTGGGCAAAAAAGTCATGGAATGTCAGGATCTCCCCTCTTCTTTACTTTTCTGTCTTTAAAATGAAGAAAAAATGGGGGAAAAGGAATAATCACCTATAGCAAATTTTTAATGGAGGCTTCTGGTAGTGTGCTGTGCTCAGAAGCCTAAGATACTGAGAAGAATGACAGATACTATAATGTAGTCTCTCTTCTGCTAGCTCATAATTTGGTTGAGAGTATGAGACAGTGGAGAGAGGCTCTGCCCTACACAGTGTTCACAAAACAAGGCATACCTAGCTCTGCCATCTTTCATACGTGGGATGTAAGAGGGTGGAGGATTACAAGGGAGGATTTTATAAGCCAGGCCCAAAAGTGGGGTGTATAACTTCCTGCCTACATTCCATTGGCCAGGAATCTGTCACGTGGGAGGCTGGGAAATGCAGTCTACCTGGGAGCCAAGGAGGATACGGAAATGGGTTTGGGGAACAGTTAGCTAGTTCCTGCCCCAGCCACTTAGAAGAGGAACAACGGGGCCTTGGTTTCCTCAACAGGGGAGTTTCTTTTCACAAGGACCTTTCCACATAGTGCTCTCTCTTTATCGATACTCTGGCTGCATCACTTCATTAGAAAGTATAAATTTTTAAGGGGAGATAGAATATAATAAAATATTGTATAGTAGTTAAACTGTCTTAACACCACTTGATTTACTTGGAGGTTTGTTATGCAATCAAGTATTCCCAGACTCTTTTGAACAGATTGCAAAGCTGCCTGATCAAAATTCTCATTTCTTATTTATAGGCAAATTATAGTTCAGATCCAGATGTTGAATGGGGGAGCAGGTAGGAAATGTTATCTTGTGCTTCATAGGCATGTCAAGTGAAAAGATGAATTATATTTTCTTTTAAGATGCAGAAATCGATGGATATGAATTGGACCCTGAATGAAAATATATTTAGGATCTAATCAAATTTCTATGAATTTGGATACAGCAAGGCTATTTTGTAAATTCAAGATCTATTTCAATATGATAATAGTGCTCTGTACTAAACATCACTCAAAGATGGAAATTTTATTTTTAGCAGTGCATCAAACCAAATCCACCCTTTACTTTGTTTTTTGTTGTTGTTGTTTTTTTTTTTCCGGTACACGGGCCTCTCACTGTTGTGGCCTCTCCCGTTGCAGAGCACAGGCTCCGGACGCGCAGGCTCAGCGGCCATGGCTCACGGGCCCAGCCGCTCTGTGGCATGTGGGATCTTCCCGGACCGGGGCACGAGCCCGTGTCCCCTGCATCGGCAGGCGGACTCTCAACCACTGCGCCACCAGGGAAGCCCCACCCTTTACTTTGAATATTGCAAATATGGGGGGATAGGGTAGGGAAAGGAACATGTGTAAAATGTTCTCAATAACATTTAATTTAACATCTGCCTAGACTGTCAATATATATTTTTCTAACTTGTATTAGCTATTTGGCAGTTCCAGCTGCTCAGTAACAGTTGTAGGATATCAGTTTCTCCAGATTGCTAACTACTGCATGAGACCCACACAAAGTCAGAATTAGATTAAAAATGACATTTGTAAAAGGATAGCAGAGTAACCCAAAACACCATTTTTTAGTTTGTTTCCACCATACTTGCAGTTAAAGAAATTCTCTTGCCAGTAACACTTTATGAATTCAGCACTTTAAATTCAGAAAGGGTCTTAAAGGTCAACTAGTCCAACCTTTTCATTTCACAGTTGAGAGAACTGAATCTCAAAAAAGCTGAAGGTTATGTAGCTAATTAGTTACATGGCCGTGTTTAGAAGCTAAGTCCATCCATCCATCCATCCATCCATCCATCCAACTATCCAATCAACAAATACGTATTAAGTGCCCACTGTCCAGACACTGGCTTGATGCTGAGGATACAGTGATAAACCAAACCAGACATGGTTTCTTTCTTGTAGAAAAGACAAACACTAATCAAATGGTTATATGTATATGTTGCCACGAAGGAGAACTACAGTATGTATTGAGAGCATATAGCAGCGGCTGACCTTGTCATGAAGTTTATGCTGGGAGATGAAATTTGAGTGTGTGTGAACTAGGTGAAGAGGAGGAAGAATGCACCATGGAAGCCCACGTGCTGTGATAGAAGTAAGAATAGCATATTTGATGAGCTTGCAATAGGCCAATGGAGCTGGGGTGCAGAGAGCAAGTGAGAAAATGATTCAGGATGGGGCTGAAAGATAGGCAGAGGCTATAGAAGGAGACCATCTCTTGTCCTGAAGAGCTGATGTAAGGATGTGAGGTTTGGACTTGAGCTGCCATTTTGCTGCAGTGAGGGGCAAGCCAAGGGATCAGCATGAAAGCCCTGAGGATGGTGCCAACAGCATGGAAGGGTGAGAAGAAACTACATAGTGAGAAACCAGGTCCTTGGTGGCACTGCCTGAGCTACACGGTCAAATCTCACATGAATAAAGAATTAGTGCGGTACCACTTAGTTGTGGTTTTTATGATTTAAGTATTTAAATAGGTTTTTTTGTCACTTGTTTCCCTCAAATAGGGAGTCAGCCAAATAAAAATGGCAACCAGGGCTTCCCTGGTGGCGCAGTGGTTGAGAGTCCGCCTGCCGATGCAGGGGACACGAGTTCGTGCCCCGGTCTGGGAAGATCCCACGTGCCGCAGAGCGGCTGGGCCCGTGAGCCATGGCTGCTGAGCCTGCGCGTCCGGAGCCTGTGCTCCGCAACGGGAGAGGCCACAACAGTGAGAAGCCCACATACCGCAAAATAAATAAAAATAAAAAATAAAAAAAAATTTAAAAATGGCAACCACCGTGTACTTGTTGAGACGTTTGCCATTTTTTTTTTTTTTAGCAATTAATGAATACTAGCTGCATTGAATGCTTACTTCCATTATTGTGTGGGTGTGTGGAATGCTTTCTATGTCAATTTATTTTTTTTTTTTTGCGGTACGCGGGCCTCTCACTGTTGTGGCCTCTCCCGTGGCGGAGCACAGGCTCCGGACGCGCAGGCTCAGCGTCCATGGCTCACAGGCCCAGCCACTCCGCGGCATGTGGGATCTTCCCGGACCGGGGCATGAACCCTTGTCCCCTGCATCGGCAGGCGGACCCTCAACCCCTGCACCACCAGGGAAGCCCTCTATGTCAATTTAAATCCTACTCACCTTCAAAGCCCAGGTTAACTTCCCTATCTTTCAGGAGGCTGAACAGTTACCTTCATCCTCTTTTCAACAGCTTCTGTCCTTCCTGTTGGTCCATTAATAGTGTGACTCAATCTATGTGATCTTGTATTTTATTTTGTTTTATTTTATTTCATTTTATTTTATCTTGTTTTTTTAAAGACTAACTCCTTCTGACCCATTTTTTTAAATTGAAGTATACTTGATTTACAATGCTGCATTAGTTTCAGGTGTACAGCAAAATGATTCAGTTATATATACACATATATGTATGTATATATATATATATATATATATACACACATATATGTGTATATATAATATACACACACACACACACACACAGACACACACACACATATGTATATTCTTTTTCAGATTCTTTCCTGTTGTAGGGTATTACAAGGTATTGAATACAGTTCCCTGTGCTATACAGTAAGTCCTTATTGTTTATCTATTTTATATACAGTAGTGTGTATTTGTTAATCACTGACTCCTAACTTATCCCTCCCCCCACCTTTCCCCTTTGGTAACCTTAAGTTTGTTTTCTATGTCTGTGAGTCTATTTTTGTTTTGTAAATAAGTTCATTTGTATCATTTTTTAGTTTCCACATATAAGTGATATCATATGATATTTACCTTTCTTTGTCTGACTTACTTCACTTAGTATGATAATCTCTAGGTCCATCCATGTTGCTGCAAGTGGCATTATTTCATTCCTTTTTATGGCTGAGTAGTATTCCATTGTGTGTGTGTATATATATATATATATATATATATATATATATATATATATATATACACACACCACATCTTTATCCATTCATCTGTCAGTGGCCATTTAGGTTGTTTCCATGTCTTGGCTATTGTAAATAGTGCTGCTATGAACACTGGGGGGCGTGTATCTTTTCGAATTAGAGTCTTCATCTTTTCCAGATATATGCCCAAGAGTGGGGTGGTTGGATCATATGGTAACCCTATTTTTAGTTTTCTAGGGAACCTCCATACTGTTCTCTATAGTGACTGCACCAATTTACATTGCCACCAAGAGTGTGGGAGGGTTCCCTTTTCTCCACACCCTCTCCAGCATTTGTTATTTGTAGACTTGTTTTTTTTTGGCTGTGCCGCATAACTTATGGGATCTTAGTTCCCTGACCAGGTGTTGAACCTGAGCCACGGTAGTGAAAGCGCCAAGTCCTAACCATTGGACTGCCAGGAAACTCCCCATTTGTAGACTTTTTTATGATGGCCATTCTGACTGGTATAAGGTGATTTTGACTGGTAGTGATTTTGAGTATTTTTTTCATGTACCTGTTGGCCATCTGTACGTCTTCTCTGGAGAAATGCCTCTGACCCATTTTTTCCAAAGAACATTCTTGTATTTTAATGTCAGTGCTTCACCTGCCTTTTTCTCCTTTGCATATTTTCAAGTATTACTTTTCAAATTTTGGGACACGTAAGACTCACCTTTGGGCTTGTTAAAAGGGCAGATTCTCTCCTATCATAGGTGCACATATGGAAAAACACGGTACATTAGGTATTGTATAGTGTAGGTGCTTAGTGCCTAAATCATGAGTTGAATTGAATGAAAAGTCCACAGGGATGTGATTTGGGGATTAGCAGAAAGGTTTCTCCTGTAAGGCTCTAGAAATGGGCACCTCCTTCAACTTGTCCCCAGTGATCTCATAACTAGGCTGAGTATCAAGGTCAAGGTACTGTGTACTTAAAAGGCAGCCAAAATTTTTGATGACCTTAGCTAAAACTAGTGAGAGAAACCAAACCTCATCCCTCACATTCTGCATTAATAAGAACCACAGTGTCAGGAGTTCTTGACGAATAATGTATATTTCACCTGTTATTCATTCATTTTTCGTTTCTGCCCAAGCACCTTTACTTCCTTTACTTTTGAGCTCTGATCCGTTCCCACTGATTTTTGGTTTCTGTTCTAATGGGAAGCACCTTGGTCTAATGGGGAGCGGCCAGGATTCTACCTAGAACACAGCTTTGTCTCGGCAAGTTGTTCGTTTCTTTCTCTCTCCCTCTGGCCCAGGCGAGCTCTGCCTCATCCACCCCTGCCTCTTATCCACACACACAGCCTCTTTCCTGTGTTTGCTACAGAGAAAGACAATTTTCCAGCTTCTTCCAACCTAATCTTGTTTCTTTGACACATACGTACGTACACACACACTTGGCTTTTCTCAATTTCATATGTGAAAATTGACAAGTTTAACAAAAGAATGGAGAAGTTAAAAAACTAAGAAGTCTTAAAAGCCCTGGTAATAAGGGTCTGTTTTCATTGCCTTCTCTTTACCCCACTGGTGATGAATGGCTTCCCACCATGGAGTTATAGAGATGGCTGAACACACAGCATCCACCACTGGAGAGATGAGATGGACAATGGTTTATTAGTCACACATACTCACAGTCTGGGGCAGGAGGATCCCACGTGCCACGTAGGGCTACATGGGAGTTATACTCAGAAGCAGAGCGAACAACCAGGGACTGTGAGAGGCAGGCTTCATGGTATCAAGAGGGTGAGGTGTACCCTGGCTTCTGTAGGAGGATGTGATTGGCTTGTTCGAATAGTTCTGAGGGCTGCAGGGAACTGTTCTTGGTTTCTGTGATAAGGAGAGTTGTTTGGCTGGAGGATCTTTGTGGCAGAGTAGGGAGAGGCACTTGCAATTAGGCTATTTGAGACCCGGCTGATTTCACCAGATCTCAAGGCAGCGCATAATATTAATTTTAGGCCTTCACCACAGGGTCTAGTTTTTAAAAGAAATCTAAACAGGGCCAGTCTATGTCTTTCTGGCTCCTGGTTTGTCTCCTCAGTCTTAGTTTGGGAATAGACTCACCCAAGTAATTTTCTGTCTTTTCAGATTTTGTATCACCACTTTCCTCTGTAAGCCTTCGGGGGTGGATTATGTCAAAGGTCCTTTGCTTTTGTGCTTGCTCTAAATTTGAATGATTAAGCAATAACGATGAAACTGGATTGAATGTTTATACACTTAACTTTGAAGCTCTCTACCTCCTCTCTTAGGTAGGGTTCCCTAGAAGCAGAGCCTGAAGCAGGAAGTCGGGCGCATTGCGGGGAGTGCTCTTCAGGAAGAACCTGGGAGGGAGGGAGGGAAGCAGGAAAGGAAAGGGGTGGGGGAAGGTGAGCGAGGACACGCGCGGTCTTGCTTCCTTAAAGAGAGGCTCTGAAATACAAACCACACCTTGGAGTTATCCCTGCCTTGAGAGGAGGGGTCTCTTTTGTACCCGCATATCAGTCAGTCTTTGTCTGTGGGCCATGGGGTGGGGTAACTTACTGGGGGGCATGGCTACCATCAGTCCGGGGCAGTTCTGCAGAGACGGAGGCAGCTGGGGTATCCACATTCTCCCCTGCTAGGGGATGGGTGCTCTGGCCTTGTAAAGGGAATCTGGTCAAGGTACCAAGTACATCTACTGCATATACTTCACCTACTCAACAACGCTAAGAGGCAGAAAGTATATCCACTGTATTTTTCAGATGAGAAAACTGAGGCATAGAAAAAGCCTGGCTAAAGTGAAGTCAGTATTCCAGCCCAGACAGCCTGGTGCCCATTTTCAGAGCATTGCTGGGGAAACATGCCTAAGAATTCTAGAGTCTCTTCTAGCTCTTCATTTTATGCTTTTAATTTTATTCAATTCATGAAATATGCATTGATCACCAGTATTGTACAGAGTTGTCTCACGGGAGAGTTTAGCTGAAGGCCCCAGTTACACTGCATCCTTCTCCACTGGAGGCTTTGATGTTGAAAGACCCTTGGACCCATTTTGTCCAACACTTCAAATTATATAATTAACTTTGCATACTTTGTTAGATTCAACCTCAAACTGTCTGATGAACCTGTCCTTCTTAAATCATTCGTGTGAGTTACCTGCTTTATAAAATATGTCTTTTAATGAGGAAATCTGACAATGGCTCTTCATTTAAGTCAGTAATTAAGGATATCATGGATAGGAACATTGTTTCAGCTGCCAGTGTTGTACCTTTTTATCCTTAAGCAAATAGCTTGGAAAGAGAGGCAGATGACTAAAGATATCTCTGAATAAGACTAGACAGTTAGCCTTCCTGGGTTTTTGGTACAAAAGGGAAATAACTGTGAACCAGGTGTTCTCTGTGAAAGAGGGTGATCCTTCTTTTTAGGACTTTACATCTTTGTTTGAAAAAAATGGGACAGGCTTCCATCAGCAGTGATCTCTGGGGAGGTGGGGAAGATTGCTAAGTAGGTTGTTTGAGCCATAAATTTTCAAAATTTTTATTTTATTTGTTTTAAAAATAGATAATACATCACATGGTTTAAAATTCAAAAGGGTATTATAGTAAAAAACCTCCTTCCCTTATTCTGCTGCTACCCACTTCCCTTTCCCAAAGGCAACTAGTGTTGTCAGTTTCTTGGTTATCTTTTCAGAGATGTTTTATGAATATTCAAGCAGGTACATGTAAATATTTGCTAAGATCTTTGAAAATTCAGTGGTGAGTGTAGAAATAGGAAAACCCATGTATTAGTTTCCTAAGACTGCCGAAACAAACTACCAGAGACTTAAGACAAAAGAAATGTATTCTCTTACATTTCTGGGGGCAAGAAATCCAAAATCAAGGTATCAGCAGGGCCATTCTTTCTCTCAAGGCTCTTGGGAACAATCTTTCTCTGCCACTGCCTAGCTTCTGGTGGTTTCTGGCAATCCTGGGCATTCTTTGGCTTGTGGACACATCACTCCAATATCTGCCTCTTGTCACGTGGCATTCTCCCTGTGTGTCTCTGTGTCCAAATTTCCCTCTTCTTACAAGGATACCAGCCACTGGATTAGGACCCACCCTAACCTAGTATGACCTCATTTTAATTTGATTACATCTGCCAAGACCCTATTTCCAAATAAGGTCACATTCACAGGTACTGGGAGTTAGGACTTGAGCATATCTTTTTAGGGGACATAATTCTACCTACTTCAATCCATAATGTTATAATTTCAAAGTTTAAAGCAGGCTTTGTAGAGAAGTAGAGTTCAGTTCACCTTTGGGATATGGAATGGAGCTGACAATTCTCTTGTTTGGGGGAAAGCAAATAGCCAGATGGATTTTTCTCTTTTGTAGACATGAAGCAAAGACACACAACAATAAATGAAGATTTCTAAGTCTCCAGTGACATCAAGGAACCAATCTGTTCAGGATGAAAATGAGAGAAGTTATCTGTGTAGTGAAAAGTGTTTACATTGGTGAGTTTTTTTCCCAACTTTTTTTTTGACTCCTACCTATAATAAGAAATACATCATGACCCAGACATACAAATGTTTGAATATACATATATGAATAAATATAACTGAAACAAAGTCTTGCTCCATGAAACAGCATGTACATTTGTTATTTGAAATGAATTTTAATCTTTTCTAGTCTGCCTTTTTTCATTAATTTTTTCTCAAGACCACTAATGTGTTGCCACCTGCAGTATGAATAACACTTTTTGGTGATATGTTCTTCCCTAGGAAGGGGTTTATAGATTTCAGTGCCTGCATGTTATTGCTTGTTCTTATGGAGTGTTTGTGCATGGCAGGAATAAAGTGGAGGGTTAATCTTTACCTCCCCAAGGAGGACTGAATGGCTGTGAAAGGGAAATGATGAGCTAATCACTTTGGCTCAACGTAGATTGGACTGTTGGTGCCGTACACACATGTTACTCAAACTAGGACAAATGTACTAATGTTGGGCCTTTGTGTTCCAGTGTCTTCTTGGAGTCCTAAGACCATGATTAGGGAGTGAGGGCTGTCAATCATTTTGGAAAATCCTGAAACTGAAACAGGATTGGGTGATGTGTTTAAGGGAGAAAGAAATGTCTCTGGGACCTCTCCTCCAGGGAGAAGAGACAGCTCAAGGACGTTTCTGTTGGTGGAGTGAAAAGGAGGTGGAAAAATGAAGAGTAAAGTTAACTATTTCGAACAGTGGTGAGGCCAGGGCAGGGCAGAGGTGCTCTTCCAGGACTAGTTGTGAGCTATGTTATAGGTTGTTGTCATGGATGCAGTGGTGCCCACGCACATCCCTTTTAAGGACCCCTGATGGCATCCCTCAGCAACTATAGGTTTGCCTATTCATCCCTACCTCTTTATCTGGAGAATTCTTCTGAGCAGAATGGGAGTCTCCTCATCTGGGAGGTTATGCTACCCCATTCCCCAAGTGGCTATGGCCAACGACGGACTGACACCGGGTACAGAAGGCTGGCCCCTTTGCCTTCGAGGTGGTACTATCCTCTGGTGCGGTTTGTACGCCAGAATTCCCTGTGGGATCAGGTTGAAGCTGAATTCCCAGTAAGATCCCATGGTAACTTCACTCCTTTCCCTGGCTCATCCTGTTTCCCTCATTCCTCTGCTCTCTCCCAGAAGAAATCACATGCCTAAGAATTCTCATCTCAGGTTCCAGTTCTAAGGAATCCAACCTAAGATGGTTACTTCTGTGTTGTAACTTCCTCAACTAGTAGTTTTATCATTACTTATTATTTTTTCTTATTACAACAAGCTTCACCCTTGCATTTGCATTTCACTTCGGAAATTAGGGAAGCTGATCAGGATCATGCTTTGGGTGAAGCAATACAAAGGAGTGATGCAGGAATGCAAGGGAAGTGAATCCTGGGGGTGGACGGTGACCAGCAGCAGGGTCATCAGTGGCCCCATGGGTGGAGGGAAGGAGTGGTTTCAAAGCAGGAGGGGACTGAGTCAGCTGGAAACAACCAAGGCAACTTCCTGGAAGGAGTAAACTTTCCCTTTTATTTGTGGAGAGCAGTCAAAGAAAGGCTGGACTTCTCCTGACAAGTGAGATAGGAGTTAAATGGTTGTAATTTAGGGGCCAGGAGTGAACCGATCTCATCTTGTCTGTATGGGCTCTTGGCATATTCGTTTCCAAGTGCTGCTGAAGCAAATGACCCCAAACTCAGTGACTTAAAACACCACAAATTTATTATCTTATAGTTCTGGAGGTCAGAAGTCTGCAATGGGTTTTCAGGACTGCATTCCTTCTGAATGTTCTAGCACAGAATCTGTTTCCTTGCCTTTTCTGGCTTCTAGAGGCCACCTGCATTCCTTGGCTCATGCCTTCTTCCTCTGTCTTCAAAGCCAACAGTGTAGCATCTTTGAATCTTTCTCTCTCTGTTCCTCTGCTTGTGCTATCACATCTCCTTCTCTGACTCCCCTTGTGTCCCTTTTATAAGCACCCTTGTGAATACATTGGGCACACCTAGATAATCCAGGATAATCTCCCCATCTCAAGATCCTTAACTTAATGACATCTACAAAATCTCTTTTGCTACATGAGGTAACAACATTCACAGGTTCTCGATATTAGGTCATGGACATCTTTGGGGAAGGGCATTGTTCAGCCTACCACAGTTAGGGAAACCTGGACACAAAAATTATATTTTCCTTTCAACATTTGCTTCATGTTCAATGCCTGGAATCAATTTTGCTGAGCTAATGTCTGCACTTACTCCTCCCTCTTTTAGCACAAGAGTTAGTCTGTGTCAGGGCTTGGAGCTGGATCAAGGTGGGCCCCTGCCTCCATTACTGGGGCCGTGGGTCTGTGTCACACAGGGTTGGAGAGTACAGGGGCTGCGTGGTATGGCTGTGCCTATCCATGGACAAGGCTTTTTCCTGGGATGATTGGACAAGGGCCGAACCATGAGTGGCATCTCCGCTAGGTCCATCCAACACCAACCCTTTGATTAGATCTTTGGGAACTCATTAAAGCCAAAAAGGAAAGGATGGGATGATTCTTCTCTGGCCACTAAGAGTGTCTGTGTATATCTGGCTCATATTTTATATCCACTAAGGAAGTGAGGGGATTTAGAGAAAGAATCGCCACCAGTCCCACTCCAGCCTCACTCTCCGTCTTTTTCTCTCCCCTAGTTTGTCATGTATTATACTTCTTCACAATTTTTCCAACATCAAAATCAGGAGCAGAGCTCTAGACATAGTCTGTAGTCCATGCACATGAATCCCAGAACTACTGTTTAGTAAGATGCTAAGATAAAGTGGCATATGCTTCTTTCTCCATTAAATAAAAATTCCTTTATAGACAGCAACTTGTGATTAATGTCAATCAAGGGAGGAATAGTGTCAGTGGGTGCTGTCATTTGATGTCAGTAATTTTTCCTTTGTAATCCTCAAATTGCCATGAAACGTCATTGAGACTGAAGTTGGCTACAGTAAATGCATTTTGCCCAGTAAAATACATTTGACTGAAAATTTTCCTATTTTCTGTCTTCGCATTGCTGTCCTGATATGAAAGAAATAATTTGACCCCTCATCAAGGGATGCATGATGTCTTCCACCCCTCAGACCTTGAGTTCATGCTTTTGAGTCTTCCCTTTCATTAATCTCCCAGGTCTTCTCTCCCTCTCCCTCTATCCTGTTCAGATTTTTCATCTACCATATTATGTAAATATGTCCTTCATTCTAGTGCTTCTTACCTGAACAGGAGCCTGGTCAACATGTGGATGGTTTGGTAAGATCTAAAGCTGGAAAGCTAGGCTACTCTCCTTTTAAGATACTTGCAGTAACTGATTTTGAGTTGCTTGCCATCTAATTTCTAAAACCCACCAGCCATTTTCCCAGAATATTGGTTTGAGCCACATGATATTTATGACAATTCATTATTCCTAATATAATGCAGAAAAAGAGATCTTGATTAAAGGTCAAAATCACGCACACTTCCGAGTTACTTTTCACAATCCAAGATGTGGAACCATGAACTTGATGAATTCTGGGTATCATTGACATGATTCAGAAAACCAAGTGGCTGCTTCATGGATATTTCTTCAGTCTTTAATATTTCTTGCTAGCTGACTGTGACAGTTTTGTACAAGGCAAGGATATCCTTTCTTAATATGTTTCCTTCAATCCCCAAGAATATAAATGGTTGTTGATTAGCGCTATGAAGCATACAGGATTCCATATCACTCTAACATGTTTCTGAGATTTGAGCTATTTATTTTGCCAGCTCAATGTTTTCCCAATGCCAAGAAGAAATCTAACAAGACTGGAAACCCTGTGATATTCTTCACGTGCGTATCGCTGTGAAAAGGACAGAATAGAACCCAACCTGTGGGGCTTACCTGGTGGTGCAGTGGTTAAGAATCCGCCTGCCAGTGCAGGGGACACGGGTTTGAGCCCTGGTCTGGGAAGATCCCACGTGCCGTGGAACAACTAAGCCCGTGTGCCACAACTAGTGAGCCTGCATGCCACAACTACTGAAGCCCCACACGCCTAGAGCCCGTGCTCCACGATGAGAGAAGCCACTGCAGTGAGAAGCCCACGCACCGCAATGAAGAGTAGCCCCCGCTCACCGCAACTAGAGAAAGCCCACGCGCAGCAACAAAGACCCAATGCAGCCAAAAATAAATTAAAAAACAAAAAGAAAAAATTCCTTTAAAAAAAAAAAACCCAACCTGCAACCAACTTGTCTTAAGTAATAATAATAATAACAACGATAGTAAAGAAATAAAAGACTTTTGTTTAGTTCAACAAAAAGCAATAATGTGCTTTTAGGGGAAATAAACGAAATCATCTCAGAACTTGCCTCAAGTATACGGCAGGCATTTAAAAAATAATAGGCAGAGGGTTTTACAGGTACATGTGAATTGATTGAACTTTTATCTAGGGCAGTAATAAGTATGAGACAAATAGAAAATCCTTTCACCATTGAGAGCCATTGACCTAAGGGAAACATTTTTATTGACAACCCACAAATAAAAATGTAATGTTATAAGTTTCTTTAAAAAAACAAACAAACCAGATAAGTGTATTATTCAAAAGCTTTTTAAAAATTTTAAACATTTTGTTATGAAAATTTCAATCACACACATACTTAGTGAGAACAGTATAATAAATTCCCATATTCCATCACCCAGTGTCAATAATTATCATTTTAACATTCTTTCAACTTTTTTCAAAAATAAGAACTACTTGAGTCATATCCTACAGATATCCTATTCAGTTTCTTGCCTAGTCATTTCTATTCCTTATGGACTTTAAGACATCTCATGTTAATTTCAACAGATTTTCTTATCTCTTACTTCCCTGAGAAGATAGGCTATTCAGTTTGAGATCTGCCATTTTCCCTTCTCTGCACTTCAAAATGTCTCAGAATTCTGTTCTATTTCCCCCATCCTCTCCCCCTATTTCCTCAGAGAAATAGCATTTCTCCATGTGAAGTTAAACCTCCATCTGAGTATTTAGTCACATCTGTCTCCTCCAGAATCTTGTCCTATTAATTTTCTCTCCCCCATTTTCTATCTTTAGTCTTCCTCTTGGCTCCATTATCTCTGCCAGTAAACATGCTCATATCTTCTCCAAACTCAAAAAGCAGAACTACTGGGAACATCTTTTGAGCTGTCTTTCTCCCCAAACTGACTCTGACTCAAGCCTTCCCTTTTGTGGTTATTCTTTTTCCACCTAGACTTGAAATCTGGGAAAATCCTTGATTTCTTCCTCTTGTTCTTCCTCCAGCCAGACTTCAAGAATCTGTATTTTTTTCATTGACTTTGCATCTGCCCCAGAGTAAGAGGCTGTATTTTCTGAAGATGGTCACAAAAATGTCTCCCATCCCACATGCTCTTCTTCAGTGTGACCTTGACACTCTTGATATTGGGTGGTAGGGTCTATGTCCCTTCCCCTTGATCTGGGTGAAGCTTTGTGACTGCCTTGACCATTAAAATGTGGCAAAAGTGACACTGTGTGACTTCTGGGATAGGTCATAAACATGCCATGCACATCCCTCTTGCTCTGTTAGAGCCCAGCCATCATGCTGTTAGGAAGCTCTAACTAGCTCACATGGAGAGACCACATGGAGAAGCCATATATAAGTGTTTCAGCCAATAGCTGGCCTCAACCACCAGACAGGTGAATGAGGAAGCCTTCAAGGTGACTGTGGCCACCAGCCATTGTCAAAACTTCCCAGCCGAGGTCCCAGACATTGTAGAGCAGAGACAAGCGATCCCTATAATGCAGTGTTCAAATTCCTGACCTATAGAATCTGTGAACATAATAAATATATGCAAGTTTTTGGTTGATTTGTCATGCAGACATAGCCCTGGAATACCCAGCCTCCCCTTCCTCACTGTGCTCGCTCTAATTCACAGACACATCCTCTTGGCCTGATTTCTGGACTAGGCTTTTCTGTTACATTTTTAATTTGCTTCCAAACACTGGGGAATAGGCAGGGCATATTACAACAACCATTTTGCAGGTAAGGAACTGAGATTTAAGTAAAGGGAGGTTAAAATGACTCTCAAAGTAGCTTGTAGAATGGGAACTAGAACTATGAAAGGGGACTTACTCTAGATTGTAGAGTTTCTCAAGCACGTTTTCCCACAGAATCCTTTCTGAAAACATCTGTCAGCATTTGAAGGACACTGGTTTCCCAAGGAACATAGTTTGGGAAATACCCTTCTAGTCCAATTTCTTCTTTTTGTAGATGAAGCTTGGGAGATTTCATTTCCAAGAGATAAAGAAAAGATACAAAAGGGACAGGAACTGGAGTGCAAAGTTGTTCTGCCAAGTCTTTATAGCTTGCTGTGTGTGGTGAGGTTTTTTTTGGTGTGCTTGTGCCTTTATAGTATTTCTATCAGCCTGGCTCTAGGTGTCCCAGGTGAGAGAGGAAAAGATATATTTGGATGTGTCAATGCCTTTTAGTCAAAGACCACTGTAAGCACACTTGATTAAATAAATTGGGTTTATTACTCATTGTAGGGAATCATGGGGTCCCTCAGTAAGAGGGTGTTAGAACATATTATAAGATTTGGGTTCCAGTGGTGTGAGTGAGGGGAGAATCTAAGGAAGCAGGAGTTTGGTCTAGATGGGTTGCTGTCAGAAAGTGAGGATAGTGCTATGATTGGGTATTCTGTGGGTGTCACAGTGACCTTGTTTTTGTTTGTGCTTAAAATTATGAAGTGGTCTTGTTTCATTTCATTTTATCATGATCTCAGAGTAACCTTGTTTGAGGCTGATATTCTGTGATTTTATGTTCTGCAGGAGAACAAGAATGTCCTGGCTGTGAATCTCAAACGAGCTTGTAAAAATATTGAGGTCTAGTTGTGAACATCAGATTAGTTTTGGATATCAGAGGTTGCTTTTTTCTTTTTCTCAGGTCATTATTCTTAATCATTTTAGGTATTAAAGAGCAAAGCAGATCTCTTTGTCTGGGGCCAAGACTCATCCAAGGGGACCTGACCTTGTTTGGGATGGGGTCTTTACTGCTGGGTCATAGGAGACAATTAAAGCAAAGAAACCTCACAAGCAGATGGCCAAGAGACTCGGTGAGTGGTATCAGATTCTTATTGCATACAATCTTCAATAGCATAAAAGAGATTGTTTAAAAAAAACCCAACAACCCTTATAACCAATGTCTGTTAGAATTTTGAACCTTTCAATCACTGCTTTATTAGAAGGAACATCCTCCTGATTTGAGCCAAGAACACTCAAGAGGCACACTCACTGAGTTACATGAGAATGGAGAGAGAACATTTGTGAACTCAAAACCTGGCTCATAAAGCAACACTTGCCCATTTCACTGGTTAGCGTTAGATTTGGGACGAGAACTCAGGCCCCTGACCCCCAATTCAGTGCTATTAAATTCCCAGTGCCTCGCCCATGTAAGTAGGAGTTGACACTATTCACAACGACTTCTAGAGCCAATTGTTTTTGTCCCTTTATGGCCCTTAATAGGTATGTTTTCCATGGAAACGGTTAATAACATTTTAAATAGTTACTTCAGAACTCATAAGATCTGATCATCATTTCTGTATTTGATGATACACCCCAGTGTTTTTGAGGGATAATGACTGCGCAAAAAAAGTGAGCATTTTCTCTTTACAGCAGTGTAGCTCGTAATTAATTGATCATCATCTCCTATTAGTGAGATATCTTTGATCCTGCTAATTGAAAACAAGACTATTTTCTTAAGCACAGAATAAAAGCAATATTAAACTGTTTAGTCTCTGTCTGCTTAAGGGCCAAACTTTAGTTAAGTGAGTTTATAGGAACAATTAATCAAAATGTTTAAACAACTGATTTTTTTCTTTTTTAATGATTTGCTGGCCACACTGGCTGAGGAACTCTCTTACTTAACAGAATGGCTTTCCCAATATCAGACAAGTAATTTTAGTGAGGTTGAGGGAGCAGAAAGGGAAGGGGACCAGAAGACAGAATGAACATATCATCATCATCATCATCATCATAACGTAAGCATGATGCTTGCACATAATTATTACTACTTAGAAGTCCTGTGAAGTGTAATTTTTATTCACACTTTATAGATAAGGACATCAGGGCTACAAGATGTTACAAAATTCATCCAGTGTAAATGGTATAACCAAGATGTAAATGCACATTTTTAGACTCTAAATCCTATTCTGGGTCCAGCACTCTTTTTGCTATATCATTTGGCCTCATATTCTGATTAATGTCAAAAGAAAATATGGGCAGTGCTAGAATATAAACAGGTGAGGAGGCAAATGCCCAGAATCAGTATAACTTGCCCTCACAGCTCTGGATAGGATTGTTACACTTTTGTTGGAAAGACAATGTAGCTTGTAGAGTTGAGAGATTGGTAAAATGTTCTTTGAGTTGAGTGACTGGATATTGTGAACCAGTACTTAATGAATAGTTATTATTTTGAACTCTACAAATTTCCTGTAGGAGTGCGTACAACTATGGGGTACTTAAGTAGTTTTAGAAACAAAGAATCCATGTGTTTCTCAAATTATTTCTTTTCCTCCTGCAATTCTACATTTCTTTATCCTGCTTAGCAGCAGCAAAAGGTATTATACAAGAACACAATTTGTTATGATGTCACAGAGACGTGATCTACTGTGTAAAGGATGCTTCTGGGCTTTGTCTTTTTATAAATTTATAGCCTAGACATCAACTTAGAGCCAACAGAATGAACATGCCTAAATTAAGGGTCAGCAAACTTTTTCTGTAAAGAGCCAGATAGTAAATATTTTAGGCTTTGTGAGTCACATGGTCTTTTTAGCAGCTTCTCAGCTCAGCTGTTGTGAAGCTCAAGTAGACATAAGCAATGCAGAAACAAACAGGCATGGCTGTGTTCCACTAAAACTTTATTAATTAAATTCAAATTCCTTTTAGTTTTCACACTTCATGAAGTATTATTCTTCTTTTGATTTTTTTTCAGCCATTAAAAAATTGTAAAAACCTACTCTTTGCTCAAAGTTCGTACAAAAACATATAGCTGGCTGGACTTGGCTCGTGGGCCACAGTTTGTAGACTCCTGGCCTCATTAGCACAGTAAGGACTTTAAGGGATTTGTACTGGATGAAAAAGATGTGGGCTTGATTGGGAGGAGGGCGTTAAGACAAGAACATACCTGACTTCAGGTTTAGAGGGGACAGGGGAGACAGCTCTTCTTCAGAGTGGGCGAGCACCTCTTCCCCGCCTCTGTCATGAGCAATGCCTGTTGCCTTGCAGAATTGTTGTTCTGAACAGGTTCACCCAAAATGACTCACCGGCCCGGACAAAGCTGGGGAAGATTTTCTGCCTTTTATTCAAAAAGATTTTGGCCCATCTGCACCTCTTTTTTTAATTTTATTTTTACTCTTTTTTTGCGGTACGCAGGCCTCTCCCTTTGCGGAGCACAGGCTCCGGATGCGCAGACTCAGCGGCCATGGCTCACGGGCCCAGCCGCTCCGCGGCATGTGGGATCTTCCCGGACATGGGCACGAACCCGTGTCCCCTGCATTGGCAGGCGGACTCTCAACCACTGCGCCACCAGGGAAGCCCCACCTGTGCCTCTTAAATTAAGATTTCCAGGGCTCAGGTCTTTAAGCCTCTTAACATGGTTTACTTCTTACACCTTTTATCAGCATAGAAGAAGAGCCGCTTTTCTCATCTTTTCTTGTAAAACCCTATTCCAAATGTACAAGGTACTTTATTCACATGATGCTTCATGGCTATTTCCGGGCCTCTGATCACAGAAGCACAGAAAGTTATAGAAAATTTAAATGGCACCCTGTTAAGTGTGGTGGGCAGCATTTGACGAGACATAGATAATCTGGAGTTTTAGAGATCTGATTTGAATTTCCTGTCTGCATCCCTCCCTGCTTTTTTTTTAAAATTGAGGAATAAATTATATATAGGAAAATTCATTCTTTTTGGTATACAGGTCTAAGAAATTTGACAAATTCATGTACCCACTGTGACATATCTGTTTTGTAACTATCATGACAAACAAGATATAGAATATTTCCATTACCCCCCAAAATTTCCTGGTGCGCCTTTGTAATTATCCTCTCCCCTAACTCCAGCCTCTGATAAACACTGTTCTAGTCTCTGTACCTTTCCCAGGATGTCACATAAATGGAATCATATAGGATGTAGCCTTTGGTCTGGCTTCTTTCATCTGGCACAGTGCATTTGAGATTCATCTGTGTTGTTGCCTGTATCAGTAGTTTGTTCCATTTTATTGCTAAGTAGATTTCATTATATATGTGTACCAGTTTGTTTCTATATTCTCCAATGGAAGATATTTGAGTTGTTTTTTTCAATTTTGACCATTCTGATAGGTATATAGTAGTTTCTCATTATGGTTTAATTCACATATTCAAATGACTAACAATGTTGAGCATCTCTTCATATGTTTATTTGCCACCCACGTGTCTTCTTTGGTGAAGTGTCTGTTCAAATTCTTGGCACGTTTTTAATTGAGTTGTTTGTTTTCTTGCTATTGAGTTTTGAGGGGTTTTTTTTTTTTTAATACTCTGGGACAAGTCCTTTATCAGATAGTTATCTGTTCTAGAAATATTTTCTTCCAATCTGTGGCTTTTCATTTTAACAGTATCTTTTGCAAAGCAAAATAATTTAATTTTGATGACGTTCAGTGACACCCCAGTAGCAAGAAGCACACATAGTGCCCAAATCTATTCTCCAATAAAAGGAACCAAGATTCCTTAGAGATATGTCTGACTCCAGGACTAGGGCAGGGAAGATACAGGAAGAGCCGAAACATCTTGTGGTGTCAGAAAATAAAAGTGCTGAAAAATCATGGGGATGTGTTGAAAGGACAGGAGAGTCAACTTGAAGGAACTCTCCATGGCCAAATCTGGGAAAATATGAGCAATTAAACAATAATGATAGTAATGGATTATAACCTATAGAATAAGATAAATATCCATGAATTCATACTAATATAAATAAATAATTGGGTAAAAAAATAAATGAAAGAGGCAGAAAAGTTCTGTTTTCGGTAGAAGTTCAATAATAAATATAGGGACTTCCCTGGTGGTGCAGTGGTTAAGAATCCGCCTGCTAACGCAGGGAACACGGGTTCGAGCCCTGGTCCAAGAAGATCCCACGTGCCGCAGAGCAACTAAGCCCGTGTGCCACAACTACTGAGCCTGAGTGCCACAACTACTGAAGCCCGCACGCCAAGAGCCCACGCACCACAATGAAGAGTAGCCCCTGCTCCCCACAACTAGAGAAAGCCGGCACACAGCAATGAAGACCCAACACAGCCAAAAATAAATTAATTAATTAATTAAAATAAGTAAATAAATATAGGAAGAATGATGTAAATAGAAAATCACCATTTGGCAAAAGCTACGCAAATAATTGTTTTAGGCAAGAATTATTAATGGATGTTAAAATTAGTGGATGAAAGTTTGAGCAGAAATAAGATATTTGCATAGTTTCAATGTATCTCCCCCAAATATTTAGTAATTACAAAGGGAAAAATAGTAGCTTTACAGTGGAGAAACATGGCAGATACTACCTTAACCAAGTTAACCTCATTGGTAATGGGGTTAATTGACATCATGTGCCTCCTGATATGATGCACTGAGAAGGGTATAGCATCATGTCTATGATTTTCTTGCCAAAAATGCATAACCTGAATTTAACCATGAAGAGCCATCATTCAAACTCAAATTAAGGAACATTACATAATATAACTGGCCAGTCCTTTCCAAAGGTGTCAAAATCATGAAAGACAAAGAAAGATTGGCAAACCATCTCAGGCTGGAGAAGACTAAAGAGTCATAACAACCAAATGTAAAGGAGGATCCTGGCCCAGAAAAAGGACATTAGTGGGACAGCAACAATACAATGAAATCTGAAGAAAGTCTATGGTTTAGATAATAGTATTGTACCAATGTTAATTTCTTAGGGGAGCTGGATGAAAGGTATATGAGGACTGTCTGTTATCTTGGCAACTTTCTGTAAATCTAGAATTATTTAAAAATTAAAAACAAAACACCAGTGGAAAAGTAAGCCAAAATCTTTAAAGTAGTCACATGTAGGAGTAAGGAAGAAACCAAGTAGAAGAGATAGGGATAGGAATTGGGCTTTCTGATTTAATACGTTTTGCAGATTTGACTTTGCAATCATGTAAACACTTTACATAACTCTAAACAAAATTAAATTTAAAAGCATTTCCTAAAAATCAAAAACAAAATGAAACCAACAAATCTAAAGGTACAGTAAGTTAGCGGCAAAAGTACAGAGGGAAGAAATATTTCACATGACTTTAAACCACAGTAATTTGACTATATATTCCTAGTGAGATATACCCTATGGACACAAAAAGCTGAAAAACTCAGTTGTAGCTCACGGGCCAGAGCTGGGTCATACAGCAACCCAAAGCTGCAAGGGAATATGGGAAGGCATTTGACTTTCCACTCTCTGTAGTGTAAGGCAGCAAGGGAGAATGGGGCTGGGGACGGCTTCGGGATAGCCAGTCAGCAGTACCAGCCATTGATCGCTATCTGCTGGGGCCATCGCCTCTCTGTTTCCACTTACCTTGGATTGGGGTAATAAGATCTTTTCCTGATAGCAGATAAAATGGTAGCGGGCAGCAATCCTTCTGCCTCAAGTATTCTGCCAGCTTACTGAGGTCGGGGTTGCTGCCTTGACAGAATTGAGTAGCAAATCTGGAACCATCTCTTCTCTGGCCAATGCAAGAGAAATTCCAAGTTTGTTATCAGTGGTAACTACTGTCTCATCTCCAGGCTAACAGTGGAGCACTGCTTCCATCACTTATTTTTATGCTGAAGAAAATGGTAACCATGCTCAGACACTCTTACATTCCATATCAAGACTTGTGATTTTAAAAGAAAGAGTAATAGAAGCCTAAAGTCTGGAAAGATGCACAATGTGTAAATTCAGCCATCATTATGCAAATGGATATACACATAATAAATCCAGAGATGGCTGACTATATTTTAGAAATATTATAGGCCAATTATTTTGACAGCCTGCAGAAGGTAGGTAAATTGTGAAATACATGTTACAGTATACAGAGTAGCTTGTTAACAAGATGTCTTTTGCTGGAAAATATTTTAGCAGAGAAACCATCCATCTGCACATTTCCAGCTTTGTTCTCCTCCTTTGACTTCACAGATATATTTAGTATCATGAAGAAAAAAAAAAAGGAGGAAGCCTTGTGTGTTTGGGTAGAGGCTTGTGGTAGTTTCATAAACCTTGTCTCATTTGAAACTTACAATAAGTCAGTGAAATATTTGAACCATAGCTCATTTTCCCATTTTATAGATAAACAAGCTGAGGTTCTTGGAGTTTTCTTGATTTGCTTAAGGTCAGGTAGGAGGCAAATTTGGAATGGAACTCTATATCTGATTAGTGTCTTTTGCACTGTAACACTTCCCCCTTCTTTCACTCTCTTCACTGCAGATTGAGCTAGTGTGGGATACTCTGGTGCCTTCAGATGAGTGACCAAGGGCACACGGGGGCTCCAAGATTATTGGTTGCATTTCCACAGGCCAAGAGTAATGCTAAAAATAAAAGGTGCATTTTTAGCTAATGCCTGGGTTAAAAACACATTAAGTGAGCAACAACCAAATCTCCCAAGGCCTCTGCTATCACTACCAGTGTTTCACCAGGTGGCTGAGGGGACAGCATTTCTTATTCAAAAATGCATGTTAATGGCAAAGTGTCAGAGTGTCAGTGTATGAGAGTCAGATTACTGATTTGTTGGGTAACCAATCACTTCTCCTGTCTGGGCCTCAGAGTAGATTATTTCTCAGGTTCCTACATAGTTCTACTATTCTGTAATTTTTTGCATGGACTTGCAGTGCAGAAGAGAAAGTTCTAAACCAGGGGAATGTTAAGAGGTCAGCTGTTATGCCATAGATTTCTTTCTGGACATTTGGACCTACAGAGTTGAAGGACTGACAAGAGAATTCCCGACTCTTAGAAATTGCAAAGTGCAGAAAAGTTGAATTAATGAAGATAACAGCCTCGTTAGGAATTTTAAATGATGCACTTAGTGCTTTCTCTGTTAGCCTCTCAGAAGTGTCATAAGTGTTTTTATGAGAGCAAAGAATGACATGGCGAAATCTGCTACCTAAGGACAAAGCTGGGTGTGGGTAGAATGATACTCTGGCAGACATGGTAACCTGATGGCAGTGGTTCTTAGTTCTGGCCACATCTCAGAATCGCTTGGGGGACTTTTTAATATTTGTAATTGAAGTTTAAAACAAACAAGTAAATGGACACACAGAGCAAAAATCTTAAGTGTACAACATAATGAATTTTATATATGCATCCACTTGTGTTATCATTACTCAGGTCAAGATATATAGATCATTCCCAACACCTCAGAAGAACACCTCTCGTTCAGCGCCCCGCTCCGAGGGTTACCACTCTTCTGTCCTCCATCACCATAGATGAGTCCTGCCTGTTTTTGAATTTAATGTAAATAGAATCATATAGTAGATACTCTTGTATCTGGCTTCTTTCACTTATTTCATTATGAGTGAGATTCATCCATGCTGTTGTGTGTATTAGATGTTTGCTCTTTTCCATTGCTGTGTAGTATTCCATGGCATGAATCTACTACATTTTATTTGCCCATTCTGCTATAAAGTTGGCCCTCCATATCTGCAGGTTCTGCATCCACAGATTCAACTGATCACGGATCGAAATTTTTTTTTTTTTTTTTTTTTTTTTTTTTTTTTTGCAGCACACAGGCCTCTCACTGTTGTGGCCTCTCCCGTTGTGGAGCACAGGCTCTGGATGCGCAGGCTCAGTGGCCATGGCTCATGGGCCCAGCTGCTCCGCGGCATGTGGGATCTTCCTGGACTGGGGCACGAACCTGTGTCCCCTACATCAGCAGGCGGACTCTCAACCACTGCGCCACCAGGGACGCCCCTGTGTTCCTCTTTTGCTAGTTGTTTGGCGTAGGGTGTCCAGCACTGTCACTTGCTGGTCTTTGAGTGGAGCTGGGTCTTAGTGTTGAGATGGAGAACTCTGGCAGAGCTTTCGCCGTTTGATATTTCCTGGAGCCGGGAGGAAATAGGTATCATTCAGAATCTTGCTTGGTGGTTCTGATGCCCAGTGAGAATGAGGGTCTCTGCGGCCCAACCTTAATGTCCAGGCATGTATCTTTGTGATCATCTCAGCCCAAAAGAGTCCATTTATTTTCCAAAATAGGGAAATCATTCCTTGTCTGTAGATCTGAGAAGGAGTGGAGATTTGCTCTCTGGGGTTTGCTTCCTAGTTCTTTTCTTTTGCTATACTCATCTGAGATCACATTAACTGCCTACTCCTCCCCAAATGCCTGAACACAGGAATGGAAGGCTTTGTCCCATGCACCAGGAGATATGAAGTGTGAGGATGGGCCATAGAGCTCTTTCAGGGCGCCTGACAGTATCCTACCACATAAGTAACCACAATCTTACTTCTCACGCTGCGGAAATTCACCTCCTTTTAGTGTTTCTCTACCTAATTTTGCCGAGAGACTGTCATTCTCTTTTTTATGTCAGTGTTTAGAATTGAATTTGCTTAAAAGAAATTTTACAAGCAACATGGCCCATTTACTTATGGTTCATCTGAATTAATAAGAGCAGCTAATATTTATTTACCAGTTACTATGGGCAAGGCACCCTGCTATGTGCTTCTCTCAAAATAAGCCAACGAGCTCAGGAGCTATTATCAAGCCCATTTTACAGAAGAAGAAAGTAAGGTTTTGAGAGCTTAAGTAACTTCCCCAAGTTCACGTGCTGATACATTATGGAGCTGGGATTCAAACCCTTGTATTCTGACTTCAGAGATGGAACTCTTACTAATTATGCTGCCTCTTCTTAACCAATCTGAGATTTTGAGAGCTGTTTATGGCCTGGACTGTAGACCTCTTTGAGCTACAGGTCTCCTGGAAAGAAGATGCCAAATAATGGTGATGTGTTGAATAATGGAACAACATGGAATAGACGAAAGGCCAAACTTGGCCTTTACATCTTCTTAAAAGAGTGGCCAGTCAGCCAGAAAATTTTTCAGGAGAGGAGAAGAAAGCAAAAGGGAGCAGAAAAAGCAGTTGGAAAGTTACACAGCTTTCCTTCTCATTCTCCACTCTGTGTTAATGATCTTATCCACAACTGGAACTAAAACTTTAAATGGGAACAACTGTAGAATTTTATCCAGAATAATTCTAAGCCACTCCAACTGCTTATTTGATCCGTCCACTTGAATGTCTCACAGGCACCTCAAATGTAACACTGTCCAAAATGGAATTTTTGACTCCCTCTCTTCTCCCCTCACAATCTGTTCCTCGTATAGTATTCTTTACTCAGTAAATGTCACTTCCGTCCACCATTACTTAGGTCCCAAACTGGAGTAACCTTGTTATTCCCCTTTTCCTTCTCCCACCTAATGTCATCACTAAGTCCTGTTGATTCTGGCTCTAAAATATATCCCAACTGCCTGTGTTTGAGTCCTGGTTCTCCCACTGGGGACAGGTTTCTTAAACTCTCTGTTCCTTAGTTTCCTCATCTGTAAAATGGTGCTAATAGTACCTACCAGATAGGTTGTTGCAAGGAAAGTTAGCAACTATGGCTCTTCTTCTCGCTCTAAACCACACTCTAGTCCATGTCACAATTCTCTCTTCCCTGGATTTCTGTAACCACCTCCTAACTGATCTCCCCACAACCATTGGTGTCCTTTGGACCCATCATTTAAAGCAGTGGTTCTCAACTGGGGCTTTCTTCCCACCATTTGCAGCTTCCCTAGGAATTTTCGTAAGTGAAATTTCCTTCATCTCATCCCTTGTATTGAAAGGCAAACAGTATGGAAGGCGACACCACCTTTTAGCTCAGCTATCAAGTCTTTCTGAAGATCACTGACTTGTACTGAACTACAGATTTCATCATTTCCAAAGCACACATCCCCCCGCCCCGCCACACACACATTTAAACAACTGTGAAACTGAGGTGTTTATTATGCCTGATAGTAGGTCATGATTTAATTGTTGTGTTTTTCTTTCTTAGTGGTATAGAAAATAGTTGTGTGTCTTAGAGTAAAGGACATCTTAGATTTGCTGAACTATAGCAATGTGAGCATTGTGCTTGGAAAATGTTTTCTTTCTTTTTTTTTTTTTTTTGCGGTACGTGGGCCTCTCACTGTTGTGGCCTCTCCAGTTGCGGAGCACAGGCTCCGGACGCGCAGGCTCAGCGGCCATGGCTCACAGGCCTAGACGCTCCGTGGCATGTGGGATCTTCCCGGACCGGGGCACGAACCCGTGTCCCCTGCATCGGCAGGTGGACTCTCAACCACTGCGCCACCAGGGAAGCCCAGAAAATGTTTTCTTTAGTCAGAAACCACAGGGTTGATGCCTGAAGGTGTTTAGGGATGAACTATAGGAAAGGGATGAGGGTCCAGGGAGAAGCAATAGTATTTGCAAGGTACCTGGGGTGGGAAAAGAATGGCCTATCCAAAAAACCAAGTGTGGTCTAGGGAGGCAGGAATGTAGAAAGCAAAGAGGATAATGAACCACTCTAAGTGGATGTAAGGATTGCACAGAAATATTTATGGAAAGTGCTATGGACTTACAGGTACTATAAATGACACTTTGCTTTCATTTGTTTCCTGGACGAATGCATGAGAAGATTTATATTTCATTGGTTCTCCGACATTCATTTTTTTCCCAGTTGTTAACACCTCTGAAACTGGGGTGCATCTTATAGGCTAGGGTGTTTCATTATTTAATTGGCAGCATTCCCCCCGCAACCCATAAATGCCATTTTAGAGTTGATGAAACATGGTATATAAAATCAATCACTAAAACAGACACACTGTCCCTTTGTTCCTGAGTTCTTAACCTGAATTCCTGATCTCCCATATCTGATCTATCCACTTGGAAGTTTTTTGCTGCTTTTCCTAATCCAGGCTTAGATTATGGGTCATATGACCTGATCCCTTTATGCCTAGACCCTTGATGTCCATGAGGTCCTGTGGGGCTGACCCGAATGGCAGTTTGGGCTTCTCGAAACCTGTGTGAAAAGGAACAGATGAGTATTTGAAGTAATGAAAACTCATACAAGTATTTTTTAAAATAACTTCTTCAGATTCCAGGCTTTAAAATTTGTCCATCCAGCCAGTACTTATTTGAGCACCTATTATCTGCTAGGCCAGGGGTTGGTAATCTATGTTCTGCAAGCCAAATCAAGACCAATGCCTGGTTTTGTAAATAAAGTTTTATTGGAACACAGTCATGCCCACTTATTTACATGTGGTCTATTGCTGCTTTGGGGCTATAAACAGTAGAGTTGAGTAGTTGCAACAGAGACTGTATGACTTGCAAAGCCAAAATATTTACTATTTGGCTTTACTAATATTTATAGGACCAGTTTATCCTCCTGGGGGATCAAGAGGAGCCCTATCTTAAATGAACAATCAAAGAAAATATACAATCTCATAATAAAAATGTTTCATTTTATATTGAAAAGCATACATATACCCCAGGAGAACAGGGGCCTTGTATGTCTACGTATGTATGTATGTATGTATGACTAGTACGGCGCTTGGCACAGGGTAGGTGCTTGCAGTAGATTCAAAATGGCTTCTTTCTTTGTGACTCCTCCCACTGAGAGGTGGAATCCATTTCTTCTCCCCTTGATTTAGAACTAGACTTAGTGACTTTCTTAATCAATAAATTGTGGTAGAAGTGATGTTCTGAAGCTCCGAGGCTAGGAAATAATACACCTTGTATCTTTCTAAGTCTCTTGGAATGCTTACCTTGAGGGAAACCAGTCAACTTATAAGAATTCTGACTATCCTGAAGCCACCATGTTGGAGGGGCCACGTTCAGGAACTCTAGTCAACAGTCTCAGGTGAGCCTAGTGTTGTAGCTATCACTGCCAGACATGTGAAAGAAGCCACCTTGGACCCTCCAGACCAGTCCATCCACCAGCTGAATACCACTGAGTAATCTCAGTTTATAACATGAGGAGCAGAGAAATCATTCAGTTGAGCCCTGCCCAAATTCCTGACTCATAAAATCATGAGATATAAAAAATGGTTGTTCTTTTAAGCCACTAAATTTTGGGGTGGTTTGTTATTAAGAAGTGGATAGCCAGAGCAATGCTCCATAAATATTTGTGACTTTGTTTTACACAGCTAGGAAAGTGTAGAATCAGGACTAGAATACAAGTCTTTTGATTCACGGTGTCTGTGATAGTATTTTCATTTTTATTGCTGTTTGTCCAAGGTTAGCAGGGTAATCTGGTTCTTCTTAGAGAGACCTCTTCCAATCTCTCCCGAAGTCGGAATCAGTTAGAGGCCAAATAGCCATATGAGTAGCTTTGTGAAAGGTGATATCAAAGACTGTGTTTCTTGGCCAGATGCTGGGGAGCATGGTGGCACTGGAATGAACTTCACAACACACTAGGGCTTCGGGTGCACCTTGAGGTTTTGAGAGGCGCCTCAGAAGGTTTCAGTAGGTCTGCAGAATCCCAGATATGGTACATTTATATAGGAGGCCAAGCACAATAATGAAGTTCAATTTCTCTAGAAAGATTGCTTAGGTTTGAATCTTAGATCTTCCACTTACTAGTTAGGAGGCCTTGGATGAGTTATTAAACAGTTGAATCTCACTTCCCTCATCTGCAAAATGGTGATAACATCGACACATAGGTTGTTGTGAAGATTAAATGAATTAATTCATGCAAAGCAACTCGAAGATTTTTAGCACTTAGTAAACATTCTTATGAAGAGAGTCATTCTTAGTAATAGTATTAAAGATCCAACTTTCATCACTTCTCAAACTTTCACCTAAGAATTTTTTTTAACACATGACATATCCAGTTGTTCTGCAAGGACTAATGTATTGGCATATGTTTTTATTTATGGATTAGTTGGAATGACTCATGTATAGTCACTCACCTTTGGTGTGTTGTTCCATTGTACATATATAATTTCTTTGTGTTCTTGGCACACTGAACATCTGTACTTTATCACCTCCCTAAAGACATTGGAATCCTTCCGGTGAATTTTTTTTTAAACTACATCATTGGCTTTCCAGTTTACTCAGCTCTTATGCATACTTTGTAAGCTCTGAAGAGCAGACACATCTGAAATAACTTTGTCTATCAAGTTTTCCGGATCTGCCTATTTTGTACCCTCAGTAGCTCAGTGGACAAGGCCAATATTCTGTCTTCATTGAACTGCACTGTGGAATGGAGCTCGACTTAATGACTTAAAGAGAACTTAGAGGGAAGACCTCACGTGCTACAGCCTCTGAGGAGCCCTTAGGGTGGTGGGCCTGCAGCTGCATAAGGGAAGGGCATAAAGGGAGGAGTATAAAAGGAAGGGGTGGCTCCCTGGTGGCAGTGAGCTGCTTGCCTAACATTGCATGTGTTCCTCTACATTTCCCTGCCACCTGTGCAGTTAGGTTGAGATTGAGTTATGACCAATAGAATGTGGGCAGCAGTGAAGTGTACCACTTCCAGGCCGGGCCATAAGGTCTCTGTATCACCTCTCAACTCTTTCTTCTCCTGTTGCAGTGGCCCTAGAAATCTTGTGTTGAGATCATTGTGTGACAAGATGGTGGCACCTCCATCAGCTTGGATTCCTGAGTTACTATATGGAGCAGAGCCCCATGAACCAGTGCTGGATTTGAAGTTTGAGAAAAAATATATCTTTGTTGGGTCAGGCCACTGAGATTGGGAGTTAATTTGTTACTTAGCTTAGCCTGACTACTAGAGCTGCAATGACCCAGATACTCGGCTGGAGTAGAACACTAGTTTGGCATGAATGGGAAATTAACCCACTTGAGAATAACATCTAATCTCCTCAGTTCCAGTCAGTACAAGAAGAGTCTTAATTACTTGGACAAACTGGTTTGAACATGTCACTTCCCTTCCTAAAAAATTCTTGATAGATTTCGTATTCATATTGTCTCCAGAATCAAGTTCAAACTCTTTAGCCTGGCAATTCAAGGCCTGCTGAAATCTGCATTTAATTTACTGATTCAGTTTTTCCTTTTAATGTCTAAGCCCCTTCTGGAAAGCACTCACCCCAACCAAACTTGTCCTACCTGGTATACCTCATGTTTAAGCCCACACTTGGGATTTTGCTATAATAGCTCTATTGATTGAGCTGTATGTTGAAATTTTACATCCTTTTAAAAAATTTTAGTAGTTTTAGGACAATCCTTCAAGAGAAGTATTATTACTCCTACTTCACACGTAAGGAAATTGAGTCATCAGAGCATTGAAGTAACTCACTCAACTCACACATCTAGGCAGTGGCTTCAAACCCAGATTTGCCTGACCCTCAAACCCATGTTCTTTCCACCATACCTCACTGTTTCCTGACTCCAGATGTTCCCCTTCCTTGGAATCCCATCTCTCAGAAGTTTCTCTGTGTAGTTATGTTCTATCTTTCCTGAAAGTTCATGTCCACTGTGAGGCCCTGTCCACTTTGCCCGCATTTGAGGATGACTTTCCTCTATAGTCACTTTACACGGATGCTTTGTGCCTCCCGTTGAACACTTGGCTTCTTATAATTTGTGCCTTCAGCACAATACCTTATATAAAGTATACTCTCAAACATCTGCGGCTGGAGTTGTTTTAAAGGGAAGCTTACGAGCGTAGCTTTGGCTACACTTGAAAAGCTAAGTTAGATCAAGAAGGAACAGTGAGAGATGGCTCTATACTCTGTTTCTTATTCTCAGGCTTCTCATGGGAAATGGCAAAGAATCAAAACTTGTTGGAAGACTAAAATAGGTACTGGAGAGGGTTTAAAACCAGAAATCCCTGGTGCTAAGGTCTGCAAGTGTTTTAAGGAATGTAAGTGATCATAGAAGTATATTCCAGGAACCTATGAGTTGTTAGCTCAGCGGGTGGGGCAGTGGTAAAAGAAGGTCAAGGTGTTAAATGTCATTTCGAGGAGGACTAATGAGCTTTTCTGATCCCCGAATTCTGAATTTCTGTGAAGCCTGGCCAGGCTTGGTTATTTAAGTCACACTAATTATTTTGTCCCACTCACTAAGATCCTGGACACAACAGGGAGTGGATGAGTGACGGGTGAATTAGACTCATCCATCTCCCCTAGTTGATTAACAAAGCATGGCTTAAAACATGTAGCTACTAGGGCAGAAGGATTATTTTGACCAGTTCCTGGGAGCGGAGCTAAAGTAGACCATATATTTGACCTGGAAAATGGCTGAATTGCTTTTCTCAAAGGATGATTTTTTTTTTTTAAACAAATTTATTTATTTATTTTTAGCTGCGTTGGGTCCTTGTTGCTGTGTGCAGGCTTTCTCTAGTTGCGGAGAGAGGGGACTACTCTTCGTTGCAGTCCGTGGGCTTCTCATTGCGATGGCTTCTCTTTGTTGCAGAGCGTGGGCTCTAGGCACACAGGCTTCAGTAGTTGTGGCACGTGCGCTCAGTAGTTGTGACGCACGGGCTTAGTTGCTCCACATGTGGGATCCTCCTGGACCAGGGTTTGAACCCGTGTCCCCTGCATTGGCAGGAGGATTCTTAACCACTGTGCCACTAGGGAAGTCTTCAAAGGATGACTCTTCCTGAGGGCTTTTGAAGCATGTCATAATGGGGAGGGGGGCAGGCTGTGAGTATAGGGCAACGTATGGGCATGATAGAAACTTTTCTTTTCACCCTAAGTGTAAAATTCAACTGTGTGTTATTCTAGCAGGTAGCAAAAGTCTTCCAAGCACTAGTCTTTCTAACTCATTCCAATGAAATTTGAATTGTTGAGTGGATCACATGCTTTGAGACTCCAGGTAGTAGGAGTGGAAGTGGGGAAGAGGAAGGGACAGGAAATGTCATTTCTTTTGCAGTGTGCTAATTTAACAATGTTTCTCAGGTCTAGCTTATCAGCAACCACTCTAAATTGACCATGATTTTATCCTTGCCGCTCCATGTAAATGTTTCTTTCTCAGAATTTTCAGCCAACAGCTTCCAAACTGTCATTTACAATTTACGGAAGGACAGAAGGTAGAATAGTTGTCAGCAAGCAGCATAATTATGTGCCAGGATATGACATAGCAAATAGTCTAGCCTGGCAAGTACTAGACGGCTCTTTCCCTATATTCTAGCTTCAGGCAGGAGCAGAACTATAATATCTGCTGATCTTTTTGTGACTTATTTTACACTTGGAGTTAAGATTACTAAGGAGTATTTGGCCTGGAGATCAGGCAGAAATTTATTTTTTAAAAAGCAAAGCAATGGTGCTTTGTGACCACCTAGTGGGGTAGGATAGGGAGGGTGGGAGGGAGATGCAAGAGGGAGGAGATACGGGGACATATGTATATGTATAGCTGATTCACTTTGTTATAAAGCAGAAACTAACACACCATTGTAAAGCAATTATACTCCAATAAAGATGTTTAAAAAACAAAGACAAAAACAAAGCAACGGGGAAATAGGAACTTGGATGTTATGTTATATATATTATGTTATATTATGCAGTCCTGTGCTATGGTGTGCTGTGGTATGCTGTGCTATACTATGTTGTGTGTTATGTTATGAAATGCTATTGTGTAATCCAGCGGTTCTCAAAGTGTGGCCCCTGATGCAGCCAGAGCTGCATTACCTGGGTACTTGTTCGAAATGCAGTTTCCTGTTAGCCGTCCAAGACCTACTGTATCAGAAACTCTGGGGCTAGAGCCTAGCAATCTGAATTTTAATAAGTCTTCCAGGTGACTCTGATCTGTGCTGTAGTTTGAGAACCACTGGTGTATAATAGATGGCAAGTAATTCTGCCTTGTTTTACTTGTTTATCAGTTACAAATACAATTACCTGCAAAAACTAAAACCAAAACCCCCCAGAAAACCTAGCAAATAGTGACTGTGTAAGTAAGAAAGAATTTTATTATCCTCACAAATTAAGAAGTACTGAGGAGGACTTTCCAGATTATTATCCAGGGCTCAAGGATGGTGTCTAGTGATCCAGGCTCTTTCTAGCTTTCTCTTTTCCCACTCTTAGCAAGTGGCTTTGTCACCAGAGTTGCAAGATGGCTGCTGTGCCGCCAGGCGTTACTTCTCTGTTCCAGGCAGGGAAAAGAGGGAAGAACAAAGGGCTTCTCCTAGTTTTATTCAGGTAAAGTAACTCTGCCCAGGGATTTCTTTAGCCTTTCTCTTGTGGCTAGAACCATGTGACATGGCAAACTCTAACACTGGAAGTTAAATAAACGTTAGCTTTTTAGTCTTCATGATAGAGAAAGTCAAAGGAAAAGGGATGGAGGTAAGAATAGTTTGGGGGAGGCCAATCCATACCATCGCTTTCAAGTTGCAACTTATAGCTAATTTTGTTGCTGCGTTCTTTCTTTCTTTCTTTGTTTTTGTTTTTGTTTTTGTTTTTGTTTTGCGGTACGCGGACCTCTCACTGTTGTGGCCTCTCTCGTTGCGGAGCACAGGCTCCGGACGCGCAGGCTCAGCGGCCATGGCTCACGGGCCCAGCCGCTCCGCGGCATGTGGGATCTTCCCGGACCGGGGCACGAACCTGTGTCCCCTGCATCGGCAGGCGGACTCTCAACCACTGCGCCACCAGGGAAGCCCCTTTCTTTTTTTTTTTGCGGTTGAAATTCTTGGGGTAGGTCATGACGGAAAAAGTCCTCATATTATTATTAATAGGAAAATAGGATCAACAAATTGTCTTTCCATTTACACTTTAATTCTGAAATCTAATTCATTAAGGAAAACTAACGTTTTATGTCCGAGCAGTTATTTTACATTAGGTTAAAGGTTTGGCTGAGTTTGCCTTCTTGAGATTTATTTAATGGAAGATTTGTAAAATAAGACAAAATAAGAAATAATGTGAAATACTGGACAACTACACATATTTTGGCTAATTATAGTGGAGAGTCTGAAAATTTGAATATTTCAAGATATGCATCTATTATTTCTTTAAAATGTAAATAATAATTAGAATTAGGCTCCAGGGCTGTCACATATAATCGCTTTTTATTGTAATGCATGATAATTGACTTATTTATAGTAAGAGTTGTTTCCAAATTAGTATACCAGTGTAAAGCTATTTATATCTCTCTGCAATCCTATTTATTTCTCAACAAAGCCATTCCTCTTGTATTTTAAATAGTAAATTCGCCCAGACTCTGTTCAAAATATTACCAATTTTGATTTAATGCAGCACGAGTATATGAGCTATTGTTGGACTCATTGGGGTTGCCATGGTAATTAATCATCTAGCTGGCAAGAAGAAGCTGAGGACCAGAGAGGAATCAATGTGACTAGGGTACAAGAACCTAGACATGTCAAAACAGAGATGTTTGGACACTGAGTCTTGTTATTCTTTTCACATTCTCTGTCTCTAGCTTCCAAAGCTCTAGTTTTCATTCTTCAACAAATGTCTGTAATTAAAACAACCTCTTAGCACTCCCTTTTCTTAATCTCTGTCCTCCAGGTCAGGGGGTTGGCAAACTACAGCCAGTGGGCCACATCTGGCCCATCACCTTTTTTGGTAGGGCTCACAAGCTAAGAATGTTTTTTGTATTTTTAAATGTTTGGAAAAAAATGACATGACATGTGAAAATGATATGAAATTCAAATTTCAGTGCCCATAAGTAAAGCTTTGTTGGAATACAACCATGCCCATTTGTTTAATGTGTTGTCTGTGGCTGCTTTCATGTTGCAACAGCAGAATGGAGTAGTTGCAACAGAGACTGTGTGGCCTGCAAAGCCTAAAATATTTACTATCTGGCCCTTTATAGAAAAAGTTTGCTGACCCTGCTCTAGATCAATCCTGATCAAGGGGACTTTGGACATAGAAAGGGAAGCCCTCTTGTCTGAAATGCTAACCTAGGCACCTCTGATCAGATTTTCCTGCTTTTCTGCCATTTTTTGTAGTAAATTCTCTTTCTGCAATTTTGAGTCTTGCTTGGACATAAAAGGTGGTAGTTTATACCTATGCTATCAGAGATAGTAGATGCTAGCATGTGTGGCTTTTGAGCACTTGAAATGTGGCTAGTGCAAACTGAGATGTGCTATAAATGTATACGCCAGATTTTGAAGAATTAGTACAAAAAAGGGATATAAAATCTCGCATTAATATTTTTGTATTGATTACTTGTTGAAATTATAATATTTAGATGTATTGGATTAAATAAAATATTCACCTGCTTCTTGTTACTTTTTAATGTGTCTGCTGGAGAAATTAAAATTACACGAATGGCTCATGTTATATTCCTTTGGACGGTGCTGGTTTGAATCCTTTCACTTCTTCTTCTCTTTTTTCCCAGGAAATAGAATTTTTTCCTTCTTTTTTGGGGGTCAAATTTGTGTTTTATTTTTTCCAGCTTTATTGTGATATAATTGACAAATAACTCTGTAAGTTTACATTGTACTACATGATGATTTGATATATGTATATGTTATGAAATGAGGTTAGTTAACATCACCTCACATAGTTACCATTTTGTGTGTGTGTGAGAGAGAGAGAAAGAGAATATTTAAGATCTACTCTCTTAGTAAATTTCAAGTATGTAATACAGTATTGTTAACTACAGCCACCAAGGTGTATATTAGATCTCCAGAACTTATTCATCTTATAACTGAGCCAGTTTTCTATTAGCAAATCTCTACTGAGTCACTAGAAACACCGTGACAGGTACTTTATCAGAGTTCACCACCTTCTTGTTTCTCTATGAGCAATTTCTGCCACTTTGGACAGAAAGTTGTCTTTTTTTTGCGGTACGCGGGCCTCTCACCGCTGTGGCCTCTCCCGTTGCGGAGCACAGGCTCTGGACGCGCAGGCTCAGCGGCCATGGCTCACGGGCCCAGCCGCCTCGCGGCATGTGGGATCCTCCCGGACCGGGGCATGAACCCGTGTCCCCTGCATCGGCAGGCGGACTCAACCACTGCGCCACTAGGGAAGCCCAGAAAGTTGTCTTCTTAACCAGGCAGGTAGACAGAGCAATTTAGTGGTGGACAAGTACCTCCAAATTTGTTGGGTCACCAGTAAAATTAAGTATTTACCGCTGTACCAGTTGTTGAAAAGTGTTATTTTTCTAAATGTCTTAATATCTTACAGCAGTTAAAAATGTTAAGACGGGCTTCCCTGGTGGCTCAGTGGTTGAGAATCTGCCTGCCAATGCAGGGGACACGGGTTCGAACCCTGGTCTGGGAAGATCCCACATGCCGCGGAGCAACTAGGCCCGTGAGCCACAACTACCGAGCCTGCGTGTCTGGAGCCTGTGCCCCGCAACAAGAGAAACGATGACAGTGAAAGGCCCGCGCACGGCGATGAAGAGTGGCCCCCGCTTGCTGCAACTAGAGAAAGCCCTCGCACAGAAACGAAGACCCAACACAGCCAAAAATAAAAATAAATAAATAAATAATTAAAAAAAAAAAAAAAAATGTTAAGACATTTTATTAACACAAGTTTTCCCACTGGTGCTTCTATATTTTGCAAACGTTAAAATTACAGCATGGGATATAGAAACAAATGTAGGTTAGGGGTTTCTTTTTACAAACCAACATGGCAAATTAGTGGTAAAAGATTCATAGCAAAAATTTAGAATTGACTGCAAGTACCAAGAGGATGTCATTTTACCTTAATATTATACTTTCAAATTGCAACTGGGGTAACATGCTAATTATTTGATTTTTTAAAAAAAATAGACTTTATTTTTTACAGCAGTCTTAGGTTCACAGCAAAATTGAGAGGAGGATATGGAGATTTCCCATATAGCCCCTGCTCCTCCCCTACAACATGCACAGCCTCCCCCATTATCAACACCTCCAGCAGAGTGGTACATTTATTACAATTGATGAACCTACACTGACACATCACAATCACCCAAAGTCCATAGTTTACATTAGGGTTCACTCTTGGTGTCGTATATTCTATGGATTTGGACAAATGTGTAATGACATGTATCTACCATTATACTATCATACAGAATAGTTTCACCGCCCTAAAAATACCCTGTGCTCCACCTATTCATTCCTCTTACTTGATTTTTAAATATGCACAACTCTTCTCAACAGTTTCATTTCCATTCAGCCACTTTAAAAAAATTTTAGTTTTCCTTATCAGTTATTCCTGTGTGTAATTTAAAGAGTCAAATACTTCCCAAGACTTATTATGACTAAATATCAGTTCCCAGCCTCTACTTCACCCTTTTTCCTTCTTTAGAGGCAACATTTTCAACTTCTTAATTTTTTGGGGGGGGGTGTTTATCTCTATAGCTTTAAATAACATGCTTATATTACTACTTTTAATTTTTTTTAACTTGTAGGAATCATCTAATTATTTTTCATTATCCTAAATCAAGAATTACCTCTTTCAGATCTCTTCACCCCACCGCACTCATGAACATTTCCTATACACTCATTTTCCCAGTATAATTTCATTATAATTTTAGTTAGCTCAATAATTTCACTATATAAATGCTATTCATAGCTGAACCAAGTTGAGCCATTGATAAGACATAACTAAAGGAATAGTTAGGGAATTGAAATATAGATTTAAATATTTCCCCAGAGTTTAGCTCACAGAGATAAAAAGAAGAGAAATTGTGAAATACAGGTTAAAGGAAAGTGAAGGGTAGAATAAGAGAGCTCAACATATGCTAATGTGAGATTTGGAAGGAGAAAATTTAAAGGATGAGAGGGAATTAAGAGTCAGATAATGTAGACAAAGGAGGAACAATCAAATGACTAGCAGGAACATTTAAAAAATCATACTACTATCTATTGAGACTAAAGGTGAAATAAAGATTTTTCCCAATAAAGTCTGAGAGAGTTGACCATTCACAAACCCTTAATGTTAAAAGATCTACTTCTGTGGGAAGGAAATCAAACCTAGAAAGAAGAATCAGTATCTAGGAAGTCATGTTGAACTAAGAAATTGGCAAACAGGTTGGTAATTTTAAATACCCAATGACTGTCTAAAAATAACCCCATAATAATAAGAGCAATTATGACAATGGAGGGGGGTATAAAGTGGTATAAAGTATAAATAAAGTGGAATTAAATATTATATGACCTATCATGGAACATCGGGTTGTATCTATGGTGTTAAAGTATTCTGAGTACTTTGGATTGTCAGGAGGAGTCTAAACATGTGATTACACTCAAAGTATTAAAGTCAAGTAGGTATATTAAATCTTTCTACTAAAATAATTGAAATAAGATGTTTACCTTTTAAATAAATGGAAAATAGAAAAAGGAAAAAAGAAACAAAGAAAAATTTAAGTAGCTAGAACACTCAAAATAATGAAAAGAAATCCACATATAACTGTAGTAACAATAAGTATAAATGGTTTAACATTCCTCATTAAGGACAGAGCTTCTTAGATTAGATAAAACCCCAAATCCAAACTATGTGCTGTTTATAAGAGACACATATAAAGCATAAAGACACAGAAGGGTGGAATGTAAAAGGATAGAAAAGAAAAGCCAAGTGACTATTTGTTAAATAAATAATGAAAGTTCCTGGAGGACAGAAACTGTTTTTCTCCTTTTATTAACAGACTTCATTTTTAGAGCACTTGTAGGTTCAGTTGTAGGTTCACAGGAAAACTGAGCATCAAGTACAGAGAAGTTCCCATTTACACCCTCCCTGTATTCCCACAGCCTCTCCCACCGTCAGCATCCCCCAACGGAGTGGTACATTTGTTACAATAGTTGAACCAACGTTAACACATCATTATCACCTGAAGTCCATAGTTTGCATTAGGTGTCACTCTTGATGTTGTACGTTCTTTGGGTTTTAACAAATGTATAGTGACAAGCATCCACCATTAGAGTATCACATGGAATAATTTCACTTCCTTAAAAATCCCCTCTGCTTCACCTATTCATTGAGACTATGTTTTATATTTATCTTTCTTATTTGCTACAGAGCCATGATTATCTTAGGGGTTTGAAAGTCTATGCTTGGATTTAACTGTTTTACTGAGGCTCTTCTGATTGAATTCATGATAATCAGAGAAAATGAAAAAAGTTGGACATTTCCAAACACTAGATCTTTAGTGACAATGCTGCTGCCACCACCACCAAGTACTTTAAGTCTTTTCCAGACAATTTTCAGAAAATGGTATTTCTTGCACAAACAGAAAATAAACCTTTTCAGTATTATCTTCTAGAATTAGGAATGCTTAGCCTAACTGTCTGGAAATGTCCCTCTAACATGTTATTTGTGGTATAAAATAATTTGAATGTTCTGTGAAGGATTATAAAATAACCTTAATTTTTTTTGAGTTTGTGATTATTATTATTAATAATTACATTGATTCAATTTATTTATTTAGTTTTGGCTGCGTTGGGTCTTTGTTGCTGTGCGTGGGCTTTCTCTAGTTGCGGTGAGCAGGGGCTACTCTTCGTTGCGGTGCTCAGACTTCTCATTGTGGTGGCTTCTCTTGTTGCGGAGTGTGGGCTCTAGGCGCACGGGCTTCAGTAGTTGTGGCATGTGGGCTCAGTAGTTGTGGCATGCAGGCTCTAGAGTGCAGGCTCCATAGTTATGGCACACGGGCTTAGTTGCTCCGCGGAATGTGGGATCTTCCCGGGCCAGGGCTCGAACCTGTGTCCCCTGCATTGGCAGGTAGATTCTTAACTACTACGCCACCAGGGAAGTCCCTGAGTTTGTGATTATTATTAAAAGGACTGTCACAAGTCCCAGACCTATGTGACAACCATCAAAGACCCTTGGACAGAAAGAACATCGTCCATCAAGTTAACAATTTATCAATTGATTTTAACAAAAGATTTTTATGATATTTATAGACCTAAATTATATTGAAATTCTCTGTATTAGTTTTCTATTATGCATAATAAATTACTCTAAAACCTAGTGGCTTAAAACAACAAACATTTATTATCTCATGGTTACTGTGGGTTGAGAATTTGAGAGCATCTTAACTGTGTAGTTCTGGCTCAGGGCCTCTCATAAGGTTTCAGTCAAGATGTCAGCTGGGACTGCAGTGGCTGGAGGATTCACTTCCAAGATGGCCCACCCATCTGGCTATTGGCAGGAGGCCTCAGTTCCTTGTCACTTGGGCCTCTCCAGTTGCTGCTTGAGTGTCATGATGGCATGGAAGCTGGCTTACCCCCAGAGTTAGTGATCCAAGAGAGGGCAAGACAGACTCCACAATGTCTTTATGACCCAGACTTTCAATGTCATACTCCATCATTTCTGTAATATCTTATTGATTATACAGTCAGCCCTATTCAGTGTGGGAGGGGACTATACAAGGGCATGAACCAGGAGATGGGGATTACTAAGGGATCATATTGGAGACTGGTGATCACATTCTCAGATATAGATCTCAAACTAGGGTTTAGAAAGGATAGAAGCAACATTTTTAAGAAATAAAAGAATTTGGAATTTTATTACTATTTTCATTTTCTCTATCTTCCATAATGACATTTCTTATTTAAATCAGCATTTTGACTTTTCCTTAATTCCTACCTTTTCAAGATTTATTAAGCCTGAAGCTCTTGAAAGCTATGAAAACTGGTGAAATTTAGAGGTTTGTCCACTCAGTGTATAGAAATATTGAGGATTTAATGGTCACTCTGGAATGAATATCTCTGTATATAACTTGATAAGTATATGTATGTCTCATTTAAAGTGAAAACTATCTTCCATCCCTACAATAATTATCTTCATTTTATATGGAGCTTTTCCTAAAGAAAAGGTTGTCTCTTTTGTCAAACTTTTAGCTGTTTCAATGTGACTGAGGCCACATTAAGCACAAGAAAACTGCTTCATTTAAAAAAAATCTTCTCATCATCTTCTAATCTGAAATTTTCCTGTAGTTCAATGAAATTAATGCCTTTAACATTTTCCAACCATACTAGAACCAGAGTAGAAAGTGCTTTTATAATATTTTTAAGGGAATGATATATGAAAACCTGCCTATAATTGGCTAAATGGAGACATTAGAGAATCAAATACCTCATCTCTTTCCGAGGGGCTGCTTCCATGGGGTGATATAAGCTTTGAAAAGTGGATGCAATTTTATGAAATTGGTGGCCTATGATGCATTAAAATCTAGAAAGTCTGCATTTCATTTCAAATTGAGGTCTTGGAAGTAATGCTTTTTACTTATAGCTGCATTATTTTAATAAAACTTAAGGGATAATTATTTTAAAATCACCATCGTCCTGTGTTTAAATGAAAATCACAAAATTGAGATTTAGAACTTCAAAACTGAAGGTACGAATGTTGCTGGAGTCTTTTTAATATAATCTTTAAAGTGATTTGAAGTAAATCAGTAGCTGCCACCATCACCAAACCTCACTCCAGATAATCTTGTATGGGTCCCTTTCTCTTAACCTGGGAGAACTGCAAGTTCCTAGAGGCCTGCACATGGCCATTTTAATTTTGTCTGAAATCTTCATGGCTACCTACTCCTCTGGGTTAGAGAACAAAGGAGAGGGTATTGTTTTCAGAAGGTTGTGGTTTTTTGCACATTTTGTGTCTCAGTTGTCCCCCAGGTCTCACCAGTGTGTGAAAGGAGTTCATCCTTAGACTCCTGAATTGGGACCTGCCAATTGCCGAAGCAGCAGAATCTTCTCGTACCTTCCTAAAAGCAGGCTGGTGGGATAAAGTGTGTCCCACAGGAAATCAGAGCTGATGTCTTTGAATTTGCTATCCTTTTAGCAACAGTGTTCTTCTCCCTCTGACCCAAAGCTCAGCTGCTTTGCTGGGACCCAGTGAGGAAATCCAGAGGGATGGGCTATTGTCCAGGGCGTGGAGATCACAGACAGCCTTTGCCTGCTGATCTCCATTACCTTCCTTGGGACTTTGGCTGGGCTGTTGGAAATGTGAATCTCTTTCTGATGGTAGGGCTAAGCAGGAAGGATTTGATCTAGACCTGTTGGCAGTCATCTTTGTCACCACTTGGAGAGAACTGTCAGAAAATAAAACCAACACAGAAGAAGAAAGGGCCAGGAAATGGAACGAGGCTCTTTTCTGGACTTCTGCCAGATGACTCAGATTTGTCAATAAAATAAGCCCCCTAATTCCCCCTTCTTGCACTTAAGTAAATTTGAACTGAATTTCGGTCACTTAAAACCCCCCAAATCTTTATTACAGCAGCAATTTTGAGGTGAAAATATTGTTTGTAAAAGCAAATGTTATCTCTTGAATTTTTAACCAATAGTGAGGGAAGAATTTGATTGTGGTTTTTTTCTGCTGAGCAGTGGCTGAGAAAAACCCATAGATTTCCAAAGTAAATCCTTGGTGTGGCTTTTTGAGGTGCTACAGAAAGAATACAAATGAGATACATAAAAATTGGGAAAACACAGACAGTGGAGTAAGCAAAGACTAACAGAAATATAAAGAGGTTCGGATTGTCTCAGTAGCTGAATTAAGATCTAGGGGAAAGCTAATGAATTTAGTCCACAGATGCTTTGAGGCAAGAATGAATAGGAGAGACTTTTTCTGTTAAAGGAATAAAGAGAGCCATCTGGAGAAATAAGAGCAGTGGATAAAATCAGGACCTGTTGCCTGGGTCAGTGTTAGGATGTGAATTGTAGGGTGGGGACTGGTAGGGATGAAGGGCATTGGTTCTATGACTTTGTTCTATGTCCTATTGTCCTGTGACTTGAGACACCAAGTCTCAAGACTCTGTGAGCTACCAGGCCAGATAGAGATTTAAGAACCAGATTAAAATAAAAGGAAGTTTTAAGTTCTGTGCCTGATTTTTGCTTTTGTGTCATGTAACAACATCTCCTTATTTATGGTCTCTGCTCACACGCTAGAGCCAGTGATGTGGTGAAGCCCTTGGGACAAACATAAGAAAAGCGTTCGTATCTCTGTGTGTGTGTGTGTGTGTGTGTGTGTGTGTATGTGTGTTATATTTTATCAGGGCACAAGAGCTGTCTATAGTGTACTTTAATTATTATTCTCTTTGTCTTGTGGAGGGCATTTTGGTGAACTGAGAGAGAGAGAAGCTGATTTCTGGGCTCATGCTGTACACACTGGGCAGGGTTTCGCAGAAGCAGCAGGGAGACAAGGAAGAGGTGCCTTCACCATCTATGTGATGAAAATACTCTAAATTCGAATTTAGAGAATCCACAAATGTTACTCACCCCACCTCTGAAGCCAATGATGCCGACAAGCATCTCTCCCCAGTTCCATTTCTAGCTATAAAATAGCTCTTTTTGTGACTTTTTCTTCTTTCAAGGCTACCCTAATACTTGGCAAAGAGAGAGAAGATTAAAGGAAAGACAAAGAAGGTAAAATCAAGATACTCCTTCTCCAAGCCCTTGAAGGAAAAGGAGATGTTTTAGCCAGGCTTTCAAATAACGGAAGCTCTGATGGCTAATTTGGACAAAACAGGGAGTAGGATAATCCCCAAGAACAAAAAGGGGAAACTGAGTCTTGGAGCCTAAGTACATTTCAAGCATTCTGCTTGAGAGTGAGTGTCAAGCAAGGCTGTTAAATTATCTGGTTGGCAAATTCTCAGCCTCTGTCTCGCCCTTCAACCATGCTTCCTAACATCTAAGTTACTCAGAGTCTACATTTAGTGCTGGAATGTGAATTAGAACAGTATATAACTGGAATTATTTCTGAATCCCAGCCTAAAACCTGTGTCTTGGTGTCCGAGAGAAGCAATGGATTCATAGACCAGGATATATTTACATACAAAAGCATTCATCAGTGTTTGTGCTCTGCCTCAAGATGTAACTTGAATTACACTGGAAAATAATGTATTTAAGAATATGTATCTAGGGCTTCCCTGGTGGCGCAGTGGTTGAGAGTCCGCCTGCCGATGCAGGGGACACGGGTTTGTGCCCCGGTCCGGGAAGATCCCACATGCCGCGGAGCGGCTGGGCCCGTGAGCCATGGCCACTAAGCCTGCGCGTCCGGAGCCTGTGCTCCGCAACGGGAGAAGCCACAACAGTAAGAGGCCCGCATACCGCAAAAAAAAAAAAAAAAAAAAGAATATGTATCTAATAAATCCAGTGTCATCTAGGGAAATAAGGCCTGTTATTAGGCTGATGCACTGGCTGGCCATTCATTTTCCTGGTCAAGACCTCGAGGCATGGCAATTTAAGGTTTAGCTCTGAAACAAGCAGCCCTCTCACCTTGGAAACCTTTCCCTGCTTCTGTTGCTAGGTCCTCCAGCCCTGTTCAAGCCCTGTGCATAATAGCTTCTTGTGAGGAAATGACATTTAGAAGCTCTCTCGATCTGTCAGCTTAATACCAACGGTTTAAAAATCACACGTAATGTGATTAGTGAGGCCTTCTCTTTCCTTACATCTCAATTTTTCTGCTTCCAAGGTTGAAAATATGTTTAAGAAACAATTTAAAATTGACACCAGTATTTGTGCAATTATTTCCTATCTAACAGTATTGATTTTCCATATTGAAAATGACTTCTTTAATGGGTAAACTATAACATTAAAAAATAGCTGTGGGGGCTTCCCTGGTGGCACAGTGGTTAAGAATCTGCCTGCCAATGCAGGGGACACGGGTTCGAGCCCTAGTCCGGGAAGATCCCACATGCCACAGCGCAACTAAGCTCCTGTACCGCAACTACTGAGCCTGCGCTCTAGAGCCCACGAGCCACAACTGCTGAGCCCACGTGCCACAACTACTGAAGCGCACGCGCCTAGAGCCTGTGCTGTGCAACAAGAGAAGCCACCGCAATGAGAAGCCCACGCACCACAACAAAGAGTAGCCCCCACTGGCCGCAACTAGAGAAAAGCCTGCGTGCAGCAACGAAGACCCAATGCAGCCAAATAAATAAATAAATTTATTTATTTATTTATTTTTTTTGCGGTACGCTGGCCTCTCACTGTTGTGGCCCCTCCCGTTGCGGAGCACAGGCTCCGGACGCGCAGGCCCAGCGGCCATGGCTCATGGGACCAGCCGCTCCACGGCACGTGGGATCCTCCCAGACCGGGGCACAAACCCGTGTCCCCTGCATCGGCAGGCGGACTCTCAACCACTGCGCCACCAGGGAAGCCCTATTTTTTAAAAAATAGCTGTGAATGACAGGCTTGCTTGTCATGCCTCATTTCCCCAAAGCATTCCTTTCCAAGTGGGTTGCTGTGGGCAAAAGTAGATAATTATTTATTGAGTAGACTGTTCGGCATTTTCACTTTCTTTCAAGTGCCTGTCACATAGTAGATGCTGAGTAAATAACTATTAATTGTTTGAATGAATTAATGAGTGCCTGATGAATCACCCCACTACTGATTATTTTACACTGAGCTCCAGATCAATGTACAAGTATTGTACTTTTATGGAAAAAACATTTTAATTATCTTGAAAGGGTATCAACATTGCTATATAGTTTTACCTTAAAAAATTGTTTTATTGTGGAAAATTTCAAACATACCACAAAATCAAAAGAATTTTATGGTGAATATTTATATACCATTACCTAGATCCCACCATTTATATTTGCCTATACTCGTTTTATCACCTATATCAACTCATCTTATTTTTTGATGCCTTTCAAAGTAAATTGAAGACATCTATACATTCACTCTGTATACTTCAGCATTCATATGACCAATTAGAGTTCAGTATTTGTCTAAAGTTTTTCTTTTGATGTAAAATTTACATTCAATGAAATACACAAATCTTAAGCGTACGTCCACTGAGTTTTGATGAATACAAACCCCCATCAAGATATAGAACATTGCCATCACTCCAGATAGTTCCTCCATGCCCTTTCCCAGGCAAACATTGATCCCCCCCTTCACACTCTCTTTCCCACCAGGAAACCACTATCCTAATTATTTTCCACTATAGATCAGATTTGCCTGTTCTAGAACTTTACATGAATGGAATCATACAATTTGTATCCTTTTGTGGATGGCTTCTTTCACTTAGCATAATGTTTTTGAGATTAATAAATATTTTAGTGTGTATTGGTAGCTCAGTCCCTCTGTTGCTGAGTTGTATTTCATTATCTGACTATATCATAGTTTGCTTATCCATTCTTTTATTGATAGACACCTGGGCTGTTTCTGGTTTTGACTATTAAAAAGAAAGCTGCGATGAACATTTGTGTACAAGTCGTTTTGTGGACATATATTTTCATTTCTCTTAGGTAATACCTAGGAGGAATTACTTGATCATAGGATAGGTGTTATGTTTAGTTTTGCCAGAAACTGCCAGACCTTTTGCCAAATGGGCTGAACACTTTTACAGTCATAAAAACAATGTATGAGAGTTCTGATTGTCCCAAATCCTTGCCAACATTTGGTGCTGTCAGTCTTTTTAATTTTAGCCATACTGGTGTATGTGTAGTATTTCATTGTGTTTTTAATTTGCATTTCCATAATAACTAATGATGTCAAGTAATTTTTCATGTGCATTTCAGCCATTAGCACATGTTCTTTTATGAAGTGCCTATTTAAATATTTTGCCCATTTAAAGATATTTTTGTTTTTTATTATTAATTTTTAGGCATTCTTTATATATTCTGGATACCAGTCCTTTGTCAGATATATGGTTTCTGAAGCTTTAGGGCTTTAGCTTTTATGTTTTGGTCTAGGATATATCTCAAATTAATTTTTGTATATGGTACGAGGTGGAAGCTGATGTTATTTTTTTCCCTTTAATATAAATATCTAATTATTGCAGCAGCATTTGTTGAAAAGACTATTCTTTTCTTTTTGGATTCCTTTGGTGCCATTATAAGAATCAGAGGACCATGTAATTGGGGGTCAATTTCTGGGCTATATTCAGTTCCATTGCTCTTTTTGTCAATCATTATGCCACTACTACACTGTCTTGATAATTTTAGCATAATTATCTCTGTCATGATAATTTCATGAAGTTAGGTAGTTTAAATTCTTTTTTTTTTTTTGTGGTACGCGGGCTTCTCACTGTTGTGGCCTCTCCCGTTGCGGAGCACAGGCTCCGGACGCCGCAGGCTCAGTGGCCATGGCTCACGGGCCCAGCCGCTCCGCGGCACGTGGGATCTTCCCGGACCGGGGCACGAACCCGTGTCCCCTGCATCGGCAGGCGGATTCTCAACCACTGCACCACCAGGGAAGCCCTATTCTGTGATTTTTAATACTATAGATGGAATCTTTAAAATTTCATTTTCCAATTGTTTGTGACACTGCTTGATTTTTTAACTTAACATTGTATTCTGTGACTTTGCTAAATTTACTTATTAGTTCTAGCATTTATTTTGTGATTCTTTAGGCTTTTGTATATAGTCATGTCATCAGCAAATATAGACAGTTTTACTTTTTCCTTTCCAATCTTTCTGCCTTTTATTTCTTTTAACTTTAACATTCTGCCTTATTGAATTGGCATATTGAATAGCAGTGATGACAGTGGGCAACCTTGCCTTTTCACAGTCGTGAGCAAAAAAAATTCAGACTTTCAGGTTTTTTTTTTTTTTCTGTACACGGGCCTCTCACCGTTGTGGCCTCTCCACAAGGCATGTGGGACCTTCCTGGACCAGGGCACAAACCTGTGTCCCCTGCGTCGGCAGGCGGACTCTCAACCACTGTGCCACCAGGGAAGCCCTATCTTCAGGTTTTTAAAAGATGTCCTTTATCAGGTTGAATACATTCCCTTTTATTCCTGGTTTGCTAAGAGTTTATGTGATGAGTGGGTGTTGAATTTTTTTCTGCATCTATTCAAATTATCACATAGTTTTTCTGCTTTATGCTGTTAATATGGTTAATTACCTTGATTGATCTTACCTTGATTGATCTTTAAATGTTAAACAACTTTGTATTCCTGAGATAAACCCTACTTGGTCATCATGTATTATCCTTTTGATATATTGTTGGGTTCCATTTGCTAGTACTTTGTTAAGGATTTTTTTGCATCTATGTTCATGAATGTTATTGGTCTATAAATTTCTTTTTTGAACTGCCTTTATCAGGTTTTAGAATTAGGGTGATGCTGACCACACAAAATGAATTGAGCAGTTTTCTCTCATCCTCTATTTTCTGAAAGAGTTTTGGTAAGATTGGTATGATTTCTTCCATAAACATGTGATAGAATTTACAAGTGAAACCATCTGAGTCTGGAATTTACTTTCTAGAAAATTTTTAAACTATGAATTTAATTTTTCTAATAGATATAGGGCTATTCTGTTTCACACCCTACATCCAATCTATCAAAAAATTCTATTGACTTTACCTTCGAAATATATCCAGAATCTCAGTTCTTCTTATCACCTCCTTGGTTACCATCTTGGACCAAGCATCCATGGTCTCTTTCTGGATTACTGCAGTATCACTTTCAGGATTATTGCAGTAACTGCCTTGCTGAATATTTTTGCTTCTGCCCTTGCTCCCTCTAGTCTATTCTCAATACTGCAGCTAGTGTGCCACTTAACATGAGTCAGATCATGTCACTCCACAAAACCCTCATCCAGAGTAAAAGTCAAATCCTTGCAGTAGCCTGTAAGGTTCCACATGGTCTAGCACTACATTACCTTTATCACTTCTCATTCTTATACTCTCCCTCTCCGTTACTTCTCTCTTCACTGGCCTTCTTGCTGTTCCTTGAGCAAGCCAAGCATACTTTGCCCCAGATTCTTTCCACATGCTTTCCCCCATCTGCTCAGCACCTCCCCCACCAAATATCCACAAGTCTTGCTCCCTCATCTCCTTCAAATCTTTGTGCAAATGTCATCTTCTAAAAGGAGCTGTCTCTGCCCACCTAACTTAAAATCCCCAGTGCCTCCTGGCACTCCCTGCCCTTCATTCCTTTTTCCTTGTTCTCTGTATACTTACGACTTTCTAATGTACTATACCATTTACTTATTTTGTTTATTGTTTGTCTCTCTTTTCTGTAAGTGCTATGTGAGCCTAGATTTTTGTTCATTTTATGTCCCGTTGCATCTGAGAATCTAAAACGGTGCCTGGTAAATAGGAGCTACTCAATAAATTTTTGTGTAAAGAATGAACTGTGCTCTCAGATTCATAAGGTTTCCAAAACCAGCTTTAATGATAGTAGCTTTTCCCTGATGATACCCTTAGCTTTCAACATTTAACAAATCAGACTTTTTTTGAAGCTGGATCTTTTGTAAATAAATGATATCATAAGACAGTGGTTTCATATCTTTGTTGGCAGCAGACTTACAGGAATTATCTTCAGGAGCAATGTGTTATTTTACAATAGTTGACAGAATTGAGAGGTGAGCTTGCTAAATGAAAATTCTTTGTTATCAATCCCACAACCCCTCCCCCATGCTACAATATTTTTCAATACAGAATATCCGAACATGAGTCTTAGACCATCCTTCTCATTTAATAAAAATTTATACAAGATATATATATACACACAAGATAAGAAAGAGAGATGTCCTCTTATGAGTTTATGGTGATCTGAATAGATGAAGTTTGCGAACACCAATATTTTAAACTATTCCTTTGCTTGGTGCCCCTGAAGTTTTCACGCTCTGGGACAATGCGTAATAATAAGATTTGGGAATTCGAAGAAATATGCCTTCCTTTGAAACATGGAAAAGGATGCTTGTGAAAAGAGAAGTAGGAAAGAAGAACAGATATAATGCATCCCTCAGGCAGATCTCTTACAGGAAGGATTGCTTATATATGGAAGGTGACTTGAAATTGTTTTCCTCAAAACTATTTATGTCCATGTACCCCTTGGAAAGTCTCTGTATAACCCCAGTTTGAAGACTGTTGCTATAGTTTTAACTCCATTCTTTTGCTGCTTTGGTTCTCTTAAATCATTGTGGTAAACATGCGTTTAGTGGAGGAGACAGGATATTTGTAATAGAGATTTTTAGTAACTGTAGGCTTGCTTAAGGTTTTCTTTAAATCTGAAATGATGAATATAGAGCCCATGTTTTAAGGATGCTTGTGAAGTGTTCCCATGTGTGTGGCCAGTCTCCACCTGGAGAGCTGCTTTATCATCCCTCACAGGGCCTTCTGTGGGCTACAGAATCTTCATTGTGACTGACAGAATATTGCAGTTTCTTCTAACTGCATTATAACCCAGAATATGTGGAAGCTTTACAAGAATTTGATTGTAAAGCTTCTAAATCAAAGCTCTCATTTCTTTTTAAATTTATTTGCAAACTTTCCATGTCAAAAGAGAATCATATTGTACTTGTCTTTATAGATGTATTTTTCCTAGTAGGTCATAGTATTAGTTATCTACTAACAATTATCCCAAAATTTATTGGCCCAAAACAACAAACAGTTATCATTACACAGTTTCTGTGCGTCAGAAATTCAGGAATGGTTTAGCTGGATGGATTTGGCTCAGGTTGCAGCTAAGACATGGGGCTGCAGTCATCTGAAGGCTTGACTGGGGCAGGAGGCTCCACTTCCAAAGTCATGAAATGACTATAGGAAGGAGGCCTGAGTTCCTTGGCATTATTGGTGAGAAGTCGCAGTTTCTTGCCATATGGGCCTCTTCATGGGCCTGCTTGAATATCTACACAACATGGCTGCTTTCTTCCCCTAAAGTGCGTGATCAAAGGAAAAGAGCAAGGAGGAAGTCACAATGCCTTTTATATCCTAATCTCCGATGTCATAGACTGTCACTTCTACCATTCTGTTCACTGGAAGCAAGTCACTAAATACAGCCCACATTTAAGGGGAGAAGAATTAGATTCTACTCTTTGAAGGAAGGAGTATCAAATGATTTGTGGACATATTTTAATACCACCACAGCCATGTATCTGGATCAAAAGTAGGTTGCTCTTCTTCTTTGACTTAGGCTTTCCATCTTAGATAAAGCCAGGATAGAAATATATCTCTGTTTTCAAGAGAAGGCACAGATACAGTGAATGACAGGCCTACTTACACAGTTAGAAAATGATGGTCTGGGATTAGCTCAGGTCTTCTGACAGCAGTAATTCCTTCTACTCTTTCATTGTAGTTTTCAACCCAATTATGTCAGTAAACATTTGAAAATAAGTCTTTCTGTTAATAACTCACCAGTGCATGGTTGAAAAATGACCATGCAACAGTGCATTATCTATTTTTTGTCCTTATTTGAGCACCATTAAAATATTTCATTGAGATAATATCCCCATTAACCAAAGAAGAAACAGATTCCTATGTAAGGAACCATTTCCATGGAAATGATTTTCAGTTGTTCAGATTATCTTTCAAAATATTTGACCTGTTTGTTGAAAATGGTACATTGGAAAATAAAACTTTGTTTTGTTTCCTTTTAATGACTTGAACTTTTTTGATTAATTCTACAAAGATTTTTCATTTAACAGATTTGTAGCTAAGAGTTGGCAGCGTGACAACCTATGTATGCTTTACTGTCTTTAGAATATCATTACACTGTCCTAAAAGATCAGGCATTGTAAGAGGTGCTGATAATTTGGGTCCTTGTTAACAGCAAAGACTAGAAAATAACTGAAGTAATTATTTCTCAACTGTTCACAAAATAGTTGAAATTTGATTTCAGAGACTCCATATTATAGTAGATTTTTCTTTGTTTGTAAACAATGGTTATCTTGGTCCTGGAAATAATCATGCAGTTTTAAAATAGATAATACTACTTGTGTATCACTAGCAACTTTTCTGAATCATCTCTTCAAAAATAATGGCCTGGTAGGAATGTCATAAAACTACTCAGAGTACGCGCCCGTGGAAGGCTCCTGATATTTGTCATTGGTTTTGTTATAATGGCTCAAAAAGGGAGTTATTCTATTTGGTCATACTGTTGGTTCTTTATCCTAGACATATGTCTACAAGCAGCATACTTCTGTGGCAAGTCCTCCAAATTATAACATTCTCAGCCAATCTTATAAAATAAAAAATCCCTTTGCTAATGGGAGAAGCACTTGGGGGAGGCACTTTATTAAACTTTCAGCCATGAAGTACAAATATCATTATATCCTTTGGTTTCTCCCTTGAATTATCTATCCTATTAGTCAACTCACAGTGTATTATAAAATGAGCATACCTGCTCCTCAACTACATTTCTTTTGCTATATTACAAGATGAGTATTTGTCTCTGGCAGGAAGAGCACTGACAGGTGTGTGGTCTTTGGAGAAGGCTGAGTTAGGGGGAGAAGAGAGGCAGGATCTTATTGCTGAGGTTTATGTTTAGAACTGTGCTCTCTCCTTTCAGTGCAGTACATGGGCACCCTGTGAGGTGATAAGTACATTGTCTGATCGGTCTCACTCCAAATTTGCTACCCTTTGTTAAGGGCAGGGCTGGTGGTATAAAGATTGGGTGTAAAAAGAACGACCCAAGAGACGGAAGCAGCAGCACGTTAGAAGGCAAGGAGGATGGGGTGGCAAAGCTCATTTTTGGGCTCCAGGTTTGGACCGTGGTGACAGTCAGACTGTTGACTTTTGGGGAGGCAAAGAATGTCTATTATTATTTTAAAAATAAAATTCGTTCTTGACAAAATACAGATAAATAAAAAGAAGAGAACAACCAAACAAAAAGGGTCATATTCTCACTGCTCAGAGAATCCATGTTAACATTTAAAATGTAACAAAATTAATATACTGTCATGTTTAGAAAATCTAACTAAAACAGAAATATGCAAATGAATAGTTCAGGCATCTTTTCCTGCTCACCTTTCTAACCCAATCCACTTTTCCAAAGCTGACCACGGTTAACAGTTTCTTAGTATTGCTTAAAAAAGAGTAAAAACCTATTTGGGCCTGATGGAGTGCAAATCAGCTCAGACTGAAAAAGAAAGAAAGAGTCCCTTCCATCATTAAAGCCAGGGGGCTAGACACAGATAAAATCAGATGCAAAGTTAACAGAAAACATTCTTTCTCCCGTGATTGTGCAGCAGCTGTAAGATGCTATAATGGCCTCCTTTTTGAGTGGCTCCTGCTTTCTTACTGATGACTGCCCCAAAGCCCTACTTTGCTATACTCATCTGTTATCAAGAGACCCAATCTTGCCAAAGTCCCATCATCTCAAGGCAGCACTCAATCTCCTAATGCTGCCTTGGGAAAGCAACCAACCCAGAACTGATTGCCACCCCCTTAAACTCTCCTCAGAATCCTTTAGCAAGGACCCAAACCTTATAAAAGATGTGTCCACCGTTCTCCTGGAGGGCCTTCCCTCACTGCATCAAGACAATAAATCTGACCTTGTCATACTACCAGCTTATCCTTGGTGGTCTTTGGCTGTTCAGGCTTTAACGTAAGCAATTTTCTTTTCTTTTTTTTAAAAAAATATTTAGTTATTTAGGCTGCGCTGGGTCTTAGTTGCAGCACGCAGGATCTTCGCAGCATGCGAACTCTCAGTTGCGGCTCACATGCGGGATCTAGTTCCCTGACCAGGGATTGAACCTGGGCCCCTTGCATTGGGAGCATGGAGTCTTACCCACTGGACCACCAGGGAAGTCCCACATAACCAATTTTCTATTCATCTATCTGCTTTTTAATTTACAAAAACGATTTACTTTACACACTGATTTGCATATGCCTTTATTGCTTAATGATAAATCTTGGAGACCCATCTATGTCAGAGTATAAAGATCTACTACTGCAAAGTTTCCAAACTAAGAATGTACCATAATTTGTTTAAATGTAAGTCCCCTATTGACACACACACTTCAGCTACTCCTAGGTTTTTGCTATTGCAAAAAAGGTGGCAATTAACATCTTTACACACATATCACTATAAATTTGTGGTTGAACTACCCAGCATCCACTCCCAACTTCTCCCTTCTCCACGGTACCCAGCTTTTCTATCTGAGGAAGACAGCCCATCTTTATCTCCAGGGATTGATTCTGATTGATTTAAGCCATGTAACAAAATCAGAAGTGTGCCTTTGCCTTAATTTAGTCTAATTAGGCTAAACATAAGCATTGTTGCTTGGAACATGGACACCAGAGTGCTTTCTATATCCTACAATATCTGTAGCCCCAGTTGGGACTGATAATCATTTAATGACCACTATGGAAAACATTGGTTAGCTAAATTAACCCTGGAAATTTGAGTGGAAAGGAGAGAATCTCATGATATTGTTGAGCTGCTGGATCACCCAACCCTGAAGTCCATCTTAGGTGGATGCTATTGGTTCCCTACCCATACCCACTTGCCTTTACTACTTCAGTGCACACTGGTCCGACTTTTGTCAGTACTGAATTCTTTGCCTGAGGGCTTTCTCTTACCGCTGGAGTCCCTTTTGCTGTCTACTTAGCAGGATGGAATGAATGTCCCTCAGGGACAGCTCTCAACCAGTGACTCATGGTATAAATACCCCTCCCTGCTAGGGTGGATTACCTCTGAGGCAAATGTTTTACACTGGCTCTCAGGGTTTTCCTAGTGGAATTAAACTCTGGTTGTCCAGGATTCCCTGGTGGTCCAGTGGTTAAGACTCCGTGGTCTCCATGCAGGGGCCCTGGGTTTGATCTCTGGTCAGGGAACTAGATCCTGCAGGCTGCGACTAAAAAACAAAATCCCAAATGCTGCAGCGAAGATCCCACGTGCCGTAACAAAGACCCGGCGCAGCCAAATAAATAAATAAATATTAAAGAAAAAAAAAAAACACCTCTCATTGTCCACAGTGGAAATTAGCTTGATACTGTACCCTCTATCGGCTCCCTTCTTGTCCCTGTCACACCTTTCCATTCTTTTATTGGTGTTTCCTTCACCTTCCAAAAATAGCCCAAACTATTAACCATCTTACTCCTGAATTTTGCAAGTCTTTGAGCCAACAAGCCCCCTTTATTGTTTAAGCCGGATTGCACTTATTTTCTGTTACTTGCTAGAAAAGGGCTCTAAATGATACATATCTTTGGGGGCATATCTGAGGAGTGAGTCAACTTTGTGAACATACCTGAGCAGTGAATATTTTGGGGCTGGTACACACATTTTGCATGTGAATAGATATTGTCCTCCAGAATGCTTCTACTAATTTGCAAGAGATTTATCTCTCTAAAAAATAATCCTTACTTTAGTTACCCAGATCTTTCTCTTTTCTTTACAAAAGTGCCCAATGGTACTGAGCACTAAAGTGAATTTGAATAACCTGAAGCTTTTTAGAATCCTCATAGCCTGTTCCAGGAACTGCCACCCAATCAATTATGCTTTGCCCATAACAGAATGTTCTATAGCAACCCAACAGAGAAACATTGTCTTCCCTTTTTATGGAGTTTCTCATTTGTTTACTATCAGTGCAACTCTGTGTGAATTACTTCCCCATTAAGAGCTTAGGTTTTACAGCTATCATTTATTCAATATTGTAGCTGTGCTGAATTGGACTATTGATCAATTTCACATGGTGGTGAGCAAGTTGCAGGCCAAGTAATTTTCCCCCATGTACACAGCAATGTTATCTTGAAACATATTCATAGAAATATCTACCCCAGTGAGATATTGGGTTTTTTGGAGGTTTTTGTTTATCACTGATGATCTAAATACCATCTGATATAAACAAATTTCAATAATATACATAATGTCTTTGAGACAAAAGTAGCTAGGCCTCAACCTTTTTGATAACAGAAGACTTAGTCTGTTATGCGCATATGCTAGTCCAGACCCATGGGGTTCCATTTAAAACACATCATGTTTAAAGTTTCTAACTCAGCTGACCCTCAGAGCTCTGGAAAAAGTGAACTGGTATCTTCCCTCCCTTACCTTTTCTGTCCCTTTTAAAAGTATTCCTTTCTCAAAGATAGCATTTGGCATACTTTGTATTAGAGATTTGCCCTGTTCATCCTCCTCCTCATGAAATCCCATTCATAATTTCAGTGAGGTTAAGGGTAGAGATTAAGGGTTTATCACTTTTAATTTAAGAATACCACGGAGAAAAAGAAACAAAAGATTTCTTTTATGGACCAGGATATGCTCTGTTTTGGTAAATGTTCTTTGTGCACTTGAAAAGAATGTGTATATTGCAATTTTTGAAGTGTTGCATGAATGTTAATTAGGCATTTGGTTGATAGTGGTGTTCAAGTCTTCTGTATCCTTATTTGTTTTCTATTTGTTCTTTCAATTATTAGAAAAGGGTGGGGAAATCTCTAAGTATAAATTTGTCTATTTCTCCTTATACTTCTATCAGTTTTTAATTCATGTAATCTGTTACTAAGTACATACAAATTTAGGATTGTCATGTCCTCTTGTTGAATTGGACTCTTTATGAAATGACCCTCTTTACTCTTATTAATATTATTTACTCTGAAATCTACTTTGTCTTATATTAAAGTAGCAACTCCTGCTTTATTTTAGATTAGAATAGTATCTTTTCTCATCTTTTTAGTTTTAACCTACTTGAGCCTTTATATTTAAAGTATATCTCTTAAAAGTAGTATATAGTTGGGTCTTGGCTTTTTTTAATCCAATCTGACAATTTCCATTTTAATTGGGTGTTTAAACCATTTACATTTCATGTTTTAGTAGCGAGTTATTGCTGCAGAATAAACTTACCACAAACTTAGCAGCTTGAAACAACAACCATTTATTATCTCACTGTTTCTGTGTGCCAGGAATTAAGGCACAGCCTAGCTGAGTCCTCTGCTTCAGGGTATCTCACAAGGTTGCAATCAAAATGTCAGGCAGGGCTGGGGTCTCATCTGAGGCTTGACCGAGGAAGAATCTATTTCTAAGCTACTGTGGTTGTTGGCAGGATTCAGTTCCTTGCATGCTGTCAAAATGAAGGCTGCCTTCAATTCCTTGCCATGTGGACTTCGTCATATGGCAGCTTACTTAATCAAAGCTAGCAAGGGGAATAGTCAATAAGAGAGAGTCTGCTTGCAAGATGAAAATTATAGTATTATGTAGCAGTCACGGAGGTGACATTCTACATTCTATTGGTTAGAAGCAAGTCACAGGAGAGGATTACACAAGGGCATGAATACAAGGAGACAGGGATAATTGGGGGCCATCTTAGAGTCTTTCCACCATGTATGTGATTACAAGTATGGTTGGGTTTATATCTACCATCTTTCTATTTATTTTCTATTTTCTAACAGTATACTGAGGTATATTTTTAGATTACTATAAATATTCTTAAGCTTTCTTCTGAGTTGCAGTTAAGTTACTTAGAAACAGTTTGATACTTTTGAGTCTTGCTTATAATTGTCATTAGGTGAGATCAGTGCTGTGTAGTCTAGTGCTGTATTTCCCTCACAACTGAGGTAAAACCCTTTTTAGTATTCTACCCAATGCCCTATGAATTTTAAGTTTTCCACCCAGCCTGATAGGAATGGGCACTGTTTTTGGCCCTGTGTGATCTCCAGGGATTTCTCCCTTTAAACTTCTCTGGTGTTCCTTTCCTCATGTGCATGTGCTAACTCATATGTTGAATATTCAAGGGGCACCCTCAGCAGATCTCCAGAGTTTCCTTCCTATGTAGCCTTCTCCTCTTTGGTATTCTGCCCGATAACTCTTACTGCTTTGGCCTCCCAGCTCTATATTCTCAACACAGAAGTCTGCCAGGACTGTCCTGGGTTCCTTTCTCTATGCAGTAAGCTGGGGCAATCATAGGGTTCATCTCATTTATTTAAGATCATTGTCTTTTGTTGCCTGATTATGACATCATGAAAGCCATTTTTCATACATTTTGACCATTTTTTCTTTTGGCAAGAAAGTAAATCTGGTGCCTATCATTCTATCTTAGATGGGAATGGACGTATCCTCTATATCCTCTTTCATTTTTAATCCTCTACAGGCAGTCAGTGTTCAATTAATAATTGAGCTGAGTTTAGTATATGGCTTATATTCTTGAGAAAAGCGTGTAAGTCTGGGTTAGGTTGGATGCTTCAGAAGTAGACCCTGAGATTTGGATTCTTTTGCAAATGCCCTATTGAGGAAGTGTTCTCAGGAAAAGAGGATGGGGAGTAGTGGGCTAGGACAAAGGGCGGAATCAAGCAAGGATGTGATTTCAGCTGAAGACTATTTCAGCCTGATCATTTGGGGAGCTCTAGAGCACAAATTGTTCTGCAAAGATGGTTCACCTTTTAGGCAAATGCGGGGATGGGGGGCTTTTGTGCATCCTTGTTACTGCCTCTTGCAGGGAATTACCTGCCCAGCAACACAGCTTCCAATCATACAAAGACAATTTTCTAGAGAAGGAGGCAGCTGCAAGCCTTTAACAGCCAACACTCACAGCATCTGGGGGATAGATGTCTGGACTGAGTAAAGCCATCTGAGGCACGACAACAACAATATCCCCTATATTGTTTATGAGTCTATCCCCAAAATGCCTTGTACTCAGTAGGCATTCTGTATGTTAGTGCCTTAAAGTATAGAGCTACGGCAATATCATTGTTTTGCCGAAATCCTGCTTTCGGTTTTAAGGTTCAATGGAATCGCTGGCAAAATAACTACTTGTTTCACACAAATAAACAGCTTTAATCAATTCTTTAATGAAAGGTGACTTAACTTAATCTTGATATACAATCATTAGAAGGAAAGGAATAAGAATATTAGAGAAACATAACAGGGTATGCATCACTGAATTGGGCTGACACCTACTTCCAGATCCAAACAGCAGATGGGAGGTCCCGAGTGACAGCAATCTGGAGCCCCAGTTGGGAAGGGTCCTGGGCGGTGCGTCCACCCCACGGGTGAGACTTCAGATTGGAGTTCTGGGGGCTTCCGTCTATAATTCCAGGCCGCAAACCGATATTAGTTTGCGCAAAAACGGCTCTGGTTCAATTGTAACAATGCTGCTAATTTCACCACGTTAGTCACAAGATTTTCTAGACCCCAGGGGACTGGCCAGGTCGCCAGGGCTCAAGAAATTCCAAGACCCACTCCCTTTCTTATCGTAAGTGCCGCTTGACTTGCTAGCGGCAATTGTTAGGTGAGCAAGCGAAGGGCAGTCCAGGCAAGGTCACAGGTCAGGCAGAGGCCTGCTTCTGTCTCTGAAGCCTGAACAAGACTACTTTATTAATTTTCCCAACAATCATATCTCCAAGGAATAAATTATTTCATATGGGTAATTTTCTAGGTATTGAAGATTGCACTTTGAAAAACTTTTTGATGAGAATGTTTCTAAAATGTGTCATATATTTTCCTTACATCACACAGAGCAGTGGTCTCCAACCTTTTTCGCACCAGGGACCGGTTTCGTAGAAGACAATTTTTCCATGGATCGGGGTTGGGGGGGATGGTTTGGGGATGATTCAAGCGCATTACGTTTATTGTGCACTTTATTTCTGTTATTATTACCTTGTAATATATAATGAAATAATTATACACCTCACCATAATGCTGACAGGAGGCGGAGCTCAGGTGGTGATGCGAGCGATGGGGGCAGCTGTAAATACACTCGCCCACCGCTCACCTCCTGCTATGCGGCCCGGTTCCAGGGGTTGGGGACCCCTGACACAGAGGATGAGATCAGAATGGTATTTCCATGATGACTCAGGGTAATAATTTAGAAACCTCAAACGCTTTGCTGGGGTGAAAATCAGCAGGAATTTTGTTTTCTAAATATTTAGGTGAATATTGGAAGCACAGTATAAGGCAGCATGCTGGGCTGTCAGGTATCAGCTGTCATCACTCTTAATAGTACACTGGGTTCTTGAAAGTTTCTTCAACTTCAAATCTCTGAGGTCTGAGAAGTCCAATGATCAAAGATGTCAGGTTTATGAGAAAATAAACTGCAAGTTATGTCCTGAGGGCCTCTTCTAGAGTGGATTACAAGGTTTTAGTGCTTTGGCAATCGACAGATGATGTATCAGGTGCTAAAACATGCTGGTGCTTGGTTCTCATTTGTGGCCCTGCTCTGCATCCTGGGATGCTCTAAACTTCAGCATCTCTGGGAATACTATATTCAGAGTCCATCATTATTAAGTTGATGGTTGATTTTTCAGATGAGAGAAAGAGTTGATTTGACAAATTTCATCCTTATGGGCATTAAGGAATTGAAGAAAAGATGAAATTTGTTTTTTTACTAAGTTTCTGACTTAGAACCTTTAGAAGTTATTTGTTGTTTTTACAGTCTGAGATTAGGGAAGGTTTTAAAGTAGTGAAGAATTAGAATGGATTGTAAGAAAATGAAATTGTTTGCATTTCAGTATTTCACGACCTCCAAGACCTTTTTTTCCCCCAGAAAAATGGCAGTGAATTCAGTGGTACTTCTGTGTGATAAATAGGGGCTCTGCCTTAAATTGAAACTGAAAATAGAAAGTATCCTGATACCTGGAGCTTTTTTCTTCATAATGGTCTTACTGCTCAGGAACTGAATGTGAGCTGAGAGGTGAGCACTGAGATCCAATGGGTTTGGTACAGTGATGTGCTGGAGCCTGCTCTATGAGAGCCAGTTGTGTATGTCTCTTTCCAGCTCTACCTTAGTGATGTCCTATTGATAGCTTGAAATTGGCCATGGTGGGAATGTTTACACAATGGATATTGGCAAACACTATAAAGCAGGCTTTTTTTTTTTAAACCCAAAGAGCCAGTTGTTAAACATTTTCCAATACACCACTGATCTCTAGACCGGTGGCCTTAGCCACAAGCACTAAGTAATGCTTTATTCAAGGTGACTTTTTTTTTAAAAAAATTGAGGTATAATTGACATATAACACTGTATTAGTTTCAGGTGTACAGTATAATGATTTGATACTTGTATATATTGCAAAATGATCACAATGTCTAGTTAACATCCATCACCATACATAGTTAAAACTTTTTTCTTGTGATGAGAACCTTTAAGATTTACTCTTAGCAACTTTCAAATATGCACTACAATATTATTAACTGTAGTCACCATGCTGTACATTACATCCTCATGAGATATTTATTTATTTATTTTGCGGTACGCGGGCCTCTCACTGTTGTGGCCTCTCCCGTTGCGGAGCACAGGCTCCGGACGCGCAGGCTCAGTGGCCATGGCTCACGGGCCCAGCCGCTCCGCAGCATGTGGGATCCTCCCGGACAGGGGCACGAACCCGCGTACCCTGCCTCGGCAGGCGGACTCTCAACCACTGCGCCACCAGGGAAGCCCGAGATATTTATTTTATAACTGGAAATTTGTACCTTTTGATCCCCTTCATCCATTTCGCCCACCCCATCCCCCAGCCTCTGGCAACCACCAATCTGTTCTCTGTATCTATGAGCTCAGGGTTTGTTTGTTTTTTCCCTAACTCCTCATTTAAGTGAGATCATATGGTATTCACCTTTCTTTGTCTGACTTATTTCACTTAGCATAATACCCTCAAGGTCCATCTCTGTTGTTGTAAATGGCAAGATTTCCTTCTTTTTATGGCTGAATAATATTCCATTGTATATATATACACCGTATTTTCTTTATCCTTCATCATCGATGGGTGTTTAGATTGTTTGATGTCTTGGCTATTGTAAATAATGCTGCAGTGAACATGGGGTGCATATATCTTTTTCATTTGCTTCGGATGAATACCCAGCAGTGGAATTCCTAGAGCATATGATAGTTCTATTTTTAACTTTTTGAGGAACCTCCATACTGTTTTCCATAGTGGCAGCACCAATTTACATCCCCACCAACAATGCACAAGGGTTCTCTTTTATCCACATCCTCGCCAGCACTTGTTATTTCTTGTCTTTTTGATAACAGCCATCTTAACAGGTGTGAGGTGATATCTCACTGTGGTTTTAACTTGCATTTTCCTGATGATTAGCAATGTTGAGCATCTTTTCATGTACTTTTGGCCATCTGTATGTCTTCTTTGGAAAACTGTCTGTTTAGATCCCCTGCCCATTATAAAATCAGATTGTTAGCTTTATTGCTATTGAGTTGTGTGAGTTCTTTATATATTTTGGATATTAACCCATTATCACATGTGTGGTTTGCAAATATTTTCTCCCATTCTGTAGGTTGCCTTTTCATTTTGTTGATAGTTTCCTTTATTATGCAGAAGCTTTTTAGTTTGATGTAGTCCCACTTGTTTATGTTTGCTTTTGTTGCTCAAGGCGACCTTCTTGGACAAAGAAAAATTAGACTCAGATGAACTTAGAGCCATTAAATTACTAAAATGTTTCTATCTTTCTGTCAGGAGAGACAGTATCAGCAAATCCAAACCCTTTATTTATTTGTTTTTAACCAAAAGGAAACTGAGCCTAATAAATAAGTAGAAAGCAACTTTGCCAGATCATATATTGTATAAAGAGTAGGGTTTGGATTAGAACCAGGTCTCTTGACTCTTTGACCAGAGAGTTTTAAAAAATTATTTTAAATAGTACATATTATTGTTAATAATATAAAGGTAATGCTATGAAATGAAATATTTACTAAGAAATATATTACCAATTAAGTGTCTTAATACTTAATGTATAAATTAATAATTTAATACCTAATGTGTTATAGGCACAGAACTGGCAACTTACAGTATGATCTCATTTAACCCCTACCACAATCATGTGCATTGTAATCCCTATTTTACCAGAAAAGAATCAAAGATGAGAGAGATTATATAATTTATGTGAGTTCACACAGCTAGGGGTAGCAGAAGCGGGGTAGCAGAGGCAGCGAAGCAGAAGGCTCTTCTGTTTTGAAAGCCTACTCTTCTCCATTTGCTGGATTGCCTTTATAAACATGACATTAGCAGGCTGGGATTGCATCCCAATAGGAGACACATTTATTTACTTCAAAAATGCTTTGGAAAATAAAAGAGCTAAGCACAAAAATGAGACTTTTCTCTTAAACTACAGTGCTTCTTTCTGTGGTGCTCTCCCCGTCTTTCACAGAGACCTGTAGAGGGAAATGGCCTGCCCTTCACAGCAGTGAGCTTTGTGCCTTTGCAGTGCTCCCCTGAGCTTGTGAAATTCCTGCTGTGTCACATTGCATTGGTCCTGCTGGGAAAATTTACTGATCAAGCTTGATTTCTCCTCTGATAACCCACCCTTTGTCAATTTGGTTAATGTTATTCGTTTATGTGGTCTACTGGAGGGAAATTTAGCACAGCTTCTGTTTGCCTTTTAGGAAATCAAGTTTTCTTTTTTGTTAAATTTTGCCCACAGGTATGTTCTTGTATGTGTGAATGTGCTTGTGTGTTTAATATCGTAGCTTATAACAGAAATTCTTCTTTGAAGCAAAAGTAATTCTTCTTGAATACAATGTAGCCTTAAACACTCAAAGCATATATGAACATATTCTTAAAGCTGAAAAATATACCTCCTTGAGCTAGCTGATTAATTTTTAATTTAGGATGTTTTCTTAAAAGATAAAATATTCTCCATTTTTTTGGTGAAGTGATAATAGTTTTAGAATGTGTTTCCAAATTGCACTGCCAATTCAAGTCTGGCAATAGTTCAAGTAGGCTGTAATAAACAGTTGAAAAGGCTCAGAAGTATGTGTTCCCATTAAGGGCACAGGACTGGAAGGGCTATAACTGAAGAGTGTTTCTGAGTAACTGCATGTCTAGGTGTAAAGTCTTGGAATCCAAGGTGAAATGCTGACTAGATTACTCATGTGATGCTGTATTGGATAAACACAGGCACCCATGTATCTGGGAAGTTGAGTGTAGCTATATTCATCTTTAACCTGAGAACAGTCCTTCTTTACCTGTCAAGCTTGTCTTGGTAGGCTCAATATGCAGCCATAGTAGGACCATTCAGGGAGTGCTGGAGGTGAAGGATGGGTCGTGGTTGCTGAACAGTTCATATCTGAGATGACGTCAAGAATGGTGTGATGACGAGACCCAGGCAGATGTTCTTCTTATTCAAAGACTGTTCTGGCTCTCTGTAGCTGGATATCAAGACACCGGAAAACAGGGCTTAAGAAAATAACACTCACTTATTTTGCTTACCAATGTGGCAGTTGACTGGGCTTAGCCAGGTAGCTTCTCTTGGGATCTATCTGATGGTTTCAGTCATAGTGGCTGATGTTGGGGCCATCTCAGAGGCTCCTTCACTCTTATGTCTGGTGCCTGTGCTGGGGAAATCCAAAGAGCTGGGGGTTGGAAAGGTGGGGATCCCTGGGCATCTCTGCCTTTGTATGGCCTCACCATATGGTCTCTCCAACATGGTGCCTACAGGCAGCCAGATTTGTTAGATGGTGGATGAAGGTCCTCCAAGAAGTTGTCCCAAGAGATAACATATAAAAGCTGCCAGACACATAGTAGAGAACCTAAATAGTAAATATTATGTTCATCCAAAGGGATTTTGAGTTTAGAACTCCAAGCAAGCAGATTGCCAGTAAAAGCATTATTCTTTTCATAGGAGAGTATATATAAGACTGGCCTATGGTATTGGAGACTGTGGGGTGTGTAGAGGTGTGCTTGTGTGTGTGTGTGTGTGTGTGTGTGTGTGTTGGGGCCTGTAAACAATCTTATGATTCCCAGAATCTGCCAGAGTTTCCCCTTGCTTCTGGCTAGAGAGAAAGGAGAGAGGAATTCACAAGATCCTGTCCCTCTCCATCTCTAGCTTCTTCTTTGTAATCTCAGGTTTTTGTGTGGCCCTGTATCACCATCAGTCCTCCACCAGGGAACATGTCTAACTACCAAGTTGTATGGCAGTAATCTGGCATATCATAGATGAGGCTATGCCTTTCACTTGGTTCTAACCATGCTTAAGTGGCTCAGCCTTTAAAGCTTATAAAATTAGTTCAGCTCAAACACAGGTAGGTATCTTGCTCATTGCTAATTGGATAAAAAATGTAATTACCATAAAGTAAAAAAACATGTTGAGAATAAGCAAGGGCTCCTTAGTCTAAATGTATCTCATTTGGAGGATGGGGAAGGTTTTTTTCAAGAAGTGTAAGAAGGGTAGGTATTTTGCTAGGGAAATTGAACCTTGAGAGACCAGAGTTTAAATATATTATATACTTACTTGATTAACTCGTTTAATAGCTGGTTAAAGATTAATTGTACATCCAGCTCTAGAAGCATGTTTTATTTACTCATCTTTCATCTCAGCTGGTGTTTGTTTAGTTTTAAAAGCACCTTTAGTGCTGTCCTTTGAGCTTTCTTTGTGGTAATAAGTTAATTGAGAAAAGTAGGGGCCTAAGTGCTTAAGAAATGAAATTATATGGCCATTAATTTGTGAGGTTCCGATTGTCTTCTCATTCAGGAAGTTTAACATTCATTTCAGAATCATAAATAAAGAAGAGATGACAAGTCCAGTTTTATGAACCAAGGCGCTGGCTACAACCACTTAAGGAAATTACCCTAAGTTTAGTTTCTAATTGCCTTGATCCAGTTGTGTGAATTACTCTCATTTGTTTTTGCTTTTCCATAACAGTAATAATGGGCCACACATTTCCTGTAAAGAACAGTTGACTCATTAAGAGTATGTTTAGTGCTATTTGACCAAAGGTAATGTTCTGGGAAATTTATTTAGTGTATTCCATCCTCTTGTCCTGGTGTCTTCTTCCTGTTTCTCTTTATCTCTGTGATGCTCATGTATCCTTGAAGACTCTACCTAAGCCCAGAAGGACATCTCCACTCCTCAAATTGGGTGAGTTGCCTTGTCTCAGTGGGCATAGGCCTGCAATGCACACATTCTTTTATGGTTTCTATCACTTGAAACAAAAGCAAGTAATTATCTGTTTAGATGTCTTTTGCCTGACTAGATACTAGTTTTCTGAGGACAGGAACATTCTTATTCAACAGTGTAACCACAACACTGAAAGAAAATCATACATGCTAGGGAGAAATTGTGCCCCAAACTCAGGGTACATGGTATGCACCCAATAAATGCTTGTGGAATGAATGTGTACAAATATTCTGGATTTTTAACTGGTGCCTTTTAGAAGCCCAAATCAATGTGAAGTTGACTTGATAAAGTAGGATATGAGCCATTTTGATGAATGGAAAACACAGTTTTGAATCTGGAAGAACAATTTGCAAATACATATTGCAAACCAATAATTATGCTTAATAATAAACCAAACTGTGCAGTTTGCTATTGTTGGGTTTTATCATCTGTGAACCCTAGCTGACTGATAAATAAGGTATTAGTTATCTGTGGCTATGTAACAAACTACCCAAAACTTAGTGGCTTACAACACACCTTTATGATCTTCCAGGTTCTGTAGGTCAGGAATCTGGACAAGGTTTAGTAGCATCCTCTGCTTCAGGCCCTCTCACAGGTGGCAGTCGTCTCAAAGACTGACTGGGCGGGATCCACTTCCAAGCTCACACTCATGTGGTTGTTGGCAGGATTCCGTTCCTCACGAGTTGTTGGACTAGGGCCTCAGTTCCTCATGAGCTGTTGGCAGGAGGCCTCCCTCAGTTCCTTGCCACGTGGGCCAATCCATGGAGCCTCTCACAGCTGGCAGTTGGCCTCACCGGGGGAGCAAGCCAGAGGATCAGGAGAGGGTGCCAGCAAGAGAGAGCGTGCTAGCAAGACACAATCACAGTGTTTTGTAACCTAATCTTGGAAATGAATCTCACCATTTTTACTATATTCTATTGGTTACTAGGTCCAACCTACACTCAAGGGGAAGGGATTGCGCAAGAGTATGAATGCCAGGAGGCGGGAATCATTGGGAGCTGTATCAGAAGCTGCCTACCACAAATAATAAAAAATTAAGAAAATTACAAAATGTATAACACAATGTCAGGAAGTATAAAAATAAAACATACTAGTATGATTGAACTATGAAGAGAATGGACATATAGGAAGGACAAGAAAGTTTAAGCCCAAATTCTTAAATGCTTAATTCTTTAATCCTCAAGCGTTCATTGACTGTTTATTTGGTGCCAAGCATCACAGTATGCTCACGGCACCCCAGGAGGGAATAGAACCGTATTAATGACTGAGGAGCTTAAAGATTAGTGAAAGAAATAAGAACGGAGAAAAAAGAATCATTGTGGAAAATTGCATAATACAAGTACTTTAATAGTGTTTTTGGAGTATAGACGTAGCGTGGGTGTCAGGAAAACTGAGAGTTGCTGCAAGTTGTTTAGGGAAGTGAGTGATGAGGAAGAGTTCCCTAAGCACAGAGTGGGGAGAGGAAGAAGAGCTTGTGTAAGGGAAGAAATGTTGCTTATTTGGGATTTCCGAAATCAGGAGTTTGGTGATCATATAAATACACGGAAAAATCGTTAAGTGGTTGGAAGAGAAGTTATTTGAACTGTCCCCCAAGTCTCAATCTCAATGCCAAGGGAAGCTGAGGCAGTTCAAGTCCCAGAGTGAGTAGAGGTGACTGAGAAAAGATAATCCATGGAAGCTGCTCTTGTCTCCTTAGAGATTAGTTGGGCTGGATTTATCTGAATTCATGACTAGTCCTTGATGAAACTTTGAAACATGCACATTTTGTCATTAGGAACACAGTTGAAGCTCCTCTTCTCCTCTGTGGTATTTCTCTAACCCCAGGTACTTGGTCAGTTCTGGGTGGCTTCTGGCCACCTCAGGCTCCACCAGGCGAACCTTGATGCACAGTGCCCCCATCCTGCCCCGCTGGACATGTCTTCCTCCTCTCACCCATCAGAGCCTACTTAACATGTTTCTGCTCCAGAGGGGAATGTAGGAGGAGACTTGAGGTCAGCGTCCAGACTGGAAGAGAATACCTATGCCTATGCCTTCCAATTTTAAGGCCAGAATCTAAGGTAGCAGCAGAAATTATCCACAGTAATATAGGGAGAGAGGTGTGCTTGACTATAGATTATAATTGCATCATTTTGCTTTCAATTGTCTTTTTTCTTGCTTTTGCTGTCACCTCAATTACATTTTCATAAATACACCTCCTTTCTTATGACAGGAGCATGTATTTATTTCTGAGTTGAATTGTTTTTTGCATCATTCAATTTCACACTCTTCAAAATAATGACTATGGGATGCCATTATCTAATGATCAATGAGTTCTCTACTCTGCCAAGTCATTGTCTCCTATTTAGGTTTTGGGTTTTTTTTTAATGTCAGGTTGTATTTTTAAAATTCTGTATGCTAGGGAGAAACTGTAGTTCAGAGAGGGTGACAGAGCTGACATATGAACCCAAAACCTATGTTCTTTGTACCAAGCCAAGCAAAAGATCCAGTAGATGAAATTATTGTCTGGAATCTAGGAGAAATCTGAAATGTCAGGAAAGCTTCTGGGCAGTGAGACCTGGGCAAATTGTTTTTCTCTTTTCTTTCTTTTTTTTAAAAAATAAATTTATTTATTTAATTTATTTATTTTTGGCTGCGTTGGGTCTTCGTTGCTGTGTTCGGGCTTTCTCTAGTTGCGGTGAGCGGGGGCTACTCTTCATTGAGGTGTGCGGGCTTCTCCTTGCAGTGGCTTCTCTTGTTGCGGAGCTCAGGCTCTAAGCGCGTGGGCTTCAGTAGTGGTGGCATGTGGGCTCAGTAGTTGTGGCTTATGGGCTCTAGAGCGCTGGCTCAGTAGTTGTGGCTCACGGGCTTAGTTGCTCCGCGGCATGTGGGATCTTCCCAGACCAGGGCTCGAACCCGTCTCGCCTGCATTGGCAGGCGGATTCTTAACCACTGCACTACCAGGGAAGCCCTCTCTTTTCCAATAAGGAGGAGGATTCTTCAAACTATAGGTTGATTAACTTGCTGGCAATCCTTGGAATGAGCGGATGAGTGAGATGAGCTAGGAAAACTTATAAAAAGGAGTGATAATTGACTTTCTGATCCTTTACACTCGCATAGCTATCGATGTAGCTTTTTGGATTTGCCTGTTTATGACATAACATCCAAGATCCCCTTGCCTACTCAAGGGTCATAAAGACCCTCTTCCCTGTTGACCACAAGGCAGTTCTCAGAAGGATCTTACTTTCTTTTAGAATATAAAAGAAAGCCTTAAATTTCAATGTTTTGGGGAACCAGGATGAGTTATCTCCAGCCTTTGATTGGTAAAAAAAAAAAGTTCTGTCTTTTTAACTGCAATGCAGTTTTTCTCAGTGACATAGTTTGGTTTTAAAATTCTGAGTCACAACAGCCGCATATGAAATTACACTATAATTATGTCCTTATATATCTCTATCTCCTACTAAATGGGGAACTCCCTGAAGGTTGGAGTCCTGTGTCACTCATCTATGTATTGAAATGCATATAACAGTGCTTGGCACTTAGCAAATTGTAACAAATGCTTGTCCACATAAAGTCATTCATTTGTTCAGATTGTTCAATCTCCCTGAACTTTACCTTCCTTATCTTTATTAGGATAACAGTACAAAAAGCACCCGGCAAATTGTCAGATACGTAGTGGATATTCAATAAATAATGTGACATTCCTTCCCCCTACTTAGAGATGCAATCCGTCAAACCTGAAGTGGTTGATATTATTTAGAGCAGTTAAATGTTCTAGGACCACCTTCTCATCTGTTCTAAACTCAGCTTCAAGTTTGCCAGCCTATACATCCCTCTACTTGGCAGGAGAACAGAAGGAAAAGGCTTCCCGGGCATCATCCTGTCTGACATGAATATGATTTGTGTGCAGACTGCAAGCCTTGTTCCTCTTGCTGGCTGAGCACAGCTGTAAATAACCCCTAACCTTCCAGACACAATTCGTTCTGGTCCAGGCCCCTTTCTTATCCGTCCTTGGTTAAACATCCTGCCTTTTAATTTTTTTGTGCATGACCTTTTGTGTATCTGTTATTCAAATGACTTTATCATTCATTTTCTACTTTGATCAGGAGAGCTCATAAATGTTTAATGCTTACAAAATGGAAACATGATAAAATATCACGTCACTAATATAGTCAGATTAGTACATGTGATTTGAAATCTTATCAGTAGATTAAAGAACTTCATTTTGGCCCTATTTTATTTTACTTTATTTATTTTTTTAAACATTTTGATTGGAGTAAAACTGCTTTATAATGGTGTATTAGTTTCTGCTTTATAACAAAGTGAATCAGTTATACATATACATATGTCCCCATATCTCTTCCCTCTTGCGTCTCCGTCCCTCCCACCCTCCCTATCCCACCCTTCTAACTGGTCACAAAGCATCGAGCTGATCTCCTTGTGCTACGTGACTGCTTCCCACTAGCTATCTATTTTATATTTGGTAGTGTATATATGTCCATATATACACTACCACTCTCTCACTTTGTCCCAGCTTACCTGTCCCCCTCCCCGTGTCCTCAGGTCCATTCTCTAGTAGGTCTGCGTCTTTATTCCTGTCTTGCCCCTAAGTTCTTCATGACCTTTTTTTTTTTAATATATTCCATATATATGTGTTAGCGTATGGTATTTGTTTTTCTCTTTCTGACTTACTTCACTCTGTATGACAGACCCTAGGTCCATCCACCTCACTACAAATAACTCAATTTTGTTCCTTTTTATTGCTGAATAATATTCCATTGTATATATGTGCCATGTCTTCTTCATCCATTCATCTGTCGATGGACACTTAGGTTGCTTCCATGTCCTGGCTATTGTAAATAGAGCTGCAATGAACATTTTGGTACATGACTCTTTTTGAATTATGGTTTTCTAAGGGTATATGCCCAGTAGTGGGGTTGCTGGATCATATGGTAGTTCTATTTTTAGTTTTTTTAAGGGGCCTCCATACTCTTCTCCATAGTGGCTGTATCAATTTACATTCCCACCAACAGTGTATGAGGGTTCCCTTTTCTCCACACCCTCTCCAACATTCATTGTTTGTAGATTTTTTGATGATTGGCCCTATTTTAAAAAGAGGCCAAGTTTACTAATAAAAGGTCTGGGAAAAGTTTTTTTCTTTTTTTTTTTTTTTAATGGTTCTGCTTATCAGGATGCTGAGGGCCTAAATCTTGAACTTTATTAAAAAGCCAATGGGGACTTCCCTGGTGGTACAGTGGTTAAGAATCCACCTGCCAATGCAGGGGACATGGGTTCGAGCTGTGGTCCGAGAAGATCCCACATGCCGCGGAGCAACTAAGCCCATGTGCCACAACTACTGAGCCTACGCTCTAGAGCCCGCGAGCCACAACTACTGAGCCCATGTGCTGCAGCTACTGAAGCCCACGTGCCTAGAGCCCATGCTCTGCAACAAGAGAAGCCACCACAATAAGAAGCCCGCGCAACACAACGAAGTGTAGCCCCTGCTCGCATGCAGCAATGAAGACCCAACGCAGCCAAAAGTCAATCAATAAATAAAATTAAAACAAACAAACAACAACAAAAAAGGAATGTTTAAAAAAAAAGCCAATGGGAAGTGGCCCAGGTGGTTCTTGTGCAAGCAATTAGGTTTGCCTCACAGCTGGGGACCCCTGAGCTTAGGGAACCTGAATCTTCTATAGTAGGCAGTAAGTAAACCTGCCTGACCTTACACTGGAGACATTATCTTTGTTATACTAGTCAGTAAATGAATCTGCCCTCTGCTCTGAAGAGAGACTCTATCTTTATTGTCCAAGACTGTTCACTACAAACATCCTTCAAAAGATAGTTCATAACAAGGCAGTCAGCACCTCTGCTCACAAGATATGCAGAAACAGAAGAGACCCATGGAGAATAGTCCCCCCCCAGCAGTAGTGGTGGTGGTGGTGCTGGTGGGGGAGATGAAACAAAATTAACTGAGTTGATAATTATTAAAACTGGGTGATAGCGATATTGAGGTACAGCCTACTTTTGTATTTTTTGAAATTTTTCCATAAATAACAAGTTAAAAAAAATAGCAGCTACCATAAGTAAAGTGCTGTGTGACACTCTACATAAATCACAATTGAAAAGACCCAGAGAGACTGTGTTAACTCTTTACCGTCTTACATCTCTACTTCCCTGAGCTGATGTCTGAGATCTGTTCACTATATGTTCTTGGAGACTAATTACACTATTGGTTTGCTAGCGTAATAAGTTCAATATGATTAACTCAAATCTCGACAGGTTAAATAACCACCAACTGTGAAAGTTAGGACTATTGGGAAATGGTAGAAACTTATGTCTCAGTTTTCAATTTATTGGGAGCACGATATACATCATGTATGCATACTTGTACACATCACAGTATACATTTAGCATGTACATATCACATATGTATCAGTGAGATAGAGGCAAAGGGAGACTTTATTTATCTGTAAGGCCTTTTATTCACATGAATAGTAATCAGACTGTCAAAAAGGAAATCTGGAAAATAATGTCAAAGTGTTTTTAGCAAATGTTTTAAAAATATATATACTTTAATAAAATATAAATGCATTCCTGTTCTAAAAACAGAGGTGTCTAGACTAAAAAGTGAATGTCTTATTCCCCACAGACCAAGTACCACCCCCTCACCAATCTTCCATTTGCCTCCAGAGAAGTAATTACTGTTAACAGTTTGGTGTGTATTCTTCCAGAATAGTGTCTCTAAATTTACATATATTCATATGTAAAAATACAAATATAGTCTTAAAAAACATAAATAGGATTATACTATGCATACTTTTATATATCCTGCTTTTCTCACTTAAAAATTTCTTGGATATATTTCAGTTTGAGTATATATGAAACTATTTCCAATTTCAAAACTGTTGCATAGCATTCCTTAGAATGGATGTATCATAGCTGAGATATCGAATCTAAGCTTATCTCTCACTGCTGCTAAGAATTTTTCATTGTTATCATGAACCCATATCACGATTGCATTCTGTACCAAGTAAGCTCCATGGACCAGTTCCTGCCCCCCGGGTTTAAAATCTAAGACCACTTCACCACAAACATGTAGTGAGAAGACAATCTCTGTATGTGTGTCAAGAGTTTTGAGACTATTTTTTTAAAAATTGTGAAGCCTATTTTAAATTCCCTTTAAAATTGAGAAGGAAGGGAAGCTTAATGAGGGATAGGATATTTACATAGTCTCACAGTAGCTCCTCACTGATTGCTTGTAAAGTCACAAAAGGAAAATCTAGCGAAGGAAACAGACTTTAACCAAATGACCAAAATTATTACCACCAATAAGGCTAAATGGGCATGATGTACTTCCAGATATGGTACCTGAGAAAGACACATCACTCATGTAGTATTCCAGATATGTATCACTTAAATCAAATCATGAGAAATCATTAGATAAACCCATATCAAGGGATATTCTGTAAAATAACTGGCCCATACTCTTTAAAAATAATGAATGAGGGCTTCCCTGGTGGCGCAGTGGTTGAGAGTCCGCCTGCTGATGCAGGGGACATGGGTTCATGTCCCGGTCCGGGAAGATCCCATATGCTGTGGAGCAGCTGGGCCCGTGAGCCATGGCCACTGAGCCTGCACGTCCGGAGCCTGTGCTCCGCAACGGGAGAGGCCACAACAGTGAGAGGCCCGCATATCGCAAAAAAAACCAAAAAAAAGAATGAAATAAAAATATTGATGAAAGGAAAAAAAAAAAGGCTTAGGAACTGTTCCAGATTGAAGGAGACTAAGTATACATGCCAGCTAAATGCAACGTGTAATCCTGGACTGGATACTATACTAGGAAAAAAATGCTATAAAGTACGTTGTTGGAAGACTCAATAAAATTGGAACACAGACTATAGAGTAGATAAAAACACTGCATCAGTGCTAAATTTTCCAATTTCAACAACTGTACTGTGGTTATATAAGATTGTATGTTGAGAATATGTTAGAATATTTAGGAAATCCACACTGAAGGATAAGGGGTAAATGTCCATGCTATCTGCAAGAGGTTCAGAAAAAGAAGTGTGTGTGTGTGTGTGTGTGTGTGTGTGTGTGTGTGTGTGTGTGTGTGTATGTAGAGGGGGGTGGGGAGAGAGAATATGATAAAGCAAATGTGACAAATCACTAAAAGTAGTAAATATGGATATGGATAATGGGTACATGGATGTTCTTTTTACTTTTTTTGCAACTTTTCTCTAAATTTTAAATTATTTCAAACTAAAATTGCAGAACATGTCTTGGTTTCCAGAGTGTGCAGAGACCTGGAGTGGATAAGTCATGCATTCAAGTGTTGGTCATGTTGCCTGTTCAACCTCTTGCCTGCCTGGAGGGAGCTCTGGTTGTAAGACTTTAGGGAATGGCTCTTTTTCAATAAATTTTCCAGAGATATTTCATCTATCTCACAATTAGGAACTGCCGAACACTTCGGTTTCAGAAATAAAAATAGCTGAATAGCTGTTAATTTTAAGAGGCGGGAGAGGAACTTGTATTTTAAAGGGCAAGTTGTTTTAATAAAACATTGTCTTGCATCAACCTGGGGCAGTTCTTCTCCTGGGACATTTGACTAAGCTGTGCCCATGCAGATAAACTTGCTCTCACTTTTAATCCTTTACCTTTTGTAATACTGGTTGATTTAGTGAGCAGTGGGTCATGACTTTAAGTTTAGAGATGCACAAAGACATAGAAATTATTTTAACAGATCAATAATCCCTCTTGCTTATCTGTCTCTGAATTGCTCCAAGGAACTGGCAATGGCAACTATTTTTAACAGCTTTATTGAGATATAATTCACATACATATATTTTATCCATTTAAAATGTACAATTCAGTGGTTTTTAACATGTTCACAGAGTGCAACCTCCACCACAATCTAATTTTAGAACATTTTCATTACCCCAAAAAGAAACCCAGGGCCCGTTAGCAGTCACTCCCCATTCCTTCCTCCCTTTCTCAGCCCCTGACAACCACTAATCTATTTTCTGTGTATATGGATCTGCTTATTCTGGACATTTCATATAAATGAAATCATACGATATGTAGTCTTTTGTGTCTGGCTTCTTTTACTTAGCATAACATTTGCAAGGTTTATCCATTCTGGAGCATGTATCCATACTTCATTTCTTTTTATTACCGAACAATATTCCATCATATGGATATGCCATCCATATTCCATCATCTGTTTATCTATGCATCATTTATTTGGTTCATGGACACTAGCTTTGTTTCTACCTTTTAGCAATTATGAATACTGCTGATATGCACATTTGTGTGGAGGTATGTTTTACTTTCTCTTGCATATATATCTAGGAGTGGTAGCTCTGTGTTTAACATTTCAAGGAACTACCATATTGTTTTCTAAAGTGGCTGCACCATTTTATATTCCCACCAGCAGCATGTGAGGGTTCCAATTTCTTCACTTGTTATTGTCTGTCTTTTTGATTATAACTGTCCTATCGGGTGTTAAGTGGAATCTCATTGTGATTTGGATTTGCATTTCCCTAGTGACTAATGATGTTGAACGTATTTTCATGTGCTTATCAATTATTTTTATATCTTCTTTGGAGAAATGTCTAGATCCTTTGCCAATTTTAAAATTGGGCTGTTTACCTTTTTATAAATGAGTTGTAAACTTCTTTGTTATTCCAAATACAAGTTCCTCGTTGGATATATAATTGGCAATATCGTTTGGCTGCTTTTTTTCACTTCAAAAAATCTCTTGGATATATTTCAATTTCAGTATGTATGAACAAGTCTCAGTTTTAAAAAAACTGTTGAATAACACTCCATATTTGAAATATCCCTTAATAATTGCCACCTGAATGAGGTTTTCTGTTTGTATATTCTTAAAGGACATATTCTGAATCACACTCTTCTCTCTTCCACATTTTGGGGGTATTAGTCAAATCAACCCTACTAGATTTATGCTCTCTAAGATTGAGGAACGTGTATTCTGCATCTTTTTGGATGTGTATGTGGTTTTCTCACCACAGCACTTAGCATATACCACTCTGCTAGTTGGTATGTTTAGAGAGATTATTTCCACTGGCTTAATGTAAATTCTCAAAGGGGAGTCTTGTTTACAAAGCTATTGAATACAAAATCTTAGTGTTGGAAGGGATCCCATGGGTCCTTCAGTCCAGTGGAACTCAAAGTGTAGTTCAAAGACTGATGCCAGTCCACAGTCTCTTACTGGACCATGGCGATTGAGTGCAGAAATGGAAAGTTAAGTGTTCAGAAGCTTTTACTGTATTCAATATTGCTGTGAAAGTGAAGCACACAATATTGTATTACACAAAAATATGAGACCACAATTGATAGGAAATTTTAAAAGGTACTTCATCAAAGACAATTGAGAAATACTCCTGTAGTCTAATCTTTCACCCACAGCAAAAATCCCTTCTACAGCTAATCAACTAGAATTTACTTAGTCAGTTTAGTTTATTAATTCAAGGAAAATTTATTCAGCCCTTACATGTAGTGAACTGGTTAAGCTTGCAGATTCATATCCTGATTTTTCACTTACTCGGTGTGTGAACATGTGAAGTGTTCTTAATCTCTCTGGGCCTTAGTTTCCCAATTTCCACCTGTATAAAATGGGAAAAATAAGAGTACCTGTTCTCATAGGTTTGTTTTGTGGAATAGATGAATAAATAAATAAATAAATAAATATATATATATATATATATATATATATATATATATGGTACTAGAACAGCCCCTCATAAATGATAGTCATTCAGTAAATGTTAGTGAAGTTAACAACGATGCTGATGATATAATCCAGGCAGAAGGTGATGGTTTGATTCAAGGTAGTATCAATGGGAATGGAGAAAATTATATGGATCTGGCAAATGTCTTCAGGACTTACAGACTGATGGACTGGGGAGAGCTGGTAAGGATGAGGGTGGGGACATCCTGCCAACCATTCTCTGAAATGGGGAACCTGTAGGAAAAGGATTTGGGGGGGGAGTGGGCCAGGGTGAGGGATTATGAGTTCAAGTTTGGCTACGTTGAGTCTCAGGTGATTCCAGGGTTTTCCAATAAAGCCATTCAGTTGGTCTTTGGAGATAGAGACATGGATTTCAGAAGAGAGAGAGCTACACTGGAAGTAAGGTCTCAATGTATAAATGGCAGTTAGAACAATGGGAGTCACTAATATAACAAAGGATACTGTGTAGAGTGACAATAGAGTAGACCCAAGACAGAGTCTAGTGGAGCATCAGTGAGCATCAGTGTGCATCAGATGTGAGAGAGACCACAAAGGAGGCTTAGAAGAGTGGCCAGAGGAGTCAGAGAGGTGGCAAGAGAGTATAATGTCAGAGAAACCAAAGAAAGAGATGATTTCAAAAAGCAGGATGTGGTCAACAGTGTCATGTAAGAGAAATTGCAAAGAACATTTATCCACAGTGACATTACAAAGATCAGTTTGGGTGGCTTGGTGGGGGCAGAAGCCCCACTAGATGGACTGACAGAGGAGTGAAGGCTATAGACGGCAGATCACAAGTGCATGCTGCTCTCTCAAAAAGTCAGACTTCAAAGAGGATGGGAGGAAGAGGCAGCAGCTTAGTGGAATGTGAGGCCGAGGAATTTTCCTTTATGCATGTGATGGGAGAAACCTATGCATGATCACCAATGAGAAGATGAAGTTGTGTAAAGATAAAAATGAGAAAGCACATAATTAATGGAGGTGGGAAAGGAATCAAGAGGATCCATTGATGGGGCACATTCCAGATGTGGTTTGGCACGTGCAGTTGGTACCAAGCCCACTGTTTACGTTTTCTTTCTTGCTCTAGACACTATTTATTTATTATTGCTCTATAAATTGCATTTTGAGCTTTTTAAAAATTACATTATACAAACATTACTTATTGTGCTTATAAACAATTAAAACCCCCATGTCTTTCTCCAGGAGCTGCTTTTAAGTCAGCTCTCCTATGTTAAAAGCCAAGTATGGGTCTCTAGTTTCTTTTTGTTACTTTTGACTTATTATTCCAAGCTGCCATCCTGTTGGATAGAATATGGACTCTGACATCCAACATATTTACTCTCTTTTCCAGTCAGTGCTGTCAGCTTAAATATTCACAAGCTTGTTGTGGCAGGCAGAATTCTAAGATTATTCCCATAGCTTCCACCTCCTGGAGTCCACACCTTGGGGTAATCCTCTCCTCTTAAGTATGGGTAAAACCTGTGACTTGCCTCAAACCAATAGAATATGGCAAAGGTGAATGAATTTTGCAGATATAATGAAAGTCCCTAAGCAGTTGTCTTTGAGTTCATCAAAAGGGAAAACATCCAGGGTGGGCTTGACCTAACCAGGGGAGCCGTATAAAAGAGGATCCAGATCTTTGCTGAAAGGAGAGACTTGAAGCAGGAGTGACTCTCCCCTGCTAGCCTTGAAGAAGGAAATGACCATATTGTGAACAACCTATGAAAAGGGATGGCCTCTAGGAGTTGAGAGCCTCAGTCCTCCAGTCGCAAGGACCTGAATTCTGCCAATAACCTGAATGAGCTTGGAAGAAGTTCCCTGAGTCTCAGAGGAGACAATTGTCCCTACCAACACCTTGATGGTAGAGGACCCAGCTAAGGACCCATGAAAGCTGTGGGATAGTAAATGTATGTTGTTCTGAGCCACTAGGTTTGTGGTGATTTGTTATGCATCATGGAAAATGAATGCACTTGTCTTCAGCATTACCACCCATGTCTTGAGTAAGAGAGTTGGACTGCACAGGGAAAGAGCACCATCAATCGAGACCCCTTCCTCTACTCCTCACCTGTGGCTTCCACAGCATCCCTAATGCTCCTTGACTACCCAGGTTAGTGAACTTTACTTGGTGAGAGGTAGAAAAATCACCATAGTGGGCCACATATCTGCTTCTGAGTCAGAAGAAAATTGCCTCCATGAAAACAGAGGACACATTGAAAACCAGTACTGTTCGTGTTGTATACTATTGCAGTACTTATTAACGGCTTTGCTGATTCATTCTGTGACAAGCATCTGAATCAGACATTAGTGGATCATCTCTGTTGTTGTGAGAGAGCCGTTTGCCTCAGGATAAAGAATGTCTGTTAATATTCTGGGCACGCTTGAGACTCTTGACTAAGAGGCCAACCCTGACCTCTCATTAGTACTTTGTGGGTGTCAAGACCATCATTAAGATTCCACTTCCTTTAATGTGGCCACCTTGGTATGTTTTCTGAATGACCTTTTTGGCTTAGGGAGGATTGCTTTTTCCAAATAATAGGCAAGAATGCAGAAAGTAATTGAGTTTGACATACTTTGTAGCATCTCATTGGATTGCTTTTAGAAGAGCTCTTAAAGAAAGGCTTTATTTAAATCAGAGCAAAGAGGAAGATTTGGCTGGAGGTGCTGATAATCTTCTGTGAGATTCAGTGACTAATGCTGCATGTCAACACCAGGCTTCCATGTAGACAGGTGTTATGACATCAATGTGTGTAGACTCCCTAATGCTGAGGGAGGAAGGGAAGGCAAAGCCAGCCCACTCCACTGCAGAAAGTTAGTAGGAATATAGTGAGAATCCAGGAGGCTGAATGCATTCTATGTTGTTGATAGACAAGTGAGCAGAAAACTTCAGTTTCTGGGATGATTTTGGATCTCAGAGATGTCCTCAGGCAACAGCTCTGGACCTGACCTAAAGCAGGCTTTCTTAACATCAACACTACTGACATATGGGGCAGAAAAATTCTTTGTTGTGTGTGTGTGTGTGTGTGTGCTTGCACGTGCACGGGGTGGGGTGGGGGGGTGTGTGGCAGGCGGCAGTGTCCTGTGCATTGTAAGACGTTGAGCAGCATCTGTGGTCTCTATGTACTAGATGCAAGCATACTGAAGACAGTATGAAAAATATAGAAAAGAATAAAAAAGTGGAAAATACTTGTGGCCCACATTACCCTGTGTACCAGTCACTGCTTCACATCTCCTTTCGGGCACATGGATGGATGGCATTTCCCCACCTGCTTGAAGTTAGGCACAGTCATGTAACTTGCACTGGCCAATGAAATGCAAGTGGAAGTTCATGTGTTACTGATGGGTAAAAAAGCATTTAATTGCCAGTGCCCAAATCCCCACCTTTCTTTTTTCTTTTTTTTTTTTTGTGGTATGCGGGCCTCTCACTGTTGTGGCCTCTCCTGTTGCGGAGCACAGGCTCCAGACGCGCAGGCTCAGCGGCCATGGCTCACGGGCCCAGCCGCTCCGCGGCATGTGGGATCTTCCCGGACCGGGGCACGAACCCGTGTCCCCTGCATCGGCAGGCAGACTCTCAACCACTGCACCACCAGGGAAGCCCCCCACCTTTCTTGACCCCTGCATCAGTGATTGTGGAAACCCATGCTGATATGGCCATGTAAAGAACAGAGGACAACCATCTAAGAGACTCACCTAGAACCAGCAACAGAACCTGCATGACCAAGAATAAACCTTTGCTGTTTAAAGCCCTTGAAACAGTAAAGTTATGTGTTACTATAGCAACACCCAGCCTATTCTATCTGAAACAATATCTATAATTCCACAACCTAGAGATAATTTTTATGCATATTAAAAAATTTTATTCAAGGCTATTTAAGTGTATGATTTTATATCATTGGAGTTGTAATGTTTTATATTTTAACTTTCACCTCTAAACACGTTATGAAAAGACATTTCTTTGCATTCTAATGCCTTCAGCACATCACATTGTTTTTTCTTCTTAGCACTTACCACTTTGTGAAATTATCTTTATTCGTTTGCCTATTTACTTGGCTTTTGCTATTTTTCTCCTTTGCAATGTAGGTTCCATGAAGGCAGGAATCTTTTTTATCTCCTTCACTTTTGTTTTTCCCAGTATCTGAAAAAAGGTTGGCACATAACAGGTGCTTAATAAATATTTGTTGAAAAAATAAGGAATAATATTCCCTATAAATCTATGTAAGTTATCTAACAATTTCCATTGGCTGGACATTTTCATTGTTTTCATTTTTTCCCTTTGAAGACCATAGTTGTACAGAAATCTTTTTTTGTCTCTGATTACTTAGTGGAAATTTCTAGAAGTGGGACTAGTTACTACCTCAAAAGACCTGAATAATTTTAAGATTCCTGATTCTTATTGACCATCTACCCCTCAAAAAGCTGTATCAATATTCACTCCCAACACTATGTGAGAGTAATAAGTGAATGTTTATTGAGTCTGCATATTTTTTAAGAAGTCAGGAATATATTTTATAAATCATCATTCATAATCTTTTCAACTTTTTGCATTCTTATTTGAATATGGATTTGTCTAATGACCTGGGAATTCACATCTTCTACTACAAAAATAATAATAAATAATAATAATAATAAAGTCACGTTGAAAATCCAGGAGGAAGTGGGCAACTTTTGCTTCCCGTTCTGATTTTTTGCTGTCTCTTTCCTAAAACCCACTATCCTACTGGGACCATCCCTACAATTTCCAATCTAATTTCAACCTTCTCATTTCTCTTCTAATAAGAGAAATGTGATCAAGAGCATGGTTGCTCAAGAGTTGTTACCATGCAAAAAACCAGGGGATTTAATTGTCATTGAACCTATTAGTTTCTGCCAATAATTGGGAAGAGTCTCAGTTATCAACAAATAAAATATTTAATGGAAAGAAGGCTGTTAAAAAACTGGAAAGCAAGATCTGAAATTTCATCAATTTGCCCATGGACGTTCAGTTAATTATTTTCTATGAGAGGTAATTTTAAATTCTTCAAATTCTTGTACATGTTCAAAAGGATACTGCTCTAGAAGAGGATGAAGCACCATGTTCTAACTGAGGAAAATAGCCTGGCTAAACTAGCAAATGGAAGTAAGAGGTTGAATCCATTTACAGAACTTAGTTTCCTGCTGTACATTCTATGTTGCCCAAACTTCCTGATAGTAATGAAATTATCTTCAAGTGAAAGATGAAGGCTTGGGAGAGAAATTGAGCACGGAAAATCAATACTATGTTTCAGTGGTTCCTGACCAGAATATTAAGCTCCTTTTTATAGCACAGAGAGAGACAGATCTATGTGACTCAGTCCTGTCTCCCTGGTTGGTAGGCAACATCTCAAACAATATTAGATTCTGGTTTCTTTAAAAACTATAAAAATCATTCAAGTCTGAGTGGTTAGCTATATTTTTTCAATGGTGTCAATACTGACTTGAGATTTTCCTCTTTAATTGAGTTGGCATTTTAATTAGGTATTAACTTTCTCCTTGAAAATGAAGATGAAAGGAATTATTTGGGCTGCAACCTTTTAAAAGAACACTTGTCAATAACATTAGAGAATGCTGACAGTGTGTCAGAAGTGATCCCCTTATCTTTTCTCACAGGGTGTGCTTTGAATCTGATGTTGTTAAATATAAAAGAGAAATTAATGTAGTATAATTTGGAAAAGGTTTTATCTCAGTCAATCTTTTTTTAAATTAATTATTTTATTTATTTATTTATTTATTTTTGGCTGTGTTGGGTCTTCATTGCGGTGTGCGGGCTTCTCATTGCGGTGGCTTCTCTTGCTGCGGAGCACGGGCTATAGGTGTGCGGGCTTCAGTAGTTGTGGCACACAGGCTCAGTAGTAGTAGCTCATGGGCTCTAGAGCACAGGCTCAGTAGTTGTGGCAATGGGCTTAGTTGCTCCACGGCATGTGAGATCTTCCCAGACCAGGGATCAAACCTGTAAACACAGCCATATATTTTTATATGCTTATGTATTATCTGAGGCTGCTTTTGTGCTATAATGAGAGTTGAGTAGTTTTGACAGAGACTGTATGGCCCTTTACAGAAAACCATTTACTGATCCCTGTTCTAGAGCCACATCTTTGTATTTGGCACATGTTTGAATCAGAAGAGAATAAATAGTCTTATAAAAATATCTACTTATGGAGCATATGCTATGCAAGGAAGGTGCTTGTTGACATGGAAATAAAAATGTGTAGAATGTTAAGAAAGTTGAGAAAAGAAACTCAGAATGTTATTAGAGGCCTCTAAAGAGATGGAAATAAAAATGATACTGAGCTCTCAACCCGGAATTAATTAACACTACCAAAATGCCTATGAAGATGCATGTATCAGAAGAATCAGTATAATGTATAATCCAATTAAAGAAATTAAACAATTATTATGTAGTAGACATTGTGCCAAGCCACAGAAGTTACCAAATGGATGACTCATGAGCCTACCACATGAAGAACTAAGAAATATTTTTGTTGGGTTTCATTCTTCAGAGCTGTTACTGGCTAGAGCGCTGATCAGTTACATCATTGAACTGGTACATTGTGCAAAGGCAGGAAAAATTACTGAAATTGAACTCCTCATATTTCCCTTCAAACCTATTTTTCTTCTTGTACTCTCAGTTTTGGGAGACATATTACCACCCAACTGACCAACTTGATTGTCAGCTTTTCTGCTTTCTCTCTGAAATACTAGAATTTGTTTCCCACTTTACCTGACTCACTGAGGTACCACCTCCTCTCAGAAGATTCCTTTTTTTTTTTTAAGTTAATCTTTTCTTAAAATTTTTATTGGAGTTTAGGTGCTTTACACTATTGTGTTAGTTTCTACTGTACAGCAAAGTGAATCAGCTATACGTACACGTATATCCCCATCTTTTTGGATTTCCTTCCCATTTAGGTCACCACAGAGCATTGAGTAGAGTTTCCTGTGCTATACAGTAGGTTCTCATTAGTTATCTGTTTTACACACAGTATCAATAGTGTATATATGTTAATCCCAATCTCCCAATTCATCCCACCACCACCCTTTCCCCCTTGGTATTTATGTTTGTTCTCTACGTCTGTGTCTCTATTTCTGCCTTGTGAATAAAATTGTCTATACCCATTTTTTCAGGTTCCACTTATATGTGTTAATATATGATATTTGTTTTTCTCTTTCTGATTAACTTCACTCTGTATGACAGTCTCTAGGTCCATCCACGTCTCTACAAATGACCTAATTTCGTTCCTTTTTATGTCTGAGTAATATTCTGTTGTATATATGTACCACATCTTCTTTATCTATTCCTCTGTTGATGGACATTTAGGTTGTTTCTTTGAACCTTTGTCCTGGTGTTGCTTTCAACATTGGGGTGCATGTGTCTTTTTGAATTACGGTTTTCTCTGAGTATATTCCCAGTAGTGGGATTGTTGGGTCACATGTTAGTTTTTTTAAGGAATCTCCATACTGTTCTCCATTGTGACTGTATCAATTTACATTCCCACTAACAGTTCAAAAGGGTTCCCTTCTCTCCACACCCTCTCCAGCATTTATTGTTTGTATATTTTGTGATGATGGCCATTCTGACTGGTGTGAGGTGATACCTCACTGTAGTTTTGATTTGCATTTCTCTAATAATTAGTGATGTTGAGCATTTCTTTCATGTGTTTGTCAGCCATCTGTGTGTCTTCTTTGGAAAAATGTCTATTTAGGTCTTCCACCCATTTTTTGATTGGGTTGTTTGTTTTTTTCATATTGAGCTGCATGAGCTGTTTGTATATTTTGGAGATTAATCCTTTGTCTGTTGATTCGTTTGCAAATATTTTCTCCCATTCTGAGGTTTGTCTTTTCATCTTGTTTATGGTTTCCTTTGATGTGCAAAAGTTTTAAGTTTAATTAGGTCCCATTTGTTTATTCTTGTTTTTATTCTCATTTCTCTAGGAGGTGGGTCAAAAAAGATCTTGCTGCAGTTTATGTCAAAGAGTGTTCTGCCTATGTTTTCCTCTAAGAGTTTTATAGTGTCTCGCCTTACATTTAGGTCTTTAATCCTTGAGTTTATTTTTGTGTATGATGTTAGGGAGTATTCTAATTTCATTCTTTTACATATAGCTGTCCAGTTTTCCCAACACCACTTATTGAAGAGACTGTCTTTTCTCCGTTGTATATTCTTGCCTCTATCAAAGATAAGGTGACCGTATATGCGTGGGTTTACCTCTGGGCTTTTTATCCTGTTCCATTGATCTATATTTCTGTTTTTGTGCCCGTACCATACTGTCTTGATAACTGTAGGCCTGTAGTATAGTCTGAAGTCAGGGAGCCTGATTCCTCCAGCTCCGGTTTTCTTTTCTTTTGCCTCAAGATTGCTTTTGCTATTCAAGGTCTTTGTGTTTCCATACAAATTGTAAAAATTTTTTGTTCTAGTTCTGTGAAAAATGCCATTGGCAATTTGATAGGGATTGTATTGAATCTGTAGATTGCTTTGGGTAGTATAGTCATTTTCACAATCTTGATTCTTCAGAAGATTCTTTGACCCTGTCTCTTTTTCTATCCACACCAGCGCCAGTCTGGGTTATGTATCTGCCATGTATGTTCCCATAGATCCCAGTACATACTTCTCATGACAGGGCCCTTGCCACTGTGTTTTAATGGTTTCTCTACCTGGAAGGAGGCCATTTTCACATTACATAAAACTAGGAAATGGAATGTGTGGACGTGGGTAAATGGATGTGATCAGAATTAGTGAACCCAGGTTTTCTATCTGCTCCAGGGTCATTGCATGAGTATATACACATTCACTTATTAATTAATTAAATCTGCTAATAATTATTAAGCATTCTCTTCATGCTGAACATTTTTTTTTTTTTTTGGTACGTGGGCCTCTCACTGCTGTGGCCTCTCCCGTTGCGGAGCACAGGCTCCGGACGCGCAGGCTCAGCGGCCACGGCTCACGGGCCCAGCCCCTCCGCGGCATGTGGGATCTTCCCAGACCAGGGCACGAACCCATGTCCCCTGCATCGGCAGGCGGATTCTCAACCACTGCGCCACCAGGGAAGCCCCATGCTGAACATTTTATATTGAACAGTGGGAGATATAGCAGTGAACAAGGCAGAAGAAGTCCGTGTCCTCATTCTAGTGAGGGCAGACAATGAAGGTTTTAAAGCCAACCTCACCACCACCACTGCAGTTTTTTGGTTTTTTAAAATTTATTTATTTATTATTTTATGTTTCACTGTGTAGGGTCTTCGTTGCTGTGCATGGGCTTTCTCTAGTTGTGGCAAGCGGGGGCTACTCTTTGTTGCGGTGCACAGGCTTCTCATTGTGCTGGCTTCTCTTGTTGTGGAGCACGGGCGCCAGGCTCGTGGGCTTCAGTAGCTGTGGTTCACAGGCTCAGTAGTTGTGGTGCACAGGCTTAGTTGCTCCACGGCATGTGGGATCTTCCCAGACCAGGGCTCGAACCCATGTCCCCCTGCATTGGCAGGCGGATTCTCAACCACTGCACCACCAGGGAAGTCTCCACCACTGCAGTTTTGAAGATAAAAGAAAACTGAGACCTATTATCTACTTTAAACTCTTACTGGCACCATTAAACTTTTATTCATGTTAGAAAACATTGTAAATAGGTAGACTTTTCTAAGCTGTCACATAATTAATAAACTTTACAATCAAGAATATAGTAATATTAGAAATTCATGAGAAGTTAAACAACCGTAAATATATAAGATGAGGTAGTGACAAGTGTTATAAAGTAAAAAAGGCAAGAAGAGATGGGTGGCTCTTCTTGGTAAGATGGTCAGGAACAGCATCTTTGAAGGCATGGTGCTTGGCACTTGCAGAGACCAGGATGAAGACAGCGGTGGGTGTGGGGTGGGCAGAGCAGAATGAGAGAAAGAGAGAAAGGCATGGGCCAAATTATGTAAAACTGTTCAGCCTTGGGAAGGAGTTTGAATTTTATTCTGAGTATGACAGGGAAAGCCATTGGAGGCTTATGAGTAGGAGAGTGACATGGTTTGATTTGGTTTTACAAAGCTCTCAAAGGTCACTCTGTGGAGAACAGACAAGGGGGCTGTAGGAAGAGAAAGTGGAAAACCAGTTAGGAGGCTCTGGAGTTGGGGCAGAGTTGATGGACTTGGACAATATTATTGGCAGTGGCAGCAGTGAGAAGTGGTCAGTCATGGGATCTGCTTTGAAGGTAGAGCTGCCATGACTTGAAGAATTGATTGTGGGGATGAGGAAAACAGAGGGGCCAGTCATGGATGACTCCAAGGGTTTGACTTGAACAACTGGATGTTAGAAGTGGTTAATTATCCAGACACACACACACCCCATGTGTGTCATAGAGCCAACTGAATTAAATGAAACTGTGTATTAAAGAATTTAAGTACTATTATACATAAATTCTTCAGTAAAGGTAAAAATTTCCTCAAGCCACTTGGCTTTTATTTTATGAAATAAAAGTATCTAAAGAAAAAGTTGGTCCTTAGACCTTTATTTTAATTTTTTTTAACATCTTTATTGGAGTATAATTACTTTACAATGGTGTGTTAGTTTCTGCTTTATAACAAAGTGAATCAATTATACATATACATATGTTCCCATATGTCTTCCCTCTTGCGTCTCCCTCCCTCCCACCCTCCCTATCCCACCCCTCTAGGTGGTCACAAACCACCTAGCTGAAATAAAAGGAATCCAAATCAGAAAAGAAGAAGTAAAGCTGTCACTGTTTGCAGATGACATGATACTATACATAGAGAATCCTAAAGATGCTACCAGAAAACTACTAGAACTAACCAATGAATTTGATAAAGTAGCAGGATACAAAATTAATGCACAGAAATCTCTGGCATTCTTATACACTAGTGATGAAAAATCTGGAAGTGAAATTAAGAAAACACTCCCATTTACCACTGCAACAAAAAGAATAAAATATCTAGGAATAAACCTACCTGAGGAGACAAAAGACCTGTATACAGAAAATTATAAGACACTGATGAAAGAAATTAAAGATGATACAAATAGATGGAGAGATATACCGTGTTCTTGGATTGGAAGAATCAACATTGTGAAAATGACTCTACTACCCAAAGCAATCTACAGATTCAATGCAATCCCTATCAAACTACCACTGGCATTTTTCACAGAACTAGAACAAAAGATTTCACAATTTGTATGGAAACACAAAAGACCCCGAAGAGCCAAGCAATCTTGAGAACGAAAAATGGAGCTGGAGGAATCAGGCTCCCTGACTTCAGACTATACTACAAAGCTACAGTAATCAAGACAGTATGGTACTGGTACAAAAACAGAAATACAGATCAATGGAACAGGATAGAAAGCCCAGAGATAAACCCACGCACATATGGTCACCTTATCTTTGATAAAGGAGGCAAGAATATACAGTGGAGAAAAGACAGCCTCTTCAATAAGTGGTGCTGGGAAAACTGGACAGGTACATGTAAAAGTATGAAATTAGAACACTCCCTAACACCATACACAAAAATAAACTCAAAATGGATTAAAGACCTAAATGTAAGGCCAGACACTATCAAACTCTTAGAGGAAAACATAGGCAGAACACTATGACATAAATCACCGCAAGATCCTTTTTGACCCACCTCCTAGAGAAATGGAAATAAAAACAAAAATAAACAAGTGGGACCTTTATTTTAATTTAATTTAACCTTTTTCTCTCATAGGTGAAGGAATGGAGACCCAGAGAGAGGTTCAGAGGATCATTCTAGGTCGCAGTGTCAGTGTATGCCAGAACAGGCAGTAGAACCCCTTCTTGTATTTCCTTAACAAATTTGGGCATAAATCACCTTGCTTTTTATAAAAGCACTATTTTCTTTTGTGTCTATTTAAAATAATAATTGAAACAGCATGAGAAATCAACTCTTGGTAATTGTTTTAAAGTAGTCACTTAAGAGTTTAAAATTTTTCTCAGGACATATACACATACTCTTTAAAAAAGATGTCCATAGCTCCAGGCCTGCTGAGGTTACACATTCAATTTCACTTCCCCTCAAAAAAAAAAAAAGGAAAATTTGATCAGTCCTACTTTGTTTAAATTCTACTTACTCTTCTACTTTTAGTTATTCTATATGGAAATAATCTACTGAATTACTTTAAAATTGTATATATAAACTTTTCTTCTATAAAATACTTCTAATGTTAAGTTTATCATCTTCAGCACACTGATGGAACAAAATGTACCTGAATATATTAGGTTTATTTCCTCAGAAATGAGAGAAAGAAGGAAGTTTAAAATATGAGGATTTTTTTGTTTTTTGCTATATTGAGCATAATGTAGTCTTCTTAATAATTCTCTTCCTTATCACTAAGCACATCTTGTCATACTGAACAGTCTTTTATGGTAATTTTCTTCTCATGAATTTCTAATATTACTGTATTTTCTAATGTGAAGTTTATTAATTGTGTAAAAATTTAGAAAAGTCTACCTTGGACGTCAGCGTCATGGCAGTGTGAGATGCTCTCTTTGTCTCTCCCCTTCAACCTACAACTAGTAAAACATCCATAACTCAACAAAGGTTCCTTTGCCCAACACACTAGGACACTGGAGAGATCCACACATCTTTACCTTTGAAGGTGGGTGGATTGGAATACATAGAGGAGATAGAACTGGGGGAACAGGGGAGGCAGTGCCTGCAATCCTGCTGTCGCTGCCCCCTCCCAACCCCCTCCCTCCCCACCAGCTATTGTGGCTGAGCCTGCAGCTCCAGAGAACCTGGTAGCAGCAACGGAGGCACACATGACTTCAGCCTCCTGGCCATAGTGGCACCTGAAGTCACAGGGAACTGGGCAGCAACAGTGGTAGGGCCCGTGAACCAGGCAAACCCAGAAATAGTGGAGGTGCCTGCCATCCTAGTGCCCCCAGCAGTGATGCCAGTGGCAGCAGTGACACCAGCAGCAGCAAAGTACCAGTGACCCTGGAGGAATAAGCAACAATGATGAGGATGGTGGAGGGTGAAAAGTGCAAAGTCTCAAATATAGCCAGAGGTGGCTCAGGTAAGATAAACCAAAAAACTTGTGCTATAGCACCATCTACTGAAAAACAAAAGAAAGGCCTCTAATTACCAACCTGTTGAATTATTAGAATCAAAGTAAACAAAGCTTTGCCTAAATAAGAAAGGTGTTCACTACTTCAAATGTGCCAGCAAAGAAAGAACTCATCAAGCACCATGACAAACCACAGTAACATGGTTTCACAAAAAGAAAATGACAGTTTTCCAGAAACCAAACTTAAAGTCACAGAAGATTGTCATCTAACTGATGGAGAATTCAAAGTTGCTGTCATGAAGAAACTTAGCGAGCTACCAGCAAGCTCAGAAAGGCAATTTAGTTTGCTCAAGCGTAAAATTAATGAACAGAAGAAATACTTTACCAAAGAGATCGAAACTCTAAAGACAACCAGACAGAAATTCTGGAGCTAAAGAACTCAACAAATGCAGTGAAGAATGCATTATATAGATATAATATAGAGCAGACCATATGGAAGAGAGAATTAGCAAGCTCAAAGATAGAAGTTTAGAAATGACTCAGGTGGAAGGTGAGAGAGAACTAAGACTTTTAAATTCTTTTTTTATTTATTTACTTATTTTTTTATTTTTTTATTTTTTTTATTTTTTGGCGGTACACGGGCCTCCCACCGCCGTGGCCTCTCCCGCTGTGGAGCACAGGCTCCGGACGCGCAGGCCCAGCGGCCATGGCCCACGGGCCCAGCCGCTCCGCGGCACGCGGGATCCTCCCAGACCGGGGCACGAACCCGCGTCCCCCGCATCAGCAGGCGGACTCCCAACCACTGCGCCACCAGGGAAGCCCCTATTTTTTTATTTTTTTGCGGTGTGCGGGCCTCTCACTGTTGTGGCCTCTCCCGTTGCGGAGCACAGGCTCCGGACGCGCAGGCTCAGCGGCCATGGCTCACGGGCCTAGCCACTCCATGGCATGTGGGATCTTCCCAGACCAGGGCACGAACCCGTGTCCCCTGCATCGGCAGGCGGACTCTCAACTACTGTGCCACCAGGGAAACCCTAAGACTTTTTTTTTTTTTTTTTTGCGTTACGCGGGCCACTCACTCCTGTGGCCTCTCCCGTTGCGGAGCACAGGCTCCGGACGCGCAGGCTCAGCGGCCATGGCTCACGGGCCCAGCCGCTCTGCGGCATGCAGGATCTTCCCGGACCGGGGCACGAACCCGTGTCCCCTGCATCGGCAGGCGGACTCTCAACTACTGTGCCACCAGGGAAACCCTAAGACTTTTTTTTTTTTTTTTTTTGCGGTACGCGGGCCACTCACTCCTGTGGCCTCTCCCGTTGCGGAGCACAGGCTCCGGACGCACAGGCTCAGCGGCCATGGCTCACGGGCCCAGCCGCTCTGCGGCATGCAGGATCTTCCCGGACCGGGGCACGAACCCGTGTCCCCTGCATCGGCAGGCGGACTCTCAACCACTGCGCCACCAGGGAAGCCCCCTAAGACTTTTTTAAATCAAGAAGCTCTACAAAAACTATCTGACTCTATTAGGAAAGGCAACATAAGGATAATAGGTATCCCAGAAGGAGAAGAGAGGGACAAGAGAGCAGAGAGCTTATTTAAATAAATAATAGCTGAGAACTTCCCAAACCTGGAAAGGAATTGGATAAACAAATCCAAGCTTGTAGAACACCTCTCCATGCAAAAAGCCCTTCTCCAAGACACATTATATTAAAACTGTAAAAATCAATGATAAAGAAAGAATTTTAAAGGCAGCCAGGAAAAAAGACTATAACCTACAAAGGTACCCCCATTAGGCTATCAGCAGATTTCTCATCAGAAACTCTACAGGCCAGGATAGAGTGGAGTAACATGCTCAAAATATTAAAAGATAAAAATTGTCAACCAAGAATACTCTATCCAGCAAAGTTATCTTGCATATATGAAGGAGAAATAAAAGTTTTCTGGACAAACAAAAGCTGGGGGAATTCATCACCACTAGACCTGCCTTACAGGAAATGTTGAAAGGAACTCTTTTACCTAAAACAAAAAGGCAAAAGTATACAAAACTTTTAGTAAGATGACAAATAGATGGACAGGATCAGAAAATTGCAACTATATATCAGAATAGGTTGAAGCGGGGGGACCTTAAAAATAACTGTAGCTACTTCAGTTTGGTGACATACAACATGAAACGGGATAACTTGTGACAACGAAAACATAAAATGGAAAGAGGAGAAGGATGGAACCTGTATAGGCAAATGAAGATAAGATGCTATCAGCAGAAAAGGGACTATTTTATCTATGCGAGATTTTATACAGACCTCATGGTAACCACAAAACAAAAATCTAGGGCAGTGACATGAAACATTAAAAAAGAGGAAACTGAGAAAGACACCATAGAATACCACCAAACTGAAATGGCAGCCAGAAACACAAGGAAAAAGCAACAGCGGGGATATAGAGCAATCAGAAAACAAAAGATAAAATGGTGGTACTAAGTCCTCATATATCAATAATCACCTTAAATATAACTGGATTGAATTCACCAATCAAAAGACACAGAGTGTCTGGATGGATTAAAAAACAAGATCCAACTATATGCTGTCTCCAAGAGATTCATCTCAGCTCTAAAGACACATATAGCCTTGAAGTAAAGGAATGGAAGATGATACTGCAAGCAAATGGCAGCCAAAAGAAGTGGTTGTAGTCATACTCATATCAGACAAAATAGACATCAAGCCAGAAAAGATGGATATTATATAATGATAAAAGGTACAATCCATCAAGAAGACATAACATTTATTAATATATATGTACCTAACATAGGAGCACTAAAATATATAAAGCAACTATTAACAGACCTAAGGGAGAAAAGTTGGCAGCAGCACAGTAGTAGAGAACTTTAACACCCCACTTACATCAGTGGGTAGATTAGCCAGACAGAAAGTCAACAAGGAAACACTGGCCTTAAATAAAACATTAGATCAGAATCACTTAATAGATTTATACAGAACATTTCATCCAAAAGCAGTAGAATACACATTCTTTTTAAATATATATGGAACATTGTCAAGGATAGACCATATGTTGAGACACAAAACAAGTCTCAATAAATTTAAGAAGATTGAAATCATATCATGTATCTTTTCTGACCACAGAAGTATGAAACTAGAAATAAACTACAAGAAGAAAGCTAGAAAAATCACAAATATGTGGAGACTAAGCAATGTGCTACTGAACAATTATTGAGTCAATGAAGAAATCTAAGTATAAATTAAAAAATAGCTGAAGACAAGTGAAAATGAAAATACAACATGTCAAAATATATGGGATGCAGCAAAAGTAGTAGTAAGAGGGAAGTTTATAGCAATACAGGCGCACTTCAAGAAACAAGAAAAATCTCAAATCAACAGTTTAACCTTATACCTAAAGGAACTAGAAAAAGAACAAACAAAGCCTGAAGTCAGTAAAAGAAAGGAAATAATAAAAATTAGAGTGGAAATAAATGAAATAGATACTAAAAAGACAGTAGGAGAAATCAATGAAATGAAGAGCTGGTTCTCTGAAAAGATGAACAAAATTGAAAAACCTTTAGCTTGACTCACTAAGAAAAAAAGAGAGAATGCTCAGATAAACAAAATCAGAAATGAAAGAGGAGAAGTTACGATGAATACCACAGAAATACAAAGGCTTATCAGAAAATTCTGTGAACAGCTATATACCAACAAATTGGACAACCTAGAAGAAATGGATAAATTCTAGAATCATACAACTTTCCAAGACTGAATCATGAAGAAATTGACTGATCTGAGTAGACTGGTTAATAGTAAGGAGACTGAAACAGTAATCAAAAACCTCCCCAAAACAAAAGTCCAGGACCAGACAGCTTCACTGGTGAATTCTACCAAACATTCAAAGATTTAATACCTATCCTTCTCAAACACTTCCAAAAATTGAAGAGAAGGGAACACTTCCTAACTCATTTCACAAGGCCAACATTACGCTGATACCAAAACCAGACAAGGACAACACAAAAAAAGAAAATTATAGGCTAATATCTCTAATGAACATATATGCAAAACTCCTCAACAAAATATTATCAAACTGAATACAACAATATATTAAAAGGATCATACATTATGATCAAGTGAGATTTATTCTGGGGGTGCAAGGATGGTTCAACACCCTCAAATCAATCAATGTGATACACCACATTAACAAAACAGAGGATAAAAATCGTATGATCATCTCAATAGATGCAGCAAGCATTTGAGAATATTCAACACCCATTTATGTTAAAAACTCTCAAAAAATGGGTATAAAAAGGATGTACCTCAGTGTAATGAAGGCCATCTATGACAAGCCCACAGCTAACATCATACTCAATGGTAAAAAGCTGAAAGCATTTCCTCTATGATCAGGAACAAGGCAAGGATGCCCACTCTCACCACTTTATTTAACATAGTAGTGGAAGTCCTACCCAGAGCAATTAGGCAAGAAAAAGAAATAAAAGGCATCCAAATTGAAAAGGAAGAAGTAAAACTATCACTTTTGTGGATGGCATGATTGTATATGTAGAAAACCCTAAAGAGTCCACCAAAAAACTGTTAAAAATAATAAACAGGGACTTCCTTGGTTGTCCAGTTGCTAAGATTCTGCGCTCCCAATGCAGGGGGCCCAGGTTCAATCCCTGGTCAGGGAAGTAGATCCCACAGTCTGCAACTAAGAGTTCGCATGCTGCAACTAGGAGTTTGCATGCCACAGCTAAAGATCCCACATGCCACAACTAAGAGTTTGCATGCTGCAACTAAAAGTTTGCATGCCACAACTGAAGATCCTGCATGCCGTACCAGAGATCCTGCATGCAGCAAAGAAGATCCTGAGTGCCACAACTAAGACCTGGTACAGCCAAATAAATTTTTTTAAAAAAAGAAATAATAAACAAATATGGTAAAGTTTCAGGGTACAAAATGAATATACAAAAAAAGTGCTACATTTCTATACACTAACAACAAACTATCAGAAGGAGAAATTAAGAAAACAATCCCATTTATAATTGCATCAAAATGAATAAAATATCTAGGAGTAAATTTAACCAAGGAGGTGAAAGACCTGTACACTGAAAACTATAAGACTTTGTTTAAAAAAATTGAAAAGACACAAATAAATGGAAAGATATTCCATGCTTATGGATTGGAAGAATTAACATTGTTAAAATACCCAGGGGGCTTCCCTGGTGGCGCAGTGGTTGAGAGTCCGCCTGCCGATGCAGGGGACGCGGGTTCGTGCCCCAGTCCGGGAAGATCCCACATGCCGCGGAGTGGCTGGCCCGTGACCCATGGCTGCTGAGCCTGCGCGTCCGGAGCCTGTGCTCCGCAACGAGAGAGGCCACAGCAGTGAGAGGCCCGCATAGCGCAAAAAAAAAAAAAAATATCCAGGGCTTCCCTGGTGGTGCAGTGGTTAAGAATCCGCCTGCCAATGCAGGGGACACAGGTTCGAGCTCTGGTCCGGGAAGATCCCACATGCCACGGAGCAACTAAGCCCATGCACCACAACTACTGAGCCTGCGCTCTAGAGCCTGTGAGCCACAACTACTGAGCCCATGTGCCACAACTACTGAAGCCCGCGTGCCTAGAGCACGTGTTCCACAACAAGAGAAGCCACCACAATGAGAAGCCCGCGCACCGCAAGAAAGAGTAGCCCCCACTTGCCGCAACTAGAGAAGCCCCACGCACAGCAATGAAGACCCAACGCAGCCAAAACAGATAAATTTATTTTTAAAAAGTTGGCTTCATAGGGGGTCTTCAAAGCAAAAGGACAGACCTTTGTCCCATTCATCTTTATAAGTAATCAACCCACTTAGATTAGACTAATGACGAGAAGAATTTTTACATGAGTCTGAGTATACATTTATTAATTTCTAACATGACCTTAATCTCAACAGTAGCATTTAAAAATATATACAGCCTGGGTAGCTCAGCTGGGAGAGCATCAGACTTTTAATCCGAGGGCCCAGGGTTCAAGTCCCTGTCCAGGCGCCAAGAATAAATAAATAAACAGAATAAAAATATATACAGTACCTTACCTAGCATTCTTAAAATCTTCAGCAAACTAAAAAAGTCAATCAGGAACAGCCAAAAAACACAATGTTCTCCAAGTAATAAAATAAAACTAAAGCAAAACATAAATATCAACCAGTGAAAATATACCAGTGAAAATATACTTCTCTATCCTGGAAATATTTTCTCTTTTGGCTTCTATGAACTGACCGCCGTGATTCTCAAAATGTAGTCCCTGGCCCAGCAGCAGTAACATCATTTGGGAACTTGTTAGAAATGAAAATTATTGAAGCTTAACCCAGATCAACTGAATCAGAAACTCTGGGTGTTGGGGCCCAGCAATCTGTGTTTTAACCACCTCTCTAGGTGATTCTTATTCAAGGTGAAGTTTGAGAAGCACTGCTCTCTTGATTTTCTTCCTACCTCTATTATAGTTTCTTCTCAGTTATTTTTATTTTTTTGACTTGTGTCTGTTAGGTTTTGCTGCATAACAGAACACCCCCAAAACTTAGCTACTTAAAAAACCACCACCATTTAGCTCATAAATAGATTTCCCAATTGCTTTGTTTATTTTCTTAGGTTGGGCTCCCCTGAAGCAGGCTATGAGGCAAGAATTTGAGTATAAGTGGTTTATTTGGGAGAATCCCAGGAAGCACCAGTAGGGGCATAGGGAAATGAGATAGGAATGGAAGGAACCTAGTATGAGATGTGTTAATGAGCAGAGTATTCCTGTGCACAACTGGGCTCTATCTCTTGGGCTTTTAAAGCATTACCCCATCCAAGGGTGAAGAAGTTGGGATATTTATCCACCAGCTCCCATTCTCCACTGGTTGAGGGCTGCTTCTCACAGCTCTAACTCCCTTGAACTTCCCCACCTATCTGGTGTGAGAGCCTAGTTTGCTTTTGTGGATAGAGGAGGCCCTGAAGCAGGAAGTCCAGGTGCTTCACAGAGAGACCAGCTGCATAGGATGACGACCAATGGGTGTGGGTGGGGTACCACAATATCTGCTTTAGGAATCCCTGTTTGGGGCTCAGCTGGTCTCGGACCTTGGGAGGCTTCCCTTGACATACTGAGGCAGAATTAGGGTCTCTCTTCTCTGCCTCCTCGTCCTCTTAAGTGCATTTCACTAAGTTCCTGTGCCCTTGTCTGCTCCCTGGGATTTATCAGTCCTTCAAAATTAAGGATGGGATTCAGAACACTACCACAACATATGGCACCTTGGCATATTTAATAAGCTGAAGGAATCTGAGAAATGGCAGGTGCAAGAAGGACTCTCTTACCTTCCCCTTCTACTCTGAGGCAGGTCATAAGACGCTCATGTGAGAGGTGCCTTCCCATTACCTGAAGGTGTTGCAGGAAGGGGGACCCCTTCCAGGGCCCGAGAGTGGGCTCTTGTCTAACACTCAGAAATGAATTGTTTGTCCGAGGAGACACACGTGCTGACAAAGCAAGAGACTTTATTGGGAAGGGGCTCCCGGGTGGAGAGCAGGAGGGCAAGAGAACCCAGGAGGACTGCTCTGCCACGTGGCTCGCAGTCTCGGGATTTATGGTGATGAGATTAGTTTCCGGGTTGTCTCTGGCCAGTCATTCTGACTCAGGGTCCTTCCTGGTGGCACATGCATCACTCAGCCAAGATGCATTCCAGCGAGAAGGATTCTGGGAGGTTGGTAGGACAGATGGACTGGCGTCTCCTCTCTCCTTTTGACCTTCTCCGAATTCTTCTGGTTGGTGGTACCTTGTTAGTTCTGCATTCCTTACCAGGACCTCCTGTTTAAGATAACTCATGCAAGTGGTTACTATGGTGCGTGGCCAGGGCTGGTGGTTTCAGTCAGTGTTTCCCCTAATAAAGGAAAGGGGCAAACTTATCTGTGAAGATGGAGGGATACCAAAAGGAATCTGAACAAAGAGGCCTTGCTAAGTTTCCCCCAGCGGACTACCCTTAGCTCATATACATTTGTCCCATCACATTTTCCCACAACTTTCCACTCTTCATCAAACCTAGTATAGAAACACTCAAGTTTAACCATTTCTTCTGGTCTTCATTTCCTTATGAAGGCTCTCGTGTCCTGTAAAACTTCCATTCAACAAATTTGTATGCTTTTCTCTTGTTAACCTGCTTTTTGTCAGTTCAATTTACAGGGTCCCAGCCAGAGAACCCAGGAGGATAGTAGGAAAAATAATTTTTCCTCCTCTACAGTAGTTTACATATACACATTTTTTCACCCTTCATTCCTATCTCACAGAGATGACACTTAATATATGTTGATTGGATGTGTGAGTGGGTGCCTTATCTTTTTATCCCTTAAAAGAACTCACACAGAGGAAACAAAAAAGTATGCATTGAGTTGTATTAAAGAGGCCTTGTGATTGATGTGAGTATAAATTGGACCATTATTAACTTTGAACTAATTCCACTATGTCAGAAACAATGTCTGAAATATTTTAAAATCCCTTTAAAAATAGCCTTAGTTGAAAAATTACATAACATGAATAGACCTAAAACTTGACTCTTACTCAAGTTTTCAGAAAAACAAATACTTTGCTTTCCATATTCTGTCCTTGTCACAGAAAAGCAATATTTTATTAGATTTTCCTTTTTCAATGTTGTGTGATTACTTAGTGATTGTGTGATTACTTAGTTGTGCGATTTATTGAATAAATTTTCTATGTAGTTGCCTTATGAAAAAAGTCATGAGAAAGTTTAAATATAAATAAAACATTGGTATTTTTTTGTGAAATTTTATAATTCAAGCTAATTGAAAATCACATAAAGCTCTATCATGCCATCTTCATTTCAAAACTTTTTTTTGTGGTCTTCTGACAGTAATTCTTTTTAGTTCAGTTCTCTTATTTTTAATGAGGCATATTTTGTGGATTGGGAGGAACTCCAGTAGTGTACTTAGCTTTGAAGGAATATGAAATCAGTTTCATGCTGAAGGAGTTATGTTGAGTAGAAAATAAAATTCTCCATGGATAAGCAGACATTCTTCATGGAAAAGGGTAACATTCTACATTCTTCCATTTTAAAAGTGGGAAATGGTCTGTTATTTGTATTTAGATACTGCTCTCTCCAGTGAAAATAATGCCAGGCTGGATGACAGATCTGTGTTCTGATCCTGGCCTTTTTCCTTGCAAGCCTTGGGAAGTGTCTGGACACAGAATTCTCTTTCTCTCCTACAACATGAGAGGTTGAAAGAAAGGTCTCAATCAGTGTTAAAAATTTGCAGTTCTGTACTTCTGCACCATTACTGCAGCTCTGACACCTGTGTGAAAATACTAAGCTTTATTACATTTTTACTAATACCCTCAGCTTTCCTCTTTAAAAAATTGAAGTTTGGTTGTGTTGTAAATAAATGACATCACTAGATAAATGATTTCATATCACTGTTGACAGTAGTTGAATGTGGCTTGCCCTCAGGAACAACCATTCTTTGATAACATGGAGGATAGAAGATGTATAAGGACTCAGGTGGCTACTGTTCTCATCTGCCCGTGATCCTCTCATATTCCCCTCTGGGTCAGCATTCTTTTCTCTCAGGGGAATTAACACCCCCTCCATGTCCATGTATTCTAATGGGACTTTTTATCACGGTTTCTTGTCCCCTTGCCACAGCAATGAGCATTTGACACAGTGGCTACAATAATTGGCCCAGGGGATAGACATGTGACCCAAGCTAAGCCAATTAGAGTTTTCTGTAGAATTTTCTAGATTCAAAGCATATGTGCACGGGGGATGACTCTTTCTCTTGGATTTTGTATTGGGACGTATGCCAGAAACTGTTGAAAGGTGTTTAACTTACCATATACAGCAAGGTTGCTTCTAGTAGGAGAGAATGAGGCCAGTACACAAACAGAAGCAGAGATCAGTGGAGATGAGGGATAGATGGAAAACCAGAGGGCATTGAGTTCCTCATTCTACTCCCTGACTCTAGACTTCTTCCAGCCTCTTCCCATTTGCCTCTTGGGATATCTTCCTTCTCATTTTATCATCTCTGGTTCTTTGACTCTGTAACTCCCAATGTTACCAAGTCCAAGCTCGCTCTGCTCACCTCACCATAGGCCAATGACTCAGAGAGGAGGTGTTCAGGAAAGGAAGATGTCTTTACCCAGAAACAGACCGAGAAGATGGCAGACTAGTGTCTCTGAAAAAACCATCTTATCAGGGTTTGGATGCCAGTTTCTTTTATACTACAGAGAGAGGGAGGAGATGAGGAAGTAAAGTAAAAAGGCCTTAAATTTTGCAAATATCCCCTGGAATAGCCAGCCTCAGGGAGGGGATGTGTTAATTTCTTCCTTCTTGGAGACATCCACAGGTGGGAGGGGTCAGACTGTCTCCCTGTGAGCTGAACAAAGGCCCTTTAGTTTAACATTCAGGCAGAGGGGCAGGGTTCCCTGAGGCAGGCCATTACATATGATTATAATAACAAAAGCAACGAAAAGCAAAGGTTAAAAGTCAACAAAGCAGATCGAACATGGTGTCCTATTTAGCTCTTCCCTGTTACACCAATCCTTGCTTTACATTCCCTGACTCTGACAACACACTTTGTTGTTGGCCTCTGTACCTCATTCAGTTCTGTGAACTGTCCTAAGAACCTTATTAGCTAGGTAAGTTAATAAATCCCTTTCTTTGTTTATGATAGTTTGAGTTGGAGTTTAGTTTTTTGTAACAAAAAGAGTCTTGTCTAATACCCAATGTGAATGCATAAATGGTCTTCAGACAACTGAAACTGAAGCAAATACATTTTTATGAGCCACAGTCAGGAGACTAGTTTGTTTAGCCACCAATACATAGCTACTCATATGTTCATGAAATTACCTCATCATTGTGTCTAGGAAATAAAGGGTATTGCTGGGGCTGGGGGGAGGAGAGGGGGTATATTCCTAGAATGATTCATGAATGAGAGTCTTGTGGTGCTCCAAGGACAATGGTGCTTCAAGGACAAAGGAAGACCCTGCCTGAAAAAGTTTCAGCATTATACCCCCTACTGGACTCTTAATCCCTCGTACCATGTTGCTATGGTTACGAAATTCCTGAGCACACCTGGGCGAGGCCCATCTAGGCAACAGGACCTGTCCCAAATAAGGAAAGGCATATGCCCTGTCCCACTCCCACCCTATAGAAAGAAGGTGCATGTGCCTCAACCAATCAATAAACGAAATTTTCACCTCGGACCATTCCTTTGTTTTCTGGCTATAAAAACTGATCAATAGCACATGTTCGGGCTCGACTCTCCCAGACTACCAGGAATTCGGCCCTCTGTTCTGGCAGCGACCCTTCCCTCTAATAAATTCTATCTTTACATTCTGCCTCGTGTCTGGAAATCCTTTTCCAACTTGCATTCAGACCACGACAAGTCTGTTGATGTTGTTGATACCCTTAATGCCTTAAGTTCCATGGTTTTTTTATGTCATCTTGTAAACCCAAACAATGTGCAATTATCTATGTAGACTTTCAAGGTTCCTTTCTGGTTTCCTGTTTACCCATCAAATGGAGCTATTCTACCCATTCAAACAGGAGGACCCAATTATGGCATTCTACTACTCTTTCTGGACTTCTAGATGCTTCTCATTTGCCTGATGGGAGTTGTTCCTCATAATCTCATCATCCCTGGTTCCTGACCTCTTGCTTTTGGTACCCTGGCTTTGACAGCCTATTTTGGACATGTTTCTCTAGCCTGACACTGACACTTACCTCACCTAGTAGCCTCATAATACGTAAGGGACATCTTCCTTTCCATTAGCCATCACACTAGAGGAAGGAAGGACATCTGACAGTGGAAGGCATGGTATCTTATTGGGCAGGACTTTACTGGCCTAAATCAAAACTTCTTATCAGACCCAGGAATTTTTTCCAGGCTTCCGGAAAAGATTAAATAATTTTAAAAATTATATCATGAGACCACTTACCTACTCTCTTCCATTGTCTCTTTGCCCAAGAACCCAGCCTGCCTTCTGTTCCTTTTCTTCCTCTACTTCTCTCTCCCCATGATAATGGTGACCTTATTTCTGGTCTATAAATGCCCTGACTCAGGGCCAGAATATAAATGGACAGATAGACGGAGAGATAAACAATGGGGGAAAAATTAGACAGAAAGCCTGTGTGTAAAATGCTTTCATGTAAAACATGGCATCTTTTACTTGGGGATGGAGGGAGGTCTACTTGATTATGAGATTCTTAATTGTGAAGTTTTTTTTCCAATGCAGAAGCTTCTTTAGGGGAGTTGTAAAAACTGAATTAAGATCTCAAACACATTCAGCAGGGGTGAAAGATCAGAGTCTTTCAGTTTTCTCTGGGGTAAAAACAAACCCAAAAAAACTTAGCTACAGAGCAGTGTGGAAAGGGGATGGGTTGCAAATGTTCCTTTTTTCCACAAATTAGTTCAGATGTTAACCCATTGATCCACTGATTTAAAAAAAAATAGCCTTTTCACTTTCAAAACAGAGGGTGTTAGTAATTTGAGACTGTCACATTAATTTTTTTGATTTTTCAAATCTCCCCCAAGGCTCTCTCCTCCCTCTTCCTAAATTAAGCGCAACAATGCCCATCTGGGGGCTGTATTAAGTTTGGAAACCTAGGGCCACTCAGTTTCCTAAAGCTTCCTCTCAAGTTTAAGGATATTGCTTATTAGTGAAGGGGAGCAACATACCACCCCAAAATACGGCCCTTTGACATATGGTTATTTTAAGCTGGTCATTTTTGAGAAACAGCAGACACAGGAAAAGCTCTGAAACATGAGTAGATGTTCCCCTTTAGTAAGAGACAAGTCCATTTATAAGGGAAATCTCCATTTGTAAGGATGTCTCCCTCTAAGTACTGGTCTAAATCTCTAGAAACTGTTTACCACAGAGAAGACAAGGACTTAAATCTGCATAACAACCTTATCCTTGTTTACTGTGCTTTTCCTGGTCACCTCCCACAACTGGCCTCCCCGCCCCCCAACATCTTCTTTTGTCTTTAATTGGAGATGTTACTTAAGGTGGCAGCTTGGTACATTTCCGGGAGTTAGTTTCCCTGGGTCTCTCCCCTGTATACTGTAGGTATACATGTTGTTAAACTTGTTTGTTTTTCTCTTGTTATTCTGTCTTTTTATCACAGGAAGGTCTCAGCCAAGAACCTAGAAGGGTGGAGGGAAAATTATTTTTCCTCCACCACATTAGCAAAAAAAAAAAAAAAAAGATTAAAATTTCTTAAACATTGGCTAGATTCCCAGCAAGTAATATATAGAATCCTAAAAGGAGACACTCAGGAGAATCAGCAAGCCAATTAAGAATATTTCAAAATGAAGTTTTAAAAAAAAAAAGCTGTGTTAGAACATAACATGAATATTTGAGTATGGAGAATTCTCATACAACTGTAGTAATTTAAGAAACTAACTTTATGGGTATTCTGAAACATACAGAACACATCACTTGCAAAGTTGTCTTTTATGCTCATAATTCCTCTTGGAATGGCTTGAGAAAGCAGTTATGAAATTTCCAACTGGGATCCCCATGGCTCCAGCAGTTGTTCCTGGGAACAACTTTTGATTTTCCAGCTTAATGATGCTGATAGTATGATGAGGTATGATTCTTTTCCTCTCCTTGACACTTCAGAAAACATTTTTGCTCTTCTGGTGTATTTTTAAAAATTTTATCTTCTTATTTTTACAGCTTATCTTTCAGAAAAGAATTTTTGAGGCTTTTTTAAAACTAAAAACTGATATAATATTAAGGAGAATGTTATTAAAAGTAAAAAATAACTCCTCACAAATCACCATAGGAACAAAACAATCTAGTTCACCTTGTGAATTTTCTTTTTCTCTGTTTGTATTTATACAGACATATTTTATACAATCCTTCAGAATGCACATGAAATTTGCATATCTGCCCTTTTTACTTAACCTTCTATTGTAAATTTAAAAAATAATATAGTTAATATGTAGATTTATAGTGGACATTTTAAAATCCCTATTGTTAGACATTTTAGATGTTTGTAAATTTTGCTGTTCTAGATATGTTCAGTAGAAGCTCTTAAAGATCTGTAGCCAGCCCAGGTGGAGGGTGAGCTGGGATCCTGCATCCATGATATTCCTACTGAACTAACCCTATTCCTCACCTGCCTTTTTCCTCTATAAATATTTTAGAGATTGTCTTTTACATATTTGTGGTCATCCACAGTAATTTTTGTACAGGCCACTGCTACAGATCGTGGCCGTGTTAAATGTAAAATATTCACTATATTGTAGTGGTTTCCAAATTGGGCTCTGAAGACCTTCCCCAAGGCTTCCACTGGAGGGGGTGGGGTGAGTGTGGGGCTCTGAATTCCTACAACAGCTCTAACCAGAAGCAGTGCTGTTCTGCTGGGCCCCAGTATTAAACAAAAGTTTGAATACAATTGGACTAGATCAATGAGGTGCACTGTGGTAACACGTGCACACAAGTGGCATCACTGAAGTGTCTGAGGATTCAAAGGCCTCGGTGGTGAGTTAGAGTGCTCTCCACAGGGGCCAAACATGTCTCAGAGATGTGGGGCATCCACACTTGCCCTGAGTTGTAAAAGAGGGCATGCTCACTGGTACCTCATTTTTGCTTTCCTCCAAGCCATTCTCCAAAGTGCAGCCAGAGAAATCTTACTGAAGATAGGACACAACAGCTCTCAATAACAAGAGTCACAATATGCAAAGAACTAGTTCTAACCCCAAACTTCCTTCTGTAAATTTTGGAAAATCTCTTATAGAAAAGACAAGGAGAGGCTCTTGCTGCACCCACTTTACCAGACCTGAGCAGAGGATTTGGGTTAAAAAAAAAAGTCTACCTTAACCAGCTTGGTCAGAGGTCACGAGATCTCAGCTGCAGTCTCTCAACCAGCTCATCCTCAGTTATCAAAACTGTTGGGAGGGCTTCCCTGGTGGCGCAGTGGTTGAGAGTCTGCCTGCCAATGCAGGGGACATGGGTTCAAGCCCTGGTCTGGGAAGATCCCACGTGCCACGGAGCAGCTGGGCCCGTGAGCTACAAATACTGAGCTCTGCGCGTATGGAGCCTGTGCTCTGCAGCAAGAGAGGCCGCGACAGTGAGAGGCCCGCGCACCGCGATGAAGAATGGCCCCCGCTTGCCACAACTAGAGAAAGCCCTCGCACAGAAACGAAGACCCAACACAGCCAAAAATAAATAAATGAATAAATAAATTTAAAAAAAAAAAAAAAATGTAGGTTTTAAAAAAAAAAAAAAAAAAAAAAAACTGTTGGGAGGAAATGGTTTCTCTCTTCTAACTTGGGCCAATTGGTTGGGGACCTACAAATAAACAGATTAACAGGAGAAGAAACAAATTTTACTTACATGGGCTTGTAAGTAAAGTTACAAAATTTACTTACAAATTACTAATGCTCAATAATTAGTAATTCGAGGGGAGGAGCCAGAGATAAAGGTTTGTAAATCAATTTACCGAAAGGGGGTGGTCGTTTAGGGCTTCAATGGGAAAGTATGGAAGGGTCTGTTAGGCTTTTGTTGATAACAGACAGCTGAATTCACACTTCCTGGTACTAAGGGTCAGTCTTTTCCCAATCAGGAAACTCCCTTGGAGGCGGAGCAGTTATTGGCAGCTGTATTTGGGCGAGGCTTTGCTTAAGTTTAAATAACATTTTCTGTGGCTTCTATTGCCCAGATGTTTTCCGTTTAAAGTAATTTTCAAACCACTTTGCCAGGCTATCCGTCCCTTCAGTATTTAGAATTCATAAAAGTTACTGTTGAAAAGGAGAGTCACATATCTAAGTTGTTCCAAGAATACTTGAAAGTTCCCAACAACTGAATCAAGTAACAAAAAATTAATTTCCCTTTAATTACAACAAGGACATTGACAAAACTGGTTTATCTGTTTCAGAAGAATTAATTTGACTTTGGAGAAAAAATATATCAGTCTCAAAACTGCATCTGTTCCAGTCAAGCGAATTCACTAACTCTTGTATCAACTCAGTATATTAGCATTTCATTTATAGGAGTATTGTGGGGCTTCCCTGGTGGCACAGTGGCTAAGAATCTGCCTTCCAATGCAGGCGACATGGGCTCGAGCCCTGGTCTGGGAAGATCCCACATGCCGTGGAGCAACTAAGCCCATGTGCCACAACTACTGAGCCTGTGCTCTAGAGCCCGCGAGCCACAACTACTAAGCCCACGTGCCTACAACTACTGAAGCCCGAGTGCCTAGAGCCTGTGCTCCGCAACAAAAGCCACCGCAATGAGAAGCCCATGCACCGCAGCGAAGAGTAGCCACTCTTGCTGTAACTACAGAAAGCCTGCGCCCAGCAACGAAGACCCAACACAGCCGAAAATAAATAAATTTTTTAAGAAAAGGAGTAAAAGGCGCTTCCCTGATGGCGCAGTGGTTGAGAGTCCGCCTGCCGATGCAGGGGACACGGGTACGTGCCCCGGTCCGGGAAGATCCCACATGCCGCGGAGCGGCTGGGCGCGTGAGCCATCGCTGCTGAGCCTGCCGTCCGGAGCCTGTGCTCCGCAACGGGAGAGGCCCCAACAGTGAGAGGCCCGCGTACCGTAAAAAAAAAAAAAAAAAAAGGAGTAAAAAAGGAGTATTGTGTAAAGCAAAAAGTAACTCAAATTTATCAATATCAATAAAGCATTCTTTCAAATTTTTTCTTGTATCCACATTTTGAGTGTCCAGTAGCCACATGTGACTAGTGGCTATCATACTGAACAGTGCAGTTCTAGACACACTAATCTTTTAGGCCATCTGATGCTCTAGAATCCTGTTGCCTCAAGGACTTCTTACATGTTCTTTATTCCTTCTGACAAATCCTCAACTTTCTGCTGGCCTAACTCTATCTCTTCCTTGACATCGGTTAAATGTTATAGTCTTACAGAGGCTCTCCCTTGCTCCCAAATCTAACTTGGGACTCTTGTTCCACTTTCTCAGATTATCCTGTACATTTTCCTCCTAACCCTTGCCACAGTTACAAATAGTGCTCTCAATATGCAGTTTGTCATATAATATCATCACACTGGAAGCTGTGTCTGTTTTATCACCAAATATCTTGTGCCTTGCATAGTGCTCAGCACGTACAGAAACTAAGTAAGTAGCTGTTCAACAAATAAATCAGAGGAAGAGAAGAGACTGGGTAATATAAAAGACCACAGAGAATATAAGGTCTCTGAGAAATCTGTCTCCTGCCCTGCAATATGAAGTTGCAAATCATATGATTTATGGAATTTTGTCACCCATGTATGTTGACAAGAGTGATATTGGAATGGATTTTGTTAATATGCTGAGGTGACTTGGGATAAATCAGGCGAAGTTGAAATGTAAAATGTGGTGATGACAATAAAACCACCACTTAATTACTCACTTCGGTACGCGGGCCTCTCACTGTCGTGGCCTCTCCCGTTGTGGAGCACAGGCTCCGGACGCGCAGGCTCAGCGGCCATGGCTTACGAGCCCAGCCGCTCCGCAGCATGTGGGATCCTCCCGGACCTGGGCACGAACCCATGTCCCCTGCATCGGCAGGCGTACTCTCAACCACTGCGCCACCAGGGAAGCCCTAATTACTCTCTTATTTCATGCCTTGAGAATGAAGGATACAGATTAGCTCATCTACAGAAACGTTCCATGATCTTTGCCTGATCTCTTTGACATGACTTAAGGGAATGCATGGGGAGGAAAAAGCTTTCCTCCACCCTCTTAAGGTCCCCCGCTGGGTCTGAAATTAGACTGCCAAAGATAAACAGGAGAAAAACATAAATTTATTTAAGTTTTAACTTTCCTCGGAGGCTTCACAAGGAAATTAAGACTCAAAGAAGGTTAAACCTGAGTATTTTTATGCTAGGTTTGATGAAGACTGGAAAGTCATAGAAAGATATGAGAAGACAAAGAGCATGAGCTAAGTGTAGTAAACTGGGCAAAACTTAGCAAGGCCTGTTCATTCAGATTACTCTTTGTGTCCATTTGTCTTCAGAGATAAAGATGCTCCTTTCCTTTGGGTATAGGGAGGGCACCTCTTATGTGGGGTTTTTATGATCTGCTTCAGGAGACGGTCAGAAAGTTCTGACACGTGTCAATTCTCATATTCCCTCAGCTTAAAATATTCAATATGCCAAAGTGCCATATTTTGGGGTAGCATGTTCTGAACTCCATCAGAAAACAAAGTAGAAATAAATTATAGTCTTACAGTGATAATAAGAAACCAAAAAGCATTTGTTATTCAGTTGTAACAAAAACAGAAAAGCATACATTTTCATAAGTTGTCACAATGTGAATACACCCATGTAACCACAGCCAAGTCAAGAAATAGAACATTAAAAATATCATCAAGAAAGTGAAAAGACAACCCACAGAATGATAAAAATATTTGCAAGTCATTTATCTGGTAAGGAACTTGTATCTAGAATATATAAAGACTGCATATGACTAAATAATAAAAAGACAGCACAATTAAAATATGGGCAAAGGATTTGAGTAGACGTTTCTCCAAAGAAGATATATAAGTGGCCAATAAGCACATAAAAGATACTCAACATCATTAGTCATTAGGGAAGTGCAAATCAAAGCACAATGAAGGGCTTCCCTGGTGGCACAGCGGTTGAGAGTACACCTGCCGATGCAGGGGACACGGGTTCGTGCCCCGGTCTGGGAAGAGCCCACATGCCGTGGAGCGGCTGGGCCCGTGAGCCATGGCCGTTGAGCCTGCGCGTCCGGAGCCTGTGCTCCGCAACGGGAGAGGCCACGACAGTGAGAGGCCCGTGTACTGCAAAAACACCCCAAAAAACAAAAAACCACAATGAAATACTGCTTCACTCCCACTATGATGGCTATAATCAAAAAAGTGGACATTAACAAGTGTTGGTGAGGATGTGGAGAAATTGTAACCTTCATATATTGCTGGTGGGAATGTAAAATGGTGTAGCCACTTTGGAAAAAAGTTTGAGAGTTCCTCAGAAAGTTAAACATAAGTTACTGTACAGCTCAGCAATTCTGTTCCTAGGTATTGATCCAGTGAAAACACATGTCCACACAAAAAAGTTGTACATGAATGTTCATAGTGGCATTATTAATAATCAATAAGTGGAAACATTCCAAATGTCTATTATCTGATGATCGGACAAATAAAATATGGTATATGCATAGAATAGAATATTATTCAGCAATAAAAAGAAACAAAGTGCTTTAACAATCTTGACAACATTATGCTAAATGGAGGAAGCCAGTCACAAAAGATCACATACCATGTGATTCCATTTATATGAAATGTCCAGAATAGGAAAATTCCTAGAGATACAAAGTAGGTTAGTGGTTGCCTAGAGCTGGGTGGGGAGGGGTGTTTGGGAATGACAGCTAATAGGTACCAGATTTCTTTTAGTGGGGAAGAAAATATTTGAAAGTGAAATTGTGGTGATGGTTGCACAACCCATGAATATGCTACAAAAACACACTGAATTATACACTTGACATATGTGAATTGTATGGTATATGAATTATATCTCAATAAAGCTGTTAAATGAGAAGAAAAAAGAAATAGAACATTATCAACACACAGGAAGCTTCTCTGTCTTACATTAAGTTCCCTGGAAACAGAACCTGAGATGGTGATTCTTTCTTTCTTTCTTTTTTTTTTTTAAGTTATTTATTTATTTATTTAGGCTGGGTGTGTCTTTGTTGCTGTGCGCAGGCTTTCTCTAGTTGCGGCGAGCGGGGGCTACCCTTCGTTGTGGTGCCCAGGCTTCCCATTGCAGTGGCTTCTCTTGTTGCGGAGCATGGGCTCTAGGCGCGCGGGCTTCAGTAGTTGTGGCGTGTGGCTACAGTAGTTATGGCTCACAGGCTCTAGAGCACGGGCGCAGTAGTTATGGCACACGGGCTCAGTTGCTTTGCGGCTTCTGGGATCTTCCTGGACCAGGGATCGAACCCGTGTCCCCTGAATTGGCAGGCAAATTCTTAACCACTGCGCCACCAGGGAAGCCCAAAATGGTGATTCTTGTGCAAGTGATTTCCTGAGGGAGCACTCTTAGGAGGAGTTGACTTTGGAAAGCAGGAAAAAGCTAAATGTGGTCTCAGCTGAGAACCAGCCTCAGCCTGATCCAATGAGGAGTTCTGCAACATGAATAGTACCACAGTGTGGTCCCATATGGAAGCAAGGGAGTTGGTTTTTTTTAATATCCTTGTCAGTCAACAGACAGTCCTTGGCTGTGAGCTGTGTGTGTGTGACTTCCTGCATAAGTCAGCTTTCTTTTGACCAAAACCCATTCTAAAAGGGGGCAGCTGTGATCTATTAGCAGCTGATAATCACAACAGCTGGAGGATGATGCCCCAGCCAGTGCTGAGGATCTGGGCAGGGCAGCAACAGTGACCACTACATCCCCTCATGTTCCCTCCCATTATTATAATCTTGATACTTTGCAATTTTTCCCTTCAGCTAGATTGTCACTTCAGCACACAATTTATGAGCAATCTGATTTATCTCAGTGTTTTACCTCTTAGAAAACTGTGCTTACACACCGGGGCTATTACGTGCCTGTTCTATGTCAAACAATGTGTTAGATAAACTCCAGTCTTCTATGAAAATGAATAGCACAGGCCTATTTACTTAGCATCAACATAAGTGATTTCAGACATTATTTCCTCTAAGAAAACCAAGAGAGCCATAAAAACAGAGACCATGAAGGTAGGAAAGAAAAAAAGAACTTTCTCATAGAAGAATACTGACAGCATGTCTCCCACTTCCCTCATCAATGTCCCTGATGACAGTATTTCTGTGGCAATAGGAATATTCACCAGGAAACTTGGGCTTATGAGAAGCCAAGAGGGTTTTTGATGCTGAACTGGCCAATGTCCCTGAGCTCATGAATAAGCCCCAAGAAAGAACTGGCTCCAGGAAAGTTGAAAAAAGAAAAATAAAAGTTTCATTTAAGCTTAAGAAGAAAACCAAGGTTAGAGTGTGTATGAGTTTTCTACTGCTGCATAACAAAGTACCATGGACACAGTGACTTAACCCACATTTATTAACTCACGATTTCTGTGGGTCAGTAGTCCAGGTCCTACTTAGCTGGGTCCTTTGCTAAGAGTCTCACTAAGCTACAATCAAGGCATCAGCTAGCACTGCAATCTCATCTGGAGTTTGGAGTCCTCTTCCAAGCTCACGTATTGTTGGCAGAATTCAGGTCTTTGTGGTTGTAGGGCTGAAGCCCTCAGCTTCCTGTTGCCTGTCAGCTGGAGACTGCCTTCAGCTCCTAGGGGCCACCCACAGTTCCCTGCCACATGGCCCTCTCCATAGGCAGTTCACAACATGACTGCTTCTTCAAGGCCAGCGGGAGAGTCTCTCTCTCCAGTCCGCTGAGACGGAATCTTATGTAACATGAAGTAGTCATGAGAGTGACATTGTTACCGAATCCAAACTCCGTCTGCTTGCTGCACGACAGGCCAATAATCAGGAGACAAGGTGTTGAGGCAAGGAATAGCAACTTTATTCGGAAAGCCGGGCATCTGAGAAGATGGCAGACTAATATCCCAGAGTACCATCTTATTGGGGTCTGGATGCCACTTTCTTTTATAGAACAGAGAGGGGGAGGATGTGAGGAAATAAATTAAAAAGGCCATTAGTGTTGCAAAGTATCTCCTGGCTTGGCCAGCATCGGGGAGGGGATGTATTAATTTCTTTTTGCAGCCATTCACATGTGGACAGGGTCAGAATGTCTCCCTGTGAGCTGAACAAAGGCACTTTAGTTTAGCATTCAGGCAGAGGGGCAGGGTTCCCAGAGGCAGGCCATAATGTATGCTTACAGCGATAGATAGCATCCTTTTAGTGACTATAGTAACGTAGTGAGTATAGTAACAAAAGCAACGAAAAGCAAAGGTTAAAGTAAAAGAAACAGATCCAACTCTTCCCTATTACAACATCCCAGCACAGTTGCTATGTTCAGTTGGTTAGAAGCAAGCGACAGTTCCCACTCTCACTCAATGAGGGGGTTATTACAGTTATTATTACAGTCAGTTATTACAAGGGTGTGACTCATTGGGAGTCACCTTAGGATGTGTTGGACACAGATAAAACCTATTGTTAAGTTTCTTCAGTTGATTTAAATTTGCTCTATGTATCTATCTTAAAAATAGTTTAATCATTATATTTTGCTTTTAAAATAAAAAAGGTGGTTTTTTTTGTAAAAATAATTGAATATGGCTTCTTATCTCACTCTGAATATCCATGGGCTACAGGGAGGTCCTACATGGTCTAGCTTCCTGATTATCAGGTAACAGCATGCTGTCCGGGAGGAAGAAGTTTTCCTCCACCCTTCTGGGTTCTTCTGGCTGGTCTAAGAATTAACTTGACATGAGACAAATTAAGAGGAGAAAATTAAACAAAAGTGTAATAACATGTATATATGGGAGAGACCCAGAAAAACTGAGTCACTCACCCAAAAGGCCGAAACCCTCATCTTAAATACCATCTTCAACTGAAGGCAAAAGAGAATGTTGGGGTTAAGGGTTTGGGACACCAAAGGGGAGGAAGGCAATTGACATGGAGATGGAAAAGCAAATGTTTGGTAGACAAATGTTTGCTGGGCCAGTGAGACACAGAGAGGAATTTTAACAAACAGACTTGGCTAGGTTCCACCCTGTCTACATGCCTGGTGCATACCATAGTTATGTATGGTGACAGCTCCCTTCCTGCAACAGGTCCTCCATCTACATTCTTTAGGCAGCTAGAGGGAAGGTCAAGGTTCTTCCTGAGTCTTTTGAGCCTTGACTGTTTTCAGCTCAAAATAATATGCATGCCAAAGAGACTTTTTGGAGTGGCAAATTTTGCTCCCCTACAATGCCATGGTTCCAGGCACATATTAGGTACTCAATAAATATAGGTTGACTAAATAAACAAACACATGAAAAGGAGTATTTTCCATGCATACAGCATACACCTGGTTTTTTTTTAATACCAAAGAGCAATATCCTAAGTATGTGCTTTCAGCCCAGCTTCCCTGCTTATGGAGAAACCAGGAGGAAACCAGTAGCCTTTTGAGTGCAAAAATGACAGTAGTATTAAAAGTTATATCTTGGCTATAGTTTGTGGCACGCACAATGGGATTCAAGGTCAGCTACACACTCTTCTAAAAAGATTAAGTAATACTGGGTTTGCAAAACCATAGGCAATATAAGTGCCCAGAGTGTTACATCTCTGAGTCACCATTTCTTGGATTAAGAGCCCTGTATGGTTTGTATCAGGTTGATCACTGATGGAACGTTATGTGCACATATGAGTACAGTCCTACTGGGGCCAACCCAAAGCAGAGATGAGTTTCTTAGGCCAGTGAGTACATTTCCAAGTTATTACTCAAGGCAAAACATATTTGAAGTCAATTTCCAGCTCTTAGGGAAAAGATAGCCAGCATAAATGAGAGAAAAATGTATTTTATCTTAAAGTATCATCTGACTCCTCCAGTGACAATAGCCAAGGGTTTTATTATTTGCAGTATCTCACTATGAGTGAAACAAAGTAATGGAGCATTCAATTATCTATTCTGGTGAGTTACTCCTTGATAAGAAGAAGTTATATGTCCATAATTATGGTGGTTAATTGTATGTGTCAATTTGACTGGGCCACAGGGTGCCCAGATATTTGGATAAACATTATTCTCGATGTATCTGCGATGGTATTTCTGGATGAGATTAACATTTTTTTTTTTAAACATCTTTATTGGGGTATAATTGCTTTACAATGGTGTGTTAGTTTCTGCTTTATAACAAAGTGAATCAGCTATACATATACATATGTTCCCATATGTCTTCCCTCTTGCATCTCCCTCCCTCCCACTCTCCCCATCCCCCCCCCCCCCCCCCAGGCTGTCACAAAGCACCGAGCTAATATCCCTGTGCCTTGCGGCTGCTTCCCCCAGCTATCTACCTTACTACGTTTGTTAGTGTGTATATGTCCATGACTCTCTCTCGCCCTGTCAAAACTCACTCTTCCTCCTCCCCATATCCTCAAGTCCGTTCTCCAGTAGGTCTGCGTCTTTATTCCTGTCTTACCCCTAGGTTCTTCATGACATTTTTTTTCCTTAAATTCCATATATATGTGTTAGCATACGGTATTTGTCTTTTTCTTTCTGACTTACTTCACTCTGTATGACAGACTCTAGGTCTATCCATCTCATTACAAATAGCTCAATTTCATTTCTTTTTAAGGCTGAGTAATATTCCATTGTGTATATGTGCCACATCTTCTTTATCCATTCATCCGATGATGGGCGCTTAGGTTGTTTCCATCTCCAGGCTATTGTAAATAGAGCTGCAATGAACATTTTGGTACATGACTCTTTTTTTTTTTTTTTTTTTGGTACATGACTCTTTTTGAATTTTGGTTTTCTCAGGGTATATGCCCAGTAGTGGGATTGCTGGGTCATATGGTAATTCTATTTGTAGTTTTTTAAGGAACCTCCATACTGTTCTCCATAGTGGCGAGATTAACATTTAAATTGGCAGACTGACTAAAGCAGATTGCACTCCCTAACATGGGTGGGCCTCATTCAATCAGTTGAAGGTCTGGAGAGAACAAAGAGGCTGACTTTCCCACAAGTAAGAGGGAACTCCTCCTGCCTGAGTGCTTTTAGCTGAGTGGTCTTTTCCAGACTCCAGACTCACTCTGAAATATCAGCTTTTTTGGGGTCTTGAATCTGTCAGCTTTCCAACTGGAGCTTACATCATCAGCTTTCCTGGTCCTCAGGTCTTTGGACTCAGACTGGAACTACACATTGGCTCTCCTGGTGTCCAGTTTTCTGACTACAGATCTTGAGGCTTCTCAACCTCCATAATCATATGATCACATGAATATATTTATGTAAATTATATATATAACTCCTATTGGTTCTGTTTCTCTGAAGATCCTTGACTAATACAATCATATAATGCTGGTAGGATTAATACAGCTTAAAGTGTGATAATGAATGTGTTTGGCAATTATTTACTTTTCCCAGGTTGCCTCCCTATAAAATCTTTCCCTACCTCCTAAATTCCATTCCAGTGGCTGTTTCAAACTTTATAGTTCCTCTCAGGTCCCCAAACTAATTTTGCTCAGTCTCGGACAATGAGCCAGGTCTCAGTTTCAATGAACTCCATGTCTTGGCCCACCTGGCATCCCTTGTCTCAAGGTCATAGTACGTGTCAGATAACCCTTTCCATACAGTCTGTGCTTGTGCTCTCACTCTCTCTCTTGTTATTTCAGGCCTAGGAAGGGGAGATTGGGACCGGTTGCTGAGTTCTGGGTTGCTACAGCATCCCTTGTATGATTTTCCTGCTCCTTAACTCACATCTTCATATACAGTCTCTCTTTTTTTTTAACTTTTTATTTTGAAAAAATTAAAGACTCACAAGAACTTGCAAAAATAGTACAGAGAGGTTCTGTGTACCTTCACCCAGCTTCCCCTGATGATAACATCTTACATATGTAAGGGGATCAAAATACACTGGTACAGGGCTTCCCTGGTGGCGCAGTGGTTGGGAGTCTGCCTGCCGATGCAGGAGACGCAGGTTTGTGCCCCGGTCCGGGAGGATCCCACATGCCGTGGAGTGGCTGGGCCCGTGAGCCATGGCCACTGGGCCTGTGTGTCCGGAGCCTGTGCTCCGCGATGGGAGAGGCCACAGTAGTGAGAGGACTGCGTACTGCAAAAAAAAAAACCCAAAAAACACTGGTACAATACTATTGACTAGACTATAGACCTTCCTCAGATTTTGTCAGTTTTCACGTTCACTCATGTGTTTGTGTGTAGTCTTATAAAATTTTATCACATGTAATCACCACCACAATCAAGATATGAATGAATCCATCTGTACACAATCTGTTTATTAAATTCTTCTCAAATTACCCAATTTGAGCATGCCTTCCTGTTTCCTGCCAGCATCCCTACTGATGGAACCTTAAAAGATTTTCAACATTCTGAGGGTGGAAAGGATCTGTCCTTCTGTTTCTGGATGAAGGCCAAGAAGGTAGCAAGCCTCTGAGAGAGAAGGGTGCAGTGTGGCAGCTGCAAAGTAAAAATGACAATTGGGCCCCTCTTGGCAAAGAATATCTGAGATAGTTTCCAGAGTGATATGCAAGATAATCTGAAGGTTTTATTTTATGGCAATTGTTCTCAAGGCTAACTGTGTATTAAAATCACCCAGAGACATTTTAAAAAATCAATCAATCAATCAAACAAACAATCAAACAAAACAAAAACAGAGACTTGGACTCCATCCCCAGAGGTTCTGATTCATTTTGTCCAAGGTGGAGTCTAAGGATTGAAACGTTTTACAAGTTCCTCAGGTGATTCTAATGTACAGCCAAGGTTGAGAACTCGTGTTTTATGACTTTGGGTTTTGCATCTTAATTAGAAAAGCCACTCCTACTCAAGATTATACTTTTAAAAAAGACAACTTGAACTTTCCTGTGTATTTGCTTTAATTTTTTATTAAATTAAAATCTTTAATACTTCTTAAATTTATTTTTGTTGTAGGGAGTGAGAAATAAATTTATTTTATTATTTTCCCCAGACAGGTATTTTGTTGTTCTAATATAATTTATTGAATAATCCATATTCTTGCTACTGATACAAAATGTTACTCCTATCATTTACTAAATCCTTGAATTATTTTACTCTATTTCTGCATTCTCTTTTTTTATATTGATCTTTCTATTAAGTGCCTGAATCAAACTGTTTTCATTATAGTCATTTTATCATGCTTTATTTTCTGATAGAAGTAGAAAGACGATATTCTTAAGTTAATACATCTTTAAATTGATTCCAATTCTTTGTGTTCTGCAGTGGAGGTCTAAAATTTTCTTCAATATAGATTCTCTACTACAAATAGGTTAAAAAAGATTTTTAAAAAATATCTCTATTGAGGTATAATTGCTTTACAATGGTGTGTTAGTTTCTGCTTTATAACAAAGTGAATCAGCTATACATATACATATATCCCCATATCTCCTCCCTCTTGTGTCTCCCTCCCACCCTCCCTATCCCACCCCTCTTGGTGGTCACAGAGCACCAAGTTGATCTCCCTCTGCTATGTAGCTACTTCCCACTAGCTATGTATTTTACATTTGGTAGTGTATATATGTCCATGCCACTCTCTCACTTCGTCCCAGCTTACCCTTCCCCCTCCCCGTGTCCTCAAGTCCGTAAAAAAGATTTTTAAATATTGAATCACTAAGTTGTATCAACTATACTTAAATTTCCTAAAAAAAGATTTTTAAAGAAGTGGACCAGCTCCCCATTTAACTAAAATTAATTTTGAGCCAGAGGCAAAAAAAAAAAAAAAAAAGCCTATGTAACTTACCCTTGAGCATAAATGAAGAAAATGAGTGTTTGACTTGTATAGTTTCTTAGAATAGAACATTTCTTTATTATCTGGCCTGATTAGCAAATGTGTGCTACTTTATCAAGAATTCTGGTATATCATACAGAGAGTAGTAATTTTCAAAACCTAAAACCTAATAAAATACTAAACATTAAACCAATAAATCAAAAAAAATTTTTTTTTGAAGACTCAAGCTACATGACACTATAATGGCATGATGCACTATAGATGTTAATGGGAAGTTTAGGTGAGAAAATGTCAGATAAAAATGACTTTTCAGAAAGCAGGGACTCCCCACAAAGACTCCGGATGAAAGTTGCTCATTTTTTACCAACTTTACTGAAAGATTAAAGTCCTAGAATAGAACTAGCCAGCCATGAGATACAGAGAAACTTGGATTGCTAAAATAAATGGTGGGATGAATCCATCTCAAGACCTAAATGCTCCAATATATTCTAAAGTTTTAAATATTCAGAACTGAGTGATCTGAATCAATCTGCAAGGAGTCCTTCCTTCATATCCAAAGCTGTACCAAAAGAATTTCTAGTCTAATTGTGTTTCAGCTAAAGGCTTTTAATCATTTAAATGGACATTATTTGTGATTTCACGAAGAGTTAACATTTTTAAGGTAAATGGTGAAAATTCTGGAATAGGAAGAAGGGAAACACCCACATAAACTTTAGAAATGCTGCTTGGATATGCACACGGAAATCAGTAGGAATATTATAAATTGTAAAGAAATAGCCATGACCGAGCAATGCTTTTTATGTAACATAGGAGAAATTGAAATATTCACAGCTACTCTGTGTGTGTGTGTGTGTGTGTGTGTGTGTATATGCATATATATGTACATTTATACCTAAGTATATGCAAGTATACAATGTCTGTAATTAGGTTAGAGCATTCTTTTCTTTGGGACATAAATAGGCAAGGATGAATCTAAGGGTAACATTTCTGGGACTACATCACTAGCAAATATTGGCCTACCTGAGTGTAGAAAGTTAATTTTAAACAACTTTTGTATTGAGTACTATTGAAGTCATATTGTTTTGTCTTCCCTTGACTTGTAAGCTACTTACTTACAAAAAGTAGGTTGGCTCATTGTATCTAAACATGTTTTCTTCAAAACAGGAGTGTCTTATCCTCATGGTAAATAAGACATGAGAGTAGCCGCCTCCTCCCACCCTCCAAGTGTGAGTTTATTTGAGGTTGGACTCTAAGTGGATTAGGTACATAGAGATGCTGGAAAAGTGTAGTCTCGGCATCCTGTTCCTCTGTGATTGGTTTTATCATCATTAAATTACTTTAGATGCAAAAAAAAAAAGAAAGGAGTAGCCCCTCCCCTGACCTTTAAAAAACACAGCTGTCTGTTTACTTTTGAATACCTTATTGCGGATTGCTGGAAACTGGTCATTGCTGGAAACTGGTCAGTGTGGTTTGGAAATCAAAGGCTGACCAGTGAGACCTTGCCATTGCTCTTGGACAATGCCTGTGTCCCACCAGCAGCTTCCTTTCTTCTTCTAAGACAGAATCAATCATTGTTCACACTTGCTTTCTGGTCAAACACAATCAACTGATTTTCCTCTGTGTGCCAGACAGTATCAGGAGAGTACCAGAGCGTTCCAACCAGCACACTTTTTTACATTCTATGTGAATAGCAGGGTAAATTCCTAGGAAGCGTTTAATTTAGCACTTTGACAGTATGTATTTGCATTTTGACCACAAAATAACTAAGCTATTTATAACTATGCAAATAGTATATAATTATGACTTGGTTTTACATTCTCAATACTATCATAACACTGAAAAATATTTATTATGATTACCTTTATGGATCAAGTCTTTTTATATTTCCAGTAAGCGGACAAAAATACCCTTTAGTATTTATAGCTGAGCATCTGTAAATCTGCTATTTATTTCTGCCAATTTGGGGTGGGGGGTGTCCATAAACCTAATATAATTTAAAGAGCTTTCCTCCTTTTAATTTTCTGCAGGGAAACCAGACTCAAGAGATGAAAGAATACAGGAAACATTTCTGTGGGGTCACACATAGGAATAAAAGTCATCTAAGTTTTCTTACTGTCAAACATTTTGTGTGGCTTGGAGGTGTTATAAACGTGAAATGGAAAGTTACTTTTTCTTCCTGTGCGTAAGAGCAGGACTACCTACATAATTTGTGAAAATGCAGGGGCCCTTGTTCAAAAATTATTAAGAATTTCAAGACAGCAACAACAGAACATTAAACCAATGGAGGGGAACAGAATTTGCCAACCCCAAATATGTCTCTTTGGCATAAGGATTATCTTCAACTGGTTATTTTCAGTAAACAGCAGACACAGTAGAAGCTCTGAAACCAAGTAGGAATTACCCTTTTGTAAGAGACATTTACAGTTATAAAGGAAATCTCCATTTGTAAGGGTGTCTCCTTCTCTGTACTGGGAGCAGAAAGATGACTCCAAATCTCTAGAAACTCTTATTGATGAGGAAGGCAGAGACTTAAATCTGTGTACAGCCTCATCCTTGTTTACTGTGCTTTGCCTGATAACCTCCCCAAACTGGTCTTCCCCATGCCAGCATCTTCTGTCTTTAGCTGGAGGGTTAGGGTTAGGGTTTAGGGTTAGGGTTAGGGTCATGGGTCTCTCCCACCTATACAGGAGGTATACTTGTTATAAAACTTCTGTTTGTTTTTCTCCTATTAATCTGTCTTTTATTACGAGTTGTGGGAAGGTGTCTCAGTCAAGAACCTGTAAGGGCAGAAGGAAAATTATATTTCCTCCCCTACATCAAGCATGGAGTCTGTTTTGTTTTTTTTTCAAATTGAAGTATAATTGATTTACAATATTGTGTTAGTTTCAGGTATAGAACATAGTGATTCAGGTTTTTTGCAGACTATATTCCATTATAGGTTATTACAAGATATTGGGTATAATTCCCTGTGCTCTACATTAAATCCTTGTTGCTTATCTATTTTATGTATACTGGTTTGTATCTGGTAATCCCATACCAAGCATCAAGTCCTTCTAAGCATAGGCATCTGTCTGACTGCACAGTTCTACAAATTATTATAAAAATGGGAATAATCCAGGAATGAAATGAATAGACTTTGATAAAAACTCATGGTTACAAGACTGTGAACAAAGACCAGTATTGTGTAGAATGATTTGTGAATATTTAACAGGCTTCTCAGACAGATAAAAGCACATCAAATACTTACCTTCAGAGGTGGGTCATAAGGCTGTAGTGAAATAAATGTAACAATAAAAACACTTGGAAATGGTAAAAGCAGGCGAGATATATATATATATATATATATTTTTTTTTTTTTTTTAAATCTTGGCAGTGGTCTTTTTTTAAAATGAATTAATTATTTTTTGGCCGTGTTAGGTCTTTGTTGCTGTGCGCGGGCTTTCTCTAGTTGCGGTGAGGGGGGGCTACTCTTCATTGTGGTGCGCGGGCTTCTCATTGTGGTGGCTTCTCTTGTTGTGGCTCATGGACTCTAGGCGCGTGGGCTTCAGTAGTTGTGGTACACGGCCTCAGTAGTTGAGGCTCGCAGGCTCTGGAGTGCCAGCTCAGTAGTTATGGCGCACGGGTTTAGTTGCTCTCCGGCATGTGGGATCTTCCCAGACCAGGGATCGAACCTGTGTCCCCTGCACAGGCAGGTGGATTCTTAACCACTGTGCCACCAGGGAAGTCCCGCAGGCTATATTTTTATATCATTTCGTAGTTCATTTGTATTCACATATGCTATTTAATTCTTACAATGAGGTGAAATAGGAAAGAAGAAATAAGTTGACCAAGAGTAACTAACTGCTTGCAGAACCAGGACTCATAAAGATCTCCTTATTCTATAGAGCACGGGTAGACAAACTATAGCTGTGTACCAGATCCAGCCTGCTGCCTGTTTTTATAAATATAGTTTTATTGAAACACAGTTGTGCTCATTTAGCTAAGTATTATCTGTGGCTGCTTTCACATTACAATGACAGATTTGAGTAGCTGTGATAGAAACCATGTGCCCACAAAGCCTAAAATATGTATTTTCTGGCCCTTTACAGAAAAAGTTTGCCAACTGCTATCATAGAGAACTATACCATAACTAAAACGTGGGATTCTGAACTTGGAAAATTGCTTCTTTATCCCAGAAGTTGTGCTTTTGCATTCAAGCTGAATATACTTTTTGTTTCTAAGTATGAGTACTTTATAATTAGCAGGTGCCTATTGATGGACATTTAAGTTTTTGCCAATTTTTTAAATTGTAAATGATGCTATAGTAACTATTCTTAAACAGCAACTTTTTTTTAATTCAATCATTTATTCAACAATATGTAGGTTAAAGTTTTCTTTCAAATCATGAAGGATTACCTCACCCTTCCCCCAATAAGTATTTATAGAACAACAACAAAAAAAAAAATCATGAAGGATTCACTTTTATAGGAATTGTCCTCCCACTGTAAACAACTAAAAAATAAGATAAAACATATAAAACAACTGTTTTCGGACATTCTATTTAGGCAGTACAAGAATGTGAACTCTGAGAGACAGAAAACAAAAGAGATGAGCCTTATGATTGGTCCAGATAACTGGCTGGAGTCAGTTTCCAGGACAGTCTGGGAACAGAGAACCCAAAGAGAGGATGGTAATCTTGCTGAATTGAGAAGCCTGAGCTTGGAGTTAAACAGCAACTTTTAACACTTGTTAGGTTCTTAATCCCCCCACAGGATGATTCCTGAAGAGGAATGTATGTGTCAGATAGCATGCGCTTTATCAACGTTGAGTAGTCTTGTACAGGTTGACAAAGTTGTACAGTTTGGCACAATTCTGCCAGATGGCCATAGAGAACAGTTTCACCAGGTTGCCCCACCAGCAGTGCACCAGGATCCCTGCGTCTCTGCATCCTGCCTTCCCCTGGCGTTATCCAGCTGCTTTATTGTTGCCAGTGATTGTCCAGCCATAGAGCATTGTTGTGTTGATTTGCATTTCTCTTCATGGATTTATATATCTAAATGGATTTACATATCTCTTCATGTTATTTGTTGGCCCTTTGGCTTTTGATTTTCTGTAAATTGCCTATGTACCATTAAGCTTGCTGCCATTTTCTAATTCATTTTTAGGAGTTTCTTGAAAATGTTGGCTATTCCTTCCTTGTCGGTTTTAGGCATTGCACATATCTTCTTCCAGTTTGTCATTTGTTCATTGATGTTGTTCATGCTGTTCTTCATTGCACAGGTTCCCTTAAATCAAATTAATCACACTGCTTTGTCTTATGGTTTATGCTTGTGAAGTCTTATTTAAGGAGCTCTCCACTCCTAATTTGCAAAGATATCCTCTTACTTTTTCATCTATTAAGTTTGTAGTTTAACATTTCATATTTGTGTATTAGTGTGTATATTAGTACAGCTTTATCTTCTTCATTAGTGAGCCATTTTTCCCCCAATGTCATCTATTAAACAACTTTTCTTTTCCCATTTACATGTGGTTCCATCTTTATGGTATATTGTCTTTATACATGCCTCTGTGGAATATTAAGTTCCATCCTTAGCCCATTTTCCTTCTCATTCTGAAATTTCTACCTTAGAAATCTTAACTTTGCCCCTGCACCCTTTAGTATCCTGATGCCTTGTACATTTGTACCTCCAACCTTGATCCTTCCTTCAAGTTTCAAACTTGTGTATATACCCTGCCTTCTGGCTATCTCCCCTACAGGTACCACAAACTCAAAGTATTATAAAATAAACTCATTATCATCTGTACTGCAAACCTGCTTCTGTATTCTCTGTTTCAGTGGGTGGCGTCACCATCACCCATCACCCATTCCGGTTGACAGCCTTGATTCTTCCCTTGTCCTGATCCCCAACATCCCATTGTTAGGGAGGAAGAAAATTTCCTCTACCCTTCTAGTTTCTTCTGACTAGTCTAAGAATTAACTTGACGTGAGACAGATTAACAGGAGAAAATCACACAGAGTTTAATAACATGTGTACATGGGAGAGACCCAGGAAAACCGAGTCACTCGCCAAAATGGCCAAAACCTTTACTTTAAGTACCATCTTCAGCTGAAGACAAAAGAGGATGTTGGTGGTGAGGGTGTGAGACTTCCAAGGGGAAGAAGGCAATTCACATGGAGATGGGAAAGCAAATGTTTTGTAAGTAAATGTTTGCTGGGCCCTGCGGAGACAATGGGACACAGAGTGGACTCTGATCTCTGAGTTTCCCCCACCACACCTAGTCCATATTCTTCGCAGATATGTCTGGTGATAGCTCTATTCCTGTAACAGGCTCTCTGTCTAAATTTCTTGGGCAGTTAGTGGGAAGGTCAAAGTTTCTTCTTGAGTCTTTTGGGCTATGATTGATTTCAGCTTGAAATAATATGCACGCCAAAGAGACATTTTGGAGTGGCAAGTTTTGCTCCCCCACACCATGAATCACCACATCCTGCTGTTTTTATTTCTTGATTCCACATTTTTCTCTCTAAATCTGTGATGGCTGCCCTAATCAGGCCCTGATCATCTTTTGCCTGGATTACAAATGCATCCTAATTAACCTCCCTTCTCCAATCTAACCTTTATTCTGCTTGCCAGATGAATCATTCTAAGAGGAAATTGGGGCCATGCCACTCCCCTGCTCAAAGCCTTAAATGGCTCCATGTAAACAGCAAGGCTCTTGGAGGCTCCCTCGGGAGGTGGAGGCCTGGGTAGAATGGGGATAGCAGCAGCACTGGGGGGAAATCTGGTCAGGCACCCGGCACCTGGGATGGGGAACCGCTCAGCAGGGCCCCCATATCTAGGATAGGCCCCACCCTGCCCACCACACCAACATGGTGCAATAAAGTTTCAAGTAGTAAGCCAGTGTCAGGTAGGAGATCTGGGGGCTGGCACACAATTACAATTGTGTTAATTTCTACTGTACAGCAAAGTGATTCAGCCATACATATACCTATATATTCTTTTCCATTATGGTTTATTGCAGGATAGTGAAGATACTTCTCCGTGCTATACAGTAGGACATTACTGCTCATCTATGCCTTACATTTTGTACCCCAACAACATCAAATTGTTTATAGTTTTCTCCACATGCCATTGCACTGAATTTTACTTCTATGTCTTTATTCCACCTGTTCTCTGGAGTGAAGCCTCCTCCCTCTCCTTTGCCTATCAATGCTTCATGATCTCTTAGAAACCTTCTCTAACCAACCTCTTCCTCCAGCTGGCTCTAGGGTCTCCTTTGGCCTCCTGCTGCTTCCTGAACATACCTCGATCATTAACTTACTGCCTGTAATAGCAACTATGGTGTATATATCTACTTATAAAATACAATGGAATCCCCACAGGCAATACCTTAGCTCTGACTTTTCTCATTTCTGAACTTTATTATTTCATGGTTTTCTAATTTTTCCTCCTATCTCCAGTTTCAGTTTTCATTTTCAATTTATACCCCATAGTGAATTGAATAGTCTCCCCCTAAAATTCGTGTCTAGTGGGAGCCTCAGAACATGACCTTATTTGGAAATAGGGTTAAGGATCATGCAGTGATATCGTACTAGATTGGAAATGGACCTTAAGTCTAATGACTGGTGTGATTATAAGAAGAGGAGAGGACACAGAATCACAGAGGTAAAGCTGATAGAAGAAAGAGGCAGAAATTGGAGTGCTGTGTCTACAAGGTGCACAAGGAACCCCCAGGAGCATGGAAGGATTCCCTCCTAAAGCCTATGGAGTGGGTGTGGCCCTGCTGGCACCTTGGTTTTGGACTTGTGGCCTCAAGAACTCTGAGAGAGAAATTCACAGAAAGATAGACAAAATGAAAAGGCAGAGGACTATGTACCAGACGAAGGAACAAGATAAACCCCAGAAAAACAACTGAATGAAGTGGACATAGGCAACCTTCCAGAAAAAGAATTCAGAATAATGATAGTGAAGATGATCCATGACCTTGGAAAAAGAATGGAGGCAAAGATCGAGAAGATGCAAGAAATGTTTAACAAAGACCTAGAAGAATTAAAGAACAAACAAACATAGATGAACAATACAATAACTGAAATGAAAAATACACTAGAAGGAATCAATAGCAGAATAACTGAGGCAGAAGAACGGATAAGTGACCTGGAAGACAGAATGATAGAATTCACTGCCATGGAACAGAATAAAGAAAAAACAATGAAAAGAAATGAAGACAATCTAAGAGACCTCTGGGACAACATTAAAGGCAACAACATTCGCATTATAGGGGTCCCAGAAGGAGAAGAGAGAGAGAAAGGACCCGAGAAAATATTTGAAGAGATTATAGTCGAAAACTTCCCTAAAATGGGAAGAGAAACAGCCATGCAAGTCCAGGAAGCACAGAGAGTCCCAGGCAGGATAAACCCAAGGAGAAACACGCTGAGACACATAGTAATCAAACTGACAAAAATTAAAGCCAAAGACAAATTATTGAAAGCAACAAGGGAAAAAAGACAAATAACATACAAGGGAACTCCCATAAGGTTAACAGCTGATTTCTCAGCAGCAACTCTACAAGCCAGAAGGGAGTGGTATGACATATTGAAAGTGATGAAAGGAAGAACCTACAACGAAGATTACTCTACCCAGCAAGGATCTCATTCAGATTTGACGGAGAAATCAAAAGCTTTACAGACAAGCAAAAGCTAAGAGAATTCAGCTCCACCAAACCAGCTCTACAACAAATGCTAAAGGAACTTCTCTAAGTGGGAAACACAAGAGAAGAAAAGGACCTACAAAAACAAACCCATAAAAAGTAAGAAAATGGTCATAAGAACATACATATTGATAATTACCTTAAACGTGAATGGATTAAATGCTCCAACCAAAAGACACAGGCTCGCTGAATGGATACAAAAACAAGACCCATATATATGCTGTCTATACAGGCTGAAAGCGAGGGGATGGAAAAGATATTACATGCAAATGGAAATCAAAAGAAAGCTGGAGTAGCAATAGTCATATCAGACAAAATTGACTTTAAAATAAAGAATGTTACAAGAGACAAGGGAGGATGCTACATAATGATCAAGGGATCAATCCAAGAAGGAGATAGACCAATTATAAATATATATGCACCCAACACAGGAGCACCTCAATACATAAGGCAACTGCTAACAGCTATAAAAGAGGAAATCAACAGTAACACAATAATAGTGGGGGAATTTAACACCTCATTTACACCAATGGACAGATCATCCAGACAGAAAATTAATAAGGAAACACAAGCTTTAAATGAAACAATAGACCAGGTAGATTTAATAGATATTTATGGGACATTCCATCCAAAAACAGCAGATTACACTTTCTTCTCAAGTGCACATGGAACATTCTCCAGGATAGATCACATCTTGGGTCACAAATCAAGCCTTGGTAAACTTAAGAAAATTGAAATTGTATGAAGCATGTTTTCCGACCACAATGCTATGAGATTAGAAATCAATTACAGGGAAAAAAATGTAAAAAACACAAACACACGGAGGCTGTTACTAAATAACCAAGAGATCACTGAAGAAATCAAACAGGAAATCAAAAATTACCTAGAGACAAATTACAACGAAAACACGATGATCTAAAACCTATGAGATGCAGCAAAGCGGTTCTAAGAGGGAAGTTTATAGCAATACAATCCTACCTCAAGAAACAAGAAAAATCTCAAACAATCTAACCTTACACCTAAAGGAACTAGAGAAACAACAAACAAAATGCAAAGTTAGTAGAAGGAAAGAAATCATAAAGATCAGAGCAGAATAAATGAAATAGAAACAAAGGAAGCAATAGCAAAGATCAATAAAACTAAAAGCTGGTTCTTTGAGAAGATAAACAAAATTGATAAACCTTTAGCCAGACTCATCAAGAAAAAGAGGGAGAGGACTCAAATCAATAAAATTAGAAATGAAAAAGGAGAAGTTACAATGGACATTGCAGAAATACAAGGCATCCTAAGAGATTACTACAGGCAACTCTATGCCAATAAAGTGGACAACCTGGAAGAAATGGACAAATTCTTAGAAAGGTATAACCTTCCAAGACTGAACCAGGAAGAAATAGAAAATAGGAACAGACCAATCACAAGTAATAAAATTGAAACTGTGATTAAAAATCTTCCAACAAACAAAAGTCCAAGACCACATGGCTTCACAGGTGAATTCTGTCAAACATTTAGAGAAGAGCTAACACCCGTCCTTCTCAAACTCTTCCAAAAAATTGCAGAGGAAGGAACACTCCCAAACTCATTCTACAAGGCCACCATCACCCTGATACCAAAACCAGACAGAGATACTACAAAAAAAGAGAAAATTACAGACCAATATCACTGATGAATATAGATGCAAAAATCCTGAAAAAAATACTAGCAAACAGAATCCAACAACACATTAAAAGGATCATACACCATGATCAAGTGGGATTTATCCCAGGGATGCAAGGATTCTTCAATATACGCAAATCAATCAATGTGATACACCATTTTAACAAATTGAAGAATAAAAACCACATGATCTTCTCAATAGATGCATAAAAAGCTTTTGACAAAATCCAACACCCACTTATGATAAAAATGCTCCAGAAAGTAGGCATAGAGGGAACCTACCTCAACATAATAAAGGCCATATATGACAAACCCACAGCAAACATCATTCTCAATGATGAAAAACTGAAAGCATTTCCTCTAAGATCAGGAACAAGACAAGGATGTCCACTCTCACCACTGTTATTCAACATAGTTTTGGAAGTCCTAGCCACGGCAATCAGAGAAAAAAAGAAATAAAAGGGATACAAATTGGAAAAGAAGAAGTAAAACTGTCACTGTTCGCAGATGACAGGATACTATACATAGGGAATCCTAAAGATGCCACCAGAAAACTACTAGAGCTAATAAATGAATTTGGTAAAGTTGCAGGATATAAAATTAATGCACATAAATCTCTTGCATTCCTATACACTAACAACGAAAGATCAGAAAGAGAAATTAGGAAACAATCCCATTCACCATTGCAACCAAAAGAATAAAATACCTAGGAATAAACCTACCTAAGGAGGTAAAAGACCTGTACTTAGAAAACTATAAGACACTGATGAAAGAAATCAATGACATAAACAGATGGAGAGATATACTATGTTCTTGGATTGGAAGAATCAATATTGTGAAAATGACTATACTACCCAAAGAAATCTACAGATTCAATGCAATCCCTATCAAATTACCAGTGGCATTTTTTACCGAACTGGAACCAAAAAAATCTCACAATTTGTATGGAAACACAAAACATCCCGAATAGCCAAAGCAGTCTTGAGGGAAAAAAACGGAGCTGGAGGAATCAGACTCCCTGACTTCAGACTATACTACAGGGCTACAGTCATCAAGACAGTATGGTACTGACACAAAAACAGAAATATTGATCAATGGAACAGGATAGAAAGCCCAGAGAAAAAACCCATGCACATATGGTCACCTTATATTTGATAAAGGAGGCAAGAATATACAGTGGAGAAAAGACAGCCTCTTCAATAAGTGGTGCTGGGAAAACTGGACAGCTACATGTAAAAGAATGAAATTAGAACACTCCCTAACACCATACACAAAAATAAACTCCAAATGGATTAAAGGCCTAAATGTAAGACCAGACACTGTAAAACTCTTAGAGGAAAACATAGGCAGAACAGTGTATGACATAAATCACAGCAAGATCTTTTTTGATCCACCTCCTAGAGTAATGGAAATAAAAACAAAAATAAACAAATGGGAGCTAATGAAACTTAAAAGCTCTTGCACAGCAAAGGAAACTACAAACAAGACTAAAAGACAACCATCAGAATGGGAGAAAATATTTACGAACGAATCAACGGACAAAGGATTAATCTCCAAAATATATAAACAGCTCATGCAGCTCAACCTAAAATCTAGTGTCTTCATTTAGTAGATTAGACTAGATTAGGAGAAGTGAAGTCAAATTTAGCTAAAAAGGTAGTTATTCTCCTGGTATTCATATACTAGTCTACAGGGAAAAAAATATCCAATTTGCTCTTAATACCTCCTTGCTTTAAAAGTTATTATAAAGCTAACCTTTCAATAATGTGAAATGAATCATCTCTTAGTTTATCCATTTGTTTTAGCAAACCACCCTAAAAATTAGAGGTTTAAAACAGCCATTATATATATATATATATATATATATTTTTTTTTTTTCAACCATTATATTTTGATGACGATTTTATGGGTCAGGAATTCAGAAAGGGCTTAGCTGGACAGCTTCTTTCTGCTCCTTGTGTCCTAGGCTGAGGCAGGAAAGGAGGAGGGGATGGGGAAGGGGGCAGGAGGGTAGATAGTCCACTTCCAGGAGTGCTTCTTCACGCACATATCTGGCGCCTTTGGTTTCATTGGACTCTTTCTCCATGTAGTGTCTCATGCTCATTATCAGAGCATGATGGGCTCAGGGTGGGCATACTTCTTAAATGGCAGCTGGCTTCCAAGAGAGAAAGCAAGAGCTGCCAGGCCTCTTAAGGACATCATTTTTGCTGTATTCTGTTGGTAAAGCCGTTTCAGCCCAGCCCAGTTCCAGGGGGTGGCAAAATAGACTCTCCTTCTAGATAGGAAAGAATGTGTGTCCACTTTAAATTTGACACATCTGTCAGTTATTGTTTGGACATATGAGGCCTGAATCACATTTCTGGAGCCATCGTGAGTCCCTGATGAGAACTGCTTAGCTTATATCTGTTGGCTGTGTAAGTATCTTATTCTGCCTTAAGATCCACACAAATATAAGTTCACACAAATATCAAGCATTTAAAAAATAATAACTATGAAAGTTATATCGCCTTTTATTTGGGTGAAAATGCCAATGTTTTTATCTTGCAAAAACTGTTGTTGTTTTTTTCCTCGCCCAGTACACCAAAATATTCACTGGAAGAAGGCTAGAAAATAACTATTTAAATAGAAGTGTTGATTGAAGAATTATTGTGATAAAATCCTGCAAAAAGCAAAGTTCAGCACAAACCAGGTTCTTCTCGGTTAAAATATATATATTTTAACCCAGGGGTACCATGAGATGCTATGATAAGTCTGTTTCATCTATGAGTTATCTCAATATATACCTTAGGTCTGTTGCTAAGCCTTAGGAGTATTTTATATCATATACAATCAAGATAAAAGGGACTGTTTAATTTGGACATTTTGTACATCTCTGGGTAAAGTAAAGATTGCTTGTAACTAAGCAAGTCCCTGTTTACATCAGAACCTGGGAGACCGGGGGAGATCTACAATGCCTGCCTGTTGTTCTGATATTTAACATTTGGAATATTATTTAATATTAAAAAACATTTCTATTCCTCATTATTTTTTGCAATTTTCTGCAATCTCATTGTAGGCTCATTTCCTCCAGTTAGTCAAAGGCATTACAGCAGCATGGCTCAGTTTTAGGGATTATAGTCCACAGAGGGGAGAATAGGGTTAGAACTTTCAGCACCCAATTATAGATATATCAAGTTTATTTTTACTTTTGTTTTGTTTATTTTATAGTCCACTAAGCTTTAGTAAATCAGTATATGTTTCTACTACAGAGGAAAAGTAGGATTTTACAGAGGAAAACTAGGATAAAAGATATAATTTTTTCCTATCTTTTAATTTTTCCACCATATTTTTATTTAATTTAATGGATTTACTACCTTCAAAGTGAAGACATCCAACCAAGTTTAGGTTGAACTAAAGTTAATTTCATTTGCTAATTTCCTGAACACTTTCATGACATACCTTGAGGCAGTTGGAGAAATATAGAGATTTGAAAACTCAGAACTAAGAATCATTAAGTCTGCTTATTAGATAAAGCAGAGGTTCTATTAGAAAGTTTTATAGATCATTTGGCCTTCCTTGAAAACAGCAAATGGACACAGTCTGTTCCTCTGATGTCAGTCAGCTAATAGGCACATCTGTATGTCTCTGTCACAAATGGGACCGAGTAACAGGACAATACCAATATGTGTGTTGATGATGAATCAGGTCCAAGTAACAGGACAATACCAATATGTGTGTTGATGATGAATCAGCAGCGAGATAGTCAAAAACAAAGAATTGCATCTTTTGTAGAGGCTAAAGTTAGTTGTCTTGCATATTTGTGGTATAATATTAAGAAGGGACTTAGCAACAAAACGTCACATAGGGTAATTTTGGTAAAACATGAGGTACAAATAATCCCTTAAAAAAAAACAAGCAACACCTGCTGTTTATCAGTAGTAACATGAAATTATACATAGTTTTCTGTTGGGATTATTTGCTTATAATCAAATTAAATGTTCTCTTTAGAACCTTTGTGTTTTATGTGTGTTGATGGGAACTGAGGGTCCTTGGCAAGAAGGAGGGTCTACGGAAACAGCCCAAATGTAAAGGGAAAGGGGAAAGAAAGCTAGGGAAAAACAGAACCTAAGGAAGAAGTAGATGCATTTCTTTTCTTTTTTTTTTAAACATCGTTATTGGAGTATAGTTGCTTTACAATGGTGTGTTAGTTTCTGCTTTATAGGAAAGTGAATCAGCTATACATATACGTTAATCCCCATATCTCCTCCCTCTTGCATCTCCCTCCCACCCTCCCGATCCCATCGCTCTAGGTTGTTACAAAGCACTGAGCTGATCTCCCTGTGCTATGTGGCTGCTTCCGACCAGCTATCTATTTTACATTTGGTAGTGTATATATGTCCATACCACTCTCTCACTTCGTCCCAGCTTACCTTCCCCCTCCCTGTGTCCTCAAGTCCATTCTCTACGTCTGCAGCTTCATTCCTGTCCTGCCCCTACATTCTTCATAACCTTTTTTTTTTTTTTGATTCCATATATAGGTGTTAGCATACGGTATTTGTTTTTCTCTTTCTGACTTACTTCACTCTGTATGACAGACTCTAGGTCCATCCACCTCACTACAAAAACTCAATTTCGTTTCTTTTTATGGATGAGTAATATTCCATTGTATATACGTGCCACATCTTCATTATCCATTCATCTGTCGATGGACACTTAGGTTGCTTCCATGTCCTGGCTATTGTAAATAGAGCTGCAATGAACATTGTGGTACATGACTCTTTTTGAATTATGGTTTTCTCAGGGTATATGCCCAGTAGTAGGATTGCTGGGTCGTATGGTAGTTCTATTTTTAGTTTTTTAAGGAACCTCCATACTGTTCTCCACAGTGGCTGTATCAATTTACCTTCCCACCAACAGTGCAAGAGGGTTCCCTTTTCTCCACACCCTCTCCAGCATTTATTGTTTCTAGATTTTTTGATGATGGCCATTCTGAACAGTGTGAGGTGATACCTCATTGTAGTTTTGATTTGCATGTCTCTAATGAGTAGTGATGTTAAGCATCCTTTCATGTGTTTCTTGGCAATCTATATATCTTCTTTGGAGGAATGACTATTTAGGTCTTCTGCCCATTTTTGGATTGGGTTGATTTTTTTTTCATATTGAGCTGCATGAGCTGCTTGTAAATTTTGGAGATGAATTCTTTGTCAGTTGCTTCATTTGCAAATATTTTCTCCCATTCTGAGGTTTGTCTTTTCGTCTTGTTGATGGTTTCCTTTGCTGTGCAAAAGATTTGAAGTTTCATTAGGTCCCATTTTTTAATTTTTGTTTTTATTTCCATTTCTCTAGGAGGTGGGTCAGACAGGATCTTGCTGTGATTTATGTCATACAGTGTTCTGCCTTTGTTTTCCTCTAAGAGTTTTATAGTGTCTGGCCTTACATTTAGGTCTTTAATCCATTTGGAGTTTATTTTTGTGTATGGTGTTAGGGAGGGTTCTAATTTCATTCTTTTACATGTAGCTATCCAGTTTTCCCAGCACCACTTATTGAAGAGGCTGTCTTTTCTCCATTGTATATTCTTGCCTCCTTTATCAAAGATAAGGTGACCATATGTGCGTGGGTTGATCTCTGGGCTTTCTATCCTGTTCCATTGATCTATATTTCCATTTTTGTGCTAGTACCATACTGTCTTGATTAGTGTAGCTTTGTAGTATAGTCTGAAGTCAGGAGGCTTGATTCCTCCAGCTCCGTTTTTCTTTCTCAAGGTTGCTTTGGCTATTCGGGATGTTTTGTGTTTCCATACAAATTGTGAGATTGTTTTGTTCTAGTTCTGTGAAAAATGCAGTGGTAGTTTAATAGGGATTGCATTGAACCTGTAGATTGCTTTGGGTAGTATAGTCATTTTCACAATGTTGATTCTTCCAATCCAAGAACATGGTATACCTCTCCATGTGTTTGTATCATCTTTAATTTCTTTCATCAATGTCTTATAGTTTTCTGTATACAGGTATTTTGTCTCCTAAAGTAGGTTTATTCCTAGGTATTTTATTCTTTTTGTTGCAGTGGTAAATAGGAGTGTTTCCTTAACTTCTCCTTCAGAATTTTAATCATTACTGCATAGGAGCGAAAGAGATTTCTGTGCATTAATTTTGTATCCTGCTACTTCACCAGTTTCATTGACTAGCTCTAGTAGTTTTCTGGTAGCATCTTTAGGATTCTCTATATATAGTATCATGTCATCTGCAAACAGTAACAATTTTACTTCTTCTTTTCCAATTTGGTTTCCTTTTATTTCTTTTCTTCTCTGATTGCTCTGGCTAAAACTTCCAAAACTATGTTGAATAATAGTAGTGAGAGTGGGCAACCTTGTCTTGTTCCTGATCTTAGTGGAAATGGTTTCAGTTTTTCACCATTGAGAACGATGTTGGCTGTGGGTTTGTCATAATGGCCTTTATTATGTTGAGGAAAGTTCCCTCTATGCCTACTTTCTGGAGGGTTTTTATCATAGGTGGGTGTTGAATTTTGTCAAAAGCTTTATCTGCATCTATTGAGATGATCATATGGTTTTTCTCCTTGAATTTGTTAATATGGTTTATCACATTGATTGATTTGAGTATACTGAAGAATCCTTGCATTCCTGGAATAAACCCCAGTTGATCATGGTGTATGATCTTTTTAATGTGCTGTTGGATTCTGTTTGCTAGTATTTTGTTGAGGATTTTTGCATCCATGTTCATCAGTGATATTGGCTTGTAGTTTTCTTTCTTTGTGACATCTTTGTCTGGTTTTGGTATCAGGGTAATGGTGGACTCATAGAATGAATTTGGGAGTGTTCCTCCCTCTGTTATATTTTGGAAGAGCTTGAGAAGGAGAGGTGTTACCTCTTGTGTAAATTTTTGATAGAATTTGCTTGTGAAGCCATCTGGTCCTGGGCTTTTGTTTGTTGGAAGATTTTTAATCACAGTCTCAATTTCAGTGCTTGTGATTAGTCTGTTTATATTTTCTAATTCTTCCTTGTTCAGTCTTGGAAGGTTGTGCTTTTCTAAGAATTTGTCCATTTCTTCCAGGTTGTCCATTTAATTGGCATATAGTTGCTTGTAGTAGTCTCTCATGATCCTTTGTATTTCTGCAGTGTCAGTTGTTACTTCTCCTTTTTCATTTCTAATTCTATTGATTTGAGTCTTCTCCCTTTTCTTCTTGATGAGTCTGGCTAATGGTTTATCAATTTTGTTTATCTTCCCAAAGAACCAGTTTTTAGTTTTATTGATCTTTGCTATTGTTTCCTTCATTTCTTTTCCATTTATTTCTGTTCTGATCTTTATGATTTCTTTCCTTCTGCTAACTTTGGGGTTTTTTTGTTCTTCTTTCTCTAATTGCTTTAGTTGTAAGATTAGGTTGTTTAATTGAGATGTTCCTTGTTTCCTGAGGTAAGATTGTATTGCTCTAAACTTCCCTCTTAGAACTGCTTTTGCTGCATCCCATAGGTTTTTGGGTCGTCATGTTCTCATTGTCATTTGTTTCTAGGTATTATTTGATTTCCTCTTTGATTTCTTCAGTGATCTCTTGGTTATTTAGTAGTGTATTGTTTAGCCTCCATGTGTTTGTATTTTTTACAGATTTTTTTCCTGTAATTGTTATCTAGTCTCATAGCGTTGTTTTCGGAAAAGATACTTGATACGATTTCAATTTTCGTAAATTTACCAAGGCTTGATTTGTGACCCAAGATATGATCTATCCTGGAGAATGTTCCATGAGCACTTGAAAAGAAAGTGCATTCTGTTGTTTTTGGATGGAATGTCCTATAAATATCAATGAAGTCCATCTGATCTAATGTATCATTTAAAGCTTGTGTTTCCTTTTTTATTTTCATTTTGGATGATCTGTCCATTGGTGTAAGTGGGGTGTTAAAGCCCCCTACTATTTTGTTACTGTCGATTTCCCCTTTTATGGCTGTTAGCATTTGCGTTATGTATTGAGGTGCTCCTATGTTGGGTGCATAAATATTTACAATTGTAATATTTGCTTCTTGGATTGATCCCTTGATCATTATGTAGTGTCCTTCTTTGTCTCTTGTAATAACCTTTATTTTAAAGTCCATTTTGTCTGAGATGAGAATTGCTACTCCAGCTTTCTTTTGATTTCCATTTGCATGGAATATCTTTTTCCATCCCATCACTTTCAGTCTGTATGTGTCCCTAGGTCTGAAGTGGGTCTCCTGTAGATAGCATATATACAGGTCTTGTTTTTGTATCCATTCAGCCAGTCTATGTCTTTTGGTTGGAGCAGTTAATCCGTTTACATTTAAGGTAGTTATCGATATGTATGTTCCTATTCCCATTTTCTTAATTGTTTTGGGTGTGTTATGGTAGGTCTTTTCCTTCTCTTGTGTTTCCTGCCTAGAGAAGTTCCTTTAGCATTTGCTGTAAAGCTGGTTTGGTGGTGCTGAATTCTCTTAGCTTTTGCTTGTCTGTAAAGGTTTTAATTCCTCCATCAAATCTGAATTAGATCCTTGCTGGGTAGAGCAATCTTGGTTGTAGGTTTTTCTTTTTCATCACTTTAAATATGTCCTGCCAATCCCTTCTGGCTTGCATAGTTTCTGCTGAAAGATCAGCTGTTAACCTTATGGGGATTCCATTGTATGTTATTTGCTGCTTTCCCCTTGCGCTTTTAGTATTTTTTCTTTGTATTTAATTTTTGATAGTTTGATTAATATGTGTCTTGGCATGTTTCTCCTTGGATTTATCTTGTCAGGGACTCTTTGCGCTTCCTGGACTTGTTTGGCTATTTCCTTTCCCTTATTAGGGAAGTTTTCAACTATAATCTCTTCAAATATTTTTTCAGTCCCTTTCTTTTTCTATTCTTCTTCTGGGACCCCTATAATTTGAATGTTGGTGCATTTCATATTGTCCCAGAGGTCTCTGAGACTGTCCGCAATACTTTTCATTCTTTTTTCTTTATTCTGCTCTGCGGTAGTTATTTCCACTATTTTATCTTCCAGGTCACTTATCCGTTCTTCTGCCTCAGTTATTCTGCTATTGATTCCTTCTAGAGAATTTTTATTTTCATTTATTGTGGTGTTCATCTCTGTTTGTTTGCTCTTTAGTTCTTCTAGGTCTTTGATAAATGTTTCTTGTATTTTTCCATTTTATTTCCAAAATTTTGAATCATCTTCACTATCATTACTCTGAATTATTTTTCAGGTAGACTGCCTATTTCTTCTTCATTTGTTTAGTCTGCTGGGCTTTTACCTTGCTCCTTCATCTGCTGTGTATTTCTCTGTCTTCTTATTTTGCTTAACTTACTGTGTTTGGGGACTCCTTTTTTGCAGGCTGCAGGTTCTTAGTTCCTGTTATTTTTGGTGTCTGCCCCCAGTGGGTAACTTTGGTTCAGTGGGTTTTGTAGGCTTCCTGGTGGAGGGGACTGGTGCCTGTGTTCTGGTGGATGAGGCTGGATCTTGTCTTTCTGGTGGACGAGACCGCGTCTGGTGGTGTGTTTTGGGGTGTCTGTGACCTTATTATGATTTTAGACAGCCTCTCTGCTAATGGGTCGGGTTGTGTTCCTGTCTTGCTAGTTGTTTGGCAGAGGGTGTCCAGCACTGTAGCTTGCTGGTCGTTGAGTGGAGCTGGGTCTTAGCATTGAGATGGAGGTCTCTGGGAGAGCATTCGCTGTTTGATATTATATGGAGCCGGGAGGTCTCTGGTGGACCAAAGTCCTGAACTCAGCTCTCCCACCTTAGAAGCTCAGGCCTGACACCCACCCGGAGCACCAAGACCCTGTCAGCCACATGGCAAAGGTGTTGCGTGCAGTGCCAACTCTCTGGTTCCACGGAGTTAGATGCATTTCTAATAGGTTACAAGTCTGAAGAATGAATCTCCCTTAATTTGCTGATTGATACATTTTAAAATTAAGGTACCTGAAGAAGATTTTGGCCCTAAGGTAAGAATATCACATTGAAAGGTGTAGAAAACTTTTTTAACAGCAAAATCTGTGTTTTAGGAAAAAAAGAAACACTTGATAGAATGTAGCTAATATTTCTATAAACTTCCCATTTTGCTAGAATATTTTGCTTCTTTGATATAGCAATTAAATGTTAAATTTTATCTAGACAAAGTTCGTGGAACTGAGAATTATTTTGCTTTCTATCAACCTACTCTCCCCAATATTTTGTAACAGCTACACCTGTTAGAACCTATTTCACTGCATGAGGTGGAAGTGTTGGCTTTTAGCAGTGATCTGGGAAAAAAGGAATTGATGAAGAAAAGCAGTTGAAGTAACCACTGAAAAGGAAATAAAAGATAAATAGTAGCAGCAGAGCAACAGAACAACTCTGCAGGGTGTCTGAGGACACTTGCTTTTATAATACACAGTTAAGGGACTCACAGGAGCATCCAGCTCTGCAAGCCATTATGTGTCATTAAATCTGTTGCTTGGTAAAATGATGCCACAGTGACGTTTATGGAAAAAGGGGCCCTAAAAGGGAAACGACAAAATCTAGCTGGTATAGAAGGCAGAAATCTTCAGGAGGTAAAAATAGGAGGATCTGGCTAACGTGGCCAGACTCAGCCCACCAATCTCGTCCCTGTTGAGTTACTTAATGAGATATATACAATCCGGCAATTTTATGACTTCCACTACATAGTTTTTGTGGGATGTTATCCAAATAGGGATAATTCCCATTCCTGGGAAATAGTATCTCATGTGGGTGACTGGCCATTTTCAGTCAGTGCAATGAGTGGATCTCCCACCAGGAAAACTGAATTACTGTAGGGAGATAGCCCTCTTTACAGAATACTTGCACTCAGAAGCTTTTGTGTTCTTGAACTCTAAAGACACACGCTATCATACATGCCACTGCTGCTGGGCTAGAACCAAAGCAAATTAATTATGCCTTCCCCCAACACATGCCAGTTGCTACCCTTGGTGTAGTTTTGCTTTAGATTTGTGAGCAATGTTTTTGACTGATGGCCTTTTGAAACCCTATCTCCTTGCCTGAAGAGGAGCTGCTAATCTAGTCTTGCATTTGTTTCTCTATGTTATATCCTGTTTTTAAACATCTCAGGCCCTGTTCTACATGCTTTACAAATATTCGCCATTTAATCCTTATAAGGACCTCCAGGTGGGGTGTATCATTATCCCCATTTTACAGATGGGGAAACTAAAGCACAGAAAAGTTAAGTAACTCGCTCAAGGTCACACAATTAGTAAATCATGAAGCTGGGATTTGAACTCAGGAAGTCTAGTTCCAGAATCCGAGCCTGACCACTGTCCACTGCCCTTTACTTGTCTCTTCATTCCTTTCCTCTCTCTCTTTCATCACCACGCTTGATTGAGATGTTCTACCTTTATTATTTCAGCTAGAGCAATTTCATCAGCATGTTGTCTCTTGGCTTTTGGGCAGACTGGGAGGGTGGAGGTGAGATGTGAGAGTGTGGGGAGACAGGTGCACATTAAGTTGGAAGGCCTGGAAGAGCCACGGTCACCATGTAACAATTACAGCAGATTTCTCTTCAGTGTGGAGTCAGAGGCCTGGATTCAAATCCTAGTGCCACCACTAACTGACTCTGGGACCTTGCCTTTATTGCTTATGTCTTCATTTTACAGACTCCTTTTCTACAAATTGAAAATTGATTGTAGTGCTTACTCTGTAGGGTTGTCATGGGGATTGCAGGGGACAATCCTGGCACATAATAATTGCTCAGTAAACATTAGCTGGGATAGTGATTATTGTGATGGCTATATCAATTTTAGGCACGATTTGTTACATAAGATCCAAGCATCAGAGAATAGGTCATGTTTAGTTTTCAGCTGAGGCCACACTCAGACCAAATTTTCTAGAAAAAGTTGGCATCTGATGGTGGTTTATTGATAAGGGAAATGGAAGACATATGATCTTAGGAGAAAGACTACTCTGCTTCTATATTTTAATTGTGAAAGGTCTCCCTCTACCATGTTGAGTTGGGGAATAAGTAATAATATTTGAAATTGGCATTGCAAAATGAGTCTCAAAAATGCCTGACACACAGTAGGTACTCAACAAATATTACCTTCTACTTATGTCCTATAACCCACACCCCCTGCTTGTCACTCTTATTTCTCACATCCCCAATCCTTGGTTCTAGTCAAGCCACAGTCACTGCATTCTTGTTCTCACCCTATGCCTTTGCTCACCTTAATATTCCTGCGTGGAATGCCCTCAGTTCTTCTTTCCATGCTTCCAGCTCCTACACATGCTCTCCCTGAAGCATTTCTGATCCACACAAGCCTGCTTAGGGATGAAGGTGAATTGAGAGGAGGCACTGTGTAAGCAGGAACCGATTGTACAACCTTCCAGAGCCCCCGAGTTCAGTTGTCCTTCCAGAAAGAACAGATGACAAGACATCAACAGTGAACCCAGAGGAACTTAAAGCAGATTGACTCAAAAATAGATTGTGTCCTTCCCCTGAAGACTCTTTTTTTTTTTTTTTTTTTTGTGGTACGCGGGCCTCTCACTGTTGTGGCCTCTCCCGTTGTGGAGCACAGGCTCCGGACGCGCAGGCTCAGCGGCCATGGCTCACGGGCACAGCCGCTCCGCGGCATGTGGGATCTTCCCGGACCGGGGCACGAACCCGTGTCCCCTGCATCGGCAGGCGGACTCTCAACCACTGCGCCACCAGGGAAGCCCCCCCTGAAGACTCTTGACTATAGTTTTTCAGTGTCCTTCAGTCTTTAGAATCAGTGCCAGGGAAGAGAGGGGAGGGAGCTTAGAAGTAGACTGGGATTTGGTTCTAGTAGCAAATTTGATGATGGAGTCACAGGATGGTAGTACATTTACCATCTAGAATAAATTGATTGCCAGGGATTAGTCTGGAAGTCCAGAATCATAAATCACAGTAGGTTCTACAAAGAATACTTTTGCTCATGGGAAGTTTGAAGACTGTGAAACTGAAATTCCATTGCCTATTGCCAATCAAATACTTTTTAGATACAAAATTCGTTCAGAAAAATTATCTAAAACTTGGAAATAAGGCAAAAGGATGACTGTGTGTCCTTTCAGTGACATACAGGAGCTTCTCCTCACAGGCCCATCCAAGGATTATTTAACTCTAGAGGGAAACATACCTTTGTTTGATTTACTATTTGCTCTTGATTAGAGCTCAGCCTCCGAGAGGTTATATGATAACTTTAAACTTTTTTGGGGGGTCTGATTGAGATGTAAATAATTTCTGTCTAGTAAAATAGATAACCCCAAAGTTTACATTTTTGTTGCTCTGTAGGACACAATACTTTTATATCAAGTTTCATAATCTTATTCCTGCATTCCTTCTTTCAGTTCCTGTGTATACTCCATCTCTCACATTATCCTTTGAACCAGCTTTATTTTCTGATTAATGAGAGAAATAAGTCTGTGATACGTGCTCACTTTATATGAGTCACGTTTTTAACTTTTAAAATATTATACTTTGATAAACCCTCATTTGAAAGTTGAAATTTTTATGGAGAAGTAGTGAGGCCTTTGAGAAAGAATTTTAAAAATAAAACTTAATATGAAAGTCTTTTTCTTCTTTTAGCAAGTTTGGAAGAATTAGAGGTAAATAGCCGGAGCACCTAGTCACTAATGATAGAGAGTAGGTCCAGACAGTGCTGTTCTGAATGATGCAAATGTGATCATCAGAAAGATGTACTAAGACTGAGATATTACATGACAAAGAGCTGAACTGAGTGATTTGCCAGCCAGATGCCCGCCCCTCCCCGCCAACCCTTAGTTTGGGTTCATTTAACTTTAAAGTCTGTGTCAGTTTTGAATTTAAAATAAACTATTACTTGACAATTCCTCTAACCTAAAAGAAACCCAGGAAAATGGATTAAGATAAAAATGCTGTAGCTGTTTTATTTTGCTTTCAGTACAATTGGTAATTTTCAGCAATTCTCTTGATTCCTTTCATTGTTTGCCATGTATCCACAGGCATACGTAAAGGCCAAAAACTTACTTTGAGATACTACTTTCTTTTGCTTTGAGAGATTTGACAGTTTTCGGTCGTATCTTTCCTGGCAAGCCTTTGGAAGAAACATTAGTGTTCCCCATAATTGAGATATGTTGGAGTTTGGGGCCTAGGACCAGTATAATTTGGTGGTGGAAAGTTCAGGCTTGCTGTGTATACTGTCTAGGTTCAAATCCCAGCCCTACTATTCCCTAGATATACTCCAATTATTTAACCTCGCTAAGCCTCAGTTTCCTCACGTGTGAAGTGGGGACAGTAATAGGACTTACCAAACAGAGTCCTTCTGAGGTGCTCGGCATAGTGTCTGGCAAACAGTAAGCATTCAATTAGTGGGAGCTATTATTATTTTGAAGGTAGGGAACATGTAAATGTGCAAATGTTTCCCATTTATACGTGGCTCACATTTCGGGTATCTCTAACCATTTCCTCTCTTTCTCCTTCTTACCCAGTAGCACTGTAGTGAGAAATTAATAGGATTTTAATATTAATTTGTGTGTATCCAATAAAGTTTTTTTCCCTATTTTATTGGAAAGCAAAACAAAAAAATGAAAATCAGAAAAGTTAAATATTTCCTATTTCTGAAGGAGAGGATTGATTAAATTGCATTATTTCCCAGGAGTATATTCGTATTTTTTTCATTTGTGGACAACAAAGCTCCCTCAGCGTACTGCATTGGATTATTTGACTTTTTCTGCACCTTTAAGTCCAGTCATGGGCAGGAGGTCACGGCTCTCCCTTCATTCCTACAGCGGCAGTCTGGGTGTAACCTAATGCCGTAACATTCCATGAGACAGGAAAGAAACATCCACGTCAGTCATGATTTGAGCCGTGTTCCCATCCCTGGTTTCATCAAGTATGACAGCCTAATTATAAGGCTTCCTATACGAGTTACGTAGGCAGCCAAGATCCTCTGCCTGCTTTCTCCTTCTGATGTGTGTCTCTTGTCTTGTAATGAAGTTCTTTACTGGTGTGTTCTTCATAGAATATGTTTATATGAGACTAATCTTTCCAGGGTCTCTGCGTGATTTCACCCCAAATTTCCTAAAGTTGTCTAAGACAATCTACTTATAATGACAACTCCAGGGGCCATGGGTGGCATATAGTGGAGGAATTCTAAAGATGCTGGAGGAAGTGTTGGTGCTTAGTGTAAATGTTAACTGTGGTAAGATGAACAACTGGATGAGAGCGTTGAGGGCTGACAAGAATTCAGGTTAGAAGTCCTAGCTGGTTGGGGCAAGGAGTTTACTTAACTGCCAGCCCAACATGAGCCAGCAGTGTGATCCAGCTGGGGGCGCCTGAAGATGGAGCAGACCTGGTCTATGATTTTGTGTTTCCTCTAGTTGAAGCTTAGCAGTCGTCCACTTGGGCTGTTGTATGGAATTTTCTGGCATTAAAATAGAGGAGATAAAGGTGAAATGATCTTGAAGATCCCTTAGAACTGTAAGTTTGGATGCTGCTTTATTTTCTTTTTCTCAATTTTTTAAAAGTATAATTTACCTCTAATGAAACGTACAAATATTAAGTGTTTGATAGTGTTGATGAGTTTTGTTAAAGATATACACCCATGTTACTCCCTCCCGATTAAAGACATAGAACACTTCCATTACCCCATGAAGTTCTTTGTACTCCTCTACAGTCAATGTACCCTCTCCGTAGGTAATCACCATCCTGATTTCTATTAACACAGATTCTAGAACTTCATACAAAGGGAACCATATAGTATGCACTCATTTATATCTGGCTTGTTTCACGTAACATAATGTTTTTGAGATTCATCCATGTTGTGTGTATCAGTGGTTCATCCTGTTTTATTGCTGAGTTGTACTCCATCATGTGCATATACCACAATTTGTTTATTCAGTCTCCTGTTGATGGACGTTTGAGTTGTTGGCTACTTCGAATAAAGCAGAATAAATATTCTTGTACAGATCTTTCAGTGGACATATGGTTTTGTTCCTTTAGAGTAAATACCTAGGAATGGAACTGCTTGATCATAGGATAGTTGGATTTTCACTTTACAAGGAGCTGCCAAAAAGTTTTCCAAAGTAATTGTACCATTTAATGCTGCCAGCAGCCATGTATTGAGAGTTCCAAGTGCACCACAATCTGGCCACTCTGTTTTTCTTTTCATCATAGGCATTCATTTCCCTTGGGTGTGTTCCTAAGGAAACCATAGAGATGATCACTGTTACTAGCAAAGGTTCATTTGAAAGTTAGCCTAAGGTAATAGGAAAAACCAGAAAACAGCATGCATTGATCACATTGGACTTGACTTTTGATTAAGGATTAGCATAAATCATGTGATTTACAAATAATCATGGCTGGGGAAACATGCTTGTTAGTTTGTCATTTCCTCATAGCTCCTTATATGGCCAGAAAGCTCTCCTTTCTGGTGTTTTTATATTAAGAACTTTGACAGTCGTCCTGTCAGGACAGGACAGTTTGTCCTCTTATCAGGAGGAAAGTAGTAATTTGCTCATCCATCAAATTTTGAGGTACTTTTGGAAAAGGAATCCCTGGAAAAATGGTGGTTGGTGTTAGAGGCTCTAGGAATGAAAAAGCAGGGTTGGACAAAATATCATGGATCTAGTATATATGGAAGAAAATGTTGGGTAAGGTGGCTCTCTTTTTTCTTTTTTTCTTAATTTATTGAAGTATTGTTGACTTACAACATAGTTTCAGGTGTACAACATAGGGATCATAGTGGTTCAGTATTTTTATAGATTACAAACCATGCAAAGTTGCTTTAAAATATTGACTATATTCCCTGTGCTGTACATTACATCCCTATGATTTATTTATTTTATAGGGTGGCAGTTGGTACCTCTTAATCTCCTTCACCTTTTTGCCCCTCTCCCACCCATCTTCCCTGTGGTAATCACTAGTTTCTTCTCTGTGTCTGTGAGCCTGTTTCTGTTTTGTTATATTTGTCTGTTTGTTTTGTTTTTTAGATTCCACATATTAGTGAAAACACATAGCACACAAGGGTTCCCTTTTATCCACATTCTCACCAACACTTGTTATTTCTTGTATCTTTTACGATAGCCATTCTGACAGGTTTTAGGTGAGATCTCATTGTGGTTTTGATTTGCATTTTTTTGATTATTAGGGATGTTGTTATTGAGCGTTTTTTCTTGTGCTGGCCTTCTGTATGTCTTCTTTGGAAAAATGCCTCTTCAGGTCCTCTGCCCAGTTTTTTGGTTTTTTTTTTAATAAATTTATTTATTTACTTATTTTTGGCTGTGTTGGGTCTTCGTTCCTGAGTGCAGGCTTTCTCTAGTTGCAGTGAGTGGGGGCTACTCTTCGTGTGGTGTGCAGGCGTCTCATTGTGGTGGCTTCTCTTGTTGTGGGGCATGGGCTTTAGGCTTGTGGGCTTCAGTAGTTGTGGCACATGGGCTTAGTAGTTGTAGCTCACGGGCTCTAGAGCGCAGGCTCAGTAGTCGTGGCTCAAGGGCTTACTTGCTCCAAGGCATGTGGGATCTTCCCAGACAAGGGCTCGAACCCATGTCCCCTGCATTGGCAGGCGGATTCTTAACCACTGCACCACCAGGGAAGCCCCCCTCTGCCCAGTATTAATCTGGTTGTTTGGTTTCTTGATATTGAGTTCTATGAGTTCTTTATATATTTTGGATATTAACCCCTTATCTGACATATTATTTGCAAATATCTTCTCCCATTCAGTAGGTTGCCTTTCTATTTTGTTGATGGTTTCCTTTTTTTTTTTTACTGTGCCAAAGTTTTTTAGTTTGACTAGGTCCTATTTGTTTATTTTTGCTTTTGTTGTAGGGCAGCTCTCTTGTGAGTAAAGAAGTATTTTGCGTGGTAGATTAATAATGTGCCATCATTTACTAAATGGTTACAGTACGCCGGGCACTGGACTAAGTATTTTCATATATTCTTTTAATTTTTGCAACAACCTTACAAAATAGACATTAATTTCCCAGTATTATGGAAGAGAAAAGTGAAGTTCATAGAGGTTAAATAACTTACCCAAAGACACAACTATTACATAGTAGAGCTGTGTAATGGCTCTACTATTTGAACCTAACAGTGCCATGGCTGAGCTATACTTTGGTAAGAAAGTTGAACTGGATGGTCACATGGAAAAAAGTACGTGTGTGTGTGTGTGTGTGTGTGTGTGTGTGTGTGTGTGTGTGTGTGTTATAGGATGACCAGAGTCTTTCCAACATAAAAATAAATTTCACTAGGATAAAATTCCGTGGGAGAAATGGAATGGAAATATGAGATTAAGAAGGAAAAGAAATACTGTAAAATTTCTTTGTATATTATAAAAAAGAATGATGATAGGTATCAAATGGTATTTAGATTCTGTTGGATATATATTTTTTTAACATCTTTATTGGAGTATAATGGCTTTACAATGGTGTGTTAGTTTCTGCTTTATAACAAAGTGAATCAGCTATACATATACATATATCCCCATATCTCTTCCCTCTTGCATCTCCCTCCCTCCCACCCTTCCTATCCCACCCCTCTAGGTGGTCACAGAACACTGAGCTGATCTCCCCGTGCTATGTGGCTGCTTCCCACTAGCTACCTACCTTACGTTTGGTAGTGTATATATGTCCATGCCACTCTCTCACTTTGTCCCAGCTTACCCTTCCCCCTCCCCGTATCCTCAAGTCCATTCTCTAGTAGGTGTGCATGTTTATTCCCATCTTGCCCCTAGGTTCTTCATGACCATTTTTTTTTTTAGATTCCATACATATATGTGTTAGCATATGGTATTTATTTTTCTCTTTCTGACTTACTTCACTCTGTATGACAGTCTCTAGGTCCATCCACCTCACTACAAATAACTCTGTTTCGTTCCTTTTTATGGCTGAGTAATATTCCATTGTATATATGTGCCACATCTTTTTTATCCATTCATCTGTTGATAGATATTGGATATATTTAAATAACTGACATATCTGCTTTAATGTAAAATGTCCATATTTATAATGCTTTGGTAATTCTAACCTTTATAAATATTTAAATTTATGATGAAAAATGTGAGATGTCAACTTAAAAATTGGTGAGGAAGTTACATGGTTTTCAGGCTTCTTTTAAGCGACATGGTAGTTAAATTTTGAATATCATGACTTGTGAAGGGTAGGGGTCCTGACTACTTAGTCACTTTTTAATCCTTGCACTTAATACAGTACCCAGAATATACAAAATTCTCAATCTCCATCTGGGGAGTGAAGGTGCAAGGACAGTGATGCATTGTGAGAGGCTGTGCACAAAAGGCGCAGGGCTGCAGAGAAGACTTCATCAGGACCAGTGCACAGAACTATCCAGCCTTCCAGCTTTATTTCCTCTGCTCAGAAAATAGCGTTCTAAAAGGGTTACCTGATGCCAATAGACTGAAATAATTTTTTTTTTTTTTTTTTGCGGTACGCGGGCCTCTCACTGTTGTGGCCTCTCCCGTTGCAGAGCACAGGCTCCGGACGCGCAGGCTCAGCGGCCATGGCTCACGGGCCCAGCCGCTCCGCGGCATGTGGGATCTTCCCGGACCGGGGCATGAACCCATGTCCCCTGCATCGGCAGGCGGACTCTCAACCACTGTGCCACCAGGGAAGCCCGACTGAAATAATTTTAATGATGATAATTGTTGTGATCATGGTAGTTTACAGCTGAGAAACCCTCTATAGAGATCAGTTCACTATTATCCTGGATGGGGGAGTATGGCCTCTCCTTTCTTTTTTTTTTTTTAATTTTGAGGTTTAATTGACGTAGAACATTATATTAGTTTCAGGTGTACAATATAATGATTTGATACTTGTATATATTTGAAATGATCACCACAGTAAGTCTAGTTAACATCCATCACCATCCATAGTTGACAGAATTTTTTTCTTGTGGTGAGAATTTTTAAGATCTATTCTTTTAGCAACTTTCAAATATACAATACAGTATTATTAACTATAGTCACTGTGCTGTACATTACATCCCCAGGGCTTATTTATAGTATAACTGGAAGTTTGTCCATACGTATTGACCCCCTTAACCTATTTTGCCCACCTCCACCTTTGGCAACCACCAATCTGTTCTCTGTATCTATGGGTTTGGTTTTTTTAGATTCTACTTTTAAGTGAGATCATACCGTTTTTTGTCCTTCTCTGTCTGACCTATTTCACTTAGCATAATGCCCTCAAGGCCCATCTGTGGTGGAAAACGGCAAGGTTTCCCTTTTATATGGCTGAATAATTTTCCATTGTGTTTATATACCACATCTTTATCCATTCATCCATCAATGGACACTTAGATTGCTTCCACATCTTGGTTATTGTAAATAATGCTGCAATGAACACAGAGGTGCAGATATCTTTTTGAGTTAGTGTTTTGGTTTTCTTCAGATAAATAACCCAGAAGTGGAACTACTGGATCGTATGATAGTTCTATTTACATTTCCTTTATATATTTTGGTTCCCATTGGCTATGGGCTTTCATCAAGTTGATTTCTCTGCCTGAAACAATGCTACATGGCTTGTGCAAGGGTCAACAATTTGGTGAAGGAGGTAAGGACTGGGGCAGGAAGGAGAGAAAAGGACTTTCCAGCTAAAGTATTCTTTACTCCGAAGACTGTTATGAGTGCAGCATAGGGTCATCGATTTCTATCCATACTGGGGACAAGTGGAATTTCTTTGTGGTTCATCCATCCATCCATTCATTTAATAAACATGTATTAAACGCTCACTTTGTGCAGGATCTTGGAATAGAGAGGTAAATCATACCCACAGTGACACTTTGGAAGAGGGAAACAGATCAGTGAGTAAATGCATATAAATGGAGAGAGCCTGTTTTCACCTTACAACCTCCCAGCCCTGAGTTAAATGCTTTTGCCATTTTCATCAGAAGGAGGGAGAACACAAGCTCAGAGCCTTTCGTTTCCTCACCCACTCAAGTGAATCGAGAAGGGCCTCAGCATTCTCTAAATGATGTGCTGTCCAAACGTATAAGCCGAGGAATGGGGCAAAACTCAGTGGAATTAATGTGAGCTGGGTTCCTGGACTTTTTCCATTTGCTTTAAAAGGTCAGCAAGTTTAATGTGGAATACGTGTGCGGAAAGATGAGCTTTGGGCAAGAATGAAGGAAAGACTCAAATACTATCCAAGGTGGATGAAAGGAACTAGCTGTGTTTTATCTTCAAAGAGGCCATGTAATTGGGGTCAGCAGTTATAAGGGGTGGGCATGATATGTCTGCCAGCCTCACACATTTGTTTAGTGGCAATTTGAATCCTAATGGCGTTTAACCTGGCTCGGGCAATCCTGCCCCCCAGTTCATGCCTATTATCCTGTGTAGTTATTAACAGCACACCCTTTTGCTTTCAAAATGTCCTAAGTTAGAAGGCAAATTATGTGGCCATAATTGGCCACATAACTCAAGAAGCTAAAGTCAAGCCCCATCTGCATTCCTCATGGAGAAGTATGACCAAAATATGTTTGTTATTAAAATCTTTCATGTTAACATTTTACTGGTGTGGGAAGTTGTAAATCTGCTGGAAATAATAAGGTCCAGCAAACATTGTTTCTGCAGGGCTTGTGTTAAGAGAGTAAAGGGGACAGAAAAATGGATAGGATAGAGGCCTACTCTGGAAGAGTTCATGGACTGACAGAGGGGACACAGAAAGAATAATGTGTGCTTCAGACACTAAAGGTTTACATCCCTAGAACTAAAACGCTGGACCAGGAAGGGACCTGGGGATAATCTTTCCACCTCACTTTACAGATGAGGATGCTGTTCGCCTGGGTTCACATAGCCTTTAGGTGTGGAAACGCAGGCTTTGCCTGGGACTGTCCTTGTTTATGCCTGTTTGTCCTGGCATAGCTACTAATAGCATCCCCTTTTGATCTCAAGAGTGTCCTGGTTAGTATGATAAATGATATGGTTCCTCTACTGTAGAGAGCAGGGTTTCTTGACTCTGACCAGTATTTCTCCACTGTGGCACTATTGACCTTTGGCACTGGATAACTCTTCATTGTTCGCCGGGCTGTGTCCTGCGCATTGAAGGATGCTTAGCGGCATCCCACTCAAGGCCAGTAGCAGCTTCCTTCCCAGCTGTGACATTAAAACTGCCTCCAGACATTGCCAAATGTCCCCTGGCAGGCATAATCACCCTGGTTGAGAACATCTGCCCTGGCCAGTGACCTCGACAGTGGTCAGGCAGACTTTACCAGGTTGTCACAAAACTCTAAAATATAACCTACCAAGGATATTTTTATTTGCTTCTTTTTTTTTTTTGAACTGTTCATATGACAACCTCAAGGGAACTATTTAAAGCAAATGCTTTAATGGGAAGATATTTATTTGAAAAAGCCCTCAAGCAGAATTATTGTTTTCCAGGTAAATTAATATTTTCTGTGAACAGAATATCCTCCTACGCAAAGGGTATAGAATCTGAAATGTTGGTGCACAACTGCACAACAGGTTAAAAATCATATGGATTGCTATTTTAACCTGTTGCCCAAGTGGAAAACAAAAAGGAGAGAGGATAGTAAAGTTATTTCTTTAGTACTTGGAACCTACTTTTAAAGTGATATTTCTGAGTATTTTTTTAATAAACAGGAAGAGACAATGCTGCCCCAAACTGTGAAATTGGTATGCTTCTCATATACCCCACTTTCACTCCTTCTCCTATATTCTCTCCAACTTGGAATTATTATACTAAATTTTACCGTAATGAAAAAGACTTAACCTGTTCTCAAGAATAGTTTATTGATTCAAGCAATATATACTAAGTGGCTCCATGCCAGCCTGCTCCAATGCTGGAGCTGCATTGGTGATCCCTAGTCACTGCCCTTGAGGTGCTCAATGTCTAATGGGAACTCATTCATGCCCAGGTGGACTTCAGTGATAACATTTAGTGCATGGTGGTTCTCAGACTTGAGTGTACATCAGTATCACCTGAAGGGGTTGTTTCTGATTCACTAGGTCTGGAGTGGGGCCCAGACAAGTTCTTCAGTGATGCTGATATTGCTGGTCTGGAGACCACACTTTGAGAACCATTGGTTTTATCTCAAGGATATTTAGGCTTCATTAGCATTCAGGAGCACCCAGGCAGGGTGGTAACCTGGCTTCTTTGGCTTCATCTTCCTCAAGTCTCCCCTCCCTGTCTTTGCCCCTTTCCTTCCTCTTTTCACTTCCCATTTCACTTCATGCACCCAGCATTGTCATGCTCCCTTGACCCCCCTCTACCAAACATTGCTCTTAAGGAAGAATTTTATATCAAACATTAGCGTGGCATTAAGGCAATGTCTTACCTTTTCTAGGGTAATTGGCATTGGGACATATCCCTGCTTAGGAAATGGGACACAGTGTGTATGTCGACTTTTTAGGACTGATTTAGGCAAATCTCCTCTATATAGGAATCCTTACTGCACTGGACCTGTTGGTGTAGTTGTTACACACACATCAAGGGGTCTCTGCTCTATGATACACATACACACAAGCACCAAACAAACAGCTACCTGTGTAGTGAGGGTGTGATTGTTAAGGCACCTTCAAGTCCTGATCTTTTTTGATGATTTAAGCAAATCCAGGGTCTGGGTAAACCTTGCTGAAGTGTCAGGATTGTCCTCTCTCTTGTTTAGATGCTAATAACACTTAGAAGACCCCACCACCAGCACCAGCACCACTTTATTCATACCTATCAGTTGGCAAGAGAGCAAAACATGTATCCACCCTCCTACTTACTGGGATTGTGAAAATTAATCTAAATATGGAAGTATGTGCAGAGTGAAAAATTTTAAATGACATCTTGACTTAAGGACTATTATTAAAGTTAAGGCCTCTCACATTCAAAGTAATCACTAGGTATTAACAATAGGAAGAAATACTTCCTTTTTAAAATTTTGATGGTTGTTTTCTCTTCACCCCCAAATTACTGGGGTTAATCTTTGACAAGAAAGGGAAAGAACCTACGATTACTTCTAGTGTGTGAAGTTGAGGGAAATTCAACATGAACACTTAACCTACCAATGAGTTTGTAACAGGTCATGTGTCTATTCCTCTGGGTTAATGTCATGTGCAGTTAATGACTGACTAGTCTAATTGGTTCTTGATCTAGTTAAGTTTTAGCTTAATAGTTGGATCTGAATCTCAATTAGTGCAGTGAGTAGAAAATAACATATGTGTAAGTGTTGTGACCAGTGAATTTGAAGAATAAGAAAGAAAGAAAAAAAGCAAATGCTTTTATCTCTAGAAAAGTGTGGCACAGGCAGAAGTTGTCTTACTCTCTCCCATTGCTCCACCTCCACTCTAAGGAGAAGCAGAGAGGAGCTTTGGTGATGAGGGGACAGGAAGGGAAGGAGGAAGACAGTTTCTACCTGGCCTAGAGATTATGTTTCAGGAAAGATATTTGTGTATTACCCTGCATTTCCCCTTCATATTTTAAAAAGTCCTACCCACCCATCCTCTTACCATGTGACCATTCTAGAAGCCAGATACATAATGATGATGCAGACTTAGAAGCCTGCTAAAGCAATACTAGGTACAGGTTCTGGACATATTATTGGTAGCCTTATCATGCTCTGAAACTGTTTGCAAAGCTACCAAATATTTAAGGGAGGATGAACTGTCCAATCAGAATGAGTTGACATATCCTAGAACAATAATGATAATAATATCAGCTGCAGATTATAAGACTTCACTGTGTATTCCTTTTCTGATAAGTACCTTTTACCCCTTTGGTTCCTCAGAGTATTACACTGAAACATTGTGATACATGGAGAGGCTGAAAGCATAGTGAGTATGCCAATTAGGAATGCATTTGGCTGCAAGTAACAAAATTCACCTTCTAAATACCAGGCAAAGTGTGAAACCCTTTTCAGATATGGTTTTTATCTTTATAGCAACCCTGCAAGATAGGTTTTTTTTTTTTTTAATAAGCACAGAGCAGTTAACTAACTTTCCCAAGGACCAGTCTTAAAATAATAGCTTTGCCTGGTATTTTTCAAATCAGTAAAAGTTATAACATTGCTTGAGAATATCAAAACTTCTAAATCAATACAGAAAACTCAGGATTAATTTCTGTGTCACCTGATGAAACGCTCAGATGGGCAAGTTCCTAAGTGGAACAGAGGCCCAGGGACAAGGTTATTGTTTAGTTAGGGGTATCCATGGGATGTGTTATTTTGTAATTATTACAAGTGGGTACCTGAAGGTAAAGATTGCTTAGAGGTAGGGGTGGTTGAGTACAGGGATCACATGTCCCTTATGTGGTAGATATCGTCGATTGTCTCGACAACCCTTTCCAATAGCTTTCATCCTTGCCTTCTTTTGTTATAAAGGATATAGAGCTTGAAACCTTATTTTCTAATGAGATATAAGTGGACATCTACTTAGGGTGGCTCTGGGAAAGTTTTGCTTTCTGAACATAAGAAGAGACTGTCAGCTACCATGGTCCTCTCTCCTTTCTCCCTGCCAGGAATGTAGACTCGACATATGAAGCTACACCAGCCATCTTACAACCACAAAGGCAAAAGCCTGTGCACTGACAATCATGGAGCAGAAAGAGATAAAGAGCTGGGTCTTTGATGATATCATCTGTCTCAGATTGCCTGCCTTTGAACTGCTCATCACATGAGAAAAATGAACTCCTATTTGTTTCAGCAACCGTAAGTTGAGTTTCACGCTATTTACTGTTGAATGCATTCCCAACTGACATCCCCTCCATGGGATAAGCCTCACCTTTCCCCATAATGTTTTAATATAACAGCCTGACTAACCAAAGGAAAAAAGTATTGTACCTGTCAAAAAAATGATAGAAAGTGAAGCCTTGTAATACATGTAATCAGCTTTGTAAATTGTGAAGCGTAAGTCATGTTGCAAATTGTGAAACATAAGTTTCTATTTGTCTACAGTAGTATAAGAATGATAACTGTATAGAAACAGACAAAAAGAAGAAATCAACCTGTAGATTAGACTGTTGTTCATGATTTATTCATTCCTTCCCACCCTAATTCCCCAAAACTCCATGGGAGAAGTGTATTTCCCTTCCACATTGATGTTAGACTTGGCCGTATAACTTGCTATGGTCAATGGGTTGTGGGCAGAAGTGACCGCCATAGTCTAGGCCTTAAAGAGATATCAGGTGTTTCTGCTCTACACTCTTACATTTCTGTCATCACCATGAGAAGAGCATACCTCGAGTAAGCTGCTGGTCTAACAAGGATGAGAGATGTATGGAGCAGAGATGAACTGAACCCATAGCCTAGAGCCAAGCCCAGCCAAAATCTAACTGACCCCAGGATGCATGAGTAAGAAGTAAATATTTGTTACTGTACATCACTGGGTTTTTGAGGGGTGTTGTTATGCAGTGTTAGTGTGACAATAGCTAACTGATATACAACCCAGATAGCATAATCTCACAAAATAAACTACAGTTGGGCTTCCCTGGTGGCGCAGTGGTTGAGAATCTGCCTGCCAATGCAGGGGATGCGAGTTCGAGCCCTGGTCTGGGAAGATCCCACATGCCGTGGAGCAACTAAGCCCGTACGGCACAACTACTGAGCCTGCGCGTCTGGAGCCTGTGCTCCACAAGAGAAGGCCGCAACAGTGAGAGGCCCGTGCACCGCAATGAAGAGTGGCCCCCGCTCGCCGCAACTAGAGAAAGCCCTCTCACAGAAACGAAGACCCAACACAGCCAAAAGTAAATAAATTTATAAAAAAAAAAAAAAAAAAACTACAGTTATTTTAATTTTTGAAACAAATATTAGTGTTTTAATGACCTATAGTAACGTTCTAAGTGGAACCCAATTTATTAACAAATAAAAAGCCAACATTTACAAAGACATATTTTTATGCAATAAATTAAGTATTTATTTGCTTAATCCCATTACTTCAGGAATTAGGCATCTCCCTAAATTTAGCCAGTTAAAGTAGGCGTTCTGTTTTTTCCTCACCAAAAGTTTAGCTTTATTCTTTCGATCTGCTTCTGTCCTTCTTCTGTTAGTTATGCTGTGATCAATAATACCTACTCTTTAAATTTTTGTTTAACTAGATCAAAGAAAACCTCTCTTATAAAACAAATGGAAACAAACTATTGAACAGAGAAATGTTTCATTTGCTTGAAAGTAATATTTGTTCTAAATTCTATTAGTTATCTATTACTATGTAACAAATTACCCTAAAACTTAGAGGCTTAAAACAACAGTAAGCAGTAAGCAATCTCAATACATTAGGGATTCAGGAGTGGTTTGCTGGGTGATTCTGGCTCAGGGTCTCTCATGTGGTTGCAGTCAAGATGTCATCCAGGAATGTACTTCCAGGAATGGCTTCACAGGGGCTGGAGGATCCACTTCCAAGGTGGCTTACTCAAGGCTCTTTCCATGTGGACCTTGCCCATTGGGTTGCTGAGTGTTCTCATGACACGGAAACTAGTTTTCCCAGAGCAAGAAATCTCGAAAAGCAATGTCTCTTATGACCTAATTTGAAAAATCACACTCTCTCAGTTCCACAATATCCTATTGGTTACACAAGTCAGATCTGTTAAGTGTGAGAGAGGACTACACAAGGGTGTGAATACCAGGAAGCAGGATCGTGGGGAGCCCTCTTACAGGCTGGCTACCACAATTTCTAATATACATTTTTTTTTTTTTTCTGTACGCGGGCCTCTCACTGTTGTGGCCTCTCCCGTTGAGGAGCACAGGCTCCGGATGCGCAGGCTCAGCGGCCATGGCTCATGGGCCCAGCCGTTCCACGGCACATGGGATCTTCCCAGACTGGGGCACGAACCTGTGTCCCCTGCATCGGCAGGCAAACTCTCTACCACTGCGCCACCAGGGAAGCCCCATTTTCTTTCTTAAAAAATAAATTTATTTATTTTATTTGTTTATTTTTGGCTGCGTTGGGTCTTCGTCGCTATGTGTGGGCTTTCTCAAGTCACGGTGAGCGGGGGCTACTCTTCGTTGCGGTGCACGGGCTTCTCATTGCAGCGGCTTCTCTTGTTGTGGAGTATGGGCTGTAGGCACACAGGCTCAGTAGTTGTGGCGCACAGGCTTAGTTGCTCCGCGGCATATGGGATCTTCCCGGACCATGGCTCAAACCCGTGTCCCCTGCATTGGCAGGCGGATTCTTAACCACTGCGCCACCAGGGAAGCCCTCTAGTATACATTTTCAATGCAGTCTCTCTCAGACTCTTCCAAGCATCTTCTCAAAATGGATTTACAGTTTAAACTCGTGGTTCTCAACCCCCCTTCCTGGGGACATTCAGCAATGTCTGGAGACATTTTTGGTCTCCTGGCATCTAGTGAGTAGAAGCCAGGGGTGCTGCTAAACATCCTATGAATGCAAAGGACATTCTCCCCCCAACAATTATTCAGCACAAAATGTCAATGGTGGTAAGGCAAAGAAACGCTGCATTTAAACTATTACAGTCTGTTAAAATTTTAAACGCTTTCCCCTTACAAATCCTTCAATATATCATATAAACACTGCTTTTCGTTTTCAGTCAGGTATAATCAGATTAAGCAAAATTGAGTTATTGTAGGTGTACAACCAAAAGGGAGTGAGCAGGAGAAATGAATTTGGCCAAGAAACACACACACACACACCCCTCCCCAGAAGAGCTGGAGTCGAGGGAGAGCTTTCCCTTTTGTGTGATATACTTGCTGAATTTGCACAAAACAACACCAAATAATTGCTATTTCATTTGAGAACTCCCTGCCAACAACTAGAAACAGCCCTAGCTTGGTGACACTGTGAATCCTGAGATAGTCAACTGGGGATTTTAAAGACAAGCAGAAGAAGAATAAAAAAGTGAATTCAGTAGTTTTATTGACAACTTAGAGCTTATAGAGCTTTTTCTATAACTCTTGACAAGTCTTCTTTGCATCCAATGTTTGTTTGAGTGCTTAAAAGGGGCTAAGATAATACATTCACAATACAGTAGCTTTTTCTGTCAGAGACTGATCTCCTCCTTCCTTAGAAACCGGGGAGGAGTGATTATTAAGCAGACTGCTAGATTTGGGACAGCCTCAGGACTGTTTGCGCTCACCAACAATTAGGGAGATAAAGATCAGCCTGAATTCTAATCTTCCTTGAACAAACCATGAAGAACTGAACTGGCTTCTGGGCAATGTTCAGAGCCACTAGGACAATGGGAAAAAGTCACATTACACCAGATCCCCTAAGTGTCTCTAAGCTAGCACATGGGTAATGGTTCTTTAAAAAAGGAAAAACGTTAATGTATCTTTGCATTGAAAGTTCTACTACTTGATGAATATATATGCCTATATTCTTAAACTTATACGATTTCATAAATAACTATAATATATACAATACATATATTCCCTCTCTCTCTCTCTCTCTCTCTCTCTCTCTCTCTATATATATATATATATATATATAATGATTTTTTTCTTTTCCACATGGGAAGCCATGTGAAGCATTGGGAGGGGAGGAATAAAGTAATTCTTAGAGATTGGGGAATGTACAATGAGAGGAAACTATTATCTCATTCCCCAGTTTGGCATCAGCAGGGGTGGGGATGGGGGTGGAGAGGGAGAGAGAAAGAGGTGGAGGGGGAGAGAGAGGTGTTACCTTATAAGGAAACAGGATCATTGAAGATGTGATTGAGCTAAGGATCTTGACAGTATCACTGGGCTGAAATCAAGGTGTCAGCAGGGTGAGACTCTAGGGATGGTCCATTCCTCGTTTCTTACAGCTTCTGGTGGCTGCTGGCTTCCCTGGTTTGTGGCTGTATCACTGCTATCTCGGCTTCTGTGGTCACATTACCTTCTCTTCTTTCATCTTTCAAATCTCCCTCTACCTCCCTGTGCATATGATTGCATTTAGTGTCCACCCTGACAATCCTGGATAATCTCTTCATCTCAAGATCCTTGATCTTGTTTCCATGTAAGGTAATATTTACAAGATTCCAGAGATTAGGACCTGATATATTTGGGGAGGTGGTATTTTTCAGCCTACCACACCCAGTATCTTGTTCCACCCCTATTCCTTCCAAGGTTCAGCCCTACACCCTATTTATACACACACACACACACACACACACACACACACACACACACCCCTACCTCTTTCTCTCTCCATCTCTTCTCCTTTTCTTTCTTGATAGAGCTGGATGAACCAAATCGTTAGCCTTCATTAGCCTGGCGGGCTCAGCTCTGTGTATGCATTCCAACTGTAGTGGCAGTGCTGGTGGTGGAGTAGGTTTTTGTATATTCTTCTAATGCAGCAAAGAAAAGAAAAACAAAGGAGAAAGTTAACTTTCCATACTGAAAAAGGTTAAATAGTGTTATTTTGCTATGTGAAGAAATTACATGGTATAGTCGAGAAGTTGTTATAAAAAAACGAGTACAGAGATATCTTACCAGGGAAGATGCTAATGATCGTTGGTCCCCAAAGGTAAGCCTTGATTCAACCCTTTTGGCTAGAATTCCATAAGCCAAAATATAAATGCTTCGCAGGAGTCTAGAAGATGCTGACCCTTCTTCCCCTCACATCTGTCTGTCCAGGAGACATACTTACTTTTAGTCAGTAAAGAAACAAGGAGTTCTTTCTGAAACTTTTACTTTGAAAGTCAGAAATTAAATGTATACTATTTATCTGAGGATCAATTCTGCACTTTTCATGTGGCTCTTTAGCTATGGTTGAAAGACTTTCTGTTGTTCAGTGAGTGTTATTAAATATAGAACTGACATATCTAGCCACAGGAGCAGCACTTCTGAAATCAGTGTGCTTTAGAAGTACAAGAAATGATAAAGAAAAATATTCAGCTACATAGAAATGAAGAGGAGTTCATTTTAGAAATAAAAATGTTAAAGCTAGAAGAGATCTGAAGTTATTTAGTAAACTTACTCCATTTACTGATGAGGAAACTGAACTGAGGCCCAGAAAGATAACAAGATGTGTCAGTCAGCTATTGCTGCATAACAAACAACTGCAGACTCTTAGAAGCTTAGAACAAGCATATATTTAGCATGCACCTCTGGGCATTTGCTGATTTGGGGTTTGGCTGATCTAGATTTTTGTGCCTAGGGTAGTTTTGTCTCACATTTTAGGTCCTTGGGTTTGCTCCAGGTGACTCTCACCTTCCTTGTACCAGTGGGCTAACTGGCGTAGGTTTTTCTCATGGTAATGGTGAAGGCACAAGAGAGCAAGTGGATGTGCACAAGGCATTTTCAGGTCTAGATTTGGAACTGAAACACTGTTATTTCTACCCAAATGTCATTGGCCAAAGTAAGTTACATGGCCAATCTCAAAGTTAAAGGGCAGGGAAATACTCTCTGCCCACAATGAGGCCCTGCCAAGGGTATGGATTTAGGATGGGATGAAGAATTAGGGCCAGTCATTTAATCATCCATACAAAATTTGCCTAAGGTCAAAAAGCTACATAATGCCTCAAATAGGAGACTAGAATTCTACTACACTGCACAAGTGGTTACATTTATTTGATCTAGATTTTTCTCTTTTCCATCCACATAATTAAAAGCCATTCATAGATTTCTATAATTATTATCCACAGAGGCATATGACACATTGATGCATGTTAAACGTGGTACTGTTTTCATTCAGTGTCAACCCAAGTTTCTCCAGCCCATGGGTACTAAACTGCTCATATTAAAAAGAAAAGTCCAGATTTCACTGGCTTTGCAAAATCCCTTTTTGGCGGCTCATGAGAGACCTTCTCATCTTCTTCCCCTTGAACACCTCAAGAATATCTGCTATTGGTGCTGTTCACTGCTACACCAGCCCCTCTGGGAGAGTGCTGATGTCCCAGGTGCCCCAGAACTGGGAACCCTTGAGTTGCCCAAGTGACGTTGTGTTCCCTTCTGTTTTATGGCTGAATAATATTTCATTATATATATATATGTGTGTGTGTGTTTGTGTTTGTGTGTGTGTGTAAAACATTTTCTTCATCTATTCATCCATCAAAGGACATTAATATTGTTTCCATGGCTTGACTCTTGTGAATAATGCTGCAGTGAACATGGGAGCGCAGCTGTGTCTTCGAGATACTGATTTCCTTTCCTTTGGATATACCCAGGAGTGGGGTCAGCAGGATGTTTTAAATTTTTGAGAGAAACCCGGGGCTATGCAATGTCTTTTTGACACTATGCAAGCTAATTGCTTGATGTAGTTCACAGTTTCAACATTAGATCTGGTGACATTACTTTTGATAGCATGATGTCTTTGTGAAGGTGGGAGTTCAGCAGTTGCTGTGGTAAAAAGAAAATACCAAGTGAAAATCAGTGTAGAACAGAAAATGAGAGTGGTGGTGGCCAATCTTACTGCAAGGTTTGAGAAACTGTACAGTGTCCAACAGGTACACCCATCCCATTGGGAAGTAATTGTGGTCATTCAAGAATGAAATTCTATAATATATATTTTTTATTTCCATGCATTATTTTTTTTCAGATAGCTACTTAGTTGTTAGGATACAAATATTCAATAAGTCATTTGGACTTAACTACTTAATAAATGGAGTTGTTAGGTGTTCCTTTTGGCCCAGGGGTCCCATGAAAAAATTACAGAGACACAGAGTGTTGTAAACTGAGAAAGTTTTGGAACCTTGGGTTTATTATATTTTGTCTATTAAATAGCTAATTGAAAATTGAAATTGATTAAAAATATTTGGCACATAGAACTTTGTATCAGCCTACTACTTAAAAATCTCAGTGTCTTTGCATGCCTACCAAAGAAAACACCAAATTTCCCAGACCATTATTGCAGACCTTTCATGATCTTCCCCCCAACATACTTTTTATTTTATTATTATTTTTTAAACATTTTATTTTTTTTAATGAAAAAAAATTTATTTTATTTATTTACTTTTGGCTGCATTGGGTCTTCATTGCCGTGCGCCAGCTCTCTCTACTTGCGGCGAGTGGGGGCTACCCTTCGTTGTGGTGCGCGTACTGCTCATTGTGGTGTCTTCTCTTGTTGTGGAGCACGGGCTCTAGGCGCACAGACTTCGATGGTTATGGCACGCAGGCTCAGTAGTTGTGGCTCACGGGCTCTAGAGTGCAGGCTCAGTAGTTGTGGTGCACGGGCTTAGTTGCTCCGCGGCATGTGGGATCTTCCCGGACCAGGGCTCGAACCCGTGTCCCTTGCATTGGCAGGCGGATTCTTAACCACTGCAACACCAGGGAAGTCCCCCCAACGTACCTTTTAGGTTTAACCTTCTATCACCATCATCTGGCTAAAAATATTCACCATTCTCAGAGCCCCGATTTGCCCTCTCTACCAACCTCTTTCCCAAAAATGTACTCTCTCTTCTGTTTATGGTGTCGTACCAACTCTTTAAGAATCTTCAAGGTCCAAAGTAAATTCTGTCTCTTTCACTGAAGAAGTTTGTCTTTCTCTTCTGTCAGATGTGAGTTCTCATGCTTTGGAAATCTGTAGACATACAACTGTCGGGAGCATTTATCTCATATTTTCTCTTATTTTCTTTTCTCCCCTATTAAATGCAAGGTTCTCATATGGCAAGGACCATTTCTTATATGTGTTTATATGCACTGCAGTGTTACTCCCTTGAGTGGATTAGTGGAATGGATGGGTGAATAGAAGGATGGATGCATGGGTAGATGAATGGCTGGATAATAAATTAATGGATGGTTAGAAAGATGGATGCATGGATGGAGGATGGATGAATAATAGATGGATGGGTAGATGAAGTAGTACGTGGATGAGTGAGTAGATGTGTGAATAAATGTTACAGCAGTTTAAAAAACTATTTTTTCCTAATATTTTAGTCCCTTATAGTCATAAATTACCCAGGGGTTACATTCAATTAACAATCCTTTTGCCATTCCATGCCTTATTAGAACTCTAACATCCCTTTTCATCATATCATAAATTAGAACAAAATTTCTCCTATTCACCAATAAGATTTACTTTTTACAGTCAAATGTACACATCAGCTTCCTTATCAAATCATTTGATTTGTGTGTCCAAAAACAACTATAGTGATTATGATGTATTTTTATTATATATAATATATTTATATTATATAATCACATAAAGGCAGTGTGCTTATGGGTAAAAATCAAGTCTTCCCATAAAAGATAGGAATTAGTTAATTGTATACAATGTGGTTCAAAAGACTATACTGGAGCTGACTGTGAATATCAAGCACGAAGTTAGTGATATCGCAAAAGGGAACCAGTGTTTATTGAGCATTGCTATGTGTCATTTAATGCTCACAACTACCTTGTGGCTTAGAGATTATTATTCCTATTTTATAAATGATAAAATAGAAATACATGGAGGTTGCGAATCTTGCCCAAGGTCACATGTCTCATATGTGGGGGAGGTTGTATTGAGAGTTGCACTAATACTACCAATTTAACGCGTCTCTGACCCATGCTCTTTGCTCCTCATCTCAGTGGGATGCATACATGGGCGCCCAGCAATAAGAACTAAGAAGAAATCACGTTGTTCTTGTACCAAAACTGTAAACAGAGAAAAAGTGGCATAGGTTTGTCCTCCACTCCCCAGTCTGCAGACCCTTATAACAGCAATTCCAGTTTTCTACTTCACATTTCAGGGAATCAAGGAGTAGAAAGGAGAAGAGACTGAGGAGAGAGGAAAATAAAGGGAATAAAAGACAAGCAGGCCTTGGGAAATCTGCAGAATTAACTTTATCAGCAGCAGAAGCAGAGAGTCTTTCCCTCGCCAGGCCTCTTAAGTATTAATCAGATTTAATTGCAAGTTGTTCACTTCTTAAGAAGAGATGTCTGGGAAAAGACAAGAACAGGGCCTGCTATTTCATAGCATAGTCCTTCAATATCTGGAGCTTGAGTCCTAGCCCCATTCCTTTCCAGATATGTGACTTTAACGTCTCTGTGCCTCTGACTTCTCATCTGTAAAATGGGTACAATACTATTACCTACCTCATTGTGTGGTTGTAAGGGTGAAATAGGTAATTCAGATGTAGTTCTGGTAATGAGTAGTATTCAATAGATGTCAACAGTGATGATGTATGATAGTGGTGGTAGTGGTGATGATGCTGTGGGACAGTTCTGCCTGAGGAACTCCAGGAAGGTCTTATAGGAGTGACATTCTGGAGGAGAGAATGAAGGGGATTTAGGGCATTTCAAGCAGCATGTTTGAAAAATTATAGGGCAGCAAAAGAGCCTACCTAGAGAAGAACAAGCACTTCTGTGGGATAAATTCATTACATTCTTAATTGTATAGGAATTTCTTAAGGAGGAATGTTACATTAAGGATCACCTTCATGGAAGAGACTGTTGAAAGCACAATGTTGTATCTTAGCACTGAGAGATCTTACATGTAATAAAGATAAGAGAGAGGAGCAAAGGCAGTATTCAGAACACTGACTCCTAAATTTGATTGTTTTCTGTCACTTACAATGTTGGAAGTATCAAAGAAGTCGACTTGGTTCCTGTTCCCAGTGGGTCCTCCCCATAAAGCAGGCAATGAAACAGCATTAGGTGAGGAAGAGATGTGCTGGGGAGGTAACACCTGTGAAAGATACAAGGGGAAGGAAAGATACAAGGGGAGAGCCTCAGACCAGGATGCAGCTCCAAAAAAGTCTTCACCAACCCAGTGGGAAGCTCTGGGGCCAAGATTGCCCATTAAAAGAGTCCCTCACTGGGCAGAAATGACCAGGTCTTAGTGTTCCCGCCATGCTGGGGTCTTTGGCTGGGAGCTGCTGAGAAGAGCATGGCCTCAGCTTAAAAGTGAAGGTGGATCTTGAAGCCATTTATCAACTGGAATTTCTTAGCTAACTGTATTCCTTGTATCTGAACAAGGAAGATCTGAGAAACACGTCTCTGTATATGCATTGTTCCTCTGATGAAGTGTCTCCTAAGAGAGCACCGTGGATGGGAGGTGGAAGAAGAGAAGTCAGTAAGCTCCCAGAAGACCTAGTTTCTGACCCCCACTCAACATTAGTTTACTGTGACAGTCTGTTAATTTTGGGGGGGTCTCAATTTTCTCAGCTAGGAAGGTGTGGGGATTCTGGTTGAAATCTAGAATATATTTGATTCTAGATAGCAAGAATTCTTATTCAGAAATCCCATGGAATGAGAATGGTATTAAGAACATGGATTGCCTGAATTTGAAAGCTGACTTTAGCCATGACTAATTGTGTAATCTTGGGTGAATTATAAAATCTCTCTGGACCTTGGTTTCCTCATCTTTAAAATGGGACTAATACTAGTACCTACCTAATAGGGTTGAAAATCCAAAGAGAAGAGAGCGTTGAGAATAGTGCCTGGCACATGGTGAATGAATCCTCAGCAAATACTAGTTGTAACTCCCATTCCCTGCCTATACATGTTCTTGAAAGGACCCGACCTTAGAGTGAGAATTTAAGGGGCAAATGGGTCCAGGTTAGGCCCAGCAGCAGCTAAGTCTAAGGAAAAACTTTAGCCCTGCTTTTTATATCTCCTTGATTCTGAGAAAGGGTAAAAAGTGCTTTTCTTCCAGAGCACAGTTTGTGATGCTTCTGGATTGCCTAGTAACGAAAGCTTCTCCTCACTCTTTTTCTGGTCTGATTGTTTTCAACTCAACAATTTTTTTTTAATTGAAGATTTTAAAAAATTATTAACTGAATTCTGTTCCCCTGACCATTTGAAGTCACTGCATCTCAAACAAAATACTTCAGAAGCCCATAAACATCATCATTTGTTCTAACCTGCTCAAAGTTATTAACTGTCTATTCTTTTATTTTTTGGATGCTTGGCAACCAGGCTGTCTTTGCTGTAGACATAATGAGACATCCCTCTTAAGTCAGCTTTGCAGCCGGGAGGTTGGTGGTGGCAGGGGAGGTCGGGTCAATCTCTTCTCAAAGGCAGGGTTCCCACACTTTCAGACCTTTGATTAAAGCAAGAGAATGTGCTTGGGGAATTGATTCCAGTAGTACAAAACCCAAAGAGCAAGACTCTTGTCAATCATAATCATCAAAAAGAGAGGTTACACATGAGGGAAGAGGAGTGGATGTTGTTAAATGACTGCAGTGAGGTCTTTCTCATCCCAGCAGTGCGGTTGAAGCTGTTCGTTTTGAAAGGTGGTGTCCTTACTGTTGGCAAAGCGATGCAGAAGTGGAATTAGGACTATTAGAGGGGTAGGATATGTGAGAGTGGAATGGAAAACGATGCATCAAGCCTTGCTCTGAGCCCATGAGTAGCCTCTTTGCCAGGAGATCAGAAATGGAGGCGTGTTCACTGTTGTTAAGAGTCACTCTGAAGCCAGTGTTTTCAGCAAAATGATGCATAATTTGCTCATGTTTCCATGAGGATGTTTCATCTTGTTTACTGAAAGAAGAAGCACAGTTGAGGTCCTATCACCATTAGAAACCAGTGAGTTTCTTCTTCTCTCTATTCTACATCTTAAATTACTTTGATATTAAAGAAATGTGACTGTAGACATCCCAAAAAAACAGAAAAAAAACACAGGACACCATTGCCGAAGAAGAAATAGAAACCACAGCTGCTGGACTTTCTGTGGTTTTCTTCCACTAGTTTTTCAGCTCCCTAATTTTCCCTAATTTCTACTTCCTTGTGTTTCAGTGTTTCCCCTCTTTCCTACTTGTCTGTTTCACCTCCCAGGAGAACTATGAGGCATGACTGTCTCTCTGCTGCTACCCTTTGTCCCCTGAGAGGTGTGTGGTCTAGTGGTTAAGCACCCAGTTACCAGGACACACTTATTAACTGTGTAAATTTAGGCCAGTTGCTTCCCCTCCCTATACCTCATTTCCTCATCTGTATAAGGGATGTTAATAGTCCTATATATAGGGTGGCTGTAAGGACTCCATGAAGGAACACGTATATAATATCTGGAATCAATGTTAGTTCTTTCTATTATTTTATCCTTTGTCCTCTCCCCTTCCCATAGATCCTGTACTATTCATTATCTGGCAATTTACAAGAAAAGGATGAGAAAACTTGCTAAGAGAAATAGAAAGGTAAATGCTGGTAGTAGATTTCAAGCAGGGGGAAAATGGAGTGTTTAGTTGTTGTTGAAGTATAAGAAGGCCCTTTCTAGAATTTTAGCATAAGGGTCTAAAACAATCATTTGAGCCTATACAACTCATACGGGAAAATAGGGATATAGGCAAAGCCACTTCTAGTTTTTTGGACTCCTTGATAAAGAGCCTGGGTTAGGACACCTAGTCTTGAAAAGGAATTTGGTCTAAAAATTGGTCTCACATTTTTGAGTTCTGTAGGACACAAGCAGAATTTAAAATACACTAATGTGGCCATGGAGAGGAACGAGAAAGGATGTGTGAGAGAGAGAGGGATGGGGTAGTAAAAAAATGTAAATCAGTCTATTTCCCCACTGCATCTAAGAGGCATTTTCCTAAGCTGACAATCCAACAGCCACTCTGAAATCAGTCCCATCCCAAATCATGTGTGCTCCATGCCACTTCAATCTTGGGTCTCCAGATTGATGTGGAATAGAGTAAATGCATATCTGAATCGCCAGAGTGATGCTGCAAACCTTCTAGGAAGCTCCACTCTATGCCAAGTTCTCAAAGATACATGTGTAGTTACTTTTTTGGCATTATTTATCATGTTAATAATAAATTACATTTTTGATACTATTTAATTTAGTGGAGAATTTAAAACATATACAAAATAGATGCATTACATGAATCCCCACATTCCCTCACCTTTCTTCAACAATTACCTACTTGGCCAATCCTGTTTCATTTTTGCCCCTATTCACTTCTCCACTTTCCATGGTTTGGAAATCCTGGCTGTCACATCATTTCACCCATAACTATTTCAGTAAGTTTCTCTGAAACAAAGGTTGGCAAACTCTGGCCCATGGATCAACCTCCTGTTTTACAAATAAAGTTTATTGGGTCACAGCCACGCCCATTCCTTAACCTATTTTCTATTGGCTGCTTTCCCAGAGACCCTAAAGTCCACAAAGCCTAAAATATTTACTATTTGGCCTTTTAGAAAAAGTTGGCTGCCCCTGCTCTAAAAGATAAGGACTTTTAAAAACATAATTACAGGGGCTTCCCTGGTGGCGCAGTGGTTGAGAGTCCGCCTGCCGATGCAGGGGACACGGGTTCGTGCCCCGGTCCGGGAAGATCCCACATGCCGCGGAGCCGCTGGACCCGTGAGCCATGGCCGCTGAGCCTGCGCAACCGGAGCCTGTGCTCCGCAACGGGAGAGGCCACAACAGTGAGAGGCCCGTGTACCGCAAACAAAACAAAACAAAACAAAAAGTGGGAAATGGTCACAGAAAGTCCAATCGGACTTCAGAAAGTATAAGAAAATTAGTTTCCATTTTCACATGACCTAAAACTCTCTATACAATTAAAGGTCATCACCAAAACAGTGTCCAGGTTCTTTAAACAGAAAGCTTGCTTATGTTTATAAACTTGATTTCTTTTTTTTTTTTAATGAAAATAAGCTTTATTACATCGAGTAATAAATACAAAGATGCAAACAGTTCCATTTTCTTCCAGATCTTTGGATCAACTTACAGGAAAGGCAGAACTGAAATCTACATACAGTCTCGGGAAAAATTTCGGGGATCCTTGTTGGGTTTGGTTTGGGAGTTTGCTCTTTCTTCTGTATGTATAACTTGTGCATTTAAAAAATCGACTTCAGAGCACTAATAGTCATGCAAATGCTTAAGCAAAAAAGAATTTACGATAAGCAGAATCTATAGTGTATGGGAAACGAGGGGACCAGCTACTAGTTAAGTGTGCTGTCAAGTCCGCACTACAAAAAAAACCCTTCAAGTTGTATCAGCTTATGAAAAGGATCAAAGAACAACCCGGGTAACATAAATGTATTCAAAAGAGGAGAGCGAGACACTGGTATCTTGGAGGCAAACTAGTTTGCTGTAAGATAGGTAATTTTTACGTGCATCTTTTGAATCAATGCTTTAAAAAACAACAACAAACACCTGGGTAGTTCCTAACTATTTAAAATGTAACTCCCAATCAACTGCAAAATCTTTCCTCAATCTTACAGACTGTAGATTCGGAGCCTAGTGAACCATGGGAGGGGCAGGGGGAGGAGAAACCAAACTGTTACCATTTTGAAAACAAAAGTTTCGTCTGAACAGGGGAGATGAACTGTAACTTCTTCTCTCCGAAGATGGAAAACCGTCCAGGCTCACAAGGCAGCTAGGACCTGGCATTCCGTTCCGTTTCAGCCAAGCACTCCCGCACCAATCCTCGAGCGTGGATGATGCCTCGTTTTAGTCTCTGCATCGCGCTCTTGCTGCCCGCGTAGGTGGGTCTGATCTCTTTCCCCAGCTCTTCGATGATGGCCAACAGCTCAGCGTATTTGCTCTGGGGCACCTGGCAGTTCCCAGTTCCCTGGGTGTAGCCTAGAGATGGCGGCCCGTAGTCACTCAGCAGCTGGCGGTACTGTGAAGACGTCGCCATACTGGTGGAGGGCGGGTGGACACTCCCAGCGGCGTTGAGGGAGGCGGCGGGCATGTGCGCGGTCAAGTTCGGTTTGTAAGACATTCCCCCGAGCGGCGGCGCGCACCGGGGCGCAGCAGGGCCCAGCCCGCGAGGGTGGTGGCGAAGGCGGTGAGGCCGGGCGACAGCGAGGAGGCCCTAGCGTCCGTGCGCGCGCCAAGCTCCTGCGCACTTTTTGCTGTTGATGGCTCGGGCCGCCCCGGCAAATATGGCCGTCCCTCACCCTGACACCCGCTGCAGTATATCACCCATACATCGGGCGGGCGCAAGAGCGCAAGGGCGGCCGCAAACTTTGAGCCTAAACTTGCTTTCTTTAAACAAATTGCAAATGTTGTCCTAGTTAGGCAATTATCTCCTTGAGGGTATGGACCATTGCTTGTTAATTTTTGTATTTCCAGGGTCTAGAACTGGTCTGGTAGGGAATGACACTTAATATAAGTAATTTTGAATGGTTATGTAATGTCAACATCATTACTTTGGGTGTGAATACAGTCATATTTCTGGTAATTAAAAGGAATCTATGCCCCCTAAACAATAACTTCACAGTGGAGAATCCTGACCTACACAGCCTTAACAAAGTGTTGAAGATTAACATGGCCACTGATAAATCATATGGATATCATGTACTCTGTGTTGGCTGAGTAATAGCCCCCACTGATATCCAGGTCCTGATCCCTGGAACCTGTGACTATTTTATATGGCAAACCTTATGTGGTGGGACTTCCCTGGTGGCGCAGTGGTTAAGAATCTGCTTGCCAATGCAGGGGATACGGGTTCAATCCCTGGTCTGGGAAGATCCCACGTGCTGCAGAGCAACTAAGCCCATGCGCCACAACTACTGAGCCTGCGCTCTAGAGCCCGCGAGCCACAACTACTGAGCCCGTGTGCCAACTACTGAAGCCCGCACACCTAAAGCCCATGCTCCACAACAAGAGAAGCCACTGCAGTTAGAAGCCCGCGCACCACAAAAAAGGGAAGCCCCCGCTCGCTGCAACTAGCGAAAGCTTTCATGCGGCAACAAAGACCCAAGGCAGCCAAAAATAAATAAATAAATAAATTTATTTTAAAATAATAAAATTACTTTTAAAAACAAACAAATAAAAAACTTTATGTGGCAAAGTGCACTTTGCAGATGCAGTCGAGATGGGGAGATTATTCTAGGCTATCTGGGTGGGCTCAGTGTAATCACAAGAGTCCTTATAAGAGGGAGGCAAAGGAAGATTTGCCTATGGAAGAAGAGAAGGCAATGTGATGACATAAGCAGAGACTGGAGTGATGTGGCCACCAGCCAAGGAATGATGGGGGCATCTAGAGCCTTCAGAAGGAACCAGGCCTGCCAGCAGCTTCATTTTAGCCAGTAAAACTTATTTCAGACTTTCATCCTTCAGACTGTAAAAGAATAAATTTCTGTTTTAAGCCACTAAATTCATAGTAATTTATTATAGTAGCAACTAATACATACTCCCTGATATGATGTGATGAGAAGAGCACCTCACCTCTATGGTTTTTCTACCCCAAATTCACATCTCCAGTCTCACAATGAAAAGATATCAGACAAACCCAAATGGAGGGATATTCTACAAAATTCCCGACCAGTACTATTCAAAAGTGTCAAGGTCACGAAAAACAGGAATGTCTGAGAAACTGTCACTGATAAGAGGAGACTAGGGCTTCCCTGGTGGCGCAGTGGTTGAGAGTCCGCCTGCCAATGCAGGGGACACGGGTTCGTGGCCCGGTCTGGGAGGATCCCACGTGCCGCGGAGCGGCTGGGCCCGTGAGCCATGGCCGCTGAGCCTGCGCGTCCGGAGCCTGTGCTCCGCAACGGGAGAGGCCACAACAGTGAGAGGCCCGCATACCGCAAAAAAAAAAAAAAAAAAAAAAAAGAGGAGACTAAGGAATCATGATGCGTAAATGCAGTGTGGTATCTTGGATTGCATAGTGGAACAGAAAATGACTGGTAGAAAACCTGGTGAAATCTGAATAAAGTCCATAGTTTAGATGATAGTCTTGTGCCCATGCTAATTTCTTAGTTTTATAGATGCTAACAATAGAGGAAGCTGGGAGAAGGGTATATGGGAACTCTTTGTACTATCGTGGCAACTTTTCTATAAACCTAAAGTTATTTCAAAATAAAATGTTTAAAAAGGAATTCATCCCAGCAACATGTTGTCTTGTCAGACATCTATTAGTAGAGGTATAGACATAATACAAGGGATGCGTTTCAGGGGGGCCTGGGGTCTCACTGATCAGATTCTTTCAGGAGAGAAGAAGAGCTGGAAAGAGAGATGGCTGAGAGCAGAGGGGAAGGTGCCACTTTATGTTGCCTTAGGTGCCACTGGGTGATACTAATGCCTCAAGTTGTCCTGAAGCATAGGCCAAGGGAAAATGCTCTGTATTTTATGGATGGGGAATCCATGGCACAGAGCAGTTCAGTGGCAAATAATGTTCACTCAACTGACTTGCCCAAGCTCACTGAGCAGATGGGGAAATGGGATATAAATAGTCTGATTTTCAGGTACATGGTGGCCAGGCAAGAAAGTTCACCTCATTTATAATTTTTTTAAAATACACATATTTTATCCAGATAAACACTCTGGTGGTACTGAATAACAAATGGATTTCGGTCTCCATAACTCTTCTAGATTTGACCATACTTTCCTTCACACTCTAACCACTCAAGGTTCAACCTGGTTTATAGCACTTGCCTTTTCTGGTATTTCTTTTCTGTTTTATTTTGTCTTTTTGGTGGTTCCCCCTGCCCTTCATCCATTCTTCTTACCAGGTGTTCCACATCTATCACTGCATAACAAATTACCATAAAGCAGTGGATTAAAACCAAAAACATTTATTAACTCACAGTCTCTGTGGGTGAGAAATTCGAGAGTGTTTTGACTGGATGGTTCTGGCTTAGAGTATCTCTTGAGGTCGTGGTCAAGATGTTGGCTGGGGCTGCAGTCATCTGAAGGCTTGACTGGGGCTGGAGGATCCATTTCCAAGTTGACTTACTCACAGAGCTGTGGACGGGAGGCCTCAGTTCCTCAGCCTGGGGATCTGTCCATAGGGTCACTTGAGTGTCCTCACAATATGGGGGCTGACTTCCTTCAGAGCAAGTAATCTAAGAGACAGTGCACGGAGGGAGCTGCAATGTCCTTTGTCATCTAATCTTGGAAGTTACACACTATCACCGATGCTTCATTCTGTTTGTTGGAAGCCAGTCACTGAGTGCAGCTCATATCCAAGGGGAGGAAAATTTATCTCCACCTCTTGAAGGAAAGAGTACCAAGAACTGGTGGAATATGTTCAAACCGCCATGCAAGGTGTTCTGTCAGCCTTGGGTCTGACTGAGAGTCCGGTGTTCCACTCCAGGCCTTCTCTGGGCATCGACCTGCCCTTCTGCAGCTTTGTGTGGCACAAAATGAAACCTGACTCTTTCTTTCAGAAGACTCCCCCCATCTCTCCTGAGTTTCCAAGCACCATGAAAAGCCACAGAATGTTAAGAGAAAAGAAGGGACTTGAAGTGATCCCAGCATTACGGGATCTGGATACAGTCATCCATCTCTTTTGTTCCTGCTGCAGCACTAAAATTTGACATCTCTGATTCTTCTCAAGCAAGAGTTGCTGCAATCTTTTCAGCAGCTTCTTCATGGTGCTGCCACAAATGTAATATTGCAATCATGTGTGGTACCCACTGATTTTCAGCACATGACCTTTTCCTCAAAGCCTAACTTCACTTGATTCTTGGTGATTTCTCTGTACAGTTAAACTACTGTCATTCATCATTCTGGTTCCCAGCCAGTCCTCTTAATTATTTACCTCTCTGCCTCCAGACTTCAGCTGTCATTTCCGTTGACTTCCTTCCTTTCCCTTGTTCATATAGTGAACTCGATATGCCTAAAACCAGATTCAGCATTTCCCTCCAGAGTGGCTTCCCTCTTGTTCTTGCTGTTTATACTGAGTCACAAGCCTAAAAAATTTCACCATCTTGGGCTTCTCCATTGCCTAGATTCCCTATGTTTGTAATGGGATTCTGGCCCCTGTCTTGTGGCAAAAACAGCTTGCCTGCCATGCAGTCCGGGACAACTCCCAGCCATTATCAGGGGGATATCAAAAACCCCAAATGAGGGATTCTTCAGTCAGCTTCCAGTTGGTCCAGTTGCTGGTTTCATTCTGAGCTTGAGATTCCAGTTTCCTATCTGTTCCCAGTTCCTGCCCTGGTTTCTTAACCTTTTCTGCCAGAGCTCCCTAACGCCTAGAGCAGTACTTTTCAAACTTTAACATGCACCTGAATGCCTGGGGAGCTTGTTAAAATGCAAATTATGATTAAGGAGATCAGGGGTGGTGCCTGAGTTTCTGCATTTCTCACAAGCTCTACGGTGATACCCAAGCTTCTGGCTCAAGGACCACACTTTGGGTATCAAGGGCCCATAGCAACAATCTCCTAAATGTGCTTCCTTGCTCACCCTCTCCCTCCACAGAGGGCAGGCACAAGGACTGTAATGTTGCCGTGATCTCGGGGTCACACACTGCCTGCATCATTGGTCCCCAGCATAGCACAGGGCTGGAATCCCTTCAGGACCTCATGAAAAATAGTGATTCTTGGGTTCCATCCCTGGAGATCTCATTCAATAGGTCTGGGGTATGGCCTCAGAATCTGTATTTTTAAGAAGCACTCCAGGCAATCTTGAGTTTTTTTTGAAGAACCAGTGTTCTATAGACTGAAGTCCAACCAGAAACCTTAAATGTAGTCTTCCCCAGCAGATCCAATCTCCTTTTTCTCATTTATTACTCCCCTCTACAGCTTTGTTCAAGACTATCTCACAGACAGACCCAAAGCATCCCCTTCTCTTTACTCTGGTTCCACCTACAAATTCTACCCACTCTATAATTAATTTATCTTTTCTGTGTATGTTCATTGTCAGTCTACCAAGAATGCCAGCTGCTGGAAGACACAGTGCCATGCACATAGCTGGTGGGCAGAGACTTTGTCTTTACTCTATTTGGTCCTGTTGAGTCCACCCATCCTCCCAAATTCTACCAAATGACTGTGTCCCACCCCCATATTTAAAAAAAAAATCCAATTGTCTGGAAGAGTGGAAAATGTGACTCTCTTGACTGAAATAGAAGTGACGCTCCTGCCCCAACACGTAAGAAAGGATGCTGAGTCACACTCCAATTCTATTCAGAAACTGGAGTCCCTGAGGACGGGGACTTTGTATTATGTTTGTTCTATGGCATTTTCATAAGTCAAAGGCATCTCATGCTCACCATTAAATAAAAGCTAAGCAAATTGTCTAAGTATGTTTGGTGATCTGCTGGAAGGTGACACATAGTGGTAGGGATAGAAAGAGTCATTATAGCTAATTAGTTGAAATGACATCAAAATTCTCTAATTAGCTTTCTAAAACATCCTTGCTCCCAGAAATATTAGGTTGTTGAACCTCAATATATCCTCACTCCTAAAATACCGTCAGAACAGTCTATAGTGTTGTGGGACACCTAACACCAACAACAGCCATGAGGAACCACTGCTAACTCTCAGCATCAGTGTAACTTACACGGGAAGAAACACTAACAGCCCAGTTGGATTTAAGAGGTGTGGTTGACTCAGCACACGGGTGTGTCTAAAGAAATAAAGGGAAACAACATCTGGGAGTCCTCTTTGTGAACCAAAAACATGCCCTTCAGACCAAACTTCTTAACAAGAATACAAGATCCATCGCAATTTCACCCAAACCTGCCTCAGGCTTCATTTCACACTGCTCTTTCCCTGCCCCCTCTCTTCCAATCTGGATGCCCTTTCCGGGCTTGAAGCTGTCCCCTGCTCAATGCCATGCTCTTTCCTTTAAGCCTCCATCCTAGGTGCATACTATTTTCTCTGTTCAAAGGGTTCTGCCAAATAGCCTTTAAGGTCAAATGTCGGGACTTCCCTGGTGGTCCAGTGGTGAAGAGTCCACCTTGCAATTCAGGCAGCGCGAGTTCGGTCCCTGGTCAGGGAACTGGGATCCCACATGCCGTGGGGCAACTGGGCCCGTGTGCTGCGGCTGCTGAGTTCACACGCCTCAACTAGAGCCCGTGTGCCACAGACTACAGAGCCCATGTGCTCTGGAGCCTGCACGCCACAACTAGAGAAGAGAAAACCCACTCACCACAACTAGAGAGAAGCTCGTGCGCCTCAATGAAGATCCCGCATGCAGCAACTAAGACCTGATGCAGCGAAAATAAATTAAATAAATAAATAAATCTTGAAAAAAAGATCAAATGTCACCTTCTCTGGAGAAAAGGGAGGGGATGGGGTGGAAATGCTGTGACTTTTTTTTTTTTTAAAGAAGCCAGAGTTTATTTCTATTTAAACAATACTCAAGGAACTTTCAGAACGTTAAAAGGCCCAAAGATGCCCGGGTTTCATATAATAATATAGCCAGGTTCTGGCTTTTGCTACCTCTGTTTCGAAATGCTCAGGACTACCCTGGACAGTTCAATGCCTCACTAATTCTTCTAGTCCAAGAGTGGTGAATTTCTCTGAGTTTTGGCATAATTCCTACAAGGCTGTCCCTCTGATAATGACAACAAAAACAATGCCAGAAGCAATGATTGTCATTGAGAGGAAAAAAGGTAACTGATCAGAGAAGAAAGCCACCACAGCAATTTCAAGAAGCAGAATTATGAATACGGTATAGAACGAACAGAAGCATTTGCAGAATCTTCTTGAAAACCCTTCTTGGCATTATTCTTTGAAACCAGGTCCTCTGACTTTACGCTTGAGTAGTTGGGATCATGACGGGTCTTATCATAACATGTATCTTCATGTTATTTTTCTCAGACTCTTACACAGTGCCTGGAAACTGGCAGGTATTTGATAAATGACTTTCAAGTAAATGGAGGACTGGCTGCTATGATAGAACTTTTAGCCTATTGATCTGAGGTCAATCTCTCTTCTGACTTTACTGGGCTTTTCCAAAATAAAATCACAAAAATAGTCTCTTTCAATCACAACAATAATAGTAGGTTTAATAATAGCAGCTGATTATTATTTGAGCACTTACTATGTGCCAAATACTATGAAGTCTTAACACGGGTAATTTCATTTAACTTCACGAAGTATCCCCGCTTTACAGATGAGGAGCTTGAGGCTTAAGACACCAAGTAACTTGCCAAGGTAATGAATGAGGGAGCCAGGACTTAAGCAGGGAGTCCATGTACAGCATTATTAAGCTCTACTGCCAGTAACTCATCAACACCACTAGGCTTGTGGTTACTGACTCATTAATGGTGCTACTGATCACCACTGAGAAGCTCTTCCCCCTCTGGGCATGTAACATTAGACTCTACTGCTGGCTGAGAGGAGCACAAGCCCTTGGGTTTACGGAAGAAGCATGGCAGCCGCCTCAGTGTTGTAAGCTGCCATTGGAAATTTCCATGACAACACACTTGGTGGGCCCTGGCATGGTGATGAGTGCAAGCTTCTTTATTCCTTATGAATCCTGAAAAACCAAACTTTCAGTGGCAGCGCCTGCTAGTAACTGGCTTCCTGTGATGTATCTGGAAGGGCTTGAAGAGCTTCACACGTCTTGAAGATTCACGCTTGTAATGTAATTATACATTTTTGCTAAAGGTCTAAGCTTAAATCTAATAGTACCTCCTCAGTAAAGCCTTTCCTGGCACCTGTCAACTCTAAGTTATTCTTTCCACTCCCCAATTCCTCAGTATTCTATCTGTAACTCCTTTACGGTTCATTTCTCACTCAGAGCTTACGAGGAAATTTGCTATAAAACGCAGCAAACATTAATTTAAAATTGCAAATAGCTGCACCAGAATGCCAATTCATGTACCTTTTAGATCCAATGAGAAAATTCTCCTGGAAAAGACTACTTATCTGTGAGAGTTAGAACACAGCTGGCTTCTGATTTTATTTCTCTCTGGTAAAGGGAAAAAGAATGGCCTGGCAGATCTACAGGACAGAGCGTGTGTGCGTTCTGCTTTCTGCTCTTCCCAGATGTCAGGTGCTGAAGGTTTAAGGCAGGAGTCGTGTGCCTATTTGCCCTCAGTAGCAGTCCCTGTTCAAATAGGCAGTGGGAAGGCCGAGTGGGACCACCCACATGTGGACGCCTTGCTCATCTGTGTGCTATTTAATTCAGGGACAGACCTCATTTTATAGCAACCTTAACATGTCATCCTAATGTATGGGAAAAGACGAAAAAATGCGATGTGAGTCTGGCTTTGGAGCCTAGTATCAGAAAGATTTCCAGTGCTTTGCAGAGTGCTGCATCTGAAAAAGAGAAGCCCAAATTATCTGCTAGGACCCGCAGATTGTTGGGCGAGTCTCATCTGGGCAGAGCAGGCGGCCGGGCAGTGACTGAAGTGTCCAGCAGGGGGCTGGCACTCTCTGCCTATAAGTAGCCCTGTTCCTCTTCAGAGCCTCAGCTCAGCGGAGCTGCCGTTTGCTGGTGAAGCCGGTGACGTGCAAAGCGTTCCTGCCTATAGCATTTCAGGCTTTCTCGGTACAGTGTTTTTCTACCCTCTTTAAACCTTCAGGTTCTAAATATCAGGAAAGACGGGAAATGCCGTGTGAAAATAGCAGGCCAAAAGTTCTTAGTAAACTGCAGCCAGGGAGACTCAGACTAGAATGGAGGTAGAAGGAGTTGGTACAGAGTGGGTTTGATTCTAAGCCCTTTGGGAGCTGAGTTTTTGTGGGTGTTTTGTTGTTAACTTACTGAATTTAGAGATGTATTACATTGGTCACGTAAAGACCAGAGCAGCGCCAGCGTCAGAATAGTGACAATTTTGAATGCCATAGTCTCTATGTACTCAGAGTATTTTTATTAAAGAAGATAAAGAGCCCAGCATAGATTTTATCATCATCTTCACCAAACTGCAAAGTCAAAAGTTAAGCAACAGCATCTAAGGGCACTTTTTAGGTGGGAAAGAACCTAGAGGATGGCTCTGAATGACTGTTGGCTTCTAAACTTGGATGTGGACCATTTCGTACACTGCAACATCTCTAATCACAGTGTGGATCTCCCCACGAACGACGACTGGTTCCACCCAGGGGTCCTGTATGTCATCCCTGCAATTTATGGGGTCATCATTCTGATAGGCCTCGTTGGCAACATCACCCTGATCAAGATCTTCTGTACCGTGAAGTCCATGCGAAATGTACCGAACCTATTCATCTCCAGCCTGGCTGTGGGAGACCTGCTGCTCCTGGTAACCTGTGCACCTGTAGATGCCAGCAGGTACCTGGCCGACAGATGGCTGTTTGGCAGGACTGGCTGCAAAGTGATCCCTTTTATCCAGCTTACCTCGGTAGGGGTGTCTGTCTTCACACTCACAGCTCTCTCAGCAGACAGGTAAGTCCTGGAGGACAGCGACCTTCTCTCTGAGGGTGGTAGATGCTTCGGTAAATGAGCTACCACATCGGGACAAACAGGGCTGTTTGTGTGCAGGGAAGTTTCACTCAAACTCCCATTCCCTTCCAGGCATGTTTCTGTTCTAGGGACTACTTCTTGAGTTTGACATATTGGTTTCAGAAAGAAAAGTCAGTGGATAGCGGGGGGGCGTGGGGGGTGGGGGGGGGCTGAGAAAAAAGATCTCTGAGTATAAAATTGAGGTGCATTTTCTGGAGACAGCTGACTTAGCCTTGCTTCTTCCTAACTTCTCACTCCCTGCAAAATTAATTGACTGGTGAGGAAAAAAAAAAAAAATCACACCTAATAGAGTTTAAACCCCAGGTAAATGTTTCTTGGAAGCAATTCAAAGTCTTCAGAGAACAGAAAAGTCCCACTGCATTTCTTCTTCAAATGTTCTTTCAGAAATAACCAAGAGGAGAAAATAAGCAGCATTTCCTTGAAATCCATTCTCTTCAGACAGTTTAACTTTTCTCACAGCTGATGTTGTATTTGGTTCTCTGGAACCGAACAGTTTGTGTGCTGGTTTTTCTAAGTATCTCTTAGGTGAAACCAAGCATTATTTGGATTTTTTCTTTCCTTGAGAAAGCTCCATTCAAGGTTGATTTCAAATTTTAGTATCTTTATTGATGTACTTCCATATACAATACTTTTAGGGTTTTTGTTTTTTGGGCAGGGGGAGGGAGTCCAGTACAGTGTTTTATTCTGGGAAATATACATATTTGTGAACGCATTCTTGTGTGAACATATTAGCTTAAAAATTCACAATTTATTCATTCTTAACATTCATATTCATTCTTTGAGCATTTATCAGGTGTATATCACGTAAAAAACACTTGCTTGAAATAACCAGTCAGGAAATACCTGCAGATTGTTCACATAAATTGCTGAGCATGTCTTATGTACTTCTGGGCTCTAGAACTGGACACAGTAATGAATAGGCTTCAGACACATTGTCGACCATATGGTCAAATTAAGAAAAACTGGTGCAAGGAAACAGAGACTATCAATTTTTATTTTAAAATCAACTGTATGTTATGGTGTTAAAGATACAAAGGGATTTGAGAGTGTACTGAGGAAGGCATAGAAGCAGCTCTTGAAAATTTATACTCTGAAGAAAATGTCCCACATTTTAATACATAAGGTGCTGGATTCTCACTTTGTAGAGGAACAAACAGTCCCCAGGTGATCTGGGTTTGTGGAGTAATGGACAAATAAAGAGAGTGTTATCAGTATTTGTAGACATGTGTTTATACTTAGCTGCCTGAAGTACACTGCTCAGCACACAGAACTTTTTCAGACTGAAAAATAATAGCCCAGGAACGAGGTTTGCACATGGCACCCACTAGGCAGGGTTTCTCGGTTCCTGCCACTCACTCTCAGCTCGCTCTAACCCTGAACATATGCCCACCAAGGCCTGATGACCACAGGCAGTCTCACTGTTGAGCCAGGGCAGGCAAACTGTGGAGCTGGCAGCAAGTTTGTGGCTGGTTACCAGTGGCCAAGGGCACCTCAGGATGACAGTCATTTTCTTGATGGGATGATGAGATTTTGGTTTCCGGGTTGGTGAGTGCAGTGGTACAGATGGCCTTTCCTGTCTTCCTGGGATGGGGTGGGGAGTGGGGGAGGGGGGAGTGAGGGAGAGGAAAATGAGGGAGTGCAATGGAAAAATACAGCTGCAGGGAACTCTTCTCCGGGGTTTCAAAGCAGACCAAATTCCCCATCAGCAGAAAGGCTCTCTCAACAGCCAGGCTGCACCATTTGGCAGCTCTGGTGTGTCCTCAGTAAGTTTACAGTTACCGCACATCTTTCCCCAAGTTCAGAAATTACTGTAAGCTTCCATATAACTAACTTTCTGTGTTTTGCTAAGGCTTAAAAAAGCTGACCAATTACCTGAATCACAAGTAGTGCCTCTAACCAATTTCAGCAAGAATAGGTATTGAGCTAGTTAAAATATATAAGACTGTACTTATCTATGTGTCTCATCTTTAAAAGCTATTGGAGTTTTATAACAACCTCATGAGGTTGGCAGGGCAAATACACACGCGCATGCACACACACACACACACACACAATATCTGTATTTTTTTCTTCTCAACAAGGTATAATTATATACAGTAAACTGAACAAGTGTACAGCTCAATATATTTTCACATATTCTGTATAACAACATAATCACCACCCAGATAGAGATAAAGAACAGTTTCAGCACTCCAAGATTTTCCTTTATGTCCCTTTCCAGTTAATACCCAACCCCATAGAGAGGCAATCACTATTCTGAGTTCAATTACCATGTATTATTTTTGCCAGTTCTTTAATCTCATATACATGGAATCATACTTCTTATGCTTATCCTTATGTCTGGGATAGTCATCCACGTTGGTGCACATAGCAATGGCTTATTCTTTTTAATTGTTGTGTAGTGTTCCATTGTATGAATATATCTCAGTTTATTTATCCATTTTAATACTGACAGACATGGGATTTTTTCCAGTTTGGGGTTGATCATAACCTGCTCTGGGTATTCTTATTCATGCCTGTTGGGGGAACAAAAGTGTTTCTCTTGGGTATATGCCTGGGAGGGGAATTGCTGGATCATAGGGGCAGGTATTTAGTAAATATTGTCAAAGAGTTTTCCAAAGTGGTAGTCTTTATCTGATGGATTGGTCAAAGGGTGAACCAGAAGACCCTCAAAACTGGATGATCATCGCAATCATTGGGGAGCTTAAAAGTATGCAAATTCTTAGCCCCCATCCATCCCTGACCCCTATAGATTGACCAGCAATGCGAGTACTCATCCCAGCCTCCCTTCTGCAGCTTTCTCTCCCCCAGGTGAACTTGAGTCTTTGTTAATATGAAAAGAATAACATTTTTCTAGAAAAGTTTATACTGGGGCACTAAAGGGAGACTTCAAGGCAGTCCCAGAAACCAGAATTCTGTGTTTCACGAAACTGACCAGTTGCAGATTTGCATTCAAACCCCTTCACTATTGGTCCCAGCCTCCCCCTCACCCCATGCTATCTCCCCCTCCTTACACACACTGAGATCCTCATACACGGTTGTTACACCAACAAGTTCCTGGCTCTGCTTCCTTGCTTATGCTGAGTCACATCCACTCTCCAGAATCCTTTCTCCCTTCCTAAATAGAAGACTCTTCTCCCCAACCCATGTGATGTATGGAAGTGGAATGGATATCAATAGCCCTGCATTTTAGGCTTCTTTTATTCTGCCATTACTACCCATATAAGGGAGTCAGACCAAGTCTCTTACCTCTCTGACCTTAGTTAAATCATCTGTAAAATAATAGACTTGAGCTAGATTATTTCTAAGGTCCTTCCAAATTTTAAACTCATGATTTTTATCTGTCATCTTGCCCATCACTCAGATTCTGGCTCAAGCCTCCTCCTTAAAGCCTTAAGTTGGACCATTCTAGTCCAGATTTTCTGGCCCTCTTCTAAACATGAGGCTTATACATGAATTATCTCGTGACATCTTTCATCTTGCTGTTTTGAAGTATTTCATTCATTTGTCTTATTTTAGTCTCTCGTATATTCATTGCTTTGACTTTTCAAGTAGATTATTAAGAATGTAGAAGGCAGAGATTGCTTATATATTATATCTTACAGTGCCTCAGATGGTTTCTTGTACCTAATGGGTGATCAAAAAATATTGATTAGGGCTTCCGTGGGGGTGCAGTGGTTAAGAATCTGCCTGCTAATGCAGGGGACATGGGTTTGAGCCCTGGTCCGGGAAGATCCCACATGCCGTGGAGCAACTAAGACTGTGCACCACAACTACTGAGCCTGCGCTCTAAAGCCTGTTCGCCACAACTAGAGAGAGCCCGCGCGCAGCAACGAGGACCCAAAGCAGCCAAAACTAAATAAATAAAATAAATAAATTTATTTAAAAAAAAAAAAAAAAATATATATATATATATATATATATTGATTAGGGGCTTCCCTGGTGGCGCAGTGGTTAAGAATCCTCCTGCCAATGCAGGGGACACGAGTTTGATCCCTGGTCTGGGAAGATCCCACATGCCGTGGAGCAACTAAGCCCATGCGCCACAACTACTAAGCCCGCGTGCTGCAACTACTGAAGCCCGCACTGTAGAGCCTGTGCTCCACAACAAGAGAAGCCACCGCAATGAGAAGCCCACACACCACAACGAAGAGTAGCCCCCGCTCGCCGCAACTGGAGAAGGCCTGTGCGTAGCAATGAAGACCCAACACAGCCAAAAATAAAATTAAAAAAATTTTTTAAATAAAGTTAAAAATAAATAAATAAATATTGACTAATTAAAAGTATGGTTAATCATCTGAAAGCATACTCTTAAAAAATATATCACACAATCGCCTGCTTCTTCTCTGTTCCTCTCTATTAAGCTCTCATTATTTGGGCAAATGAGAGAAAATCTATTCTTTGTGAGTCAGTAAATAGATTTGGGGGATGAGATGGGTTGATGGATGGATAGATGGAAAGAGGTGGATGCATAGGAGGATGGGTGGTTGGATGAGTGGATGGGCAGATGGATGGAGAGATAGTGAATGTTTGGGATGGATGGATATTTTTTTTACATACTGGTCTTTGCTACTAGATGCCCATCTCTATACTAGGTGCCTCAGTATTATATAAGTGGAATTTAAGACCTAACAGGAAAAGGGTAAGGAGAGTTTGCGTTTTCTTTTCCAGTATAAAAGCAAAGAATAAAGGTGGATTTAATGTTAATAGCATTTATATTACATGCCCAAGTTATCTTGTGTCTGCTGCAGTATTATTACTCAGTTTTATTTCTGCTAGAATGGGGCTGACAGAATAAATCCTATGGCCAGATGTGCTCCACTGTAAAGTGATCCTTCTTTGATTCCATAGAAAAGACTTTTCCTAAGTTTTCCCCTCCCTTGTGATTTGGAATGTGTAAAGAAACAGGAAAGTATTACATTAATGCAACCTTCCTGAAGTACAGATTCTTTGAATTCACTGCAAGGAATTTATGAGATAATGTAGTTTTCAGCCTTTCCTGACATCTAGAGCTGCATGGTCCAACATGGGAGCCACTAACTACATGTGGTTATTTAAATTTAGATTTAATTTATTATTATTATTATTATTTTGGCTACGCCACACGGCTTGTGGGATCTCAGTTCCCTGACCAGGGATTGAACCTGGGCCACAGCAGTGAAAGCCCAGAATCCTAACCACTAGGCCACCAGGGAACTCCCAAGATTTAATTTAAATAAAACTAAAAATTCAGTTCCTTAGTCAAACCAGCCACATGTCAAGTGCTCAGTGCCACATGTGATTCTGCTGGACAGCACAGACAGCACAGATACAGAACATTTCCATAATTGCAGAAAGTTCTGTTGGACAACGCAGAAAAAAGTTTGTTCTGTGCCTTGGCGTCCAAATCTCTTTCCCAGGATCCATGTTAGCTGCTTTCGTTCATTGAGGTTATCAGGAATCCCTCAGGCAAATAACGAATGCCTCCCAGCTGCATGGGCTCTTCCTGTCTGTAAAATATCTTCTATTGGAAGATGCTCAAAGATGAAGAGAGAAGAATACAGGCAACCAGTGCAATCACCAGTCACAGGCTTGGGGAATTTAGGCATCCCACTGATGAAGTTTTGAGACTTTCTGAAGAATACCTATGGGGTTCACTTTCCAGTCTGCACTATGAACTTCTGTCTGATCCTTCCATTCTCTTTTGCCAGGCCCTCTTCCATCTGCCAGTCTATCTTTTTACCTTCTTATCTCAAAAGTCACCAGAGCAAACACTGCTCTAGGTAAACTCTTATCGCCTCCCATACATGCTGCCTGACTTCTCCCCTCTTTTACTTCACTTCCCCCTCCCTGATGACTGAGCTGTTCCCTCCATCTATCCAAATGCTACCAGTCTTTCAAGGCACAGTTCAAGCCCTTCTCTTCCATGAAGATTCCCCGACCCTTTGGCTTTCATTGATATTTTCCCCTTTCCTAAGATGCTTTTGCCTGTACTGTTCTTTAAATATCAAATTTATCCTACCTTGTATTACTAGGTCCTTTTTATAGATGTGTTTTCTACTTGCTTCATTATATGAGACGCTCCATGGGGTCTGTGCCTGCTACAACGCCCAGGCCCACCTTACATCTAGTAAGAGGACAATAACTACAGCGTGGTTGATGTTTAAGCAGCGACAAGATGATGAAGTGTAGCAGCTACAAGTAGAAGTCATTCTCAAGTTCATACCTTTATACATGGTGTTCTGAGACTCAATTTCCAACATTGGGGGAAGGAGTTCCCCACACATCCAACAAGCAATTCTCAGAACACCAGCTAGGTGTCTGAGAATTCAACTCAATTCTGACACTATTTAACCCAGAGGTAGCGTCGGATTTCACAGGTTGAGGGCTCAGTCCTACTGAGACTTGCACCACCCGCCACTCCCACTTCAGATGCCAGTCACAAACCTGTGCTTCTGACCATCTGGCTAAAAATCAGAGGTCCCCATGACCCCCTGTCCTCAGGTTCTATTAATTTGCTAGAGTGACTCACAGAACTCAGGAAAGCATGTTGCTTATTAAATCACTGGTTTATTGTAAAAGGGTACAATACTTTTATCCTCAGGAACAGCCAGGTGGAAGAGATGCATAGGGCAAGATACAAGGAAAGGGAGCTTCCTGGCCCTCTCCAGGTGCCACTCTCCCTGCATCTCCATGTGTTCACCAACCCAGAAGCTCTCTGAACCTTGTCCTTTTGGGTTTTTATGGAGGCTTCCTTACGAAGTCATGATTGATTAAACCACTGGCCACTGACAACTGATTCAACCTCCAGCCACATCCCCCTCCCCAGAGGTCTGGGGCTGGGACTTAAAGTCCCAGCCCTCTAATCACGAGTTTAATCACTTGGTGACCAGCCCCCAACCTTAACTCCTTTCCCGAAGTCATTAACATAACAAAAGACACCTTTATCACTCTCAACACACTTAGGAAATTCCAAGGGTTTTAAGAGTGTGAGCCAGGGACTGGACAAGACCAAACGTATATGAGAAATATGTATTTGGTCATCTGAATGACCAAATATATATTTCTTATAAATCACAATATCTCACCTTGTTTGACACAGAGACCAAAAGAGGTGATGGAATTTGGCCTCGTCACAACAAATTCAGAGTAGAGTCACACTAGAACCCCGCTTTCCTCATTCCAAGTCCCAATTCCTTCAGGGAAACTGAAAACTTTTCTTCAGAAACCATCAAAACAAAGTCTGATTCCATTTCCCTTCTCTGGGCAGTGGGAGCTACTGATCCTGACCTCTACTGTTCTGTGGAAAGATACCCTGAGTGATTCCAAGTTAGCCCTCTTCTGAGGGGATCACCCCAGTCATTCCAAAGCTCCTCTACTGTTCTAGAGCCCAGCTTCACTGATCCCAAGGAGACTGGCCATTTGTCACAAGGGAGGACAATTTAATCTCTCGTAAAGCAACTTTCCCAGGAAGTCTCTCTGTTGAAGGAGTTTACATGAATCACCAGTCCATAACTTCTCTAGGGTATGATTTTTCTGAAGCATATGCTGCCTCTCCAGAGGGAAACTCAGCTCCTGTCTCGCCGTGGGGCGGGATCTGTCACAGCTGCTGGCCGGCTCTGGGAGTGCTCAGAGGGCAGGCGCAATGGGAGGGGGGGTTCCCAGCAAGACTCTTTGAGTTGGAGTGCTATGGAGACAAGGGCAGCAAAGAAGTCTGACCTTGTCTCTCACACATTGTCTTTTAAAGTGGTAGACTTTTATGTGATTAATGATCATTTCTGGCGACTTAAAATGCATGGAGGCGAGACAGGTCACATGCTTAATCATGAAACATAGAGCATAGACTGAAAGGACTCCCTGGTGAGGTGTTTTTGAACTGTGCTTCTCAATACCGTCCTTTGAAAATAGACTAAATTTGCATTTTTGCACTTGTAAATCCTCCTAGCGTGTGGGGTTTGCATAAATTCTCTCTTAATTAAAACACATGTTTTGCAGAATAAAAGAAAAAATTTTTTCTTCATTCCTTTTTCTACTTCCCTGTAATAGATCAAGGGATCTTTTTTATTACAGTCATCTTTGAAATTCTGGTTATTAAGTATTGGATTAGTATCTGATATTTGCTGCTACATGAAATGATTTGATTTCCCTAGGAACCCCTAAGAGGCTGCAGGTTCATTTTACACATTAAATGTCACCTTCTGTAGGAGGTCTTTGTTGGCCACTGAGACTAAAGTGATGACCAACGCTATTCTATCATTCAGTTTCTTCTTTCAGGTTGATTGAGGTGTAACTTACACAGTAAACTTTTAGTCGTGCATTTCTATGAATTTTGACAATCTTCCACAGTCATGTAACCACCACCAGCACAATCAAGATATAGAACATCCCATCAGCCCCCCCAATTCTCTCATGTCCCTCTGTAGTCTATCCTCTTCCTCCACCCAGGAGGGAATTTTTTTTTCCACATCCAAACTTTCTTTAGTTTATAACCTCCATTACACACTAAGTTGTTCTTACAGAAAATAAAGCTCCTAGAAAAAGTAAAAGAAAAGAAAGAAACAAAGAAAGAAAGAAAAAATAAATCTGGCAGCCACCGATCTTTTCCAAAATATATGAATGACATCATACAGTGTGTAGTTGTTTGAGTCTGGCTTCTTTCAACTCATGTTGTTGCATGTATCAGTAGTCCCTTCCTTTCTATTGCTGAGTCCATTGCATGGCTAGGCCACAGTTTGTTTATGCATTCTTCAGTTAATGGGTATTGGGGTTGTTTTCAGTTTTGAATGATGATGAATCAAGCTGTCATAAACATTCACGTACAGTTTTTGTATGGATGTATGTCTCCATTTCTCTTGGATAAATATCATCCGCTATAATCTTTTTGAGAATTATTTTGTTCATTTGTTTGTTTACTTGCTTACTCTCTGTCTCCTACCACTAGAATATAAGCTCAAAAAAGAGAGAGGCTATGGCATTCATTAGCATATTCACTGACACTAGGACAGTCCCTAACCTGTAGTAGGTGCTTGATAAGTGTGTATTGAACACATGAATAGATGGATACATGAAGGAAGGAATAAAAGAATGAATGAATTCTGGTAGGTTCTACTATCCGTGTTGCTGCAAATGGCAAAATCTTACTTTTTTATGGCTGAGTAGTATTCCATTGTGTGTGTGTGTGTGTGTGTGTGTGTGTGTGTGTGTGTGTGTATATATATATATATATATATATATATATATATATATATACCACATCTTCTTTATCCATCCATTGCTGGACACTTGGGTTGCTTTCATATCTTAGCAATTATAAATAATGCTGCTGTGAAAATTGGGGTGCATGTTTCTTTTCAAATTAGTTTTTTGGTTTTTTTGGATATATGCTCAGGAGTGGAATTAATAGGTCATATGGTAGTTCTATTTTTAGTTTTTTGAGAAACCTCCATACTGTTCTCCACAGTGGCTGCACCAATTTACATTCCCACCAACAGTGCAGGAGGGTTCCCTTTCCTCCACACCCTCGCCAGCATTTGTTATTTGTGTTCTTTTTGATGACAGTCCTTCTGACAGATGTGAGGTGATATCTCATTATGGTTTTGATTTGCATTTCCCTAATGCTTAAGGATGTTGAGCATCTTTTCATGTGCCTGTTGGGTGATATGTTTTTCTATAGAGAAATTAGAAAGATACCTCAGTCTTCTCGCATGGTTGATTCAAATTGACTTATTATTAATGAGAGGTTAGAAAAGTTTCTTTCAGCTTCATAACTCATTATTGGTAATGTCATGTAAGTGTTTAAGATTATTATCAAATGTTTAAGATCATCTGAGAAAGACACTATCAAGTTTCTTTCCTATACGGGCTGTAAAATTTCACAGCATTTCACGTTTTCTTGTGCCTTGAGTAATCTTAAATACTCATTTAATTGATGGCGCCCATTAACCAATTTGCCATGGATGTCTTTGCATTATGAATTTTAAGTTACCTTTGTCAATGTTGGTATTTTGTGAGTATGCATGACATGAGTGACTTCACACAAATGTATTTGCTATTTGTAACTTGGCTATAAGTTTCTGCCCTATAAACACAGACACTCTGATAACCTCAATTTTGCTGATATATTTGGGGGTTTTTTAAAATTAATTAATTAATTATTTTTTGCTTCATTGGGTCTTCATTGCTGCGCGCGGGCTTTCTCCAGTTGCAGTGAGCGGGGGCTACTCTTCATTGTGGCGCACCGGCTTCTCACTGTGGTGGCTTCTCTTGTTGCAGAGCATGGACTCTAGGTGCATGGGCTTCAGTAGTTGTGGCACGCGGGCTCAGTAGTTGTGGCTCACAGGCTCTAGAGCGCAGGCTCAGTAGTTGTGGCACATGGGCTTAGTTGCTCCATGGCAAGTGCCATCTTCTCGAACCAGGGATGGAACCCATGTCTCCTGCATTGGCAGGCAGATACTTAACCACTGTGCCACCAAGGAAGTCCCTATATTTGGGTTTAAATCTACCATTTTATTTGGTTTTTGTTGGTCTCACCTGTTTCATAATCCTTTTTCCCTCCCATCTTGCTTTCTTTTCAATTAATTAAACATTTAAATTATTCTATCCTCCCCCCACCTCCTGGCATGAATTTGTTAATTATACAAACTCAATATTCTTTTAGGGGCTACTCTAGTGTTTACAACATGTATCCTTGACTTATTAAAATTTACTATAAATTAGAACTTTCCTACTTCCCAGACAAGGGTAATAGGACACTTTAACTTCATTCTAATTTCCTCCTGCCTTTTTTTTTGGTTATTGTTGTTCTATATTTCAACTCTATCCATATTTTAAACCCCACAAGACATTATGTTAATTGCTTTTACATACTTACATTTACTCACATATTTACCTTTAGATTTATTCCTGTATTCACCTTTTCTCGCTCTCCACTCCTTCCTGCATCTCTGTGACATCATCTGAGATTATTTCACTTCTGCCCAAAGAACGTCCTTAAGTATTTCACTTAGTGTAAGTCTAATGGGGATACATTTTATGGTTTCATTTGTCTGAAAATGTCTTTATTTAATGTCATTTGGAGAGGACAGAATTCTAGGCTGGCTGTTCTTGTCTTCCCCACTTTGAAGTTGCTATTCATTGTCCTCTGACTTCTGCTATGAAGTCAGATGTCAGTTTCATTGTAGCTCCTTTAAAATTATTGATTTTTTTCTCTTTGACTCATTTTAAGATGTTTCTCTTTATCTTTGGTTTTCAACAGCATTACTATGTTGCACTTAGGTGTGGTTTTCTTTGTATTTTTCCTACTTGAGATTCATAGCTTTTTTTTTAAACCTGTGACTTGATGATTTTAGCCACATTTGGAAAGTTCTCAACCATAACAACTTCAAAGATTGTTTCTGCCCCATTCTCTTTTTGCTCTCCTTCTTTATGCTGTCTACATGTAAATAGAATAACTGCAGGTTAACTTAAAGTTTTTCAAATTTTTTTCCCCTTTTGGTTGTTTTTGCTTTTATTGATGCAGGCGATTTCATACTTCAGTCAGGCCTCTGTGACTGGGAAGTATTTTAAACACAATTTCAGTTCACCATTTTGCCCATTCATTTCTATTACCTTTTCTGTGTTTCCATCCTTCTGTCTCACTGTACTTCACTCTGGCCATTTTCAGCTCAAAAATTCTCTCCAGCTGTGTCTAGTCTGCTTCTGAAGCTTCCATTTAATTCTTAATTTCAGTTACTGTATATTGCAATTCTAGAATTTCCATTTGATTCCATCTTGTCGTCTAATTTCTTGAATTAGTCCCAATATATTGTAAAATCCCTCTTTGGTAACTCTAACTTGTGGAACCTCTATAAATCTGTTTCTATTATATATTTCTTCTCTTGTTTTTCGACCATTTTGTTTTCTCTCCCAGTATATGAGGAAATTTTTGTTTGACAACTTGATTTTGTATATGAAGAAGTGTAGATAATTTGGGGCTCTGGATAGTATTATCTTCCAGAAAAGATTAGCTTTTGCTTCTTGTGGGCAGGTAGGAGGTGACAGTGTATCTGACCTTGTCAGGGATTGAATAGATTGGAGGCTGGGCTTGGTCTTTGTGAGAACTGGTCTATTTCTGGTTCAGTGCTACTATTAGGATGTACCTCTTTGGGCATCTCAACTGTAAGCCTGGGGTGTTTACCCTGGCTTCTCTCCTTTGTGGGCCCTGAACTCCATTTATTATTCCCCTTCATCCTGAAACAGCTAGAAGCTCTTCTCAGCTCTCAGTTTCTCTTGGTGCTGCTTGAAATTTGGTAAATGCCTTAAGGGGAAAATGATGCTGAATAATAGCTTCATCTCTTTGCATTTCCTTTCTCTCCAGGATTTTGGCCCCTTGAATCCTTACTGCCTTGTTATTTCTCTGATGTTTTCAAAGGGATTTTCTAGCTTTTCATTTCTGGAGAGTTGGTCAGCAACAAGCTAGGTTGCCATTATCAGAAGTGGAAAATCCTGTACCACCTCTCTTAAAGACCTGATCTGCTGCCCACCAAGCTATCCACATCCCAGTTCCTCTAAAGAGGAGTCCAGAACCACCTAGTCAGACCTTTGAGATCAGCATTCAGAGAGATCAGAGAGATCAGCATCAGCATTTAATTGCTCAAATTAAATCAGCAATTTAGATGCAGAGAAATGAGCTCTGGCTAACCTCAAAGTGCATAAGTCAGGAATCTCAGCTGAGGCCTGCGGCAGTGGACACTGCCAAGTATTATAGGTACATCAAAGCCTCTGGGATCTTTCAACTAGGCCAGGTCTCTTAGCCCCAATAAGCAGGAGCTAGAGCTGACATTTAGTTATGCAGTGATTGATAAAAGCTGCAATTTTGTGGGAAGGACAGCGCCAAAATGTTGCTAAGATACACTTCTTTAAACTTCAGTTCTTTATTACTTTTTCTTTTTTTGTATTGTACCCAGACTAATTGGCCAGTGGTGATAGCTAAAGGTTACATAGGAAAGAAATAGGGGGAAAATGTGAAATGTGGCACATAAAGAAATTTATTTCCAGTGTGAGAAGAATTTACTGTGACAATAGATAATAGGTCCATGTGACTCACTTATTTCTATGCTGTCTACATATAAATAGAATAACTACAGGTCAACTTTAAGCTTTTCAGGGTTTCTTTATTCTCTTTGGTGGTGCTTGTTTTTATTGTCAGGCAATTTAATACCAGGATCAGGCCTCTGTTATGAGAAATACTTTAAACATAATTTTAAAACAGTATAAAATTATGTAAAAACAAAATTACAGTAGTTTATCCGTGAGAACATATGGGAAATGTTATTTATTTTAACATAAATGGTGGACAGAACAGATTGTTAAGAATTTCATTATTATCTTTTCCCTCTCCACTTTAAATGATTGGAAACATCACAGAAGAGCAGAAAAATCAGAATTTGGCATCTTTTCTTTCCTAGATTGTCAACAGAGGTGAAATTGAAGGTTAAAATGATGGCTTCAGGAATACATATATATACTACAAGATGAAGATAAATGTGGTCAGTATTTAGTTTTAAGCATTCTTCACTTGTGCTTTAAAAAGCCTGCAAATCCGAAGTGCTGTAGACAAATATAAGTGACTTGGGGATCCAGAGACGGAGGTTCTACTCTTGGTTTTCAGCTAACCGGCTGTGGGAACTCTGTGGGCACAAGTTTCCTCTTCTTTAAGTTAAGGAAATGGGACTTGAGGATGCCTAAGTTTTATATTCCATAGTTATATATAAAGCAGGTTTATAATCAAACATATTCTCATATGTCTGTACCATGATGACAGCAGGGCATATACCGACCTAGCATCATCTGTTCTGAGTGTTCCACGAAGGAGAATATACATGTGTGAGTATCATTCTCTTGTTCTTTAAGGACTTTACCTGGATGTATCTCAGCCCCTCGACCAGATTTTAAATCCTTAGTGGCCAGGGACTTTTATATCCATTGTGCCAAGGAGAGCCTGAGATACTAAATTAGTATTTAAATGTGCTGACAGATTGACTAAGCATCCTGAGCCATGAGTGTTTAATACTGGAAGACCAGTGCCAGAGGTTAGTGGCCTGTAGTCTTCACTATCACAAATTAATAAGCCTAACGGGCGGTTCAGTGTGAAATGCAAGACGGGCTTTCCTCTGTGTAAAGAAGGAACCAACAGCTCCAGTGTGGACAGGCAGAGAGCAACAGAAACGTGAGCCCTGGTCACACATTCAGTGCACATAGGCCAGGGACCGGGGAACCTTTTCCGTAAAGGGCCGTATAGTGGATATTTTTGGTTTTGTGGGCCATGAGGTCCCTGTTGCAACCCCTCAACGCTGCCATTATAGCGCAAAAGCAGCCATAGACATGATGTCAGCAAACGGTCATGGCTGAATTTCAGTAAAACCTTATTTATGGACGCTGAAATGGGAATTTCGTGTAATTTTCACATGTTGTGAAGTATTCTTCTTCTTTTGATTTTTTTCCCCCAACCATAAAAAATGTCAAAACCACTCAGCTTGTGGGCCATATGAAAACAGGCAGAAGGCCAGGTTTGGCCAGCTGGCCTTAGGTTGGTGTCCCTGATATGCAGGCGTGTACACACTTGCTGAGGTGGTCATTTAGCAGAGAGAGTTTCCTATTTAGATGGAGTGGGACCTAAGGGGATCCATGACCCCTGTCCACTTAGCCAGGACAGACTTCCTAGGGAAGATCATAAAGACAGATCATACAGCTGTGTGATGCTTTACGGTATGAGGCACCATCATATCAGGCACATTAGCTTTTGGATCATCAAAAAATTGAGAGTCAAGCCAACGTTTTTAAGCCACGTGTCTTTTCCAGCATGCCTGGGTCCTCTGTGACACTAACAGTTGTTTAAATAAAGAAAATGAGAGTTTTAAACCCAGACTTAGCTGGGTTCCAGCTCCCATAGGAGGGAGCATCTTTTCATTATGCGCTCATGTAAGCAAGTCACCTTAAAATTGCTAAAAAGGGAAATTGTGCTCAGGGAGAATCATTTCTTCAGTACCCCCAGGGATTCTTCTGGGCTTGGTATGGTTAGAGAAATAGGATGTGTTTGGGTCACAGGAGATCTCTTGGGAAAAGCCTAATAAGATGGTGTCCAGACTGATCTGGGCTAAGTGGACTTGAGAGGAGGATTTGGCTAGGAGCGTGGCAGCGGAGGAGTGGGTTATTTTGAGCATTGTGAACCCATTTCCTTACCTGCAAGTGAGACAATACAGGCCAGACAAATAGGGTGCACAGTTCTAGATTTTTAATTTTAATTATATATTTGTTCAATAAGCAAAATAGGCATAAAATGAACAAGACATAGACCCAACACTTAAGAAACTCATAGTCCTGTGACCCAGGGTGCATGAGCCTTTTTAATTTCCAGGATGGAATAAGAGAAAATGTCACTGAGTGTCCAGGGCTTATGCTTCTCTTGACCTCTTCTGTACCTAGTACAGGACCGTGCAAAAGTAGGTGCTGAAGATATGCTTTTGATTATTAAAAGTGCTAGTTTTTGAGGAGTGGGGATGCCTCGCTTCATTTAGACGGGACGTGTTGCGCTGGAGCTAATCCTAGAAGGGATCTGTGAAGGCAGGGGCGTTGTCCTCTAGTGACCACCAGGGCTCCTCAGAGCTAAATGGACATGGTGCCCAGAGAGGCCAGCTGGTATCTGCAGAGCGCCGCCTGCTGGCTAGAGGAGTCATGGGCATCTTGAGGCAGAAATGCTTAGGCTATAGACTCTAAAAAAGATCTCAAATTGTATGCTCTGGATTCTGTTCAAAAGACAAAGGAAAGTTGGAAAGAAATATATCAAAACATCACATGTAAGACTTATGGATGATTTTCTTCTTCTTTTTTTTTTTTTTTTAAGAATTCTCTGTCTAAATTTCTACAATGAACTGTTAACACTTTTATATTAAATTTTTTAACTGAAAAAAGTTGTTCAAATGAACTAACTGCCTCTAGACCACCTTCCTTGACATTGTCTTTGCTGAATCAAAGCAAACTTTTCCAATTGGTTCTTAAGATACCCCCAAAATTTCATGGTGACAGACTTATAAACTCTTTTTCCCTCCCTCCCTCCCTCTTCCTTCTTTCCTTTCTTCCTTCCCTCTTCCTTCCTTCCTTCCTTCCTTCCTTCTATTATGTTTTGGAGGTTCACATTTAATAGAGCACTATTCATAGTAAGGATAAATTCAAAAGCATTGAATTTTGTTGAAGAGATGTCTGAGTTTGAGCTCTGATTCTTCTAATTGTCAACTGTGTGACTTTGGGCAAATTATAAGCCTCAGTTTTCTGCTTTGTAAAAAGGGATAAGGGCATTTACTTTTCATATTTCACAGGACTGTTGTAATTTTTGTCATGGTGAGATGAAATAATGTGTTGACTTCTTTATGAAACGTTAGAATTCCCAGTCAAAAAAGTGAGTGTACCATTAGCATGATTGTTGTTTCTGTTCATAAGGGCTCGAGCTACGAGAGTGTGGTTGAAATCTCACCTGATTGATGTTCTAGTGGACAGTCACTTGAAAAGTGTTGGGAGCTGTACCAGGCACACAATAAGTGCTAATAAGTTTTGGTTAAATAAAAATTGAAAAAGAAAACGAAACTGAGACAGCCTGCTTATACAGAAATAGCTAATTATGGAAGTGGGAGTAGAACACGGGGCTCCCAGTCTCCCTCCAGTCCCTCTCTCTCCCTGTCTTGGGCTCCTTCACCACTAGCATTTACCTCCGTGATGCTGGCAGGATCAGCCTTCTGGGCCAGGAGACCTAATGAGCTACAAAGTTGGGTCACCATATCTCCACGTATAAAACCTCTCACAAAAGGTTATTTAGATATAGTGCTCTTAAATTTTTATAATTAGCCACAATGACTCATATGCCATGATGGTATTTTTGAGCTTTAATGATTCTTATTTTGAAATAAAAAAAAAGATAATGTATTTTACTGAGATAATTTAGAAACTTAGAAATTCTTTTTTTTTTTTTTGCCGTACGTGGGCCTCTCACCGTTGTGGCCTCTCCCGTTGCGGAGCACAGGCTCCGGACGCGCAGACTCAGCGGCCATGGCTCACGGGCCCAGCCGCTCCACGGCATGTGGGATCTTCCCGGACTGGGGCACGAACCCATGTCCCCCACATCGGCAGGCGGACTCTCAACCACTGCGCCACCAGGGAAGTCCAGAAATTCTATTTTTATCCCCAATAATTTGAAGTATATTTAAAAACTGAAATTGTCTCATTTTCTGTATATGTTTGATAACTTAACTGGACCAGGGGAAGAACTGACATACTGGATGAGGTTGGTGGACCCCAGAGGTCACTTACAGACCTGGGCTTCCTGTGTTTCTCTGACCGAGGGTGATCCTGGCCAAGGGAAGGTGTGTGGCAGGCCGGAGTGCCCTGAATTAATACTGCAGGACAATTCTCGACCAAAGAGGGATGGGAGTCGGTGGGTAGACACCCCAGCCTCCTCGGCCCTTGGTGGCAAGTTCTGGAATGTGCTCACCACAGTCTCTCAGGGGGTCCCCAACTGGCCTGTGCTCCAGTTGCCCCGTGTGGTACCCTATATTGCATTTCATCCGCTCCCTGTGCCACTTCCCCACTCCCTCCCTGTGCTTCCGGAGAGCCCCTCCCAAATAAACTACATGCACCTAAATCCTTGTCTCAGGGTCTGTTTGGGGGTGAATGACAATTTATATAGACAATTAATTACCCAGAGTCTACTATACCCTCCACGCTAGAGCATGGGTGATTTTTTTTTTCTGTCTTTGTGATTTTTTTCCCGATTCTCTGTGTATCTTCTATGCCACGCAGTAGAGTAAATGCAGGCCGCGTAACTATAATTTGAGATGGGATTTATAAACGTTCTTCAAATTTCTTGGCTCATAAATTGCTGAGGGCTTCCCTGGTGGTGCAGTGGTTGGGAGTCCGCCTGCTGGTGCAGGGGACGCGGGTTCGTGCCCCGGTCCGGGAAGATCCCACATGCCGCGGAGCGGCTGGGCCCGTGAGCCATGGCCGCTGAGCCTGTGCGTCCAGAGCCTGTGCTCCGCGACGGGAGAGGCCGCGGCAGTGGGAGGCCCGCGTACCACAGGAAAAGAAAAAATAAATAAATAAATAAATTGCTGAAAAATTCTAACAAGTTATAAATATATGTTCCTCTCTCCGTAACATTTTTTTTTTTTTTTTTTTTTTTTTTTGCGGTACGCGGGCCTCTCACTGTTGTGGCCTCTCCCGTTGCGGAGCACAGGCTCCGGACGCGCAGGCCCAGTGGCCATGCCTCACGGGCTCAGCCGCTCCGCGGCATGTGGGATCTTCCCGGACCGGGTCACGAACCCGCGTCCCCTGCATCGGCAGGCGGACTCTCAACCACTGCGCCACCAGGGAAGACACCTCCGTAACATTTTTGAGGAATGGCCTTCGAACAACTTGTGCCAGGATGTTTGCACACCTACTGAAATTTAACTGGGTTGCTGCTTTCCTTTGTCGTTTTAAACATACCCTCTGGCAACTGTAATATTTCATCCTGTTTATACCCCTTCTGATGGGCTCCTTACAGGATTAGCACTGAGCTTTGGAATTAGATCATCCTGCTGAAACCCAGTTTGGGCCCAAGGGTCAATAGTTGCTCAACTCTTTCTGCCAGAGCACCATCAGATGTCCAACAGTTGCCTGTGTTTGTCTTCCCATTTTATACCTCAGCTTCTACATCCCTCAGAGCCCTACACTTCTGAAACCTTCCCCATGTCATTGGCTCTTTCTCTAGCCTCCTTCCAGCCTTTGGTTTTTAGTCCTTCCCTGATGCCTTTTTACCTCTGCTCCAGTGTCTCACTGAGATGGCCTCTTTAAGCCCTGCGAGTTCTGAATATATGAAAGAGTCCAGACCTCACTCTTGGCCTCAGGCCACAGAGAACTTCAGGGTGTATATATGGGGGTGAAAATGCAGGAGATTAGGTATAACAGACTCAAGGAGGAAGAATAAAAATTTTGTGTCTGTCTAGAAAGATACTACTTTCCCCATGGCTGCAGCAGGCAGGGAAGAGACACTCTGATCCTTTCTTTGGTTTTCTTCCTTAGTTCCAATACCAGTAAAGGGGAGCAGAATTTGCCCCAAAATGTGCCTCATTGGCATAAGGATAATTTTCGGCTTTTTTTTTTTATTCTTTAAGAAAATAGCATAGGAACTTCCCTGGTGGCACAATGGTTGAGAATCCTCCTGCCAATGCAGGGGACACGGGTTCGAGCCCTGGTCCGGGAAGATCCCACATGCCATGGAGCAACTAAGCCCGGGTGCCACAACTACTGAGCCTGCGAGCCACAACTACTGAGCCCACGTGCCACAGCTACTGAAGCCCATGCGCCTAGAGCCCATGCTCCACTACAAGAGAAGCCACTGCAATGAGAAGCCCACGCACTGCAACAAAGAGTAGCCCCTGCTCGCCTCAGAGAAAGCCTGCGTGCAGCAATGAAGACGCAACACAGCCAAAAATAAATAAATAAATAAAAATTTAAAAAGAAAATAGCACATATAGGAGAAGCTCTAAAAACTGAGTAGAAGTTACCCTGTTATAGGAAACATTTACATTTATAAGGGAAATCTCCATTTGTAAGGGTGTCTCCCTTTTGGTACCAGGAAAAAGAGGATGACTCTAAATCTCTAGAAACTTATCAATGTAGAAGGCATGGACTGAAATCTGTAGAATGAGCTTATACTTTACTGTTCTTTGCCTGGTAACCTCCTAGGACTGGCTCCCCCACCCACTTCTTTTTTTTTTTTTTTTTTTTTTGCGGTACGCGGGCCTCTCACTGCTGCGGCCTCTCCTGTTGCAGAGCACAGGCTCCGGACGCGCAGGCCCAGCGGCCGTGGCTCACGGGCCCAGCCACTCCGCGGCATACGGGATCCTCCCGGACCAGGGCACGAACCCGTGTTCCCTGCATCGGCAGGCGGACTCAACCACTGCGCCACCAGGGAAGCCCTCACCCACTTCTTTGGTCTTTAGCTGAAGATGGTATTTAAGGTGATGGCTCGGGTCTTTTCAGGGAGTTAACTCAGTTTTTCTGGGTCTCTCCCATGTTGTCAAGGAGGTATACATGTTATTAAACTTCTGTTTGTTTTTCTCCTGTTAAGCTGCCTTTTATTGTATGGGGTCTTAGTCAAGAACCTAGAAGGGTAGAGGGAAAATGATTTTTCTTCCCCTACACTAGAAAGCCCAGGTTGCCTGGTCAACCACAGGACCATCATTATAGGAAGCAGTAGGGCCTGGTGGTAGAGGCTTAGGGGAGAGCCTGCATGGGCTCAAATCTTGTTTCCACTGCTTAGCACTGATGGCCGTGGAAAGCGTACTTCACATCATTTCCCTCATCTGTAAAAGAGCAATAATACTAGTACCTGCCACATATTATTTTACTACTAGAACTGTTGTGAGGATAAAAAGCAACATTTTAAACAAAATTCATAGCTTAGTTACCTGATCCACAGGAAGTCTCCAGTAAGTTTTAGCTATTATTATTGTTGTTGTTTTTAACAGAATCAATCTAATTGAAACCCAGGTACAAAATGGTCTTGTTCCTCCGCAATCTGTTACAAGAAAGAATCCCCACATGATAGTTACAGAGTAAGCCTTTGAAGAAAGTAAATATTTAGAAGTCTAACTGCCTGCATCCATTGTACCCCAAATGTCTCTTCCATCTGCTGGATGGAGGAATAAACAAAAATACCTTGATTGGGAAACAGAGCCTTCCTTATATAATCAGAGGTAGAACTCTACATACAGGAAGGTCATCTCATTGACTTGAATCCATACTAAAGAGCAAATGACTGATACACACTCCCTTCCTCAAAGCAGGGAGACAGTGGGCTCCTACAGGGGGAGAACACAATGGAGGGGAAATTTTGATTCACAAAGGTGTAACTTCAGGATTTTACTCAGAGGTGGTCCTGCGTGGATCCACGATCTGTATCTGGATCTCTCTGAAGAAAATAAGAAAAAATATGAGTACACTTTGTAATGTGGATCTTGATCCTCTGTCTTGGTCTGAGTTTTAAGCTCCCCTCTTCCGGCGACAAGAAGGTCTTCACTGCAGACCCTTAGAAAGCCCCCTGAAACCTTAGCTAAATTTTCTGGAAAGTGTGTTCTGGGACAATGGACCCCAAAGTGGAGTTCACTTCTACTTATTTTGATTTTTATTTAAAAATAAGGATGAATTAAAAGTTAATACTGTGTAGTATCCAAATTGAGGCTCAACCTGTCACTGAGTCCACGTCAGAGGGTCCCTTGTCATGTGCAGCTCAGGCAGCAGGAGTGGGGTTCCCGCCATGTACAAGTCTCAACAATGACCTTACTCTTCCCTGCACTTTCAGCTAATGGAGAGGCATTACAGACTGACATCTGCTTGTGCATGATCTAGTTTTAATTAACCTCCCTAAATGAACGTTAGCTTAAAAATATTCCTGCCAAAACAAAACAGAGCAAAACAAAACCCCACAGATTGTAGATGATACTAAAATTGCAACTCCAAGAGAACAATATGAACATAGCAGAGAAGACACTTCCCTCATTCCTGGTAGAGTCGCTAATCAGATATGACACATTCAATCCCATTGAAATTATAATTATAATAAAGTTTTTCCCATGACAACAGCATTTACTGTTAATAAAATATATACTACATTATCTTAAGATTATTATTTTACTACTTGCTCATCTTTTAAAAATTCTATATTTTAGAGTAAGTTTTCTCCCCAACCTGTTTATGAACTCTTGTGTAATACCCACCCACATTCCACAATGAACATTTCCTAGATTTTGTTCTTACTCTCTTTGTAGCACATATATATATAAAGTATATAATAATTATATGTCTCTCTAGTATATATATTTGTTTGTTTTGTTTTATTTTGCTGAACTCTGGAAAGTAAGGTACAAACATCCTGACCTTTCACTTCTAAGTATGTTTGTGTATTTCCTAAGAACAAGGACACTCTTCTACATAACCCCAATGCTGCTATCATACCCAATGAAATTAACAATAATTCCTTAATACCAAGTAATGTGTAATCCATGATCAAATTTCCTCCATTGTCCCCAAAATGTCTTTTATAGCTTTTTTTGCCCCCTAAATCTAGGACCAAATCAAGGCATATGCATTGCATTTGGTTATTATATCTCTTTTTTTCTGGTTTTATTATGATATAATTGACACATAACATTGTATAAGTTTAAGGTGTATAACATAATAATTTGACATAGGACATATTGTGAAAAAGATTACTTGTTATATCTCTTTAATCTCCTTTAAGGTAGAATAGTAGCTCCCCTACATTCATCTAAAACAATGATGTTGACTGTTTTGATGAATCCAAGCCAGTTATCTTGTAGAATGTGCCAGAAGTGGATTTGTCTGATTGTTTCTTCAAAGTAGATTCAGGTTAAAAATTGGAGACAAGAACACTGCATAGGCAATGTTATGTCCTTCCCATTGCATTGCATAGGAGGCACAGGATCGCAGATTGTCCTGCTATCAGTGATGCTAAGTTTGATCAGGGCCACATTATGAATTTCCTGGGCCCTTTGCACTTTTACCTTCATGGGATCCTTTCGCCATAAAACATATAAAAAAGTATATTTTATAGTTGTATTGGCACAAAGATAAATATAATCCAAGGTGGATTATGTTTATTTTTTTCCTGATTTTAAAAGAAATTAAAACATTTTCCCGAGCCTCTAAAGTTATCATGGGCTCCAGACCCGTGCCTGCCTAATGGAGAAGTTCGCCCTGGGTTTGACCCCTTGATTAGAGAGGTGACCTCTGGACCTCCCCAACATAAAGGTGCATTTTCCTTTTGTAATTAAATAGTAATCTGTGGGGAAACTCTTTGAGACTATGTGTATATCTTGTTCCCCGAAAACCTCTCCCTCAGTGGTTTTACTATTTTTGCTTGAATCAGTTATTACATTGAAGGTTGCAGGAATTATGTCCTGTTCAGGGATGAGAATACTGAGGTGCAAGGAGTCTGTGATTTGTCCAAGATCATAAAGCTAGTGGGTAGAATCACCATTAGGAACTAGGTGTCTCTGCTCCCAAATTCACATTAGAGCCCCAAGGAAACTGGAGTATATTAAGAAGGAGTGAAAAAGAGCATTGGAGTTATTTGGCCCAGAGAGAAGAACAGAAAAGGATGACTATAATCTGTTACATAACTAAAGATAACAGTTGATGGGTACCAAGGACCAGCAAACTCTCCATTTGCAGTGTAATAGCTCAAAGGAGGTAAGACTCCATTGCTCTGGACTACAGTCATTTTACAAACCAGCTAATAATTGCCTCACATTTCTTCAGAAAAGTTCTTGGCATTATTCTCAGGAGGAAATAAAGCCAATGTTTAATAGTCTTGTCAAATCTTATTAGGTATTCGGATTCTAATTTAAATGCCGACAATGTGTCAATTACCCTAGAGAACATTTAGTTCATTTCGTCTTCTCTTCACCTCAGGCCTCTCCAGGTAGCGTGCATTAGGATTGTAATCGAGGTTTTAAAATATTGTTGTTCAACAATTCCTACAGACTTCGGTAGGTAATTGTGAACAAATAGGGGCTGAAATGCTGGATCCTTAAAACTAAACAAACTGCCCGTGTTTGAATAAAAGACATACCTTTCTGTGGGCAAAGGTTGCCAACCCTGGGTGTGGAAGCCAGCTACTTCTACTTGCCAAGAATCCCTTTGACACGTTAATCTTGCACAGAGAATGTTTTTGACCTTTCCGGTGTTTGCATAAGAAAAATGAAGCACCGGATGTTTTCAGAAGTGGGAAGCAATTGTCTTTGGCCCCATATTGTCAGAGAAGTGAATTGGTCATTCTGTGGAAGAATGACTCTTACTAGGTGTGCGAAAGTGAATCTGCTGTCGCTTACTTATGAGAAGTTGAAAATAAAAGACACATCTGCAAGTCACATATTATTAATCTTAATTGATTAGCAAGTATTTGCTGAGCCTCGACTTTGAAATAAGTGGTAAGAGGAACAGGGGACCTGGAGCATTTTCAGTGATACAGAAAGAAGAGAAGAGGAGAAGATATAAGCTTCTGACCTCAGGAACTTATGAGAAAGTCAGGTAGAAAAGACATGCCAATGGAAAGCTAGCAAGCAATTCAAGGTAGTGCAGAGTAAGCGTAACACGAGAAGAGTAAAATTAGACAGGTTGGGAGAAGGAACGGGAATTATCGAGGCCTAGGTTGATCAGCAAAAGCTTCAAGATGATATTTATAAGCTGGAATTTGGAAGGACAGGCTTCAGATGAATGGAGACTCTGGAATCAGGCATGACGAAAGGGCAGAGGCAAGAAAGTGATGGCGAATTTAAGAATAGGACATAGACTAGTCTCTCTCTTGAGTACAATCGAAAGTTGACAGCTCTTTCTTTCAAAGAACCAGAAGTGGGGGATAATCTATGCGAAATGATCCTGGAAATAAAATCTGATGATGGCTTTAAATGACCACCATGTCTAATCGTTCTAAATAAGGCTCTTTTGTTGACAAAGAATGGTTGCCACTTAAACTAACTCAAGTGAAAAGGGAACGGGAGAATTGTAAGATTATAACAGAACACCTCTTGGACATTCAAAAGTGGTTTGTGGGCCAGGAACCAAGGACCCTCTGTATGACTTAGAGCCACATCATCTCAGCTCCTTCTGCTTTTATATCTGCCTGATTCTCTTTGTCTCACTCTACCTACTTTGCTTATTCATCTTGCACTGATCCCTTACTCAGCATCATAATATTTTATTTCCATCATCTACGATTGACTAACTACATCCTCTCAATTTTTCAGTTTAAATGCTTAAGAGAAAGAGAGACTCTTTGGTAGTTGGCCAGGCAGTTTATTGGCTGGTTTCGATTATTATTGGCTGGTATCCATCCTAGTCCAACTAGTCATCACTCTTAAACAAGAACCGCCCAGTGGGGTCTCCCTTCATTGGGAGCTCCAGGCAGAGCAGCCCAAACCAGAAGATATAGACTGCTATGTTCCAAGCTCTATAGAACCATTAGACTTCCAGGGAACAGTTGGTATGTTCCGTACACATTTGGGAAATGGCTGTTCTATTTTTCTATCTCTAGGAAGGATTTTCCCAGAGCTTTCTTCTTAAAGAGCTGTACTATCCTGAAAAGAGCTGGTCCCAAATTGAATATTGACTTCACCACCTCTGAAACCATCTGAGCTTCAATTTGTTGCCTGTAGAGTGGGGATAATAGCACCTACCTGTTGGAGTTGTCTGGAACATAAATGAGATCATTTCAATGCTATTCTCTGCTTGGCACAAGGCAAGAGCTTAGTAAATGGGATTTCTGTAATTTCTTTGATATTTTATGAATATTTCATAATAGAAAACTGTTGGCAATGCATTTTTACTTATTTTTTAATTGTACAAATGATATATGAATATATATGAGTATTTTAAAGCAAACCCTAGACATTATATTATTTCACTGATAAATATTTTAGGGTGTGTTTTTGTTTTGGGGGGTTTTTTTTGGCTGCGTTGGGTCTTCGTTGCGGTGCGCGGGCTTCTCATCGCAGTAGCTTCTCTTGTTGCGGAGCATGGGCTCTAGAGCGCAGGCTCAGTAGTTGTGGCACATGGGCTTAGTTGCTCCGCAGCATGTGGGATCTTCCCGGACCAGAGCTCAAACCCGTGTCCCCTGCGTTGGCAGGCGGATTCCTAACCACTGCGCCACCAGGGAACACCTAGGGTGTGTTTTTAATAAATAAAGATTTTTAAAAAGCACAGAACCACAATACCACTATTATACTTAATACATTAAAGATAATTCCTTGATATCACCAGTACTAAATCTATATTTGATTTTCTTCAATAGTCTCAAAAATATTTTTTTATGGTTGTTTGGTTTGGATCAAAATCCAAAAGGAGTCTAAATATTGCACTGATATCAGTCAGTCTATAAACCATTTTCTCTGCTCTTCTATGCCATATATTTGTTGAAAAAATGGGGTCATTATTCCTGTAGAATTTTCCAGTTCAGGATTTGACTGACTGCATCATCTAGCAGGTTCTTCTATCCCCACATTTCTTGAAAACTGGTACATAGATCTAGAGGCTTATTTAGATTTAGATTCAAATTATTTCTCTGGCAAAGCTATAAAAGAAATATTTTATACTATCTTTTATGTTTTAAAAGTTGTGAATTTGAAATAGTAGCTCAATAGTTCCCATGGCATTTTGCACTTAGGAATAGAAGACTCCCAAGAGAGAAGGAGGTAAGCCATTCGCTCTGGTTTCTGCTTCATGCCTGAGGGAATCACCTTCCCTTGGAGAGTTAATGGTACTTGTGACTGCTATCTGCCAGAAAACGCACATGGAAGTCATAACTACCAGTTTATCTCTAATGGATTTATCAGAGATATCTTTAGTCATATACATCTCTGGCTGAGGATATTCACATATCTTTCATTAAAAATATCAATTCCGGGCTTCCCTGGTGGCGCAGTGGTTGAGACACCGCCTGCCGATGCAGGGGACACGGGTTCGTGCCCTGGTCCGGGAAGATCCCACATGCCGCGGAGCGGCTGGGCCCGTGAGCCGTGGCCGCTGAGCCTGCGCGTCCGGAGCCTGTGCTCCGCAACGGGAGAGGCCGCAACAGTGAGAGGCCCGCGTACCGCAAAAAAAAAAAAAAAAAAAATCAATTCCTTGCCTACATTCTAAACTAGGAATTAAAATGTTTGAAATGACTAGTGACTAGAGAAAGCACCACAGGACAGTAGAACCGCCTTTGAAATTTTTTTTTTTAATAAGTGTTTTGTTTGTTTGTTTTGTTTTTTTCGCCATGCCGTGTGGCATGTGGGATCATAGTTCCCGGACCAGGGATTGATCCCGCCCCCCTCCCCTGCATTGGAAGCGCGGAGTCTTAATCACTGGACAGCCAGGGAAGTCCCTGTAATTGTTTTAAATGCACTAATACAAATTATGGACGGAAAAGCAAACCCGGGTACACAGAAGCAGGACTACAGTGTTGTTCTGGAGTGTTGGGGATATCTGATAAATAGTCACCTTTTCTCCCCTACCTGAAGTGGGAACAGAGAACTAGATATAGAAATAAGACAGATGACAATAGAAATAGTTGCTTCTATATCTGATAAAGCTGTTTGGAGAATGTGACCTAGGTGCCCAGCAATAATGAACTTGCAGACACTCTGATCTCCTATATTAGATATGCCACTCCCCTTGTCAGGGACACTTAGATAAGCACAGGCCTCTCGAAGCCCAATGCACATGCTGGGTTCTTTTTCCCAAACTCACCACTCAAAACTCACTCCCCCTCCCTGGAGGGACGCAGAAAGTGAGCGAGGAGTCAGAGTGCAGCCAGGAGTGGTAACTCAGTGGAGGTTTAATCAACATGGAAATAAGTGGAAATAACTGTTCCTTTCTCACTGAAGTCCACTATATAGAAGAGTATCACAGGTAGAACCCAGTGTCAGCACGGCGTTTTCAACAATGAACACCCTCACATTTAGGTGGTCCCAACTCATATTACCTTCTACACTATAGTAGCTCTTGTGCAGTAGAACAAATGTTTGTGCCATGTGTGCAAATCGCAGTGCTGGCAGATACCAAGATAGAAAAAGACCCAGTCTTTGCCCACCAAAGGTTCATCCTCTAGTGGGTTCTCAACAGGTGGACCCAAAATAAGTGTGTGGCCCACTGTGCTAGGCGTTGTATGGGGAGTTGTAGCAGGCGTGGAGATGCTCTGCTCAGACCTCCCTTGAAGGAAAGACTTGCTGTTCAGCTCTCAGCTCCTTCTGGGTCCGCTTCACCTTTCAAGCTACGGTCATGCTCTTCTTGGGCAGCTCCTGCCTAGTGACAGAACCAGGTAGCAACTGAGGTCACCTTCTTTTTGGGTGGCCCCAGCCAGCGACCAAGCCAGGTGACGATGCAAGGGCTTGGCCATTTCCACGAAGACAGGACCCCTTCATTGGGCAATCTTTGCTCCTGAGCTTCCCATTGGGCTGTTGTAGGGTGACCAGCTGTCACGGTCACTGGGAGTGAGAAGTTTCCCAGGGCATAGAACTTTCAGTGCTAAAACTGGGAAATGCCCAGGCAAACTAGGATGGTTGGTCACCTTGGTTGGTGTAGACCTTGTCAGATCTGCATCAGGGTCTGACAGCTCCCTCTGCCCAGTCCTGCCTCCTTCCCTTTCCCCACAGGTGTTCATCAACAATAAACTCTGTGTCCTCCTGACTACATCTCAATGTCTCATTCCCAGAGCACTCGACCCACGACAGGGGCACAGGTAGCACAGAAACCAGGAAGGACCTAAATATTGCAAGAGAAGATAAGGCTGAAAGAGAGTGGGGGGGGGGCGGGGAGATTCATTTGTTAATTACACGGATGCTTCTGTGTGTGACTTTTTCAGCGGACTATTTGTTCTGCAACCTTTGAAAAAGAAAAGAGGCTTATGTAAATACTCAGTGACTAAAGGTTTCCTAAACTGCATTTGAATACTCAAAATGAAGGCTTTGCCAAAAAAAAAAAAAAAAAGCCAACCTTCTTGTTCCAGCATCCTTTGTTAAACATGCGTTGTTATTCATTTCTGTGATTTAAGAAGAAAAATAAATGGAGCTTCAGCTTTTCTGAGAAGTATTCTTAAAATCAAGAAAGAATGTGGGCAGAATATTACTGCAGGGGGAAGGGAGCAGCACCCCTCAGGGCCAGGACTAGGATGAAGTGAGCCAGGTACTTGGGGTGCAGCATTTAAGGAGGCGCTCGCTGTGAGTTCAGAGTCAGCGCTTGCATGAACATGACAGTCAACGCCTCCTTAAGTATTGCACCTCAGGGGCCTCACTGGCCTCACCCTAGTCCCGGCCCAGGCACCCATAATAGTAATAGATAACTTCCCTCTTCCCTGCCCCAGGTACAAAGCCATCGTCCGGCCAATGGATATCCAGGCCTCTCATGCCCTGATGAAGATCTGCCTCAAAGCCGCACTGATCTGGATCATCTCCATGTTTCTGGCCATCCCAGAGGCTGTATTTTCTGACCTACATCCCTTCCACGAGGAAAGCACCAACCAGACCTTCATTAGCTGTGCCCCGTACCCACACTCTAATGAGCTGCACCCCAGAATCCACTCCATGGCTTCCTTCCTGGTCTTCTACATCATCCCGCTGTCGATCATCTCTGTTTACTACTACTTCATCGCCAAAAATCTGATCCAGAGTGCTTACAATCTACCCGTGGAAGGGAATATACACGTCAAGAAGCAGGTGGGTGCTTAGAAGTGATTCATTTCCTCCTTGGGGATTTGATTCCTTGCGTTTCTTTAGGACTCCACTGACAAGTTCAGTATTTGGGTGGTCATGTTGCCTGATTCTGCAGTAGAAGTGGTGAGTGATCTGTGGCCAGATGGTAAACAGGAACTCCTAGCTTCAGAAGACTTGGCATGCAGGTGTTCTTTAAGAATCTGGTTCTCCTATTAAAGAGACCTAGGCTAGCGAGGTGTGGAGAACCTGAAAGCTTTGGAGTATGGGTTTCTTTTTGAGAAAAATCTGTTGTTGTTTTTTAAAAAATAAAATGTTGAGGCTCCTAGGGATGTGACTTCTTTAAGCTCCAATCACATTGTTTGGGTAGGAAGACAGTTACCACATGTGATAAAGCAGAAAGGGCAGGACAACGAGGCTGGTTGAAGAAAAAGCAGTAGTTTGATTAAGATGGGTTCACATTGGTTTGAGTTCAAATCCAGGCTTCCTGACTTACTTACCCTTTCTGAGAGTCAGTTTTTTATCCATGATGAGGGTAATAACCCATATATTGTAAGGCTGTTGGAGGATCACAAGAGAGATACATGTACCCCCAGATGGCCCAGAGTGCAGGATGCCCTCCTTATGTGTTAGGCTCCCTTCCCCAATCCCCCTGTCACCCCCATAATTTCATCCTGTGGTATAAATGGTAGAAACCAGGGGCTCTGGCTTTGTCGTCTTCATCAGTTTTTGTCTTCTAGTCCAAATGTAGATCATGTGGTATTTATGATGGAAAAGCAGAAAGACTCTCCCTCCATTTAAAACGTGTAGCTGACTCAGTTAGAGGCTTCACCCTCTAAAATTCTTTTTTTCCCCTCATCAATTATGGGGGGAAAATGGCAGTTCTCAGTGAAACTGTCTCCCTGCTTGAAAGACCTCTCAATGGTGAACATCCATTGTACCCCAGATTCTTTAAAGAGAACAATGTTTCCCCTTGCTGTAGCAGAGGGAGCTGGGAAAAAAAGGAGATGTTCAGCCCACTTTTCTCTGAGACCCTTCCTGTGTTATATAGGCCAGAAAAAACTTGAGAGTAAAAAAAATAATAGGCAGTTATCTTGGTTTGGCGAATGAGGAAGAACAAAGCTGGCTGCTTTTGTAAGCATCAGAGGGAAGAAGAAATTATTAACTGTGGAGCCGAGAAAGACATGAAGTCATATGGCTGATAACTGCACCAATGCCCTCCTGAGGACAAAGGGGGCACTTACTAGAATTTCATTGTGCAGTCCACTCAAGCATGTAATCAACTTTGTTTAAAGAGCTCAGAGGCACATTGGAACTATTGAACTTGTTTTCTGTGGCCTTGTGAGCACGTCCATTTCCCTAATTCATTTTCCCCATCTTTTGCTCTGCCCACATCTTTGCCTCTGTGTCACTCTGTCCTCAGATCGAATCCCGGAAGCGCCTGGCCAAGACAGTGCTGGTGTTTGTGGGTCTCTTTGCCTTCTGCTGGCTCCCCAACCATGTCATCTACCTGTACCGCTCCTACCACTACTCCGAGGTGGACACCTCCGTGCTCCACTTCGTCACCAGCATCTGCGCCCGCCTCCTGGCCTTCACCAACTCCTGCGTGAACCCCTTTGCCCTCTACCTGCTGAGCAAGAGTTTCAGGAAACAGTTCAACACCCAGCTCCTCTGTTGCCGGCCCAGCCTGATGACCCGGTCTCACAGCTCCGGCAGAAGCACCACCTGCATGACCTCCTTCAAGAGCACCACACCCTCCGCGGCCACCTTCAGCCTCATCAACGGAAACATCTGTCACGAGGGGTACGTCTAGACTGACCCTTGACCCTGCCCCCTAGGGACTCCTGGTTTTGCCTTATGGCTGGTAAGGAACCCTCGCCTCTGTTGTTGTCTCTGTACCCTCCGAAGACCCTTTGGCAGGCTCACGAGCGATGTGGGCGGGCTGGGGGGAGGCCCAAATGGGTCACCATTATGTTGGAAAGGCCCATCAAGGCGTGTGTTTTCCATTTCAACTTGTGAATGCTGCTTCTGACGCAGAGCAAACTTTCCCTTTTTTAGAAAAGGGAACAAATAGGAAATCATTATTTTAAGCATTAAACCCTGACATACAGATGTGCTCAACTAAGTCATAGAAACTATATGAACAACCAGATTTATATAGCAGAGAAATTGTACACTGAATGTTCACTCTGTGAAAGACTTCACTTTGTCATTTCTTTAAGCAGAAGTCAGTGCTTTAAGAATACGATTTGAGTCGTTTTTCAGGAATACTTATAATCACAAACAGAGGAACTTTTTTTTACACTTGTAATATGAAAAGTCAACCCTAGGCGAGTCCCATGTATAAGGGACAGTCCCCAAACTGATAACACCGGAAGCCAATTTAAAACAAATCCCTGAGTGTCGATTGTTTTTAAAAGACATTGCTGAGGACATAGGAGAAACACTCACCACATCATTCTAAGGCAAAAACACAACCAAACACACTGACACATATATTGAGGTCCAGGTGTGGCTGGGGAGTGATAGCTCACACTCCGAATTCTAACTCAATGCAGGTCCTTTTTGCTGTTACCCAATTGCAATCATCCATGGTGCGGTTCCACCATATCAGAGAAATCCTTCGCGGGGAAAATTGATCATACTATCCATTCATCAAACATTTATAAAAGTGCATAAAGTATAGTATTTATTTTAGGCATATAGGTTTTCAGACAAATGTATTTACTTCTATTTGGCTGTCCTTGTCTGCTACAGTGAAGAAGTAGTTTCACATGAGAAGAAAGGGATCATATTTGAGTGGAAATAGAAACATGTTTACATTTAATGCCTGCTTTACCTAAAGTCTGTGGCAGGAAATGAATTCAATGTCAGTAATATGTGTTTCTGTCTCAGTATGTGTAAGAAAGTTGTGGGGGGAGGTCTCAGCTTTAAGAACTGATTGAAAGACAGCTACAGATACATTAAGTTTCTACTTATAAAGAGTATTTATGAAACAGCCCATGTGCAGAAAAATACTGGACTTAAATCTTTTTTGTTTTCTAAGTGAGTAAAAGGATTTGACTCTCTTTCTTTAGATACCCTGAATCAAGTTTTTCTTGACTCAAGGACAGGCCAATTCTGACAGATTGCAAATGTGTTACCCCACTTTCAGATAAATCCAAATTCTGCAAATGTGCCCTCATGTGTAGCCCTTACCCACTAAGACAGTTTTAGTTCTGGTTTTCTCTATCCAGGTGAGATAGAACAGTCAGCTCTCTTCCACATGAGAGTTTTATAAGATTTTTGTGTCTTGATACAAGGAAGTGCTCACTGTCTACAGAGCTTTAGCAGTTGGGACCAAGACTGTTGTAAAGATCGGTATTTATAATTGTATTAGCTGGAGTGAACCTTTGCACTTCTGTTTGCTACATGCACTTACATACCATACACACCTGCTTTCCCGGTGCTCCATAATTACGTGGGACAGTTTGAAAAGAAGACAGGTAGTATAGCTGAAAGAACCAAGATTTTTAGCTTGACATCCCAACTCTGTCATATATGTGTGTGTGTGTGTGTGTGTATATATATATACATATATATACACATATATATATGTATATATATATATGGCTATCATTTTTTTAAATCTCTAGAATGAGAGGACAGTCCCTTCTATTGCTGAGATCCTCTGAGCCCCATCATTGTTTCGATTTCTGTCTCTTAAGCATGTATGTAGCCACCTACTCACAGGTGTCCCACTTCTGCCACCTTTGCAGCAACTCCTCTTGAGAAATCCTTCAACCACCATTCTACACGCATGTTCCCAATAGTGGAATGGAAGGAGACAGACAATTCCATTGCTTTGAATAATTTGTATGAATGATATCCCGTTAGCTTGTTATGTTTTGTAATTAGAGCTGAAAGAGATAGAAGAAAACACCTTGCTCAATCTCCTCCTTGTACAAAGAGTACCTTTCCTATTAACACTTCTTCAACCTCCACGCACCTGTTATCTTGAACTGCTGTTCCACAATTTTACCCTTGGCTTTCTTCAAAACTCTTGAGTATAAGTGACTCCATACCTAGTTAGTTGCTAAAGTGCATAGCATTCTGGGTTCCTAGCATGACTTGTTCAAGCATCTCTGATCTCCCTGCTTCCGAAGACATTTTGGGAGTAGGACCTATCTTAATGCCTCCCTCAGTTAACATCATGGCATAGACTGTGTCTGGCCTCCTTTCTAGTTTCTGAATAAACAGGAGATCGATGTCTGGGTCTAGCTGTGTGTCCTTAGGCAAATCTTATCACCTCTTTGAGACTCTTCAGTGAAAAGATTGGAGGAGGCCTTTGCCAGCCAGTGACCTAGAGGACTGATCAAATTATTTTGTGAATCAACTGATGGATTGACTCCAACTTTCTCACTGGGATGAACTCAGCCGGGCCCTTCTTTAGGGAAGTCAAAATTTTTATTTCACCTCCGGAACCTAAAATCACGGTGAGGGAGACCCAAGCCCACACGTGGTATCACCTCTCTGTTAGGGCTGAGTGTGGCAGCGGCTGGAGCTAAGACATTTCACTCCTCGCCTCCAAAGATAATCACGTTTAGAGCTAATGTCTTTGGTGAGGGAAAAAAAAAAAATCAATTTTGGCTGTGGAAAACCATCTGTGTTTATTCAGTTTATTCAGACACTACCTTTCAATCTATCTTAAATTGAGCCTCCCTGAGGCAGGCAGCTCAACAGTGACAGATTAAGCAATAAACAAAGCAGTCTTCCCACCAACGGCTGCTGCTCGGAGGGATTTTCCACAGCAAGAGATCCCGGCCCCGCCCTGTTGTTGACGTGATGATTCCCCATAAGTGCAGATGGCTGAACCCTGTTCTTCTGGCTGCCCTCACTCCCCCACTGAACCTGGCCTTCCGCCTCATTAATAAGCCCTGGATTTCCCTGCTTTGCCCCACAAACAACTTGGGTTCATCTTGAAGGATGGAGAGCCCTTAGATAAATAAACAGTTTAGAGGCTACTTCACACAGACCAAGTTCAGCTTGTTATGAAAATATACGTTAAATAAAAATAAATAAACTTGTCCACAAGACATGGGCGCACTTAAGTTATAAAGTCTTCGTTTGTGCCCAAGTAGCCGTTGGTTACTGGTTTCGGAGTCTACTCACGTGCCAAGTAGCTTCTGGTAATAGTGATTAGCTTTGTTTGGGGACTACAAGTTGAATGACACCCTCAATCTGTGGACTGCAAGGTGGCTAAGTCACTTTCCCCAGGAGCCACATAGAAACGATGGCCCCGGGAACCTGACTGTATGAGAGTGGAATAATTGTACATACGGTGTTGTGATGAGATGGGGAGGTGCAAACTTTCTTGCCATTTGAGCCCTTCACACCCACACCAGGAAGGAGCTCCCATTAAAGAGTAGCTTAGAATTAACCCTGCGTTGCTGAGAGGAATGGAGCACATTTGAAACATTCGTCTAATATTTGGCTGAATTTTCATAAAATGGATTAACAGCTGAAAACAAAGGAATTAGTCACTCTCCTGGGACCAGGCTTTGTGTGAGCTAGTCAATGAAACCGAGCCCTAACAAGCTCTACTTCATTCTGTATCTGGATGGTCACTTCTCTCAGCCCCAACCTCGACAACTCCGCCCCCCGCCCCTGACACACATACACGCCAAACACAAACACTGTAATATCAAGCAATCTCTTACCGTGATATTTGGCCTTCAAAGACACCCTTTTTTAGGAGCAATCAACAAACCGCACACTGAGAACAAGTTTTTCTCACGTGAAAGTTCACATCAGAAATGCATTTGGTGGAATTTATCTAAATTTTTAAAAAGTTGAAGAGCCCCTCGGTTAAAATATTACATAGTCACAATTAATTCAAAATATACTTTGCATTGACCTAGTGTTCATGGTCTACATTGCCTCATCTAATCCAAGCCTTCGCTGCTGACCAGAGAGCTGCTTTACATCCTTTACTGTGGAAATTTGTAAATGACATTGACTAGTGACCATTCACTATTAGATTAAAAGGCCCAGGGAACTATGAGGCCGAAGCATGAAAGTGTGGGTATGGGACCAGACTGACGTTAAAAAAGATGATTTCATATGGTTCAATGTAACCTGATCTCATTCATTCTCATGGTCCATTCTGTGCTTTTGAAGAACAGTGCTGATCGTCGCCACCCCAGTTTACAGGATAGTCTGTTGCCCCCGCAAGTGACTCTGTTTAACTGGGCACGAGGGAGTGAATGGAGTTGTCGATGGTTGCCTCAGGAGAGGCATACTATTGGGAACGGCATTCCGCGTCTGAATGGAGTCCTGTGGCTCTAGAAGTGCTGGAAGGAAGGGGCTCAACTTCCCCAAGCCCCCAGGACGTGCCACATGCAGTGCTGAGCACATTGCTGTTCATCCTAACCAGCACCTTGGAGAGCATTCAGAAGATGATGCCAAGGCCACATGGCACAGCTGAATGACAGAGCATTAACCTGGGCCTGCATCTCTCTTACGTCCTCGTCCAGTCCACTGCTCAGCGTTGCTTCCCAAATCCAGCCCACGTGAGAAACTCAGTCCATGGAACATAATAGACCGTCCTGTTCCCTACTCTAGATTTTGTCCAAAGGCCTGAACTAGTGATAAAGTCAAAGAATATGCACAAAGAGCATCGAAGATGTTTCTAAGCATATAAGTTAAGGACTCACTGCAGGCAGAGGCTGAAATGCAGCACAAAGTAGGTGGGCAAGGAGGTCCCTTAGTTCAGTTAGCCCCAGAGACACAATTCAGTTGCAATCGAAGGCCCTGGGAAGAATTTCCCACCTGGTTATGTGATTAACTGAGGAGAAAAAAACCTTGGTGAAGTGCCATGTTCAGAGAGAGGACCCCAGTGAGAGGAATCAGTCCAGGCATCCTTCTTCAAATCAGGATTAGTTGGCGAAAAGGTGTCAGGAAGAGGTGGAACCACCCACTTCCCCCTCAAAAGAGTAAGATATGACAGTGGATGGTTTCCTGGAGTCTGGAGATGCAGGCTACATGAATAGCCTTGAATAGAAAACGATCTCCTGGACTAAGGGGCCAAGTCATGGGCTCAGGTATGGACCTAGCTATCTGAGTGCCCAGCCCCAAGTGCCCTGTTATAATCCCAGACATCACTGTCTCTCTGCTCTCTCTGAGCTCATGTTCTAGAAAATAAGATTATTTTCCTTTTTTTACCCAAATTTAAATTTCATTCCCAGAGCTATATAATGCCATGGAAGGACTCACGTAATTTTATGGTCTTTTAAAAGGATCATTTTAATGGATAGTAAAACCTCACACACTGAACACCTCATTAATTCCCAGACAAGCTTGAAAATTTTGGTATAATCCAGGAGTTCAGTGTTCAAAGTACATTATATAATTTGGGCCTGTTGTGAATCTAAATTTTTCATCACTTTGCTTCAATTTTAGCTACTGATATTGATATATCAATATTGACCATGTACAACATTAAGAAAGTTAAACTGATTTTCTTTAAAAATGTTTTTTCCTTTAATTTGGGCTTAACTGATTCAAACATGACCTTTTTGCATCCGAGTCAGCAGGGTTTTGGGTAATAAAGTTTGTTGAAATGGTCAATTTAGTGAGTTGTAAAAATACCTGGCACAAACTTCTTTAATGTCATTTTCCATTTTGTTTTAAATATTATACTCATATTTTGTAAATTATAATTGTACTTGTTACTATTAACTGTAAATATTTATTACATTAAAAATGTGCTCTGTATTAAATAACTCGGAACAAGTTCCAGGTGTGGTACTTAGTATAAATAATGTCATGGCTTGGATTTGCCCAGACTCCTTAGAGTAATGAATTATTTATAAGAAATTCACAATAATAATGTGAATGATTCAGATCCTTTTAAATGTGCAAACTTAACTGTGTGACCATGTAAAATTTTGTCTATGAATCGTGCTCATTGATTGTACTCTTATTTTTCAAGAAATGTTCCCAGTGCTATCACATTGTACCTGGTCTGTATGACATTAAGTCAAATCCAGCGTAGTAAGCTGAATATTCAAGTCACAGAAGATAAGAAATGTGTTTTATTTCTTAATATAATAAAGCATAATTTATGAAATGGACAGATGCATGTATGCAGTGTTCAATAAAAATATAGATGTTGCATGAATGTAGTCTGTGGCTATATGCCCCATAGTTCCTTGGTTCCAGAACCATCTATCAGTACACCAGAAGCACCCAGGCTGCTTGTCGCAAAAGGCAGATTCCCCAGTTCGATCCCTGTTGATTCTGGACCATCTGAGGGCGTGGCCTAAAAATCTGCATTTTAAAGCACCCTAGGGGGTTCCTTAGAACGTGAGAGTTTTGTTTCATTAAACTTTTAAAATACGTATTTAACTTTTGAATAAGTAAGCCATTCTCATGATTCAAAATTGAAAACACAGAAAGGTATTCAGTGAAAAGACACTAGGCTACTGCAGTCCCCTGTCCTCACAGTTCTCAGCATCCATCACCACCTTCCTCCAAAGGGTGGCCACTGTTATCAGTTCCTTACATGTGTATACCCCTGAACATTATTTGTGCATATGCAAATAAATACAAATATGTGTTTTCCTGTATCCCACCACCGTTTTACATTTTACAGAAATGGTAGCATATTATATGCATTGTTTTGCCTCTTGCTTGCTTCACTACACACTGTATCTTGGCGATCTTTCCATATCATTATATAAAGTTCTTCCTCATTCTTTCTTTCCTTTTTTTTAAAAAAATATTTATTTATTTATTTGGTTGTACCGGGTCTTAGTTGCGGCACGCGGGCTCCTTAACTGTGGCGTGCAAACTCTTAGTTGTGGCACGCGTGTGGGATCTAGTTCCCTGAGCAGGGATCAAACCCAGGCCCCCTGCATTGGGAGCGCAGAGTCCTAACCACTGCGCCACCAGGGAAGTCCCCTCATTCTTTCTTACACCTACAGAGTATCTCCTAATTTATTTATCCAGTCTGCCATTGATGAACATTTAGGTTGTTTCCAATATTTTGCTATTACGAACACTGTTGCAGTGAATCACATATATAATTTCATGCATGAGCAAATGTTGGAAAAAGAAATCCTAAATGTGGAACTGTGGAACCAAAGACCATGTATCTTAATATTTTTGACAGTTATTCCAAATTTTTCTCTTTAGGGCTTGAATACCAAAGTTTGAGAGCCTCTGCTTTCTGGGATAATCCTAATCATCAGAGAGCAGGAAAGCCGCAAAGAAACGACACAACAGCTGGCCGCAAATGGGGGCTGTCCATGCTCCCTGCGCCCTAGGTGAGAAGGGGTAACCAGGCATGCCCATCGGATGCGGTCAGCCAATTCTGGGAGGGGCACACTGCCAGCCAGGCCCAGGGGCTCCAGCGTGTGGAGGTGCGTATAACCACCACCATGGGGTCATCTTGGGATAAGGCTCTCTATTCTCAGGTATATCACCACCTCCCCTGCCACGCACCCCACCCTTGTGAACTATAGCACGTACACCCCCTGGTTAAATTGTAAATGCTCTCTGAAAGTGTCAACGCTTTAAATAGCTAAAAGTGATGATTCATATTTGTGCCTGAAGTATACTCTGTATCTCTAGTTCTCCTGTATTATATGGGAAGACTAAAATCTTTGAGGCACCCAGGGCATAAAAACCCAAATTGACATTTAAGATTGATCCATGTTAATTGCTCAGAGCTCCACCCAAAGCACAGGTGATTTTTCCTATTAGAAACTCTGAAGCATGCTGCCTACTATGTCAGAAAAGAAAGCTTTATTAATGCACAGATTGTAGTTTGAGAATTTAATATTCTCTTAGAGTCATGGATTATTGGAGTTGGAAGACACCCCAGAGAATGCCCAGACCCAACCCCACATCTCACAAATGAGGAAGTTAAAGGAAAGTGTCATGATTTGTGTTTCCACACGTCATCAGGCTTTGGGAAAATGAAAACTAATTGGCTTGGAGATGACTTGGATGAGGAGAGGTCATCAGGCCCTTCTGCTAGAGGGAAGGTGAATCAGGCAGGACTATCCTATCACACACCAGGCAGAGAACCTTCCTGTTCACTGGGGTCAATATTGAGAAACAAGAGAAATGGGATAATATGTTGTCAAGAGAACGACACAAAAGCAGGAGTCCTTCCCCTTAAATATGGACTGAACTATGCTCAGTATTACAGAAATGAATTTATAAAAGCACAGCCCCCTTCCCAGAGCTGAGATTAAGGAGGTCAAGCATTTTGCTTCCTATCACTTGTCAACTTTGACACCTACCCAGTGTGTTACCCAGTGTGTCCCTCCCACCTCAGTGCCTCTCAGAGGGACTAGACTAGCTCTGACTCACTAGGGTGCTGTTTGCTAGAACACTCTATGTTGGTGTGTCCACTCTTGAGGAGTTTCCCAGGATATTGCAAAAGTATGGTCAGTGGACCAGCAGTGTCGCCATCACCTGGTAGCTAGTTGAAAATGCAGACTCTTGTGCCCGGCCTCACACCTATTGCATCAGAATTCTAACAGATGCCCAAGTGAATCCCACCAGATGCCAAGTGAATCCCATGCATATTCAATTTGTGGTCACTGGCAGAGGACATCATTTACTGTGAAGAAATCCACATTGGGCTTGATATTTTTTTCTGTGCCATCTGGTGATGTCTACACATTTCCCCAAAGCACCTGGGTTGAGAGCCTTGGAATCCCTTTCCTTATATGGCCTGAGTTCAATTCAACACCTTAGTCATTTGGACCTAAACTCTGTCCATACAGAGTGGCAAGGTCCCCCAGCGTCCCATCCCTGCTCTCTAAGAGCTGGGAGTATATGAGTTGAGGACATCAGCCTTGCAGGACTGCTCGCCCTTATCGACCTAGAGTCATCTTAGAACTCACCACACAATTGATTGTTTTTCCTTTCTGGGTGGTACACAAATGAGGTCAACCAACAGTGGCTGTTGTCTGTTGTACTCAAGTCATGCCTTACTCAGAAAGACTAATTTTACCTGATAGCAACTAATGGGACATGTCATGCTTCCCACGTTCCCATGAGAAACCTTTGTAAAACAACAACAGCAACAACAAAAAGTTGTATCTGCTTGTTGCTTAATGTTTCTTTTAAAGAACTGAGAGCTATCTGCCCATTAAACCCACCTCAAAGAAGGTACTGCTTTCCTGATTAGATGTTGCTTTTCCAATTTTACCTAGGTCAAAAGAGGTTGTTCTAAGTCCAGTGTACCTGCCTTTTCAGAAGTGGAATCCTGACTGCAGGCAAAAGCTTCTTTGCTGTTCCTTTAAAGCAGGGGGTGCAGTTCTGCTTGAACAAATGGAAAAGAAAAACATCTCACAAGCCAAGGGCTAAAACCAGTTGGGTCCTATCTGAATGTCGTGGCAAGGATGAAGGGGCATCACCCCCTTACTGGTCTCTAGGTCTCTTGAAGTCTCTGCCTTGTTGCACATTTTAAGAGAACACAGACAAGGGATCACTCCAAATTGTACAGGTGCCTAATAATGAAAGCCAGTCCTCCTTTGATGCCAACTGGTTATTTATATTCACGACCAAAATCACTGTCTCTCAAGATCCTTCACCTCTTTTTGTGGCCCTTTTGCCTTCTAAGGGCCGTCAAAACTCCCCCAATCACTTAAGTTCAAAACCTCACCATCGTCTCTGGCTCCATCCATTCAGCACCACCCACATCCAACTAGCCCCCAACGCCTGCAAATGACCATCCAAAATGTCTCGGGTAGCAGCCGTTTCCCAAAGGCTATGTTCTTCCAGTTCAAAAATACTTCTTCTGCTCCAGGGCCCCACACTTCTCCATGATCCACAAGCTAAGGGAGTAAGTCCCCAGAGCAGGGGTCTCTGAGGCTGGAAAGTGGAGGCCATTCTGATGGCTTGGCACCCATGTCACGCCCAACTTGTTATAATTTTGACCCTCACCCCTGAATCTGCCCAGCCACATGTCACTGCCCTAGATGAGATATGCTCCTTGTTTTGCTTAAACCCTTGCAAATAGTCCCTAACTGGCTCTTATTTTCTATCTATTCTTCACATTTCTTCTAGATTATGCTTCCTTATGTATACCTCTAATCATGTTGCTCTCATGCCCACATTCTGTTACTGTCCCTTTTCCTGGGACAAAATCCAATGTTTCTGGCCTGGATGTCAACTCCCTACTCCCCAAGCTTGTGTCCCACTCACTACCCTTCCCCCTGCACCTAGAGAGTTCTTCCATCCACACTTTGCTCCTGAGTGGTCCCCGACACCTCTATAGCCCACTGCTTCTCAACCTGGGCCACCCTTAGAATCATCCGGGGAGCTTTAACAAAGCCTGATGCCCAGGCCCTGCCCCAGAACAACTGAGTCAGAATCTCTGGCTTGGGGGGAGAACCAGGCATCCCTATTCCAAGCTCCCCAAGTGATTGCAATGAGCAGGCAAGGTTGAGGACCACCTCACCTGCAATGCCCTCTTGGATCTCAGCTGGCCCGAATCCACCCCATCCCTCAAAGCTCAGCTCCGGTGTTCTCCCTCCGAGAAGCCCTCCTGCTCTCCTCTGCTCACACAGCACTTTCTCTGTGGGTCCCAGCTTTTATCATATCCTGCCTTGAATTATATTTACTTGTGTGAATGCTGGTCTCTCCTGGTAGATCAGGGACTGACAGTCATTTTCTATAAAGGGCCAGAGAGTAAATATTTTAGGCACTGTGGGACATACAGTCTCTGTCAAGACTACTCAACTGTGCCCTTGTAGCATAAAAGTAGCCACAGAGGGCTTCCCTGGTGGCGCAGTGGTTGAGAGTCCGCTTGCCGATGCAGGGGACACGGGTTCGTGCCCCGGTCCGGGAGGATCCCACATGCCGCGGAGTGGCTGGGCCCGTGAGCCATGGCCGCTGAGCCTGCACGTCTGGAGCCTGTGCTCTGCAACGGGAGAGGCCGCAACAGTGAGAGGCCCGCGTACCGCAAAAAAAAAAAAAAAAAATGTAGCCACAGATAATACGTAATGGATGAATGTGGCTGTGTTTTAAGTAATCTGTATTTGCAAAAACAGGTGGTGGGCTAGATTTTGGCCTGAGAGCTGTCATTGCTGACCCCTGCATGAGACTAACATAGTACTTTAGGGGCAGGAATCTTTTCTCCTCCCTCCCTCCCTTCCCTCCCCCTCCCCTCTCCCCCTCCTCCTCAAAAAAATCCAAAAAACCCCTTTGCGGAGCTCTATGTGGTCAGTGTCTCACAACCACAGCCTCCAGCACGAGCAGGCAAAGTGAAGTAGGAAGAGTCAGCGCTCATCAATTCTGCCCTTTAGGCAAATATTAATATTTACCTAACTTACTCCCTATAGAACTGTCAAACAAATGATTCCATCTGCAGTGCACAGAATCACTCACCGACAGTGAGAATGCATTTCCTATGCCAGGACTAATTTCCAGCAGTACGTGGACTCCCTTCTACCGTGCTGTAGGCCGGAGAGCATCTTGAGAAGGTTAGTAAGGTGCAGGCATCTGAATAGAAGTCAGTGTCTGTAAGAGGCAGCTGTCCAGTTTACAAACCCAGACTGGAGGAAAGCACTCTGATTAGCAGAACCAACTGACATTGACCTAATCCACCCTTATTAAAAAAACTATGCCCGCTCCAGACATGAGTGAAAGGAATCAGGGCTCCCTGGCCTGTAACCACAGACAGGTGAGGCTTCTGTCAAAGTTGTTATAAGGTGTCTTAATCCATTTGGGCTACTGTAACAGAAATACCATTGACTGCGTAGCTTATAAACAACAGAAATTCATTTCTTACAGCTCTGGAGGCTGGGAAGTCCAAGATCAAGGTGCTAGGGATTTGGTGTCTGGTAAGAGCCCACTTCCTGGTTCAGAGATGGGGCTTTCTAGCTGTGTCCTCACACAGTGGAAGTGGTAAGAGAGCTTCCTCAGGCTGCTTTCTATAAGGGCACTAATCCTGTTCATGAGGACCCTACTCTCATGACCTAGTCCTGTCCCAAAGGCCACCGTTCGTAATATCATCACCTTGGAGGCTAGGATTGCAACGTATGAATTTGGGTGGCAGGGGGGTGTGAGGACAAAGACATAGGGGCTCATTTCCATTAGGAAATATGCTGGTGAAAGAGGTGCAAAGACAAAAGTAAACTTTCTCACGCACGCTCCCAGAGAGTGGCTTATTTAAAATAAAACCACTCTCACACTATCCCAGTCATCCCAGCCTTGTATCTCTTAATTCCCCTTTCTTCTCTCTACTTCAAAATGTATCTCAGGCAGTAAGAAGAAAGACTGTGTACAAACTACTGGACTGGAATACACAGACGGAGCGATGAGAATACCAAAGTAAATGAAAAATATGAATAAAGAGAAAAGATAATATTTAGTGACCACGTGATCATCTATATATGCAATGTCAGATCACCTTGAAAGGACAGAGGCTCATAACATCTTGAGGCGCTACCCCTTAACTGTAGAAAGTTCATATATTCGAACTGAAGTAACCTAAGAGGCTAAGTGTGGCTGGTGAAGAGAGGGGATGGGTCAGCTTGCCGTTTCTCCCACAGCGTGCCCCCTGACCTGGGCCTCTTGCCTTAGGGCCAGCTGCCTCACCGCTCATCACTCCAGGACAAGGAACCATTATCTGTCAGATTTACAGAAAGGGAAACTGCTTAAAAGTTTGCAGGGATGTGGCGTTTCCCAGGAAGCCTTTAATCAAGGAGACAGGAGCCAAAATTAGGACCCCCCATGTAGGAGGACTGGAGAGACCAACCCCGCAGAACACAGACAACCCACAGAGCCCAGCCTACGGCTGCTCCGAGACCTACAGGGCCCAGGCAGGCCCGAGAGGCTGAGCATCCCCTCACTTGCCCTTAGGACCCGCAGGACCAGGAGGGCCTCGGTCTAAGGAGGGCGCCCTCAGGTCAGCAGAGGGCGGAGTGTGAGCCTCTGACAGACATCGAGGTAAGCACCTGGAATGAGGAATGAGGAAAGGACTCAGAGCAGTGGGGTCCCATAGAGCCCTGCCCTGGCTGTCGCCCATGGAGGTCTGGAACAGCCGTGGCTGGATCTGGGTCACCCTGACTGCCAGCTCAGAGGTTCCAGAAAGGTGAGGGTCTTGATCCGAAGCGAGCAGCCCCAGGTCAGCTGAGGGTGGCATCCCAAGAGCGGGCCTGACACCACAGCACTCGGGGGCAAGGTGAGGATGGTGAATGAGGAGTGAGGGAGCCACCCCCCCGGACACGGGAGGCCCCGCGAGTCCCTCCCCTCCCGCCTCGGCTGAGCACCGGGGGAAGCCCAGGGAAGAATCGTCAGCTTGAGGCGCCTCCTCATTTTGGCCTGGAGGGTCACAGGGAGAGGAGGGCTTTGGTTTAGTGGGGTGGCTCCAGTTCTATGGCGGTTCAACAAGAATAAAGGTTAGCGGTCTGAGCAATGTGAGGGGATCCCCCCGCAACGAGCAGAGAGGTTCACACAGAGTCCCAGTTGTTCTTATCCCTGGACCGCCCGCGGCAGAGCGCTCAGCTCAGGAGCCCTTCATTTTTGCCTGGAGAGTCACAGGGATTGGAGGGCCTTGGGATAAGGCGAGGCCCCAATTTTGCAGAGGGAGGAGCTTTAGCCCCAATTGGTACCCCAGTTAGGGCCCTGAGTACTAAAGGGCTTCTCCCCAAAACAGGGGGCCTGTCAGAGTCCCATCCCTGTACTTGGTCTTAGGAGACCTGAGGCAGGGGTAACCAGATGTGCCACGGCCAATGTCCTAAGGACTCATTGCAGTGAGGACCTTGGTTGGAGGCTGCAGAGGGAGGAGTCCCGATACGTATCAGTGGGGTCCCAAACAGACCTGCCCCTGCTGTGGGCCCTCAGAGGCCCTGCACAGCCTTGAATGGATGTGGTTCACCCTTTCTCCTTGGGGAATCCGAAAGGTGGCGGACCGTGGTCTGCTGGACACAGACTCAGGAAAGTGGAAGGTAGATAAAATATCTTAGTATTCTTTGCCCTTTAGACTCTCCAAGGATTGAGAACCCTTAATCACAACACTAGCAGGGAAAAACAGGAGCGCCTTTTCTTTTCTGGGTTAAGATTAATAAACAAAGTCAGAAATTTCAAGACATCGGTGCATTGAGATTATCCAGAGGGATTTGATATCACTCTTTTTTTTTAACTCTGAAATTTACGGTGCATATAGAAAAGCATATAAGATACGCATGTAGAGTTTAAAGAATAATTACGTGAACACCTATGTACCCACTTGTACATTAAGAAATAAAACATTGCCAATACCTCAGCAACCCCCAGTGGTCCTTTCCCAATGGCATATCCCTTCCTACCTGGTATGGATTGAATGATTATGCCCCCCAAAATTCGTATGTTGAAGCCCGAATGTCATGGTATTTGGAGGTGGAGCCTTTGGGGAAGTAATTAGGTCTTGAGGGTGGAGTCCTCATGATGGGATTAGTAGCCTTAAAAGAAGAGGAAGAGAGCTAGCCCTCTCTCCACCTTGAGAGGACATGACAAGAAGACAGCCATCAACAAGCCAGAAAGAGAGTCCTAGCGAAGAACCAAATCTGCTTGCACCTTGATCTTGGACCTCGCAGCCTCCAGAATTGTGAAAGATAGATGTTTGTTGTTTAAGCGCCCCACTCTATGGTAATTTGTTATAGCAGCCGGAGCTAAGACACTACCCCAGAGGTAGCCACTATTTTGAATCTTGTGTTACTTGTTTTCTTACTTTTCTTTTTCCCAACTTTGAACGTGTTCCTGAACAATTTAATCCTTTGTCCAGTTTTACCTGCTTTTGAACTTTGAGTGGAACTACATTGTAGGTAATCATCTGTGACTCGCTTTCTTTCCTCTCTGTTATGTTTGTGATATTCACGTGTGTTGAAGCATGTGCTTCTAGTTTGTTCATCCTCATTGCTGTATAGCATTCTGTTTTGTGCCAGTCTCAGCCTATCAATAACCAATGTTGTGGTTGGACTCGCCCTTGTAGTTTTTATTATGATGACAAGATGCCCTTCAGCAATAACCATCAGGAAACCGAAAAAATAAAGGTTTATTACTTACAGGACCTGGAAATTACACAGCACACCTGGGGCCACACAACGAGGTCATAGGTAGAGGGAGGGGGAGAGAGAGGGAGAGAGAGGGAGGGAGAGAGAGAACACAGGACTGGGGTTCTGCTTTTGTTGGGGTCGGGGGTGGGGTCGGGGCACTAGGGTTTTGAGGGCTCACTCTTTATTGGTGAATTTAAAACATAAGTGGGGGGATTTAAAGCACAGGAAGAGAAAACAAAAAGCAGCCCAAATGGTCAGTTATTGAAATCAACCAAGATCTCTAAAACAAAGGAAACTTGAGGGGGCGGGGTCGGTGGTCAACTGGGCTCTTTATCTAGTCTTGTGGCTGGTGATGTCTTTATTCAAGATAGCCCTCTTTGAAGTGGGCTGTCAGAGCTTCAGTCAGGTCCTTGCATTACAAAAACAAAAGCCAACTGTCAGGGCTTACACTACACGTTCCCGTGTCTAAATATACCATAACGTATTTATCCACTTTACTTTGGTTAATATTTGAGTTGTTTAATGCTGCTGTGAAGATTTTTGTAGATATCGTCTGGTTCATCTGCACAAGAGTTTTTCTAAGTTTCATATTTAGTAGTGGAATACTGGGCCATAGGGCATGCATAAGTTTAACTTCAGTACGTGATGCCTAACTCTTTCCAAAGTGGTGGTACTCATTTTCACCACAGTAGGAGAGAATGTGTTGATCTATATTTTTCACCAATGTTTGGTATCTTTCCACTTTTTAATTTTTGTTCATTTGATGTGTAGTGATGTCTCATTGGGGTTTTAGTTTGCATTTCTGTTTACTAATGAGGTTGGTGGCCTTTCCAGATGTTCATTGCCCATTTGGATATTCTCTTGTGAAACATCTGTTTAAATTCTGTACTCACTTTTCAGGTGGGTGATTTCCTTATTGATTTTTATATGAGTTCTTTACATATTCTGAATATAATCCTCACACAGTTAATATGTTTTGTAAATATCATCTCATACTACATGACTTTCGTTTTTTTCATAATTTTTATGGTGAGTTTTAAAGAAGTCTTTAATTTTAAGAATTTCTCTCAAATTTATCAATGCCTTCCTTAAAATTTTGTGGTTTTTTTTTTAAATTAATTAATTTATTTTTGCTGTGTTGCGTCTTTGTTTCTGCGTGAGGGCTTTCTCTAGTTGTGGCAAGCGGGGGCCACTCTTCATCGCGGTGCGCAGGCCTCTCACTATCGCGGCCTCTCTTGTTGCAGAGCACAGGCTCCAGACGCGCAGGCTCAGTAGTTGTGGCTCACGGGCCTAGTTTCTCCACGGCACGTGGGATCCTCCCAGACCAGGGCTCGAACCCGTGTCCCCTGCATTGGCAGGCAGATTCCCAACCACTGCGCCACCAGGGAAGCCCAATTTTGTGGTTTTATTTCTTGTTTATGAAATCCTGCCCTACTTTAAGATGATAAAATATTCTTTCATATATTCTTCTGAAGCTTTGTTATTTTGCCTTTCATATTATTTCTTTAATTCAACTGGCATGAATCTTTGGAAAAGTTGTGAGAAGTGTATTACATTTCTATTTTATCCATATTCAGTATCAATTACTGAAAAATTCATCCTCTCCCCAATGATATGTGCCTCCGGTCATGCACTAAGAGTCCACACATTAGTGTATTTGAGGGCTCTGTGTTTTTTAATTGGTTTATTTGTTTATCCCTGAGCCAACACTACATTGTTTTAATCATTATAGCTTTATAGTAAGCCTTGCTATCTGGGAGGGTAAATCCCTCCATCTTGATAGCGACAGAGTAAAGAGACAAATTAGGTAATTAAATAGTTAATCCCACGAGGGTACTGTAAGTAAAGAAAAAAGTATGGGAGACCCCTGTAAGTTAATGATCACTCAAGAAAACAGGTTTACTTAACCACAAAACCAAGCAGGCTTGCTTAGCAACAAAACCATGTGACAGAAGCACGAGACATGCCCCCAAACAATAAAACAATGGTGGCATGAGACCCACATCCTGCCCAGTGAGCTAAGTTAATGATCCCTAGGACATGCTCTCTGTACACATAAAAAACAATAATTTATGGAAAGGTGCTTATTGTACAGAGACCTGAAATAATTTTTACAGACATGGCTTGACCATGTAGGGACAAAAAAAACTCCCCTGCCCAACGTGGAGGAGGAGCTGATGATGGAAGCATGACGTCTACTCAAGAGTGAAGAAGAAAGTGGTCTTTCACACCCCCCACCCCCACTTTTCCTTGGATTATAAAACTGTAGCCCCCTAAGTTCTGGCGGCACGGCACCCTCTCACCCACCTGCCTGCTTGTAAGTCTCACAAGCGTCCTATTCTAATAAATCACTTCTTAGCTATCACTTTGCCTCTCACTGAATTCTTTTGCACTGAGACATAAAGAACTGGGCTCCTCGGGGTCCCCTGAAATGACCCATATTGGTTTCGATATCACTCTTCTTCTTCAAAAGTTTCTTTTTTCTTCTTGGCCCTTTATACTCTTCCACATAAATTTTATTTTTACTTAATTTGTATTTTTGGTGAAGGAAAGTGCTGCATTTATTGTAAGGCACCAGACAATGAGTCCAGGACAGCTAATGTTCAAAAACACCTGAGCTCCCCAATGGGTTTCAGGGAGGCATTTTTAAAGGCAAGGTGAGGGAGGGGAGTCCCAGGGTATGTGATCAGCTCGTGCACAATTCTGTGATAGGCTGATGGTGAGGTAAGAGGGCGGTGTCACAGGGGTTAACTTTATCAATCCCGAGGCTCCAGTAAGTCTGGGGGGTACGTGTTTATGGTCATCAAGTAGTTAACCTCTTCCATTTGGTGGTGGCTTCAGCACCTGTAAAACAACTCAGGAAATCTGCATCACATACTGTTATCTAGGTACTTCCGAGAGGAGCCAAAGCAGAGGACTTGGGGGGAGGGGTCTGGCCTGGGAAGGCCCCATAGGTGCTGCTTGGTTACAAGAGCATCGAAGTGCTTGTGTTCAAGAAACCCTTATTTTACTTAATAATGGCCCTAAAGTGCAAGAGTAGTGGTGCTGGCAATTCGGAGTTGCCAAAGAGAAGCAATAAAGTTCTTCCTTTAAGTGAAAAGGTGAAAGCTCTTGACTTAATAAAGGAAAAAAAATACAAACATATGCTGAGGTTGCTAAGATATAGTAAGAACAAATGTTCTATGTATGCAGTTGTGAAGAAGGAAAAAGGAAATTTGTGCTAGTTTTGCCGTCACACCTCAAACTGCAAAAGATACGGCCACAGTGTGTGATAAGTGCTTAGTTAAGAGATGGAAAAGGCATTAAATTTGCACAATATTTAGAGAGAGAGGGACCACATTTATATAACTTTTATTACAGTATTCTGTTATAACTTCTGTTTTATTGTTATTGCTGTTAATCTCTTACCGTGGCTAATTTATAAGTTAAACTTGATCACAGGTACGTATGTACATGAAAACCTTTATACATAGAGTTTAGCTCTATCCTCAATTTCAGGCATCCACTGGAGGTCTTAGAACATATCCCCCACAGATAAGGGGGATCTACTTATTTCCTTAGGTATTTAATATTTTTTCATACTCTATAATGGAATTGCAAATTTTTCGTTGTTGGTATATGAAAATACGACTTTTGTTGATTGATCTATCCAGAGACCTACCTAGCTAAAATAATATACTAGTTCTATCGGTTTGTATGTAGATTCTTTTGACTGTTTTTTAAATCTAAATATTCTCATAAACTGCAAATAATAAAAGTTTTACTTTCCTTAAAAACAAAACAAACAAAAAGCAAAAAAACGGGGCACCAGACATTAAAGCTGGGGCACCTGACGTAAAACCGGGCGAGTGACATAAAACCGGCACCTGACATAACCCCGGTGCCTGACGTAAAACCGGGTGCCTGATGTAAAATCGGGCGACTGCCGTAAACCCTGCTCCTGACAGAAACCCAGCACCTGAGGTAAAGCCGGGCGACTGACGTAAAGCCGGCGCCTGACATAAAGCTGGCACCTGACCTAAAACTGGGTACCGGATGTAAAACCGTGACACCTGACGTACTACCGGGTACCTGACGTAAACCTGGGACCTGACGTAAAACTGGAGCACTTGATGTAAACTCTGGGGAACCTGACGTAAAACCCGGCACCTAACCTGAAACCGGGTACCTGACCTAAATCTGGGGCACCTGACGTAAAACCGGCGCCTGACGTAACCCCGGTGCCTGACGTAAAGCCAGGCGCCTGAAGTAAAACTGGGTGACTGCCGTAAACCCAGTGCCTGCTGTAAAGCCGGGCGACTGACATAAAGCCGGAACCTGACCTAAAACCGGGTACCGGATGTAAAACCGTAACATCTGACGTATTACCTGGGACCTGACATAAAACTGGGGCACTTGATGTAAACCCTGGGGCACCTGACCGAAAACTGGGTACCTGGTGTAAAGCTGGGGCACCAGACGTAAAAACGGGCAACTGCCGTAGACCCAGGGCCTGACGTAAAGTCAGAGACGGACGTAAAGCCAGACTGCTGACGTAAAACCGGCGCCTGACGTACACCCGGCACCTGACATAAAGCCAGGTTCCTGACGTAAAACTGGGCACCAATGTAAAACCATGACACCTGATGTATTACTGGGTACCTGACGTAAACCTGGGACCTGACGTAAAACTGGGGCACTTGATGTAAACCCCGGGGCACTTAACGAAAACCCAGCACCTGACCTAAAATCGGGTACCTGACGTAAAGCTGGGGCACCTGACCTAAAACCGGAGACCTTGACGTAAAGCCAGCGCCTGACGTGAAATCGGAAGCCCGACGTAAAGCTGGCACTGACGTAAAACCGGGCGCCAGACGTAAAGCTGGCACGTGACGTAAAGCTGGCACGTGACGTAAAGCTGGCACGTGACGTAAAGCCACGCGATCGACGCAAAACCGACTGCTGACGTAACCCCGGCGCCTGACGTGAACCAGGCGACTGCCGTAAACCTGGGAGACTGCCGTAAACCCGGCACCTGCCGTAAAGCCAGGCGACTGACGTAAAGCCAGCACCTGACGTAAAACTGGGCGACTGACGTAAAACCGGCGCCTGACGTAACCCCGGTACCTGACATAAACCTAGGCGCCTGATGTAAACCTGGGAGACTGCCGTAAACTCAGCACCTGCCGTAAAGCCGGGCGACTAACGTAAAGCCGGCTCCTGACTTTGCACCTGACCTAAAACCGGGTACCGGATGTAAACCGTGACACCTGATGTATTACCGGGTATCTGACGTAAACCTGGGACCTGACATAAAACTGGGGCATTTGATGTAAACCCCGGGGCACCTAACGGAAAACCCAGCAGCTGACCTAAAATCGGGTGCCCGACGAAAAGCTGGGGCACCTGACCTAAAACCGGAAGCCTGACGTAAAGCTGGGGCACCTGACGTAAAACCGGGCGCCAGACGTAAAGCTGGCACGTGACGTAAAGCCACGCGATCGACGCAAAACCGACTCCAGACGTAACCCCGGCGCCTGACGTGAAACCGGGCGATTGCCGTAAACCTGGGAGACTGCCATAAACCCGGCACCTGCCGTAAAGCCGGCGCCTGACTTGGCACCTGACCTGAAACCGGGTACCGGATGTAAAACCGTGACACCTGATGTATTACCGGGTACCTGACGTAAACCTGGGACCTGACATAAAACTGGGGCACTTGATATAAACCCTGGGGCACCTGACGTAAAACTGGGCGACTGACGTAAAAACGGAAGCCTGACGTAAAGCTGGCACTGACGTAAAACCGGGCGCCAGACGTAAAGCTGGCACGTGACGTAAAGCCACGCGATCGACGCAAAACCTACTCCGGACGTAATCCCGGCGCCTGACGTGAAACCGGGCGACTGCCGTAAACCTGGCGCCTGACGTAATGCCGGCACCTGACGTAAAATCGGGCGCCTGAAGTAAAGCCGGGTACGTGGCAGAAAACTCGGCACCAGTCTAAAACTGGGGCACTTGACGTAAGTCCAGGGCACCTGACGTAAAGCAGGGGCACCTGGTGTAATAACGGGGCACCAGATATAAAGCTGGGGGACCAGACATAAAACCGAGCACCTATGTCAAACCGTGGACCTGACGTAATACTGGTGCACCAGAGGTAAAACCGGACTCCTGACGTAAAACCGGGTATCTGACATGTGTGAAAACTCACTCCTGGGAGATCCTGGCCCTGGAAGGAAGGCACAGAGATGCCGCCCGCCTGTCTCCTTCGTAGAGAACCCCAGCAGGCTCCCGAATGTGTCAAATCAGACGCCTGCCCCTCAGACCGATGCTTCAGGACCAGCAAACAGAGCCTCTCCCACACTGTCCGGAGGCAGCTTCGGCACTGGGCCCTGGGCCGGTGAGTCTGAGTGCAATCCTTACAGAACTGTTAGCTTCTCGGATGGCTGTAGTGTGGGTCTCCTGAAGTGAGCCCTGTTGGTTTTCAAAGTTAGATATTTGGGGGCTCATGTCTCAGGTGCAGGCCTTAAAAGCTGGGGGTGCCCCATGGGGAGTTCAAAGCCTTCACAGGGAGAAGCTCGGGGTTTGAGTTCCCTCCTGACTGCGAGTTGCTGCTCAGGGGTGGCGTTTATGGTGATCTGTGTCCAGACTGTCCTACCCCCTCCCTGTCTTCTTCTCTCCTTCACCTGAGGCGTAGGCGCTGCTCAGTCAGTTTTCAGGTTGTTTTCTAGAGAAAGTTGTTGCATATGTAGCTGTAGGTGCGGTGTGTATGTCACTGTCTTGGACTGGAATCTCCTTAATAAGATTTTCTTGAATGTTCTATGTTCCACTGCTGTTGTTTCTTTTAACAGGAAACTGAGGCCAAAAGTGGTCCAAGAGATTGTAGTACAACACGGGGGCATTGGTATCAAGATACTGGCATCTTGATTTACAAGCCAGCGTCCCATCCTGTTGGTGTTTTGAATCACTTTAAGCAGGACCTTCCACGTAAATTTTAGAATCAGCTTGTCAATATCCGAGATTGTTGGAGTTTTTTTTTTTTTTTTTTTGCGGTACGCGGGCCTCTCACTGTTGTGGCCTCTCCCGTTGCGGAGCACAGGCTCCGGACGCGCAGGCTCAGCGGCCGTGGCTCACGGGCCCAGCCGCTCCGCGGCATGTGGGATCTTCCCGGACCGGGGCACGAACCCGCGTTCCCTGCATCGGCAGGCGGACTCTCAACCACTGCACCACCAGGGAAGCCCGATTGTTGGAGTTTTGACTGCTAAGAATTTAACTATAGATCAGTTTGAGACTTCGTACCCTGATAATACTGAGTCTTCTAATCCATGAATGTGCTATATTTCTCTAATGATTTGTCTTTCATAATTTTCATTGAAGTTTTATAATTTGCTCCACATTGTTTGTTAGATTTAGAGGCACATATATTTTTGATGGTATCAATATTATACATGGGAATCTCATTCCCTCCCAATTTTTTTAATTGATAAAAAGAAATGTGAGAAATATATATATATGTATATATCATACATACAGTTAAGTAATCTTATTAAACTCTCTAAATTGATTTTCATTTATATGTGCATAGTTTAGACTTTTTTTATAAACATAAATCCCATCCCCTGTAAATAATGATATTTTGTTTCTTCCTTTCCAATTTACCTTATGTTTGTTTTTCATGCCCTACTGCACTGACTAGGACATCAGCACAATGTTTAATGGAAATGATGAGTGAACCCCTCACCTTGTATCTGAACATCAGAGGGAAGACTTTTAGAATGTCCTCATTGACTATGATATTTGCTATAGCTTTTTGTATTAGATTGAAAAATATAAAAATCAGTGACATTTGACCATTTTTGATTTACAAAAACAGTGATTTCATATATATTTTAACATAATAGTTGCTCTTACCAGGTTAAAGTAGTTCCCTCCTATTCTGATGTTTTCTAAAGGTTTGGGATAATTTTTTATATTGATATTATGAATGGTGCTGGGTTTTTTCAAAAGCTTTTTCTGCATCTACTGAGTTAACATATATTTTCGCATTTTCTTGTTAATGATTGATTTCTAAGTACTAAAACAGTCTTGTGTTTCTGGATTAAACTCAACATTTCTTATTTAATATTTCGTATTTATGTTCTGGAATGAACATGTCCTGTGAAAGTGAATTATGAATTCACGTTGAATGAATTATGTGCTGTGACTCTACTTTATTATACTGTTTGTTCAAATATTACCAGTGCCTATTTGCTTTCTCTTTGCCATCTATAATCCTATTAGATGTATATTAGTTTTCTTATGCTGTTCTCCATATCTTTTAACCTCTCTTCCACATTTTCCTTGTGTTTGTCTTTCCCTTATGCATTCTGGTTAATTTCTTCAGATAAATCTTCCAGTTTATTAGTTTTTTTGTGCAACTGGGTCTGATTTCTGATAAGGTCCTCTTTTTTTTTTTTTTTTTTTTTTTGCGGTACGCGGGCCTCTCACTGTTGCAGCCTCTCCCGCTGCTGAGCACAGGCTCCGGACGCGCAGGCTCAGCGACCATGGTTCACGGGCCCAGCCGCTCCGTGGCATGTGGGATCTTCCCGGACTGGGGCACGAACCCATGTCCCCTGCATCGGCAAGCGGACTCTCAACCCCTGCGCCACCAGGGAAGCCCAGGTCCTCTTTTGAGTTGTTTATTTATAACTTCTAGAAGTTCCATTTCAAATCTGCATGGCCATTTTTCACAATTTCTTGTCCCCTGCATGTATTTTTAAAATTATTCATTATTTAAGTATAGTAACCATTAGCTTTTTCATATTCTGTGACTAATGTGTGAAATCTTTGTAAGTCTGTTACTCCTTGTTGTTATTTTTTTCTGCTATTTCTCACTCGTGGTACCATACTTTCTTGACTTTTTTTATGATTTCTTTTGTCTCTTGCTTGTATTCCTTAAGAATTGTATCTGCTGGAATCCTTGGAGATTTGGAATACACTTCCTAGTATAGGGAGAATTGGCTTTTGCCAATTCAGCGAAGTGATTCAGCTTGGCTTTTACTTTCATCTGCCAGTTGTGGGCACTTATCAAGCCTGTCTTAAACCACTTGATTGGTTTCAGGTTTTGTTGAACACCCATATGTGTTATAAGAAGTATGAATTTGGGCTGCCTAGGCTCTAAAGGGGCAGCTTATGATTGCATTTTCCTGAGGGCTTCTCTTCCCTCTCTTCTCAGTGCAAAGATTTAGAGAGCAATTTTCATTGCAGTCCCTTGAGACAATAGCCCTTTGGGTTCCCAGTGTTATGACTGGGCCTTCTGTTAGGCCCTTGGTTTCTTCTTCTATATCCGTGCCACACAGGAATGTGACACTGAAGTTCAAGTTCACATCAGTTTGGCCACCACTCTCAATGTCAAAAACTGCTTTGGTGCACTACATACCTCTCCAGGTTTCCATCTTTAATCAATTTACTACCTACGTTTTCCTTTCTTTCTTGCCTGCCATCAGCTATTTTAATAATTTTATTAATCCAGTATTCTAAATTGTTTTCAGCAGGAGGGTCAATCTGAAATCTTTGTCTACTCTATTACTGGAAACTGAAGTCCAGATGCAATATTTTTTGCATGATTACTTTATAACTGGTTACTTTTCTACTGTGACACCTATCATGAAGTCAGTGAATATAATTAGCAACCCTCAGGCTCAAACTTATGTATTTCCCCGGGGAAGCTGAGACAGAGGCACAGAGAGAATCACGTATATTCTGCTACTTAAGAGGATAGTATCCTGCTCCATCCTGCCCCATCATTTGGCAGTAACGAAGATTACAGCATTGACTTGGCATAGGGGTCCAATAGAATCCCTACTGCCTCTTTATTCTCTTCCCCAAACAATGTTAAGCAGTACAGGCAGCCCTTTGGATCCCTGGGTCCTGCATTTGCAGATTCAACTAACTGCAGATCGCAAATATTAAAAACAAACAAACAAACAAAAAAAAACAATTCCAGAAAAGTAAAACTTGAATTAGCCATACACCAGCAACTATTTACATAGTATTTACGTAGTTTTAGGTATTATGAGTAATCTAGAGATGATTTAAAGTATATGGGAGGATGTGTGTAGGTCATATGCAAATACTACGCTATTTTATATGAGGGATTGAGCATCCATGGATTTTGGTATCTTCGGGGGGTCCTGGAACCAATCCCCCTAGGATACAGAGGGATGAATGTATTCGTATTGTGCCTGCCATGCCTTAAGGCTTCCACTTATGAGATTTCTTCTCTCCCTCACCCATGTCCGAGTGCGTCTGAATCGAAATGCTCAGTGGTTCTCAGACAGAGTGATTTTTCCCCCCAGAGCACACGGCACAAAGTCTGAAGACAGTTTTGGTTTTCACAACTCGGGGGCGGTGGGTGCTACTGGGGTCTAGTGGGTAGAGGCCAGGATGTTATAAACAGCCCCCCCCAAGAATTATCTGGCTCCAAATGTGTGTAGTGCTGAGCTTGAGACATGCTGGGAATTGATGAACCCAGAGAGTTTTGCCCGTGAGAGGATGAATTCCTTAAAGAGTGTAGGTGGCAGAAAATATGGGCTACATCATCAGCCAAATGCAATTCTATTGCCTCATGAGAGGAACGTCTAATTGTTAGGTCCCTCTCTAATGTAAAAATATGACATTATAGCAGGCTAGCACCACCTCTGGGCTGAGAGAAACCTTTCACAGAAATATTTAAGCAGTACATGTTTCTTTCATTGCAGTGCATGAAACGGTCTTTAGGGACATGCACACAGTGTTACTTAGTTAAGTACAAAAGAAAAAATCCCAATTTCCAGTCCTATCTGTTTCCCATAAGAGTGGAAAAAAATCACTAATTGTATATTGAGATATTGAGTGTTAAGTCAGGGCAATCCAGGACCATTGAAACTTCCACACAAGGGAATTTGATCAAGGGTCTCCCAGGACAGCCATGTAGTAATTTGACTGAAATCTGATTATTAGAGTTGCTGAATCAGTATACATCACCAGCAATTTCAGTGGCTTCCATTCAGGAGACCATTTTCCCTCAGAAAAAAATAATTCTCTAGCACTTGAGAAACAAAGAGATTTTCTTCAAGCTGATTCAATTACATTTTAATATTGATGTGTAACTTAGGACATAAAGTATATAAAATTTCAGTGATTCTGTACCAAATAATATTGTATCAGCAGACTTGCTGAAGTCATTAATGAGAAGGGGTGAAATAATTTCTAGGAGAAAATCTGAATCAATCATAGTTCAACAGAGAAGCCAAAACATGATGCGTGACATAGAGTAACGGGTTTATTATAGGGTTTATTGTGGGGATGGTGGAGCAGTTCATGGAAGGCTATTTTCTCTGCATCTAGTGTTGAGCCAGAAGTTCAGCCAGACCAGTGATTGGAGGTGAGCTGGGCATACATGAGAGCCAAGACAAACCGGAAGCTGCATCTGTCTTTCTCAACCTCCAGCCTCAGTGCCGTGGGTAAGCTTCAGGGCAAGCTGGCTTTGCCATGGCACTGCACATGCGCTTGTCCCAGAGGAGCTAAGGCGGGAAACTGTCAGGAGCTAGATGAGCTGTGTGTCCAGGTGCTGCCCCCAGCTGACAAGACGAGCCGGCAGATCGGTGGCGACTCTCCTGGTGCTCTACAGCAGGGTTGTAAATGTAGCTGCTAAAGCATAGCTGCTGCTTAACTTCTGAACTTCTCAATCTCATGCAACTTTCTGCTGTGGCCAACCTCAACCTGGAAGCGTACAGGGAAAGAAATCATGGGAAGCACAATACAAAGACACCACAAATACCCTGCTTTCCAAAGGAGGAGCAAATACTTGTGGCTCACAAGCATTTCCCACCATAAAATTAGTGGATGACAGTATGAGAGGCTGGCAGTAGCCTTGGGAATGTGGATGTTAGAGAATATAATCCCAGAGGATGACAAATAAAGACAAAATGACACTGGGAGTCTTTCTCAGGGAACTCTCTATCCAAGAGGTTGTGAACTGTGGAAGAGGCCATGGGCATCTTGTTTAAGCTGGCAGCTAGAACTGAGATTGGAACTAGGCATCAGTGGGAGCTGGAAGCTATTTCCTTAGACACTATGACGTTTGACTCTACCTTATAAATGTGGGAGTGTACAAACATGTTTGAAAGACTAAGTAAGCTGGAGATTGGAAGGTTAACAAATCAAAAGAAAATGACACATAATACTTTTTATAGACTCAGAGAAGGCATTTGATAAATTCAGCATATATTCATGATTTTATTTTATTTTTTTAAACATCTTTATTGGGGTATAATTGCTTTACAATGGTGTGTTAGTTTCTGCTTTATAACAAAGTGAATCAGCTATACATATACATATATCCTCATATCTCCTCCCTCTTGCGTCTCCCTCTATTCATGATTTTAAATGAACTATTAATAAAATGGGAATTGATTAATTTACTTTCTTATTATGATAGAATTTAACCAAAAACTCAGTATTACGATTTATGGGAAAATGGTAGAAGCTTTTCTCGTTAAAACTAGGACAAGGGACTTCCCTGGTGGTCCAGTGGCTAAGACTCTGTGCTCCCAATGCAGGGGGCCTGGGTTCGATCCCCGGTTGGGGAACTAGATCCCGCATACATGCCTCAACTAAGAGTCTGCATGCCGCAACTAAAGATCCTGCATGCCACAGTGAGGATCCCGTGTGCTGCAACCAAGACCTGGTACAGCCAAAATAAATAAATAAATATTTAAAAAAAAAAAAAAAAAAAAAAAAAAAAAAAAAAAACTAGGACAAGACAAGGATAGTTTTTATTACCATTCTTAATATTATTATTTTTTTTTTTTCTTAATATTATTTTTAACCAAAACAATTAGACTAGAGGATAAATCAAGAGGCATAAAAATTGGGAAGGAGGAGGTAAAGTTATCATTACTCATGGATAAAATTATATGTATAATTTTATATATTATTATATAGTGTATATAATAATATATATATTACTGCTAGAAAACCCAACAGAATGAACTAAAAAACTGTTACAAATGATAAGGAATTTTAGTACATTTCTGGTGATAAAATCAAATACAGAAAACAATAGCTTTCATACAAATAAACAATAACCAGTTACAAGTTATACTGAAGACCCTACTTGAGCAGTTGTGATGTGAACTGTATATGCTGCAAAGGTGAAAATATCTCTTATCTGACCCTTTATAGAAAAGGTTTGCTGACTCCTATTCTAGATCACGAGAAAACACTAGAAAACAAAACACCCAATGCAATACAAAACAAAACAATCTTTGCCCTCATGGAGCATATATTCCAATGGATTCTAGAAGATGAGAACCACCTATTAGACAAAAAATATAAAATCCTAAATATCTTTACAAAGTCTATGAAACCTAAAACAAAATTTCTTTATTAAAGGTATTCTAAGTATTTACCACTTTGCAGAGAAAACGTATCTGATCAATTTTCTAATTCCTTTCATCCTGAAGGAAATGCTACCTCTCCATGATTAATCTCTGTGTGAAATAACTAATTACTTCCTATCAAAGGCCGATTTTCATTAATGCTATTTATCTTATGCTAATCTCTTATGTTGATGTCAGTGATATATCCTGAATTTCAAGTTCATTACCTGTTAACTTTAAAAATGTACTTCTAGCTCATGTCTCTGAGGTCCTTTCCTCCATGCAACAAAATCAAGGCACTTAAAATATGCATGGTGCTTACAATAATATAATTTAAATATTTCCTCCGTTTTGATCTCAACAAATTAGATTTAATCTGTGAGCAAGGTTTCTCAGTCTTAGCACCATTGACATTCTGTGTGAGGTTACTGGAGCCCAGGGCAAAAGAGGCTCTGATTAAAAAAACAAAAAAACTATGGTAGATTAATTGCATATTCCGGACATCTTTGTAATTGGCAACTCTATAAAATATGATATCCCCTCTTTCCTGCCAGAGTAATAGTTCAGAGAGCGAAAATTAAAAGCCAACTTTTTCGCAGCTCTGCGTTTCCTGGTTCCTAAGCCTCACTCTGTGTTTATGAAATGATATAAGTATTGGTCTAAAAGTTCATCACCAAGCAAACAGAATAATATACCTGCTTCACAAACCCAGAGGGCTAGATAGAGCAGGTCATTCCACGCCTGCAAAGACTTGTTCTGTTAAATGCAAATACCCAAAGGGCACAGACATTAGCTTTCTTGGGTCGATGGCTACTAATTCAGACTTTGAGAAAGAAAGCCTTCTCAGTGATTGGGTTCTCAATCTTACAAGACCTAGAACAGCAGCTTCTCCAAGATTCTTATTCCTCACAATCTGTAGGAAAGAAATAGTGTGGTTAATATAACAGGATTGATAAGTGTGAGGGTTTTGATTAGGCAGACCTGGGTTTGAATCCTTGAACCATCACTTAGTAGCTGGATGACCTTGGATGCGTTACTTAACATCTCTGTGTCACATTTTCTCTACCTATGACATCGTGATGTTAATCCCTAACTTACAAGTTGTTGTAAGATTTGAAAATGACATGAAGAGATGCACCACTTAGCTAGTAATCAAGAAATGGGAAGACAAGACTGCAAGGAGATTCCATTTTATACACATATGATTGTGAAAAATAGGAAGCCTGGCTATACCGAGTGTTGAGAAGGAGGTGGAATGATGGATCTCTTATATAACACATCTCTCATACATTATATATTGGTCCAAATACTTTGGAAAATGATAAAACATTATATCCTAAAGTTAAATATTCTTAAATTCTATGAACTAGAAATTCTACCCCTAGATGTATACCCCAAGGAAACTTACAAGTGGTTATCCACAAATATGTACAAAAATGTTTAATAGCAGCACTGTTCAAAATAGCAAAAAATGTGAAACAACCCAAATGCCATTGACAAGAGAATGGGTAAACTAATTTTGATACATTTGTACAATGGAACATTAAACAGAAGTGAAAATAATTGAACCATAGCTGCTTGCAACAATACATTGGGTGAAGACTAAGTAAAGTACAAGATCCTGTCACAAAGTTCATTGCAAGTCAAAACAATTGTATATTGTAAAGCATATAACTATATGTGATGAAACAAAACAAAACAAAACGACAAGGGAACAATAAACACAAAATTAATACAGTGACTCCCTCTGAGAGAGAGGCAGGATGGGAGAGGGGCAGAACACAGGGTAGAAGTAAGTTGTTGGTGATTCTCAAATTCCTGGGTTGGGTAGAATGTCCGTGGACGGTCACAAACACTCAGTAACAGGTATTATTGGCATTATAAATGAAGGTTGGGGTGGATCCAGGTATTGTGGGAGTACTCTTTAAGAAAAATAATATGGACTTACAAATATCCAGTGTTCTTGGCCACTTCAGTCTTCCCTAACGTGAGGGGGAGGTGTGACAGAGAGCAAGTCAGAATGGAAAGAGACAGTGGTCTTAACTAATTCTATTTCAAACATCTTGCTTTTGCAAATTTTACCTATGACTCTGTCAACACATTTCTCAGGCACTACTAGCGATGTGGAAGAAGCTTCTGCAAGTTAGGGCCCTGAAGCTTAAGCTTCACCGACTTCATGGTAAATGTACTTCTGCCTGATCAAGGAGGATAAATGTAAAGAGGATTGCATGGGTCTGGTCTTAGCTCTACAACTACAGCTGTGTGTCAGGCAGGTCACTTACCCTCTCTGGACCTCAGCTTCCTTCTCTGTGAAATGAATGGATAAGGTAGGTCAGTCAAACAATATCTTCAATCTCAAATATTCTGCAACTCTATTAGTGAGGATCCAGAGACTCATTTAATACACACAAACAGTATGAACTGTGTGTCATTGTTTTAACGTGCTTATAGTAGGTTATAAATTAAAACTCTGTCATCCCCTGTGGAGCCTGTGATAATGGAATTTACCGTGAGCACAAAAGAGAGTCCTTTGGCATGGAATTTTTATTCCCTCAGGATGTAAATGTTTTAAAATAAAACATCATGAAAGTGTAAGGCAATGTAGTAAGACAGGAAAAGTAAGTTATATATGAAAAGAGGTGACAAAATGAAAGTTAACCTCAATTAACATGAATGTTTGCTTAAAATGTTAAGACAAAACAATGTATAATTAAAAGTACTAATAAAAGGGTTCAATGGGAATGAAGGGTGATAACAAAAACAGACAAAATGCAATCACTTTTCTTTTAATTCCAGATACAGAAATCTGATTTCTTTCATTCCCTAGACCACAGAATACTATCACCATGGGATGGTACATGGTCACTTGTTTTATTTTTCTTCATTACCAATCACTAGTCCCGTGGCTCCATCTCCTCTCAGAAACCCACTTGAGTGTATTTGTTCTCTCTCCTTTGATGTATATGCATCTTTGCAAACTAAAAACCATGTATCTTTAAATTTATACAATGGTATTGTCTTATAGATCTCATCTATTTCTTTTTCTTTTAATATTTGTTTATTTGGCTCCTCTGGGTCTTAGTTGCTGCATGCAGGATCTTTGTTGCGGCATGCAGGATCTTTAATTGCAGCATGCGAACTCTTAGTTGTGGCATGTGGGATCTAGTTCCCTGACCAGGGACCGAACCTGGGCCCCCTGCATTGGGAGTGCAGAGTCTTAGCCACTGGACCACCAGGGAAGTCCCTAGATCTCATCTATTTCTTTTTCTCACTTGAGAATGTGTTTTTAAGATCTTTCCACAGTGCAATTGCTTTTAATTCCAGAATAGCATGCATTTTATTTATCCATTTCACCACTGATGAACAGCTAGGTTGCTCCAACTCCTTGTTTTCCCAAACAAAGCTCCAGTGAGCAAGCTTATTCAGTTACCATCATGGATCTGCGCAAGAGTATATCTACATTCTGTACAAAGGAGTGGGAGTTCCATTTCGTAGGGAATATGTGTAATTTCACTTAGAACACCACAATTTTTGTCCACAATAGCTGCACCCTTCTAAATCCCTGCTGGTAGTCCATGAGTCTTCATGTCTTCACAAACACCTGATGTTTTATGACAATAAAATGACGACAAGGTGTATCACTATTTTACTTTGCATTTTTCTGATTACCAGAGAGGTTGTGCATCTCTTCTTGTTCTTGTTTGGCCAGTTACAATTCTGTTTCGGTGACTTGTCTTTTCATACAATTCATCCATTTTCCTATCTCCCCTGCCTTTTTTTTTGTTGATTTGCATTATTTCCCTGTATATTGTAGATATTAATCCTTTGACTCTAGTTTTTGATGTTGCAAAAATCTCCCACTAAGCCACTCATATTAATTTTCCATGTGATCTCTTTCGTTCTAAAAAGGTCTTTAGTGTTGATGTAAACAAGTAGTAACATCTCTCAACTAGACAATAATTAATTTTTTATATAATTGGAAAAATCCATTTACCAGGAGAAAATCATGTGGAAAGTGTATGATGTTGAGATTGCAAAGTGAAGAAGTTCAGCACATGTTTCCTTGAACTAATTTTGAACTACCTTCAGGTTTTTGTGAAAATCAAACACCTTGTCTGGATACAAACACTACTCTAAAGCACAGTGAGTAAAATACCCAAATTTCCAGGTCGTATTGGCTTTGACAAAGAGCAGAAGTCTATTTAAGAATCATGTTAAGCTGTTTAAAAAATCTATTCTTTGATTTGTAGATATATTTATTTTGTATATAATTTTTTTTTTTTTTTTTTTGCGGTACGCGGGCCTCTCACTGTTGTGGCCTCTCCTGCTGCAGAGCACAGGCTCCTGACGCGCAGGCTCAGCGGCCATGGCTCATGGGCCCAGCCGCTCCGCGGCATGTGGGATCCTCCCGGACCGGGGCACGAACCCGTGTCCCCTGCATCGGCAGGCAAACTCTCAACCACTGCGGCACCAGGGAAACCCATATTTTGTATATAAATTTTATACACAATGTTTGTGACTCGTATTACACAATAATAGAAATTAGTAGATGTGATTTTTGGTAGGTTTTTAATAGATCTTTATCAGATTAAGGGGTTCCTTTTTCTTTTCTCTTTTTTCTTTTTGGCTGCGTTGGGTCTTCATTGCTGTGCGTGGGCTTTCTCTATTTGTGGCAGGTGGGGGACTACTCTTCTTTGCAGTGCGCAGGCTCTAGGTGTGTGGACTTCAGTAGTTGCAGCACGTGGGCTGAGTAGTTGCGGCACGAGGGCCCTAGAGCATGCGGGCTTCAGTAGTTGTGGTGCGTGGGCTCAGTAGTTGTGCATGGGCTCAGTAGTTGTGGCACATGGGCTTAGTTGCTCTGCGGCGTGTGGGATCTTCCTGGACCAGGGATCGAGTCTGTGTCCCCTGCATTGGCAGGCAGATTCTTAACCATTGTGCCACCAGGGAAGTCCCGCTTTTTCTTTCCCTTCTATGTTTTGTGGTGGATTTCTACTGTTACTATAATATTATATTTCTCTTTATTTCTAACAATGCTTTTTAAATTAAATTCCACTTTACATATTGCTATCACTACCCAAATTTTAATTTGATTACTATTAATCTGGTTAATTTCTCTTAGATCCTTGTTTTAAACCTTTATGTGTGATTTGATTTTAGGAGTTTATTTTATAAATTAAAGATAGCAGATTTGGGTTTTGGTTTTAATCCAGTGTGATTAAGTCTATGCCTTTTATTGGGTGAATTTAACTCATTTAAATTTATTTTTATTATTTTGTATTTGAACATATTTTTTTTTATTTTTTGGAGGTCACCCATCAACTTTTTTTTTTTTTTTTTTTGCGGTACGCAGGCCTCTCACTGTTGTGTCCTCTCCCATTGTGGAGCACAGGCTCCGGACGCGCAGGCTCAGCGGCCATGGCTCATGGGCCCAGCTGCTCTGCGGCATGTGGGATCCTCCCTGACCGGGGCACGAACCCGTGTCCCCTGCACCGGCAGGCGGGCTCTCAACCACTGCGCCACCAGGGAAGCCCCCCATCAACTTTTAAAAACATATTTAAGTATAAATTTTTGTAAGCAAAAGTTATTCAGTTTTACTTATCCTCCTTCCTAAGGCAAAGATTTTAACATGCTGTAACTATGCCTTGAACAGCCCCCACCATTTTATTGTTGTTTTGAGATTTAGTTTCACTCATGTTTATAAAAAATGATTACTTTTTAAGTCATTAATTAAACTTACTGACACTTTTTAAGTCATTAATTAAACTTACTGACATATTTTATCAACTTATTTGTTCACTGTTATTTCACACATCTTAAGCATTCCCTCTGCACTCACTTCTCTTCTTGCCAAAGTATATACTTTAATATTTCTTTCAGGAAGGGTCTGTGAGTCATAAATTCAGCCTATGTAAATCTGAAAATATTTTTATTTTTCCCTCACTCTTAAATACGAATTTATATGCACATAAATTTCTAGCTTGAATATATTACTCCATTGTATTCTTGCAAGTATTGTTAGTGAGAAGCCTACTCTCTTTCTAATTGTATCTAGTTCTATTTGGTAGCTTTTAAGATATTTTCTCTTTATCCTTGCTGTTCATTTCCACTACAGTGTACCTAAAGGTGGTATAATTTTATTTGTCCTGCTCGGTTTCAAAATGAACTTTGTTCTGAAGATTCAAGTCTTTCTTCAGTTATGGAAAGTTTTCATCAATATTTCTTTAAATATTGCTTCTTCAACTTCCCTTTTTTTTTCTTTTTCTCATGGCACTTGCATTATGCTTATATATTTCTCAATCCTTCTACGTTATAACTTATCTTTTATATTTGGTATCAGGATCTGTGTGCTAGATTCTGGATGAATTATTCAAGACTGTTTTCTAGTTCACAAAGTCTCTATTCAAATGTGTCTAGATTTCAGGTTATCGTATCTTTTGAGGAACTATCCTATCCTATTTTTAATTCCAGTAACTATATTTTTCATTCTAAGTTTTCTCTACGGTTCCTTTCATATGTACTGACTCTTACTCTTTTAAGTCTGCTTTGTTTCATAATTTCCTGTTTAATTTATGAAAATTTATTTTTTAACCTGTCATCTTAGGCATACTTATGAGCAAATCTTTTTTAAGCTGTTTTCTTATTTCAGTTTCATTTTGAGTGAATTTGTGTTTTGATCGATGGTTTTGTCAACTGTCTCTCATAGCATATGGTTTATTTACTTTCTTTGGAATTTTAGTTTCCAAGATCGTCTTGAGACTTTGAGAGGAAATTCTTTCTCTCCTCTTGATGCTCTCCAGCAGGTTTTTAGTCCTGCCTTTGGGCTGATGATACAGAACTAGGAGTTATTTGGAGGTTCCGGGGTTGGGAGGGTCTCAGTCTTGTGACGGACAATATCAGGGGCATCTCAAATCCAGTCAGAATTAGCCTGTGGGCATCTTGGCTCCATTCTGGTATGAAGGCTGCCTGCGTCCTCTCTTCCCTCACAGGCCCACCTATGAACTGCTGCTGCTAAACCACAGCCCCAGGTGGCGGTGAACAGCAGGTCTTTACAGCTGCCTTCACCCTTTACTATCTTTTCCTTCGGCCTCTCTAGGCAAACAGGAGGAGACAACACTTGAATCCTATTTCAAAAAGGTGGCTGAACTTTGTGCTACCCCACTGCCTGGGTAATGTTCAGCATGTACAGCGGGGCTTCAATAAAGACAGAGAAGCAGACAGTCTATCCAGATAGAGAACTTTAGGAGTCAGGCTTTTAAAGGCCAAGAAGGAATTTTACTTAAAAATGAATCTAACTGGTTTTATGTTGGGTTATTTGGCTACAGATGACATGGAAAGATTTTAACCATAACTGCTTTTCTTTGGGGGATATATCAAGGACTCGGTAAATGAACCTACTTTAAAGAATGTGGGAACATGAGAAAATATTCCAAGGACCAAACGAAGGAACCAGAGCAGAGGAAGGGGGCACAGAGAGAGAAAGAGAATCTAGGAGATGGAAAGAAGGAAGCAGAAAGAAAAGCAAGGTAGAGAGACAGGGACAGGAGCAGAGGAAGGGAAGAGACAGAGGCAGAGATAGATGAGGCAGGGTTGCGGGGAGAAAGAGTCAAAGGGAAGAGGAAGAGAGAAATACAGGCAGTATAAGAGAGCCAAAGGCAGACAGAAAAGGAAACGGCTAGCAAAAAATATTCTGAATACGTTGAAGGAATTCCATTTTCTTGCTTTTAAAAAATAAAACATAGCCACAACCATAGGAGGAGATGTACCCTATTTGCTGAGTCTATTGAGGGGATAACCCAGAAGAGCAGAAGTAGTGAAAATGACTGATCTTCCCGTCAGTGGTATGACCCCCTCCAAGCCTGAGACAGAAGACTGCTCTCCACTAGCTGTTGCCAGGCACAGCCAAGGAGCACTCCCACTGCCTCTGGTCACTTCTTCCAGCCGGGCTGATCTGATGGTCTCTTCAATAACACATTCATCCGCAGCCTTATTAGTTTTCGTCCTGAGCAACATTAATTGCCCTCCGGCTGAGAGCATGTGTGAGGCATTGATTGATGACATTGCACTGTTTTCCGCTTCAGCAGCAGCCATATAGGTCTTGGCTGACGCACACACCCCTCCCCACATGGCAGGTGGGGTGATTCCAGGACCAGTGACTGCAGGGAAAGTGAGCCCTCATCAGCAAACTAGTAGTTGGGTTAATAGAATGAACCGCAAGAGATTAACCCCATCCCAGTGACTGATCTTCCTTTGAAACCACAGGGTCAGCTCTCAGCATGAGGCCAAATATTTGCTTTTCTCCAGGAGTGCTTCCATTTATCCAAACCTGTCTTTGCTTGGGTTTCCCCAGAAGCAGAGTCTGAGCAAAGCATATGAGAGCAAGTAGTTTATTTGGGAGGTGCAGATAGCACTGGTAGGAGAGTGGGGAAATGTGAAAAAGGAGAGAAGGCAGCCGACAAAGCATGCATTATCAAGCCAGCTTCCACTGTGGACAACTAGAGCTTAATCCTACAGGAAAACTCAGAGAAATGGTATAAAACCCATGCCCCAGGTTACTTAACTGAAGGGGCATGAGAGCTGGGTTTTTTTTTTTTTTTTTTTTTTGGCTGCGTTGGGTCTTCGTTGCTGCGCGTGGGCTTTCTCTAGTTGTGGCAAGCGGGGGCTACTCTTGTTGTGTTGCATGGGCTTCTCATTGCAGTGGCTTCTCTTGTTGCGGAGTACAGGCTCTAGGTGCGTGGGCTTCAGTAGTTGGCACACGGGCTCAGTAGTTGAGGCACACGGGCTTAGTTGCTCCATGGCATGTGGGATCTTCCCAGACCAGGGCTCGAACCCATGTCCGCTGCACTGACAGGCGGATTCTTAACCACTGCGCCACCAGGGAGACCCAGCTAGGGTATTTATACGCTAACTCTTGTCAGTCATTGGCTGCTACTGGATGGCATTCTGTCCAGGAAATTCCATCCTGTTCTATGTATGAGCAGAGTGGCCTTCCACCTAAGGCAATGTTGACACTGGCAGGTGGAAGTTAGCTGGAGTAGACTAGGTGGTAAGGCCTGAGGGATGTGCGGGGCTCCTACAACACTTGCCCAAAGCCTTAGTGGACACTTAGAGGCTTCCTAAGCTCCTCAGAGAAAAGCTGCCCATTTCTAAAGTTTTATAACATAGGCTCATCTACAGGCAGTATAGCAATGATTCCTATGGTCATATGTTTTTATCAAATTCACACACGCAAGCTGTTTTAACCACAGTTGGTCAAGGTCGCTATCTTTTTCCACTCTGGAATCTTCCCTCACACTTCCCTTGTATTAGGTGGTTTCTCTGATCCTCCCCTTCGGAAAAGCACAGTAAACTAATCAACAGTCATTCTAAACTAGTTTTAATGAAAAACATTATCACTGTTTGGACTTTGGAGTTATGGTCTATTGGGACTGCTTTAAAACAGGCCCCCATGGGAGAGGTAATGATTAGCAATAGTTAAATAATTATTCACTGTGGCTCTTTGGTGTCCCTGTGAACCAGAGCACTTTTGGGGAGGGCTGGTTTTGATAGTCACGATTACTTCTGGTTCAAGAACTAGTGGTAAATGTAAAGTGACGAGAGGAGCTGTCTGATTCTTTAAGGAAGCAAACTACTAAGCTTAGGGAAACAGTTTGGGAAAATCCAAATACAATTTATCATCACTAAGATTTGGAAATTTATGAAGCCACTTGTAGCACCTGACAGGTTTTTATTCATCCCTGAGCTAACATGGGCCCTGTAATTTGATAATATTTGCCCATTCAAGTACCAGTATCTATGAAAAACCCCATGTATGATACAGACACATATGTATTTGAGTGTATATGATGTACCCATGTAACTACGTAAATATACATGACATCTATGTAAAACTCTCCAAAAATAAAAATTGAAATATTAGGAATGGTCAACATCATTCTGTTTCCAAATACAGACTAAGAGTATAGGGAGTCACTACCATTTGTTGAAAGCTTACCGTGTGCCAAGCACTATGGAAGCCCTTAAAATCCACAAAAGCCCACAAAGTAGGTTCAGTTATTATTGTCTCTGTTATTCAGATAAAGAAACTAAAGCACAAAATGTTAAGGAACTTTCCCAAGATCAATTTGTAAGTGATGGAGCTAAGATTTAAAATCGGGTATTTCTGACTCCAGAACCTGATTTTTAACTACCACTGGTAGCTTTAAGTATAAATAGCCTGTTGGGACTTCCCTGGTGGTCCAGTGATAAAGAATCCACCTTCCAATGCAGGGGACGCAGGTTCGATCCCTGGTGGGGGAACTAAGATCCCACACGCCATGGAGCAACTAAGCCTGAACACCTCAACGAGAGAGCCCGCATGCTGCAAACTACAGAGCCCACGCACTCTGAAGCCTGTGCGCCACAACTAGAGAGAGAAAACCCACACGCCACAACTAGAGAGAAGCCCGCGTGCTGCAACAAAAGATCCCACATGCCTCAACGAAGATCCTGTGTGCCACAACTAAGACATGACACAACCAAAAAATAAAATAAATAAATAAAGTATAGATAGCCTGTCAAAAGGACAAGGTCTTGGCAAAACTGCCTAGAGCCTTGGGCCTGTAACTGTTCAAGAGTCTGCAGGAAATTGACATTTGTATGTATAGGCTGGGGCAAAGGTTAGAGGACGGATAACATTTTCTCCTTGTGTAAACACTAGGGGCATTCCAGGACTCAATCTCACTCTGCCTTTCTCCTATACTTTTTCTCTGTTAAGGTGATCACCCCAGGGCTCATCTAACTGTCCTCCAGCTTCCGTGAACTTTAGCTTCTGGCAAGGATGTCTATGCGCTCAGACCCGCTAAAGATTGGTACCTCATACTTCTCCCCGGGCATATTTGTCTAGAACAGACACATAGTCTATACAAGGTTTCTCTATGAGGTAGACAAGTTTTATTTGTTTGTTTCTGCCTCTACTAGCAAAGAGCTCAGGTTAAAAATGATTGAGATGCAAGAAGTCTCATTAAGTGGTATGTAACTGACTTTTGGTACTGACCTTTATGCAGATTATACACAAGGTGCAATTCTTCTTGGTCTTCATGTTGTCTTAGCAATTCCACTCAATTTCTTTATACTTCTGTTAACGTCCTCTAGCTAAAGACCATCAGAAACACACCTAGAGTCAAAGTTGGTTTTATTGATTTATTACAATGAGAGTGAATGTACACATTGGGGAACCATAGAGCATCTCAATAAGAGGGAGTTCAAAAGGATTTATTACAGTGTTTGGACTTGTAGTAGGTGACTTGGGGCAAAGTTCAGGAAATAGGGCTTTATTCTGGGTTAGGTGCTGTCAGGAAATGGGGATAATTCTATAACTGGGTACTTTAATAATTCTTTTTTTTTTTTTTTTTAATTTATTTGACTGTGCTGGGTCTTAGTTGCAGCACTTGGGATCTTTGTTGCAGTGTGCGGGATCTTTTAGCTGTGGCATGCAGGATCTAGTTCCCTGACCAGGGATCGAACCTGGGCCCCCTGCATTGGGAGCATGGAGTCTTAACTGCTGGACCACCAGGGAAGTCCCAATAAATCTCTTCTAAAGGAGGGGAGACTAGGGTGAGGCTTTACTGTAGTTGGTGAAGCAGCGGCAATCACTTATATGAGCCAAGATAAGGGGATGTTTGATCATTTTTGTTGTTTGAACACTGTTCACGCTTTCGTCTGTTTTCAGACATGATTGCAGGGTGGTCTTGTTTTTATCTTGATCCGTCTTGGTCTCAGCATGGGCTTATGTGATGCTGGTGTCTGTGAGACGGCTTATGTTCACCAGGGGAGCGCTGGGGCCCGGCTACGAGCAACGCCAAGGCTTAGCTGACAGTTCTGGGCCAACTTCTGCCAGTAGGGGCGCCTTACTCTTTCTCAGTTTTCTTATCCTTAAGCTGGTATTTCTGAGTCTCATCTTTTGGATGAACTCACCTCTCCTGTATGTAGACCTCATAGGGAAAGACAAAATACCACAAAGATGCTAACAATGGGCCTTAGGCCTTCCAAAAGATCTTTCCACATTGCAGCAGAAAATACTGATACCATGTTTTCCTTTCCTTAGTTTTCCATTTCCTCATAACATAGAAATAATTCCATCTGGAGCCATACCTAGAACAGACCAGGAGATGATGCGCCAAGGCCTGTGGTCTAATTAAAATAGATTAAGGAATGAGAAGTAAGGATCAATGTAAGCTAAAAGTTGAAATGCAACAGTTCAACGGTCACACGATGGCACGTAGTAACAATAATCGGTAAGGAAAGCTCAGATTAATCTGTGTCATAGCAGTGATTGTAGCTAAGTGGTCGGGGAGAATGCAGAAGACTGCTTAGGACAGTTCTCAGAGTTTGCATTCTGGCTTTGGAAGCCCTTTATGACTTGCCTCTCCCTTGGATAGTAGAGGGAACCCTCCTCCTTCTCTTAACTTTATCCCCCCTATAGCCACACAGACTGGTTTCCTTTGAGCCAAAAGCTTCCAGATGCCCTTCTGTGCTGGAGAATAAAGTGTCTGACCCAGCCACTCTCGATTTATGTTCCCTGGGCTGCTAATAATAACAGTTGCTATCTTGATACTCTCAAATAGATACTGAAGCTGTTTGCCAGTAGGATTTGTGTTTGTGTTTCCGACAATACAATTTTTCTCCCTGCACTGTTCATATCCTCTGTAGAGTTTTCCCTGCATTAAAAATATTTGCTAGAATTGAGACTTGTTAGCTTGTTACCCCATATTGATTTGCAAGTTCTACAACTTCATATAAATGAAATGTTGCAATGCGGTATGTGTTCTTTGTGTCTGCTTTCACTTATAATATTTGTGAGACTCATCCACGTTATTGCTTGTAGTAATTTTTTTTTTTTGCTGAGTAGTATTCTCTTATATGAATATACCACAATTTGCTTATCTCATTTGTTGATGGGTATTTGAGTTATTTCTAATTGAAGGCTATTATAGTTAAAGTTGTTACAAGCATTCTTGTACACGGCTTTTTTTATGGACATATGTTTTCATTTTTCTTAAGTAAATACCTAGAAGCCGAGATTTTGGGTCATAGGGCGGGTGAATGTTTAAATTTATAAGAAACTGACAAATAGATTTCCAAAATGATTGTACTGTTTTACACTCCAACCAGCAGTGAGACTTCTCGTTGTTTCACATCCTCACCAACATTTTTTGTCGTTAGTTGTTGAACTTTTAGCCATTCTAGTGGGTTTTATAGCACTTTAAAGTTTTCTGATTGTCCACATCAATAAGAATGCTGGATTCAATTCTTACCTGTTTTTTGCTTATATTTTTATGTTTTTCAATTCTTACATTTTATGAGTGAAATTAGAAAAGGTACAACTTTTTTCTTTAAAATTGTACAAAAAATACTAACCATAAAAGAAAAGATTGATAAACTGGACTTCAGTAAAATTAAGAACTTCTATTTATCAAAAGACACCTTTAAGATAATAAAAAGGCAAGATAGGAAGACATTTTATGTATACAAAAGATGACTCATATCCAGAATATATAAAGAACTCCTACAAATCAATACAAAAAAGACAAGTGACTAAATTTAGAAATGGGCAAAAGATTTCAACAGGCATTTTACACAGAGAATATTCAAATGGTCCATTAGCACATGAAAACATGCACAATTTCTTTAGGCAAACTTAGACCACAGTAAGATATTACTAAACAATGAGTAGAATACCCCAAATTAATAAGATTGATAATACCAAGTGGTGGCAAGGATGTGGAGCAATTGAACTTTCATATACATTTTTGGTGGGAGTGTAAATTGGCAAAGTCATTTTGAAACACTGACAGTATCTACTTAAGCTAAACATGCATGTATTGTATGAGCCAGCAACTCAACACCTAGGTATAGAACCAAGAAAAATGAGTACATGTGTCTTCCAAAGACATGTGCACATTTGATCATAGTATCCTTATTCATAAAAGTCCAAACAGAGACAACTTGAATGGCTATCAGTAGGAGAAAGATATATAAATTGTGTTATATTCAAAAAGAGAAGGAACTATGACAGCACACGATACAGATGGCTCTCACAGACTTAATGATGAGTGAAAGAAGCCAGACCCAAAATAGTACATTCTATATAATTTCTTTTGTATGAATTCCATGCATAGGCAAAGATCATTACTACTGATAGCTGTCAGAATACTTGTTGTCTCTGGGGAGAGGTATTGACTGGGAAGGTGTTTAAGACAGCCTTCCATGATGCTGGAAATGTTCTGTATCTTGACCGGGTCATAAAAATTCATCAAGCTGTACACTTATGATTAGTGCACTTTATTGAATGTATGTTATACTTCAGTATCTTTAAAAAACTTCTCATTGCAGTGTCTTCTCTTTGTTGCGGAGCACAGGCTCTAGGGTGCCCCGGCTCAGTAGTTGTGGCTCGCAGGCTCTAGAGCTCAGGCTCAGTAGTTGTGGCGCATGGGCTTTGTTGCCCTGCGGCATGTGGGATCTTCCTGGACCAGGGCTCAAACCCGTGTCCCCTGCATTGGCAGGTGGATTCTTAACCACTGTGCCACTAGGAAAGTCCCATGGAACAAAATCTTATTGGAGTAGCAAGAAGCCCTTTGGAGACACTAAAATGCCGACAAGGGATTATGACTTATAAATTACAGTAATACTCATATTTAGACACTCAACCATAGTGTCAACATGAGACTGTGTATAAGTTGCAGTGTTCCATAGAGGAAAGGCTAAAAGCAAGATAAATTCTGCATGCATAATGAAATTTCAAAATAGATTTTTTAAATGTAAATTTTCTTGTCACTAAGGCAGCTTATTCTGCTCTTAGAGTGTTCACTCAAGTTTGCCATGTGAATCCTTCCTTTGGAGTAAATGTGACACTAAGCAAATCAGTTTCTATACATAACTGATAAGCTCAGGTATTTGGGCAGAATAATGTAAGGTCTAATGATGAAATATTCATTAGCTGGGGACAAACTTGAGAAATATCTTCTACTTTGACTTCTGACAGTTGACTCGTGGCACTTTTTTCCTTGAGATGTCTGACTGGAGAACACAGTATTGGTGTATCATTGTCTGGGGGGCAAAAATTCAAAAGTGAATTGTCTCCTGTGGGAATCACATCCATATCCTAGGCTTTCCAAATGGAATAGCCAGTCATGTACAGGAGGTCTCAATTCTGCTGACTCTCCCGCGGACACAATGAGTGAGCCCTCTTATAGCCAATCTAATGCATAGAAGCAAGGCTGCCGCTCAGCAGGAGAGAAAAATGGACTTTGTCAGCTGCTGACTTTAAACCCTTGGACTAAACATTTTTTTGCAAAAATGTCCAAAGGTGGAGGATTTTGTAGGAAAAAACACTGTATCACAGCACCCCCCAAGACATCCCTCAAAGTCACAAAAGGAATATGTCAAGTAATTGAGGGCTTCTCCCTAGATTGGTCATCACCACTTACTGTGAAATGAGTAAGTCTGATTTTATAATATGTTTGCTTTCAGTAGATTTTAAAATTATTTTAATTCATAGCCTTTGTTGTTTTGATGGTGGGCTTTCAAGAGATGTTTGACGAAAGTTTCATTTGAGGACCTTTTGGGGTATTGGGGTAAAGTAACACCTGTTACACAATGTCAAACAGTGAGTGGCCGGGAGTTCCCTGGCAGTCCAGTGGATAGCACTCGGCGCTTTCAGTGTCGCGGCCCTGAGCGTTCAGTCCCTGGTCGGGGAACTAAGATCCCACAAGCCAAAAAAACCACCAGAAAACAAAAACAACACCAAAAAAACCCTCCCAGTGAATGGCTTTTTAAAGTTTTTAATAAAATTTATCTCTGCTATGCAGTGTTAAGCTTATAAGTGCGGAGTGCGGGGGGATTCATATTAACCATCTGGCTGTCTAAAGGGAATGTTTCGTCAAATGGGAACGTGACACTAAAGTTTGAAGCAGACTTACACTTCGGTCCACAGTCTCAAAGGTACATGAACTATCACTTCTTTACATATACACTTTTTGTATTTCAACTAAACTTCTGACTCCAAATTCCCATTACAACAGGCTAATGGATTACTAAGTCTGCACTTCCCCATCTTCTCCATAATGTTATCAGGCTTTTTATTTCTTGGGACATAATATTGACTGGAGGCAGGGGGTGAGGAGGGTTTAGAATGACCATCTGATCTTCAGTCACGGTCCTTGAAGGCTCCCTCAGTCAGCCCCTACCTCTGAGAGTATTACCATTGGGACAGGGACATCATATTCTACTTTCATCTGTAAGATGCACCGTTGAGCCAGTCACCTTTGGGGTCTTGCCAACCAACAGGAAAGCCAGGAAGTAGTTTGTAGATCCAAGATATTCCGAGATCCTTGGATTCTTTCTCATCCCATTTCCCAACCCCAGGGAAATTAATCTCTAGTCCAGGAGGGAGAAGAATCTCTCTTCCTTCTGCTTTAATGAAGCTCTGAATATACCTGAAAATGAATGAATGTATGAAGAAGTGAATAATGTTTCATAAGCCCCATTTCCTAGTTAGTCTGTCTTGTACCACAGGGCAAGTTCACTCTGTCATTTCTGCTGTTCTGTGACCTTAATCTAAACCTTATAGAAGTCTTCTAATTATTACCAAATTCAGCATTTTGTGCCAGGAGTTGTGAGGATCACAAAAGAAGCAACCTCATTGTTGCCCCCAAGGAGCCTCTTGTCTAGTTAGAGACAGGGCTTATATCCACACACATTAGAGAGCAGTATGCGGCAAAGAGAAAAGGAACATTCTGCTTGTTAGGGGAGAGCCAAGCAAAAGGCGATCACTTGCAGACTACGGTAGATGGAGAACACTATGAGGAAACAAAGGATCTGGACCACAGATGTCTTTGGTAGGTGGAAAGGAGAGAGGAGAAAAAACATTTGGTAAAAAAAAAATAATTCATTTCTCTTGCTATATCTTAGCTCCGTTACAGGTCCTACCCCAAAATTGAAAAGATACTCAATAATACCTCGTTAATTGATTGATTAAGGTATAAAGGTCTTTAAAGCTAGAGTGAGGAAACATGGACTCCATTCGCAGCTTTGCCACTAACTAGCTGTGTGATGTTAGGCAAGTCACATAGCTTTCCTTGGCATCAGTTTTCTCAATCAGAAAATGAGGAGACTGGATTTTAAAATACTCAATTCTCTTTGAGCTCCAAAAGCATATAATTAATTATCATTCAAACTAAGGAATCAAGTTGCAAAAGATTTTCTGGAAGAAATGAAGCCTGGGGACTTCACTGGTGGCGCAGTGGATGAGACTCCGTGCTCCCAATGCAGGGGGCCCGGGTTCAATCCCTGGTCGGAGAACTAGGTCCCTTGTGAATGCTGCAACTAAGAGTTCACATGCCACAACTAACGAGCCGGAGCTCCACAACTAACAGCTGGTGCTCCACAACTAAGGAGCCCACCTGCCACAACTGAGACCCAGTGCAACCAAATCAATCAATCAATATTTTTTTGAAAATAAAAGAAATCTGTTATAAAAAAAAGAAAGAAATGAAGCCTGAAGTGATTTTAAAAAGAAAAATATCAACGAGCAAAGATGGAAAAAGAATTAATGAATCTTCATTTAATAATAAGGGTAACACATTAATGAAATTACATTGTAAGCCAGAACTTGTATTTTCAGCAAAAGAAAGGAAACGTAAAAACATGTTGCTTCCTAACTGGAGAGGAGACTGTGTGGGTGAGGCACTCTCCATTATCGCTCCAGAGTAAGTATGTTCTCAGTGATGTGAATTTTCTGCTGTGACTTCCGCTCCAAGCTAGAAGTCAACAGGGACTTAGTAAAAGTTTCAATTTAGCAAAAATCAATTGGAAAGTTTAAAATCAATCGTAAGTCTTAGTTACTGAAATCAATTAAAACCTTCTCACAGAGTGTAATTTAGATAGTTCTCTGCTCAATATACCTTTTGGCGGGGAGGGGCCGGGTCAGAATGCCATAGTTTGAAAAATCCATCAATAGAATAAATATTTGAGCTCATTTTTCTTATCGTTCAGATTCCTATTTTACTGTAGAGCCTAAGGACACAGCTTGTGTATTTGTACTCCTCCCTAGATTTTTATCTCATTGTGCACTGTTTTTTATCAATGAGAAAAAAGACAAAGGCTAAGAAGGGAGTGGAAGCACTCTGAACCTATCACAGTTGATCCTTGGATCTTGTCCTCCATATGTAAGGTGTTAGAAACACTAGAGGATCGGTGTACAATCACTTATGGTGAGCCTGTCTTTACCCTCCACACCTTCCAGGAAGCTTGTCATAAAAAGATGATCAGGAACAATAAGATTGTCTTTCTCAGGAATTTACACTGGGAGATATGGAATGCATCAGTTGTTTGCAACGTCGACTTAAAAAAAAAGTGCACAACATGAGAGTTGTGAGTTAAGTTTTATTTGGCACAAAAGGAGGACAATAGCCCAGGAGGCAGCATCTCAGCTCTGAGAAACTGCTCCAAAGAGATAGGGGGGAAGGTCAGAATATATGTGATTTTTGGTGAAGGGAGAGTACATGCAATCAAGCACACATTTTTTGCAGAAGGTTTCTTCTAGTCTTGTGAAGCAGACGTCACAATGAAGGGTTTTACTGCTTTTCTAGATGTGAGGAGATATAAGAACTGGGCTCATAAAATCGGTTCCTGAAAATATCTAACTATCTGAAGACTTGTTCTGCCAATTTTTCCCAGAGCACAGAGTGCCTCATTTCTGCTCTCCACCCTGAACTCCTTTCAAGGGGTGTTGGAAGTCAGCGGCTGCAGCAAGCAGCACATGATTTAATCCTTGTAGAGGCAGATGGCAAGTGCCAATTTGTAGTTGACAGAAGAATGCATACAGGGAATGTCAGAAGGTAGGATCCGGATCATGAGGGACCACGGCAAATTCAAATAGTGAGAAAGTAGAAACTGTGTAAGTAAAAGGTGTGCGGAGGGGAAGACAGAAGGCAGAGGAGAACGGAGCAGACTCTCAGAGCAATGCAAAAATGCCATGACTAAATCTCCTCAGTCTAAAAGGAGTAAGTTCCCAGAATCACCTGTCACCTCCCATTTCAGTTCAGACCACCTGGGTCCTAACTACAGATGACCACTTTCCCTGCAAGACCCTACTCCTTGAAACCAAAAAGCCTTAATCAACACAGTAAAAATATTAAATGCCCTATACTTATATTCAACAAATAAATCCTGGAAGTAGGATATACTTAGTAACATCTTTTGAACTCTGGTGGCAGCTCAGTCCAATCACCTCATTTTACAAATGAGAATAATGAGGGCCAAACAGCAAAACAATGTAGGCAGTGCCATAGTGCTCGTTACTGTCACCCGACTGAAATCTAAGTCTCCTATGATGGCAGCTTCTAAAATGACTCCCAGGGATCCTCACCTCCTGGTATTCATGCCGTTGTGTGATTCCCTTCTTGAGTGTGAGCTAGACTTAGTGACTTGCTCCTAGTGAATAGAATGCGGCAAAAGTGATGCAGTGTCACTTCTGTGATTAGGTTATAAAGGACTGTGACTTCCATCTAGCTTTTACTCTCTCCCTGGCTCTTCTTGCTTGCTCACTTTGATGAAGCCAGTGGTCATGTTGTGAACTGCCCTATGGAGAGGCCTGCATGGCAAGGAAATGAGGGCTGCCTCTGGTCAAGGGCCATGCAGGAGCTGAGGCCCTCAGTCCAACAACCCACCAAGAACTGAATCCTACCCACAACTGTGAGTGAATTTAGAAGCCAGCAAGCCTTGAGATGACTTCACTCTCAGCCAGTACTTTGTTTTTGACCTTGTGAGAGATTCTGAGCCAGAAGACCCAGCTAAGCCATGCCTGTATTCCTGACTCACAGAAATTATGGGGTAACAAATATTTGTTTTATGAAGCTGCTTAGTTTCTGGGTAATTTGTTAGGCAGCACTAGATAGTTAATACACCCCAGTTCCCAGATCAGTGCTCTTTGCTGATGCCTGCAGAGTCAACAGTAGCCATGCTTGCCTCCAGCTGAAGGAAAGCTATGCCTGTGATTAATCTATGATCCTAACACCAAGTGATTTCACTGCTGACCGTGGCATGGAAACAATATTAAAATGACAGTGCGTCAGGTAAAGCTCAGGTGTGAGATTAAAACAAACAGAAACAAAATAGAGTTGCTGTTTCTAAAGTGACTGCAGATTTCTGTGATCTGGAGGCACAGACTCAAATTATCTACTGCTGCCCCTTAAACATTTCATCAGTAAATGCATAGCAACAATCTTGTTCCTGGTGATGTTCACAGTGAAAACAAACACTTGATTGATTTTTCCCTCCAATAGAATGAATTATCCGTGTTCTTTGTCAAGGTGGGCAAACATGTGTGCATGTGGTATGGGGAATATGCACATCTTTCTTGTGCAGTAGAGAGAGTTATGGAAAACTAAGATTTGAATTGCATTTGCAGAGACTTTGATAGCTAACAGCACCACAGTATAAATTAACTGAATGAAAATTGCTCAGGGAGAATAATTGTATCATTCTTTATTCATCCATCTATTCATTCAGTTATTCCCTTGCTTATTCAACAAATACTTATTATGCATCTACTATGTATCAGGCAATGTTCAAAGGTCCAGGAGATCAAACTATGAATAAGATAAATTCCCTGGTCTCTTTTCACTGGATGCCAGTAGCAACCCTCTCCTCACTCCCACAGTTGAGATAACCAAAAATGTCTTCACACATTGCCAAGGGTCCCCTGAAGGTCAAAACCACGCCCCAGTTAAGAATCACTGAACTAGAGTTCTTGGGGCCAAGGAAAAATCAACTGACATCCCAAGTATTTAAACATTTCACAGAATAAACTTACCAAGAAAAAATAGCTCTTTTGCTGTACACCAGAAAATAACACAACATTGAAAATCAACTATACTTCAATAAAATAAATTTTTTTTTAATGAAAAAAAAAAAGCTCTTAACTCTTGGGATCTCATTTCAAATATATCAATATTACCCTTTTGTGGTATTGTTAATATAGGAAGGTCCAGATTTTATAGAATAAATACATCTTTAAGCAAGTTTAGAGTTGGTTGTGACCTCAGGTATGTAAAAATTATGAAGCGTTAGACCAAAGCTGCACGCCTGTCTCAGTCTACTCAAAACTTCCCACGTCAACCTCAGCTTGCTCAGCGTACTGCACCAGAAACTCTTATTAATGACTGTAAATGCATGTGCCCTTGTGTTATCTGTCTCCTTTTGCTTTATGAAAATTGATCTTTTCTTGGTGGCAAACTTCCAAATATTCTAATGCGTTAATGTGCTATTCACCGATCTAATACGGAGATTTATCTTCAGAGATATGCTTCCGAGTCTTCAATACTAATTTTCTTTCTGTTTTGATTTAACCTATGTCATTGATAACTTTTCTTTTTCTTGAATACCTCTATTCTGGAAGTTCTCAATCTTGACTTTGTAGGAGCCCAGTTACATCCAGTTAGAAGGGGGCATGGGACTGGAGGAAGGCAAAAATGACCAAATAAAGCTAATTCAATTCCCCTTTGTTTATATTATAGGGAGGAAAAATAATTTTCCTTCTACCCTTCTAGCTTCTTGGCCGAGACCTTCTGTAATAAAAGACAGATTAACGAGAAAAAACAAACAGAACTTTAATAACATATATGCCTCCTGTATTACATGGGAGAGACCCAGGGAAACTGAGTAACTCCTGCAATGGCCCAAACCACCACCACCTTCAATACCTTTCTTTTGTCAGCTAAAGACCAAAGAAAGATGTTGGGGGGTGGGGAGAGCGGCAGTTATGGAAGGTGACCAGGAAAAGCACAGTAAACAAGGTTATGGTTGTTATGCAGACTTAAGTCAGTGCCTTCTCCATTGGTAAGTTTCTAGAGATTTAGTCATACTCCTGGGGAGATGTAAATGTCTTCCTGGGGAGATGTAAATGTCTCTCACAAAAGAGTAACTTTCACTTGGTTTTTAGAGCTTCTCCTGTGTCTGCAATTTCTTAAAAACATCCAGCTCAAGATAATCCTTAAACCAAAGAGCCATATTTAAAGGTGTTATATTCTGCTCCCCTTCAATATGAACATAATTTTTTTAAAGGTGAAGATTTAAAATTCTCATGTCAAATGCTGGCAGAGTTTTCTTCTTCAGAAAAATTGGGAGTTACTGACTCTACACATAAAAAGTATAATTTAAAAACTTAAGGAAAATTTGGCATTAAAAAAAATCTGTGAACACTTATTTAATGTGGACTCTGTATAAGACCCTAAGATAGGTAGTGGGGATACAAAGATGAGAAGACAGACCACTGAGTTCGGTGTAAAACGTGGCAAAGGAGAAAACAAATGGCCTGGAAGAACGTCCCAATGAACCTGGCACACTCTTCCTTCCACACTTGAGCCTTTTGGTATTAGGCAGTGGGCTTCAAGGCAAGACCAAGCCTGGGGCACTGGTCTTTAATGGTTGTCTCAATGGAATCTCAAGAAACTTCAAAACTTGTAAGAAGCTGGAAACCTCTTTGGATCGTATACTCATTAGCAAGGTTATTTCTTCTTTAAATCCAGGACTTTTAAGTATATCTATTCCTTCATTAATTAATTCCCTGAAAATCCCTGCTGCTAAGTGAAAAGCCATTAAAATTTTAAAATCTTTAATTCTTTTAATTTTTTTAAAAAAATTATTTAAAATTTTTTTATTTTTGGCTGTGTTAGGTCTTTGTTGCTGTGCCGGCTTTCTCTAGTTGCGGCTAGCCGGGGCTACTCTTCGCTGCAGTACGTGGGTTTCTCACTGCGGTGGCTTCTCTTGTAGAGCACAGGCTCTAGGTGCGTGGGCTTCAATAGTTGTGGCACGCGGGCTTAGTAGTTGTGGCATGCGGGCTTAGTAGTTGTGGCTTGTGGGTTCTAGAGTGCAGGCTCAGTAGTTGTGGCATACAGGCTTAGTTGCTCCGTGGCATGTGGGATCGTCCCAGACCAGGGCTGGAACCCGTGTCCCCTGCACTGGCAGGCGGATTCTTAACCACTGTGCTACCAGGGAAGTCCCACTTCTTTTAATTTTAATGAGAATTATAATGCCTTCCATCCCAGTCCAAGATACCCAAACACAATTTCACAGATGGAAATACATGTCAATTCAATAACAAAAACAACTTTATATAAGTAACAAAAACAATTTGAAAGTAAAACTATGCAATTTGTATGTAATATATTATAAAATGATTTATTCATATCTGTTCTCAATGACATTTTCTCACTATAAACACTATAATGCCAAATGAAATCAGTGGGTACAGTTTTGTCTGATATTGTAATGCTGAAAATTTACTTCTAATGGAGTTTTCATTTATTGTTTTGGTTTTTGAAAAATCATAATTCTGAAAAAGAAAAGAAAAGAAAGAAATTGTCTGAATGGTGGTGTAACTAAAGAAAGGCCATTATGGTGAAAAGTCTTAACTGACCAGTCATTTATGTGCCAGAAGCCTGCACATTATTGTAAGGTCAGATCTTAACAAAGGGCACCACGAAACAGAGGAAAGCTTCAAGTGAGCTTTATTAGGGAGCACTCCCAGGCGAGGTTCACTGGTCCGAGAGAAAGGGGGCCAGAGAAGTCGCACCCGGGCGAGGGTTGGGCAAGAATTTATAGGGGAAGAAGGGAAAGGGGTGTGGTGAATCTGGGAGGGCGCAGGGTATTCCTTATTTGGTGGTCTTTTCGGGTATCCTGGGGGACTGTTAGTCTTGCCCCTCGAAAGGCGGGGAAGGCTGGGCTGGGTTCAAAGTCCCCAGGTCAGTTCCTGGAACTGGGTGGTCCGGAATGCCTCTAGGGCAGTTTCTGGAACTGGGTGGTCCCGAGAATTTCGGTCTGATGCAACCTCTGAATCTGACTGTGTTCCCCTGCCTCGGGCCAGTTGGCCTTACAATTATCTTCCCCATTTATGATCACATAGGTGCTACATCACTACCTCTACGATGTAATGTAAGAGGACACAAATCTTCAGATCTTGGCAGCCATCCATGGGGGAGGGGGCCACATCTGCATTGTGATGCCTGAGAAGGTGAATTTGACCTTGCCCTCCACACTTTATCTGATTACCTACTACTCAATAACAACCAAATCAATTAAAAGGTTAACTCCGTAACTATATTTGGCCTCTTGTAGAGTCTTCACAGGTATGATTAAAAAATCATCATAGGTATTCATCCCATCCAGCAAATCAAGATAATTCAAGTTCATGCTTAAGATAATTTTTCAGCAGAAGTTCAGACACCAGGTAAAAAGTGATCAGTTTTGAGTTGCAAATGTCAGAGTAACTTGAAAATAGACTCAAGGGACAGCTTCCTTCCCTGATAGATACTGCTATTACCTAAGAATTACCCCAGACACATTTTGTAACAGTTATTGTTCCTCCTCTTCTTTCTTCTTCATCAGCTCTCTTCTCTTTACTGGGTGCATTCTATAAATGCACATAGTGCAAAGTATTTGACAGTTAGAGGACCTGGAGTTTTCCAGGCTTTGCCAATGAATCCAAAATGTCATCAGTTATAAGTTGCACCTTTATTTATTTAACACTAAGAAAGAAAAAATGGTTCAAATTAATTTATGACATAGTGCTTCCTAATTACTTTGAAATTTTATTGTATAATTTTTGAAAGAAATTTTTAGACTTAGATTTTAAATATAGATTTTAAGAATCCTTTGCTCTTATGCATACATCAAAAGGGACGTATGAACGAAATGAACTGATTTAATTCCTAGGGATTTTTCAAATTTATTGCCAAACTCTTTTTTTTTTAATTGAAATACAGTTGATTTACAATGTTGTGTTAGTTTCAGGTATACAACAAAGTGATTCAGTTATACATACATATACTTTTTTTTTTTTTTTGGCTGCGTTGGGTCTTCGCTGCTGTGCGCAGGCTTTCTCTAGTTGCAGCGAGCGGGGGCTACTCTTTGTTGTGGCGCGCGGGCTTCTCACTGTGGTGGCTTCTCTTGTTGCAGAGCACGGGCTCTAGACGCGCGGGCTTCAGTAATTGTGGCATACGGGCTCAGTAGTTGTGGCTCATGGACTCCAGAGTGCAGGCTCAGTAGTTGTGGCACACGTGCTTAGTTGCTCCATGGCATGTGGGATCTTCCTGGACCAGGGCTTGAACCGGTGTCCCCTGCATTGGCAGGCGGATTCTTAACCACTGCTCCACCACGGAAGTCCCATGGATATACTTTTTCAGTCTTTTCCATTATGGTTTATTACAAGATATTGATTATAGTTCCCTGTGCTACACAGTAGATCCTTGTTGTTTATCTATTTTATATATAGTAGTGTGTATCTGTTAATCCCAAACTCCTAATTTATCCCTCACTCCCCCCTCTTTCCCTTTGGTAACCATAAGTTTGTTTTCAGTGTCTTTGAGTCTACTTCTGTTGTGTAAATAAGTTCATTTGTATCATTTTTTTAGACTCCACATGAGTGATATCATATGATATTTGTCTTTCTCTGTCTGACTTACTTCCCTTAGTATGATAATCTCTAGGTCCATCCATGTTGCTGTAAATGGCATTATTTCATTCTTTTTTATGGCTGAGTAATATTCCATTGTGTATATATGTACCACATCTTCTTTATCCATTCCTCTGTCGATGGACATTTAGGTTGCTTCCACGTCCTGGCTGTTGTAAATAGTGCTGCTGTGAACATTGGGGTGCATGTCTCTTTTGTTGAACTCTTTTGAGTTAATTTTCAACACAGCATTTCCATGTCTATGTTTTGTTTTTATATCTGTGTTATACCATAGAATACATATGATCTTGTCTTACGTGCCATTGAGAGCTTTAGTAATACAGCATTTCTTAAGATGATACTTCACTATTATCCTCGACATTTTCTTTCAATCTGCCAGTTTGGAAGAAAATTCTGCAAATGCAGATGTTGGTACAGTCTTGCTTCGGAGAGATAGGTAAAGCTTTCTGCATAAATGTGAATAACAAAACGTAGCAGAATTTCATCTACCTATGATTATCTTCCTTTCCTATATCCCATAAAGCACATGGCCATTGCATTGAAAGAAAATGTGAAATTGTCATCACTCTTTCAATGACAGCTATTTGTTTCCCTGATATCAAACTTACACCCTGATGCTGTTTCTTTGTCAATCTGCATTCACAATATCTTAATGTCTCAATACCAAATCATGGAATAATCTATGTAAGATATTTTAAATGCCAGTTAAATTTAACATGTGTGGTAATAACAGTGTATATAAATCAACTGAAATGACAACAACATAAACACAGTGATGGAGCTGGTGCCATAAATAACATGACAATGACCACCTACCTGGCTGCCAATACTTGTAAGATACAACCAACCAAAAAAAAAAAAAAAAAAAAGATACAACCAACCATTAGAAACACCTCAACTGCAAAAATGTTAAAATGGGGAGGTGGGAGTGCATCGGAATTGATGAAATATGTAGATTGCAAATAAAATCAAGAATGTGTTTAGATTATTTCATTTAAGCCTCAGCTCCAGTGTTTACCCTTCCCTCTATGTAGGGTCTTTAATGATTGCAAAATGAGAATGAAGAGAAAAATCTAGGGATTCTACCTACATTTTGCATAATTTAGATAAAACTATTCAATGTGGTTGTGTTTGCTAAGAACTGCTGCCTCTGTCAGCAAGGATTTAAATCCAACTTAGTCCTAAGTGTGGTTTAGGGAGCTTGATTTGAAGAGAAACATCTCATTTCAGAACTCTTTTCTCCTGGTTCCCTTCCTTTATTACAAGAGCACATCAAGGGAACCCTTCTTGCAGAGAAAACCCTTGAATATTACTTAATAACATCTGAAATGACTCAAAACGATTCTTTAGGATTATGTGCATTTTAATAGGGAATTCCAAAAGTGAGAATGAAGCTTTCAGTATCCAGAAGAATTAATTTCTCAAAACAGATATGTATGCGGTGATGTTTTTGTTGGGAGAGATTTTCTAGCACACCTCATCCTTCTGCCTGCTCATGAGGATGGCCCAGCTGCCTAACAAGCATGAGGGTATGAGCTACAGATGCCCTCAGTGAGTAGTCTCACCAGGGTCAGTCCCTTGGACTGCGCCACCAGGGAAGTCCCTGTGAAAGCATTTTAATGAATGTCCTTGGAAGGAAAATAAATAACTATACTATCAGTCGAAGGGAGGGTTAACAGTGTGCTGAAAGAAAAAAAAAAAAAAGATAAAACCCACTGAAAAACTAACTCAAAACCCCCTGTATGGCAGAATGGTGATGACTTGGGAGAAGAAGTAGCAGCAGCAGTACAAAGTCCAAAGTGATAGCAGATGCAGAGCAGCTGACTTTGAGGGTGAGGTTTCAGGGCAGACATAGAAATGATAATAAGATCTTCTAACATAGCTCCAGTTACAAGTTAGGGGGCAGCTCTACTACTAAGGGCGCTGTGAGAAGCCTGACCAAACTCTTCAGTCCTCTGATGGCGATGGCCAGCAGCTGTGGTAAAATCAGTGATCACTTTTGAAATACCATGCTCTGGGACTTCCCTGGTGGCGCAGTGGTTAAGAATCCGCCTGCCAGTGCAGGGGACATGGGTTCGAGCCCTGATCCAGGAAGATCCCACATGCCGCAGAGCAGCTAAGCCCGTGTGCCACAACTACTGAGCCTGCACTCTAGAGCCCACGTGCCACAACTACTGAGCCCATGTGCCACAACTTCTGAAGCCTGCGTGCCTAGAGCCCGTGCTCCGCAACAAGAGAAGCCACTGCAATGAGAAGCCTGCGCACCGCAACAAAGAGTAGCCCCTGCTCGCGGCAACTAGAGAAAGCCCGCACGCAGCAATGAAGACCCAACACAGCCAAAAATAAATAATTTTTTTTAAAAAGTCCCATTAAAAAAAAAAAAGAAAGAAATACCATACTCAAATTTCTACCAGGTATCCTTGAAAGGTATTCGTATCTCTATAGTAAAGCTATTTATAAAGTATTTATAAAATAATGAATAAATATAAAAGAATATTTGTAAAATAATTTCAGTTGACCAAAGAATGTTAATGCCTGCTGATGGTTCTTTGTGGTGTAATGAAAGTAATATCAACACAACAATAAATGCAAGAAAGGACAGAGTTCTTCACTGTTAGTCAGTTATATATGAGGGTGTGATGTGTGCTCTGACCCCAAACAGGAGAAGAAGATAGGAACATAAAATTAACTTTTGATAGTTACAGCCCCTACAAGCAGAGGCTACGTTTTGATTATATTTTCTCTCTTCACCCATAAATTCACTCTTTGAGCTATAGCCAGTTCACATACAAGACAATCTTCTTCTGATTAGTTTTTACTTTGTTCCCCCAAAGCTACATCAAAAAGGTACCAAGTTAGACGAGGAAGCCAGGCCTAATGGCCTAATAGCTTCACACTGAAGGAGCTACATGGATTCCAAAAGCTAAGAAAAGCAATCCTGGGTTTAGGTTTTTTTCTTTTAGAGGTCAGATTCAAAATCCAGTAAGATTCTTCATTATGTTATTTCTATTCTGCTATGTACCTAAAATGGTGACTCAGTCTGTAGCCCATTAGACAACACCTGAGCTAAACCTTCAAAGCAATCAGAAAATGGCCCCAAAGTTTGAATAACAATCATTTAAAAGTATATATCGAGCTCCCCTTATAATCTAGGCACAGGCACAAGGGACATGGAAGAAAACAAGATGTGTTAGTAATTTTTTTAATATAATAAATAGCTTCACAAATCTCAACAGCTTGCCACAATGAACACATGTTTTATACTCGTGGGTTTCAAAGTTGGCTGTCATTTCAGTGATCACAGCTCACGTAGGCCGGACTCCACACAGTGCTCCTGTCTGCTCCACATTGTCGGATTCAGTCTGAGAAAGCAATGAATCTCTGGGCCATGCTCTTCTCATGGAGGGTAGCAGCTCAAAGAGCCAATTACTGATCTATTGCTCTCAACTCCAACTTCACCCTTCAGTACCTGCTTTGCAGTAGTAGACCGGACTCTTTCGTCATTTGTCCTGTACAGTAAGCTTTGTCAGTGAAGGGAGATTTTCAGGAGGAAGGGGGCTTCTTTTCCTGCATCCAGTGTGCTTTTACTTTTTCTTGAATAGTACATGTGTGTAGAAACATCTAGTAGGGCTCTGTCCCAGCTCTGTGCTCAGAGTGCACCATCACTCAGTGATTACACAACCTGGCACAGGGACCTACATGGCATGACTCTCCTAATGTGGACACTCGTATACTCTAGGCCTCGTGCTGGCAGTGGTGCCCCAGCTCTCTCTGCATACCCACTTGTGAGCCTTGGCTCACTTGTACCCCCGAGAGTGTTTCCTTCAGCCTTCTCAACACAGACACCATGTATCACTGGCTTTGTACCACCTTGCTAGTGAGTGGGCTCCAGATACGCTGTCTCACTCTGTGCTCCTGCCCATCACTCTCAGCTCACCTGTGCCCCAGAGAGTTGTTTCCTGATACCTGGTGATTGTGGACCAGCTCTGGCCAGGGCAACCCAGCAAACATCTCCACCATCCAAAGGGCTGCAGCCATACCCTCTCCACTGAGATCTAAACCTCTCCTTGGGAAGCAGCCTTATTCCAAGTTTATCCTTCCTTGAGGTACTCTTTCTTATCCCTAGGGTATCATTTAGAGTTCCCATTATGTCTATGATGTCTATCATGGTTTAATAATTCATTATACTAAACTTTCCCTATTCAAATCATTATTTTTCCTGATTGGATCCAGACTGACATACTGTGCTTTTTAATGCTTCAGTTCAGAACTGGTATGTTGTCATTTCTGTCCACATTTCATTGGTCAAATCAAATCATACGGCCAAACGCAAGTTAATGAGGCAGGGATATGGTCTCCACTTACTCCAGTGGGAGCTACTGCAAGGTTGCGTGGCCACAGGCATGGGTGTGTAATTCTAATACAGGGAGTTACCAAGGGATTAGAAACAATAATCCAACGTGCCATATGGAACCTGCTTAATGGAGCTTATTGGGGAAGGAAGATATTAAGAAATTCCTGGGAAAATAAGAGCTATGAAAGGAGAATATAAAACACTGGGGGAGAATGTAATCTGTAGCATCATAGCAGTTCATATCTCAGTTCAGTTTCTTTAGCCTCAGCTGCAAGCTTGGGTCTTCACCATGCATGTGATGCAGAGTCAGATTGTGAGTGGGGTTTAAATGTAGAATTTGAAGTTTACCTACTCTGGCTTTCTTTTTTCTGGGCCTTCCTGGACTTTCCAGCAGCCATGGCCTCTCTGAATTCTGTCCTTTGGTTGCCCAGGTCAGAAAGAAAGCAGGTAAAGACAGCACCACACTGTGATCACAGCCTGCCGTTGTGCCATCTGCAAAAATTGGGAACTCACAATGTGTCAGTCATTTCTTCCAAATTTGAATGTCCTTGCAAAATCTGCCTATCTTGCTTTATTATGCAGAGTTTTCATCTAGTTGTTTTTTGTAATTTGTCCAGAATTTATGGTTGTCATCCACAAGAGATGGCGTCTGTTAGGAGTTTATGCCAACATATGAGAAATGAAACTTCAGCACTAGATATTCAGATATGAATTTTAAAAGTCACTTGTCTCAAAGAGCTTAGGTCTAATAGAGTAAGCCTACAGATAAACAAGTAACTTATAACACAAGATTATGAAGTGCAACATTGGACATATAGTCAAGGTATAAGGCTGACCAAAAAAGAAAAAGAAATCAAGAACGCTTTGGAGGGAGGACATATGATCTGATCAGGAGTCAGGAAGAGCCATGGGGAATAGCAAGTTTGTGCAGAGTTAGAGTGCAGAAGGCAGGACTGGGAGCGGCAGAAGGGATCCAGACCATGACCTGACATTTATATAGCATGTCCCACATTTCAAATTACAATCATATCCATTATCTCATCTGATGTTTAATGAATCCAGTGAAGTCAGGCTGTCGTGCCAATAGAAATATTTTCCATTTTCTTGAGATGAATCCAAGCTTAGATCATTTCTACTCAAAGTAGAACAAGATTTTAAAACTGTCTTTTATGTGAGAAAAAGAATGTACATATTAACCCCATGTGGGAATTGAGAAGAATAATATTCTATCCATTCAAATTGCTTCTAAATGTTAATCAAATGTGACATTGGCTCCCAAGATATGTGCAGCATGTCACCCTTTCTAACAGAGAAACGTTATTGTTTTAAAATCCTGCTAAAACTCCCCAGAGAACAATATTTCCTTCACTTTGTGTTTTCCATTCTCTCCCTAGAAGAAAGTTACAAAAACATTGTCTTAGTCTTTTTTACACACACGCACACGCACACGCACACGCACGCACGCACACACGCACGCTCCTCATTCTGCAAAACTTGAACCCTATTTTAAGGGTCAGTTCAAGACCTACTCTTCTGCTTTCTGCTTTCCATCCTTTTCTTGAACTCCCATTTCTTATACTCTGCAGTAGCTCCCCAACCTGGCTGTGAACCCTAATTACCCGGGGGGCTCCTTCAAAATAAAATTTTTTTCTGGGCCCCACTTGAAATTCAGTCTCTGGAGTTGGTCTGCATGTTGAAGTTCTCCAGGTGATTTTAATGTGTCCCAGCACCCATCAACTGGGAACCATTAATTAATACGCATTACATGATTAATAATTAATTGTTGCCTGGCTAATTTATGTAGCTTGGCCTGTGTTCTATATCACGACTTCTCAACCTTTAAACTGCATGTGCGTCACCTAACTATCTTGTTAAAATGAGGATTCTGATTCAGCAGATCTACGTGGGCTTCAGATTATGCGTTGCTAATGAGCTCCCAGGTGGTGCTGATGCTGCAGGTCCAGGGACCACACTTTGCGTGCTCAGCTTGTAGGTGTTGAATACTCTGGGATTGGGGTCTCTGCTTTCAGATTTCTTTCCTGTTTCAAATGATACAATCACTAAATAGCCAATTCAAGGCCATTGTTTAAAAATATGTGCCTTTTATCCAATGCTATGTACAATTATCGTCCTTGATACAGCTTTACAAAGTGATCCACCCTTTTTTTTTTCCTAAGATTTTCTGCCCTTTCTCTCAGGATCTCAATAATGAAGATTCTATTACCACTTAGGGAAGTATTTAATCTGATATTCCTGTTAAGAGGATTTAATGTGGAAGGAAAACACAGCGATGCTCATACTTAAAAGACACATTTTAAATCCTCTAGTGGAGTCCTCCTCAATGCAAAATCTTCAAATTCAGTTGCATCAGAATCACCTGGGTGCCTGTTACAAAGCTACTTTCTGTACTCCATTCAGACCTCCTAAGGAGAATCCTTGGGGGAGGGGTTTAGGAATGCCTTTTAAGCAAGCTTCGCAAGAGCAAGCACATTGAAGTTTGAGTAACACTGATCTAAGCCAGCCTCCTTCTTCTGACAGTTGAGGAAACTGGGGTCTAGAGAATAATAATGATGATAATAATAAAGACAGTCAGCAGCAGTCGACATTTATTTTGTACATACTCCTTGCAGGCCACTGTGCTGATCACCTTATATGACAGTTTCATTTCATTGTAACCCTCATAACAACCGTAGGAGATAGTATTATTATTTGAGGAAACTAGAGAGGTTAAGAAAGTTACCCTAGGTCACACAGTTAATGAGTGTCAGAGTTGAGTCTTTTTTTTTTTTTTTTAATATTTATTTATTTATTTTGGCTGTGCTGGGTCTTACTTGCAGTATGTGGGATCTTTGTTGCCACGTGTGCGATCTTTAGTTGCCACATGCAGGATCTTTTAGTTGCGGCATGTGGGCTATTAGTTGCAGCATGCAGGATCTAGTTCCCTGGCCAGGGATCGAACCCAGGCCCCCTGCATTGGGAGTGTGGAGTCTTAACCACTGGACCACCAGGGAAGTCCCCAGAGTTGAGTCTTGAACCCAGATGTCCTGGCAGTCTTTCTATTGTATTTACTTTCTTGTGTGTGTGTGTGTGTGTGTGTGTGTGTGTGTGTGTGTTTACTTTGTAGTTCCCTTCTCCTACTATAAACTGTTTCACTAAAGGGTTCTTTCGTATATTCCCTGCCTCTATCCCATTCTTAGAAATAATCAGAAGAGAACCGCGAGCCACCAGCACTGAGGGCCACTCCAACTCATCCCTTGGTCCATAGCTGCTCTTTACCTTTAGCTCAGCCAGCCCCACCCTGCAGTTCAGGCTGCTCATTTACAAAGCTGGGGCAGGGATTATTTGGTTTATTAAGGATGTTAAAGGATAATGTTCAAAAAAAGCAAAATCACGACTCTCATACAAATGGAAAATGAACAAGTGGCACATATTTTTTATTGAACTCATTAATTGACAGAGAACTAGAAAAGACATTACAAAGAAGGCAAAGAACCACAAAATTCTATACAGTAAAGGAATGTTGAAATGAATTTGCAAAAACTGGTCTAATCATTGGACAATAATAAATTGCATTCCACTGCACACAGCTAGTTTGTACTTCTGTGGACAAGAATTATTTATGTTGTCATAAGTTTTCTGCTAGTTAATTTCAATCTCTTCAGAGTCTTAGCCTTGTCAAAGGCAAAGGCCTATGCACTGGTAGGCTGAGAGAATCCTGAGACTCCAGCATTCCATTGAAAGGATACTCAATAATTTCTTTTGCGCATTCCAAAGTCTTACACTTTTCCTTATACTCTCTCTCTCTCTGCCTCCTAGAGATCAAACTAATCTCTAAGAATGGTTATTCATGGTCACAAAATAAGGCTGGTCTCAGAAGGTTTGGCCTGACTATTTACACAGATATCACAAGTATTAATTTACTATATAGGCCTTCCTAAGTTAACTTTGCTGGAAGTTTTCATAAGGAAACTCAGATTGGACTTTTAAAAGCCTCTATTATTTGCTACCTTGAAGCTAGGAAACCAAGCCGAAGAAACTCTGTATCAGATTTCACTTGCACTATCTATAAATTCTCCTCAAGGTCCCCCAAATGTACCAAGTTCCCAGGCCTGCAGGAAGTAACGTTCTTGATCTCATGTAAGGCTGGACCCTCTAAGTACTGTGAGCATTTTCCTGGGAGGGTTTTGTAGGTATTAGTTCCGGAAATAAAATCAATTTGAGTTCCATAAAAGTGTCTGGCCATACCTGATTCAATGAGCATAATTCTCAAGTATGATACTCCAGAGAATATCTTGGTCATCTAATTGTGTCTTCCAATTAATTCTAGTAATAAGGAGAACAGGTTCTTAATGAAACTATGCCATAAAAAATAAGGAAACTTAGTTGAAGTTTTGGGATTTGGGGGCAGTGGCAGAGAAAGGAAAGGTATCAGTTAGAATCAAGTATTATTTTAAATGTTATGGGTTACAAAAACATCTATCAACTGGTGAAAGAATAAAATGTGGCAAACCTATACAATGAAATGTTATTCAGCAATCAAAAAGAATGAAGTGCTGATAGGTGCTACTGCACGCGTGAACCTTGAAAGCGTTGTGCTAAGTGAAAGAAGCCAGACAGGGCAGACCACACATATGATTCAATTTGTATGAAATGTGCAGGATAGGCCAATCCATAGGGCCAGAAAGTAGATGAGTGGTTTCTAGAGGCTGGAGTGATGGGGGTAATAGACAGTGAGTGACTGCTAAGGGGTGCGGGGTTTATTTTTAGGATGATACGTGTTCTAAAATTGACTGTGGTGATGGCAAAGTTCACTGTGTGAATATACTAAAAACCATTGAATTGTATACTTTAAATGAATGAATTGTGTGGTGTGTGAATTACATCCCAATAAAATTGTCAGGAATGTTATAAGTTACAGACAGCTTAAGTAGAAAGGGAAAGGTCTTTCTTATATAATCTTAAGGGGAAAATATTTACAAATATCAACTTTATTTCAAACAAGTAACCACAATAAAAATTTTCTCATCAGTTCATTCACTCCGGTGTAATTAGTTCTTGTTCTGATGGATCTTGGGTCAATAGTGTCATGAGACCATCTGCTTCTTGACTAAAAAGAGTTCTGGAAATCCTGATCCAGTGCACTGGTATGATCTTAAAGTTATCTAAGCAATGCCATCAGAAGCCTGTACCTGACAATCTTTCTTTTCAAAGTGTCAGTAATTTGAATTACCTGTTATAGTCCTTTTTCACAAGGCTCTGAGATGGTCCTTTTTTGTTGTAGACTCAAACATGACCTGTAGCTTACAGCAGAGTTTTCAAGCAAAAAATTCGAGTAAAATAAAAACTATCTGCAGAGCAAAAAGACTGTCACTGAAGACTAATGTTTACTGAAAATTTTCATATGTGAAAGGTCTGATGAGAATTCATAATAAGCATAATGCAACTGACTAGGAAATTAGATTATTTCCAGGCCATGAAAAGCAAAGATAATAACGTCATTCTAAAAATGTATGCAAATGTCTTTAAGCATAATGATTATGCCTATTTTCAACGAAGTTAATGAATGTTACATTTGATGTGTACAAAGGGATGAACACCAAAAAATGGATGAACATAATTATTCAGAAGGAAAGAAATCTTGAGATATATAATAATCCTGAAACACAATGTATATAATATACCAAGACTGTTGTAAGCATATACTAAGAATATATCAAGAATATCAAGTTAAAGAGATTCAGTGAGTCTGGAACAGCTTTTTGATATCTGTATTTTTATAAAATCCCATGGGTAAATCTGATATATATCCCCAGTTGAAATCCACTGTCCTAGAAGATGCTAGATCCAAACTAAAGAAACAAGGCTGTGGTCTAGTTGACTTTATTTTTTTTTTGGCTGTGCCTCGTGCCATGTGGGATCTTAGTTCCTGACCAGGGATCGAACCCATACCCCCTGCAGTGGAAGCACGGAGTCTTAACAATTGGACCGCCAGGGAAATCCCCCAAAGCATTCAATTTCTAAAATACTTACATTCATGACATTTACTTAAGCACATTTAACCTAGGGAAGGCTGTGCATCTCTTCTTATTTGACTACTCTTCCCATGTAACTCACCAATGGTAACTAATAAAGAAACCTAATATTTCCAGCATCTCTCTTTTTGGAAGGTAAGAGAACAAACCTTTGTGATTTTTCCAGAAGCCCTACAAGAAATCACAAAGATAGTTTTAGGTGTAAAATATATTCTGAAAGTTTTGTTTATCTTTTTTTGTATTAAGGATCTGATTTGGAAGGCAAAAGTCAAAGAAGTTGCCACAAGAGCCTGGGACACTTGATCAAGGTAGGATTATGGGTACCTGGGAAACAACATCTGGTTCTGTATTTAATCAAAGTGGCAATAAATATTTTAAAATAAAAAAGAAAGTAACACAATTGTAAAGAATCTTAGTTCCTTCATAAGTAAAGAACAAGAAACCTTTATTCTCTTTTTTCCTTAAATAGTCAAGTAAATAAAGTCAACATAAAGTGCAGGAAATTACTCTGTCACACACAATCTCTGCTATCTAGGAAAAAAAAAACCCTTCATGTTGTAGGCAAAGGCAGTAAGCAATAAGCCAAGGAAATACAGCCATTAAAATTAAGTACACTTTGTCAAGATTTTAACACGTTATAACTTTTTTTCAGGGCAAATAAAATTTACTTTCTAAGTTTTGTCCCTCATTAGCTCCTTCATAGTCTAGAACAAGGTGACACTTTAAGACAGATCTTAGGGGCTCTGCAAGGTTAGCAACAGTTTTATTATAATTTTAAGATGATATTAGGTTAGGTTACAAAGAGACTGGGCTCTCATCTTAGGTACCTTCTCTTGCCCTCTCACCTACTCCCTCTGAGGGAAACCAGTTGCTGTGTTTTGATCTTCCCTATGGAGAGGCCTACACGGCATGGAATAGATAGATGCCTCTGTCTAACAGTCAGCGACAATCTGAATCCTGCCAACAGTCATGTGAGTGAGCTTGAAAGCAGATTTCCCCCCAAGTTGAGGCTTGAGATGACTATGTCCTTAGCTGCCTCCTTGTCTGCAGCCTTGTGTCAGCACCACCCAGCTAAGCTGCCCTCAAAAACTGTGAGATAAATGTTTGTTGTTTGAAGCTGCTATGTTTTGAGTGGGGAGAGGATAATTTGTTATACAGCAATCAGTAACTAATACACCCCTCATCCCATCTCACGTGTAAGGTTTTTCAGGTTACAAAGACTTCCACATACTGATTTCATTCAATCCCCACAGTGGTCATTGGAATATTGTCCCCATGCTCGCTTCGGCACCACATATACTAAAGTTGGAATATTGTCCCCGTTTTACAGATGCAGAGGAGTGGTCACCCAAGATTACAACTAGTAAATTCTAGACTGAGGACTAGGAAGATCTTGAGCATTTTAACTCTCAGCCCGGGCTACGTAGTTCTACTACAAGCTACCAGTGTAAAGAGTGTCACTCCGAACCCATCTGTCAAGGTTGTCACTACAGTGAATTTCATATCTGTAAAGCATTCACTAACATGACTTTCCCTAAGATAAATAGCCATTAAGTATGTTATAAAATACAGCAGAAGGGTCTAAAACAAAGCCATCTTTCCAATAAAAAAATAATCTATTGCCTTATAGAAGTGTTTGAATATCAGCTTTTTTTCCAACTAGCTGGCCCAATACAATCCAAAAAGGATTGGGCCAGAGAAAAATAAAAATTAGTATGCTTTTGTTTCAGATAAATTTCAACAGCAGTTCACTGATTATGGTAATAGTGCCCTGTTATGAAAATGTCCTAACAGAGCTCCTTATGTAAGGCATTTAAGTAACTAGGCAGATTATTTCCTCAGAACGTCTTGAAATATTCAAGTAAAGACACTAAAATGATAAGAAATGTGGAATTCTTACTGAGGAGTATAATTAACAGGTATCTTTATCCAGTTCTCAGTTATCCACCTGGTGATCTGCCTCGTGAGTTTCCTGAGGGTGAAGACCTGAGCCTGTTCATTTATGGATATCACCAGCAGCATCACTTGCTTGGCACGCAAAAGGTGATCATATATTTTAATCTATTAATTGTTTAGTGGTTTTGAATCACATTTTACTCACTTCCCCGCATGATACTTTCTCAGAAACATGCTTTATAGTGGCAGAGGAAGAATTAAAAATATCAATATTGAGAAGAGGGATATGAGGGGAAGGAGATGCAAAACAGTTTTATTGTTGCTCTTGGTAGCCATAATAATATATATTTTAAAGGAATATTATTTAAAGTTATAATAACAAATATAACCAAGAAAACAAAAATACTGACCTTGCTAAATATCAAAAGAACTATGATAGAAAGCAAAGAAAATGATGTAAAAGTTATGTCGATCAATATAACACCAAAATAGGAAAACCAAGAACAAATGTATCCGTCATATAAATACATGTAACTGCACTTAACTCACATTTTAAGGAAAAAAACAGACAGATCCTCAGATTGGGTGACAACCCTATGCTCTATTTAAGATAACCCAAGACAGAGCAAGATGACCAAAACCAAAACCAACTGTCTTAGATCACGCTGCTATAACAAAAATACCATAGACTGGGAGGCTTATAAACAAAAGAAATTTATTTTTCACAGTTCTGGAGGCTGGAAGTTCAAGATAAGAGTACCAGCATGGTTGGATTCTAATGAGAATCTTTTTCCAGGTTGCAGACTGCAGACTTCTTGTTTTATCCTCACATGATGGAGAGCAGAGGGAGCTCACTGGGTTCTCGTTTTCAAGGGCACTAATCCCGTTAATGAGGGATTCAACCTCATAGCCTAATCACCTAGCAAAGGCCCCACCTTCTAATACCATCACATTGGGGGTTAGGGTTTCAGGATATGAATTTTGGAGGAACATGAACATTCATGCAATAGCACCAAATGTTACAGAAGACCCAAACCATATAATATGCTACATATGGAAATATATTCAGTTGTACACACTGAAAATAGAGAATTTAATCTTCTTTTGAGTATCCAAGAGAAACTGACTACATATGATGTCACCAGAAAAATTCAATATCTTCTGAAAGACAGAATTGGTACAGGAAATATTTTCTGAACATATTGCAATAAAACTTGAAGTTAATTAAAAAAAATTTTAAGGCCTTTCACTTAGAAATTTAAAAAAAACTCATAAAAATAAATTTTAAAGAATTAACTAGCAAAAAAGTGATAAAGAACACACTACATATCAGTACCTATAGGCTAGAGCTAAATCAGTGCTCAGAGAAAAATTCATAAATAATTATATAAAAATAATAAAGTTTAATTAAGTATCCAACTAAAGAAATGACGGAATTAATAAAGAAAAATTTGAAAATAGTCAGAACCAAAATAAAACCAGTATTATTAATAAATAAATCACCAAAAAATGTTTGTGTTAAAAAGTAGAATTAAATGGGTAAATAACAAGCTAACCTCATTAAGAAAAATTGGGAAGAAATCACAAATCCACAAAATAAGAAATGACAAATTAGAAATAGCCACAGAGGGACTTTGCTGGTGGCACAGCAGTTGAGAATCTGCCTGCCAGTGCAGAGGACATGGGTTCAATCCCTGGTTCAGGAAGATCCCACATGCCGCAGAGCAACTAAGCCCATGCACCACAACTACTGAGCCTGTGTGCCACAACTATTGAAGCCCGTGCGCCTAGAGCCCGTGCTCCGCAACAAGAGAAGCCACCGCAATGAGAAGCCTGCACACTGCGACAAAGAGTAGCCCCCGTTTGCCGCAACTAGAGAAAGCCCACACACAGCAACGAAGACCCAACGCAGCCAAAAATAAATAAATAAAATAGCCACAGTGACAAAGGATTAGGGAAAAAGAAAGAAATTAAGAGATGGCTTTGCCAAATACCTTGCAAATAAAATCGGAAACCAAAAATTTAAAAAAAGACTAATATTATACAAAAATTTAATTTACCAAAAACTGCCTTCAGAAGAGAGAGGAAGCTTAAACTGATGATTTTCATAGACCAACACAAGGTGTCAATTACTTTCACAGCCCAGCTAGCTTCACAGGGGAATTCTAAAAAACCTTGGAAGAACAGACTATTCCAGTGATGTTTGTACTAATCCAAAGCTTAGAAACACAACATTTTCCAAATGTTCTTTATGAAGAAAGTATAGCATTGGCACCAAAAACCTGAAAAAGATTGCAGTATGATCAGACTTCCTGAGTTTGAATTTCAGCTCTGCTACTGTGTAGATTTGTTATCATAGATAAGTGACTAATGTCTTTGTGCCTCAGTTTTCTTATCTGTAAGGAACTTTCTAAGTCACGGACCACTGCTTGGTCCCATGAGGGCTCTTACACGGGCACTGGCCTCGACTGTCACCCAGCAATGCAGCAGAGGACCCAATGGGAGTGGACTTGTGACACACCCCTGGGAATTCCAAAATATACTTGGAACAGGGAGGCTTTGCCTTAAAGGGAAGTGCTGTATTACAAAGGTGGAAGCAATGAGCAAATAAAATTTCCGTTGCTGTGACTTCATTTGTGTGGGCACAGATTGGCGAGGCCAAAGGTTATTTGAGTTAAATATAAGTATGCAAAGATATTCCCTTACACATGCTGGGGTTCAGAAAGAGGAACAGAGCTGGGACTGTGGGGTCTGGAAGGGTTAGAGACAGTAGAGAAGGAAAGGTGTGGCTCATCTTGGTTACTTCTCTAAGTACCTCACCAAACATGTCACCTCACATCTCAGAGCCTCAGGTTCCTCATCTTCAAAGTTAGGCTGATTAAACTATTTATCTGAAGGATTGTTGTGAGCCTCAGATGGGGATGTTCTTTGTCCTTCCATTAGCTCCCAGTCTGTCATCCCACTCCTGGCCTCCCTACCTTCCCTACCCAACTTGGACCAGTACTTCAAATTCCCTCATATCCCCATCCTATGATTATTTTCATACAGATTTTTTTTAAAGCCTCTGGGTTAAAGCCACAATTTGTATCCTCTGCTTATATACCCAGAGGTTGAACACTGTTGGTAGAAATCATACAACCACAAAGCTAGACGCTACTGCCTACTCAAGGATTCAGTCTCAGGGCCACAATACCATCCCTTGATCATTTCTCTTGTTCTTTCTCGTATTCCTCTCACATCTTCTCAGTGAGCATAGAAAATTGCCACCATGTTCCTCAAGCCATTATTCAATCCATAAGCCCCACACTTTCAGCAGATGACAAAGCTTCTTCCTTGGTGGAGAGTGGTTGAGGCCCTCAGGCATGATTTCCTTCAACTTTCAGCCCAGCCTCCCCACGAGCACGTCTTCAGACATGCCCACACTTAACTCCTGTCCTCCAGGCTCAGAAAGTGCTGCTCCCCTCCTCTTATTACCAACCAACCAGCCCTTCCACTTTAGCCGCCATCCACATGCCCTCCATCTCCTCCTTTACCCCAGGGTCCTGCTCCCTCAGTCATACCTTCTCTTGAAAGGCTTTGTCTTGCTGCTGGCTCTTTCCCCCCAGCCAGTTAACATCCTAGAGGCTCTCTCTTCTTGAAATCCTTCTTTGAACATTTGTCCCTTGTATTGGGTTGGCCAAAAAGTTCATCTTACGGCAAAACCCGAACAAACTTTTTGGCCAACGCGATATTTACCATCCAGTCTCTCACCTATGCTTTTCATCTTTCCCACTGCTAGTTCCACTTCCTCACTTTCCATTCATGTCTCAACCCACAGCAATCTGGCTTCTGTCTCTACCAAACTGCGTTATATAAAGTGACTGGGGACCTCCTCATTACCAAATCCAATGGACACTTTCCATCCTTTATCTTACCAGAACACTCAGTTCCTTCCATCTTACAATGAATTAGAAGGCAAAACAATCAGCTAAGAGTGAGAAAAGAGATAGTAGTGGCTTCTCAAAGAAACAGCCTTGTGAATCCATTTTTCAAGAGTGTATCTTAGCCAAATAGTCTTTCTACTAAGTTAGAAATGCAAGCAGCAACAGAAACCATGCGGCGTGCATTAAATTGACGAAAACAATGCCATCAATTTAATGACGGATTCTTCGAGTAACTTAAGTATCAAAACTACCAATTATCGGGCTTCCGTGGTGGTGCAGTGGTTGAGAGTCCGTCTGTCGATGCAGGGTTCATGCCCCGGGTTCGTGCCCCGGTCCGGGAGGATCCCACGTGCCGCGGAGCGGCTGGGCCCATGAACCATGGCCGCTGAGCCTGCGCGTCCGGAGCCTGTGCTCCGCAACGGGAGAGGCCGCAACAGTGAGAGGCCCGCGTACTGCAAAAAACAAACAAAACTACCAATTATCTACTTATCTGTGACAATAAACAAGAATTAATTGATGAAAACAGTGCTATTTAAAAGTCCTTGTGTTTTCAGTATCACTGAAGCCACAAAAATCTCTTCACAAATTTTTATTTAAATAATGGAAGGCTTTTTCAGAAGACCAGAACATGAAAGTGTTAATTGACAAAGAAGCACAGGCCACCTTGTTCTCTGCTACCAGCTTTACAGATTTCACTAAATATCTTACAGACCTGGAACATGAAGTTCTACAGCTGTAAGAAAAATCACATGAAATTGGAAATGACAATATCTAGAACTATGTGGAAGTGCAAATTAACAATACAGCCCAGGATCTGCCCAAGGTGAATAAGAAATGAAAGTCAATAGTTAGATGCACTTGGCAAAGTTAATAACAGAAATGCAATTAAGGGAGAATGTAATAAAAGAAAAGGTTGTTTAGGGAAAGTGAAAAGTAAGTGTCATTCTTAGATGAGCAGTTTAGATGTCCAGAGGAAGGGAACTGTTTGATTTCCATGCGCTTCCCTACCATGATATCCAGTGAAGAATCCTAGGGATTAATCACACAGATGAAAACAAGGTATTAGCAACTCATGAGGTTAAGGGAGGCAGAGGTGCTAGGGAATCATATTCAGAAAGGATAGCCAAGACTGTAAGCCAATTTACAATGCCAAATGGGTACAGACCAAACATGTTAGATGCCAAGGTGACAGACCATGCCATATCTCACAGTTGTTGAGGATCAAGTTTCAGGATGAGTTGTGTACAGCTTCTGGAAATTTCTAGCAGAGAACTGGCAAGAAGGCAGCAAAAGTAGTAGGGTATCCCATCAGCTACAGAGTGTGAGTGAGGGCACATCACATAGGAAGACCGAGGGAGGTGCCTGAAAACAAAAACATCTTTGGATGGAGCCCTGGCATGATCCAAACTCTCACTTTCAAGGATTTTTTTTTTTTTTTTTTTTTTTTTGCGGTACGCGGGCCTCTCACTGTTGTGGCCTCTCCTGTTGCGGAGCACAGGCTCCTGACGCGCAGGCTCAGCGGCCATGGCTCACGGGCCCAGCGGCTCCGCGGCATGTGGGATCTTCCCGGACCGGGGCACAAACCCATGTCCCCTGCATCGGCAGGCGGACTCTCAACCACTGCGCCACCAGGGAAGTCCTCAGGGATTTTTTAAGACCAAATCTGGATCCCATGTTGGAGATTGTATTAGTTTCCTATAGCTACTATAAGAACTTACCACCAACTTGGTGGCTTAAAAGAACATTTATGTAGATCCTCATCCTCCAAGATTTTTGTTCAGAAGCCTAGACTGTAAGGAAGCCTTCCAGATGATTCTGATGCAGGTGCTTGTAGATCACATTTTAAGAGACACTATTATTGAGTACTGATGGGCACGGTGACCTTTAGGATTTCACGAAAGTCTTTGGAAACAAAACTTTCTAAATTAAAAAATACATACTCTTGGCTTAAGAATAATTTTGAAAATAGAAATTAAGATTTCAAAAGCACAGGTCAGAATTATGCAATGCGGCTTTGCAGTTATCAGAAGCTGTGTTAAGCAGGGCTACTGCAGTATGTGAGATAACACAAGATGAACAAACAGTGATTAATAACATTTAAGAGAGGCTGGAATCAATAGGTCAGTTATAATGGCTATTCTAGTTATAGTAACTGAGTTAGCATATGATTTACTGTTACTAGATCAATAAGGATGAAGGGAGTCTTTAAACGTTTAGGCAAGTGTGTATGTGAATAGAGGCTAAAACATAGGACCAGATAAAGAAAAAATACAGTAGAAAATTTATTCAAGGACAGTTTTTTCTCAGAGAGATTTTGTTGCGTTGCTGTGATACCAGTTGTCTTGAAAGCAAAACCAAGCTTCAAGGTTCTCACTTGTTAATATATCACGTACCTATACTTGTAATTGCATTTTTCAAGTAAGTTTAGCACTTGATGAAAAATCAGAAAACCACTTGACTGGTGATTTGTATTGAAAGGGATCTTTTGCACTGAAAGGGATCTGTTTTATTTGACATAACACAGACAGTGAAGGTAACAGGTTAGAGCATTTTGAAAGAATGGGCAAGATTGGCATGAGAAACTGTTTATCATCTCTGTTCCAAAATCTTCCACAGTTTAAAAAAAGGTTTTGTATTGACTGTTTTATTTTTTAAATAAATTTATTTATTTAATTTATTTATTTATTTTTGGCTGCACTGGGTCTTCGTTGCTTTGCGCAGGCTTTCTCTAGTTGCGGCGAGCGGGGGCTACTCTTCATTGCAGTGCGTGGGCTTCTCATTGCAGTGGCTTCTCTTGTTGCGGAGCTCGGGCTCTAGGTGCGCGGGCTGCAGTAGTTGTGGCTCATGGGCTCAGTAGTTGTGGCTCGCAGGCTCTAGAGCGCAGGCTCAGTAGTTGTGGCGCACGGGCTTAGTTGTTCCGCGGCATGTGGGATCTTCCCGGATCACGGCTCGAACCCCTGTCCCCTGCATTGGCAGGTGGATTCTTAACCACTGCGCCACCAGGGAAGCCCCTGTATTGACTGCTTTACAGGACAGGTGCTAAGAAATGAAGTAACTAGATAGCTAGTGGGAAGCAGCCGCATAGCACAGGGAGATCAGCTCGGTGCTTTGTGACCGCCTGGAGGGGTAGGATAGGGAGGGTGGGAGGGAGGGACACGCAAGAGGGAAGAGATATGGGAACATATGTATATGTATAACTGATTCATTTTGTTGTAAAGCAGAAACTAACACACCATTGTAAAGCAATTATACTCCAATAAAGATGTTAAAAAAAAAAAGAAATGCAGTAACTATGTTGAGGCAAATTACACAAAGGCAGATTCTATGAAGGTTGTTCAGGAATAGTTGTTTTTTTTTTTTTTTTTTTTTTTTTTTTGCGATACGCGGGGCCCCTCACTGTTGTGGCCCCTCCCATTGCAGAGCACAGGCTCCGGACACGCAGGCTCAGCAGCCACGGCTCACGGGCCCAGCCGCTCCGCGGCACGCGGGATCCTCCCAGACCGGGGCACGAACCCGTGTCCCCTGCATCGGCAGGCGGACCCTCAACCACTGCGCCACCAGGGAAGCCCTGGGAATAGTTGTTTTTAAAAGATGACAGTAGCGGGACTTCCCTGGTGGGTCAGAGTCCTCTCTCCCAATGCAGGGGGCCTAGGTTCGATCCCTGGTCAGGGAACTAGATCCTGCATGCATGCTGCAGCTAAGAGTCCGCATGCCGCAATGAAGATCGTGCATGCCACAACTAAGACCCGGTGCAGCCAAATAAAATAAACACATAAATAAATATTTTTTTTAAAAGATGACAGTAGCAAGTTGAATGGCAACCTCAGAACCTCAAGAAGCAAAAGAGGAGTGCCTTTTGTTTGTTTTATATCCAGGATGTTGCAGATGATTAACTGTTTATAATGAAAGAGAGGAGAGGATATTTGAGGAGAAACTGGATAGCTTTGAAGATATCCCACATTTGGGTGCTTGCATTACCTGAAATCCTCTTATAAAGTGATCGGAACAGATCTGTAAACTGAACAACTCAATGTTAGGAATCATAAAATGTACATATCATAAACTTGACATTCACTTGCCAGTCCTTTGCTGTAGGGGTCATGGCTTCTTCCTCCAGTGTAGGTCTGATTGGAATTCCAAGTTGTCCCACTGATGTCAAGAGACGGTATTAGGTGTTTGTTTGTTTGTTTAAATAAATTTTTTGTTTGTTTTTTATAATTTTTTTTTTTTTTTTTGGCCATGCCACACGGCATGTGACATCAGTTCCCCGACCAGGAACTGAACCCGTGCCCCCTGCAGTGGAAGCAGAGCCCTAACCATTGGACCACCAGGGAACTCCCGGTGTTAGGTGTTGAGCGCGATTTTCTCCAGCTTTTTTTCTAAATCTTGAAAATTAAGTCCCATAGCTGAAAGCAAAAGGGATTAAGTGGGCCACACCTTCAATTTACAAAAGTGGCCATGACTCTAGCTGACCATTTGCCTCAGGACTGTGGAAAAGAGCCAGTAGAGCTAGCTTCTATCCACTCCTCGCTAGACCCTGCTCCATGCAAATAGAAGACCGGGAAGAGGAGAGAGGTTAACTTTGGGGGAAGAGTAGTGCTCAGGAAGAGAGGTGACTCCCCTCTTCTCCCTGTGAGGGGAGGCAATACCCTGAATAATTGGGGAACATTTTCAGGAAAGAAGGCTGACCTCACATTCCCGGTTTGGACATCTGCTCAGTTTACTGACCTGCCCTGCTGATACCCAGGTTGGGGAAGGAGCATTAAGGAGTAATGATAAGGGCCACCCTCTTGGAATTCCCTGTGAACGTGGAAGATGGATTTTGGCTGTCCCCAAAGGAGCTGTTTTGGTTTGAGACCCTGCTTAGCAAGATCTGTTGAGACCCTCATCCATCTGTCCATGTTCAGCCTTTAAACACTTAGTTACATCAGTAATGATGACCAACCTAGCTGAGAAGCACATCTTGCTGGGGAAAGAGACAATGTCTATTTTTCCTCTCCCTTTTCCCCATCCTCTCACCAGAGGGATAAATGGGGAGAAAGGCAGGGAAATTGGAGAGCCACAGAGAATAAAGAGGAAAGCTTTAAAACAGATAAAAAATTGAAGTTGTAACAAGACTGCTGTAAAAACTGGAATGAGATAGTTTTAAGGACCAAAAGTGATTAAGAAGTTTTACTATAAAAATGAGACTCCCAAAGGGGTGGCCAGAGCACAGTTGGTGGCAGTTACTCCAAAATGAAAACTTTTTCACATTTGTACCCAACATATTGAAAATTTTACTTTAAAAACTTGAATAATTGAATAATCTACTCCCATAATGCATAGCCTGTTCTTTCCAGTGGTGGGTTTTTTTTCCTTAAGTGAGAACTTAGACTCCAGGGATGCAAACTCAGTAAGGCACACTGTGAAATTGTTTTGCTCCACTAACTCCATCTTTTACTTTTTTTCCATCCATGTCTAATTTGGCAGCAATTTTTAAAGCAATTTGCATTTATTGAGTTTTTCCAAAGGGATTTAAGTTTTCATAACAACAATGTTCTTTTTACACTAACTCCTTTGGTTCATGTAATATTTTAGTTGAATCAAAGAATTAGGAAAACAAGTTAAATGGCATAAACAAGCTTGGGAGCCAATATAACTGATTCTTCAGAGGTAGACAACCCGAATGTTGTGAACAGAGTGATGGGCATATTAGAGATGCTTTTTCCCCTGACTCCTCTCTAGCATGTCTGACCCTCCAGGTCAGACTGACTGGCCCACAGGACAGAGGGTGCTCACAGCTAGTTGGCTTCTCCTGCATATTTTAAAGCTGTGAGAGAAAACATTTTGAACTTCAGTAGGGACATCTGGGCTTACCTTGAATAAATGTAAACTATTTCCTTTAATCCACTAAGTGATCCGCACTCTCCCTGCTTGAGAATAATGCTTATTTAATATAAATTACTCACTTTTGATGATCGCCAAGGTAAAATGAATAAAATCTCCCTGAATGTAGGCAGTAGGAAACAACACCATCCCTCTCTGAGCAGTAGAAAAGAACACCATCCCTCTTTAGAGATCCTTCAACATGGCCCACCTCTATTTTCAACCGCATTTTCTGCAATTTCAAGCCCCAATTTAATCAACCTTAGGCAGTATGCAATAATATGTTAATGTCTCATTTTGTCTTCATTGATCTCTCTAGTAAAGAGAGCTGATATTAAGAGGCTATATTCAGATGAATGCCTATTATTTCTAGTCCCCATTCAAGAGTTTCGTCATTAGAGCTATTATCTTAATTTTACCTAGAATAGCTGTTCATTGTCTCTAGGAATCTGGTTTCTTTTCCACTCCTCTTTCAGTGGGAGTGACACAAATCTAATCTCAGTCAATTCAGGGGTTTCCTCCAAAGCACATTTTTAAGACCGAAGGTTCTTAAATATCACCAAGGAGACGAAAATGGGAAAAATCTGATCCTGAAGTTCCTCTGTCCTGATTTTTTCTCAACAGCAGATCTGCTATTTGTGGCTCATTGTTTAGGACATGGGGATTATTTTGTTCCATTATCACTCCACTGGGGCACAATGATGGCACCTCCCTCTGAGGCTGCTGGGGCATCACCTGCCCAGACTCACCATGATTCTATTTTCTGTCACACCAGGAGCAAACTTGCCAGCAGGGCTGCAAACACTTTTATTCCTGTCTTCAGAGTGTGTGTAAAAGCTAGGAAGACATTTGGATTTCTCTCTTGCCCTACTCAGGATTAGTTAGAAGCCACTTTAAGTCACTTAGTTTTTGCAGCATTCATTCATCCAAAAATATTTGTTGAATGCATACTATATGCCAAGCACTACACAACGCAGTATGTTCCTGATGACCTAAAGATGTGCTTACCTCTCCCTGGCAGACAGGGCAACTATGAGAGACTTGGCTAGGCATCTTTCTCTGAACATTTCAAGAAGGGCTATAAGCTTAAAAGCCAGGTGCAAGGTGAGGGTTATCTGGATGACAGTTTGCAGAACTAGACTGGAGTCTTAATTCCACTGATAATGTTAAATTCTTTGTAAGAGGAAGACTTCTTTATCACCTACCTTTGTGCTTCTCCCCCCGCCACCCCCCACCATGATACCTAGCACAGTTTTTCCTGCATGTGGCAAATAATCAATAAAAAGGTTTTAAATGAGTATAACTGAATATTTTATGTACCACTCTATTTTCATAAAATTTGAAATATACCATGCATTTTACTAGAGCAAGATAAAGCTCAGAAATATAGCTTCCTAGCTTTGTGCCATATCTACTGTTTCAAGATAATCAGCCTCTTGGTTTTGACAAGTGTTTTAATAATTATATCCTAAAGATGCTGAGGCAGCTTCCAAAACTAACAAATGCATTATGACTATTTTTTAAAAATCAAAGCTTTTTGAATGGGACGCCTAAAGAGAAAGTAACTTTTCCCTGAAGGAAGTAATTGTCCTATCACGAAAAGAAATTACCGTTAAATGCTGAATTGAATTAACCAGTAAAGAAATACCTTAATCTGCAGTTAGTAATCCCCATGCAGCCCTTCTGGAATTCCAATTGCCATTATTTTTGTGACTCCCCCCCAAATCTACAAATACTCAAGAGCCACTTTGTCTTCTGGAACAAAGCTATTGCTTAAAGTTATTGTGGATTTTAAGAGAAAGTTCAGGATCAAAAACTAAAGGTGAGAACAGGATTTCTATGATGTATTACCTAGAATTGTTTGCTTCAGCCAACCTGGTTCCTGGTCATAGATTCTGAAAAGCATAGTAAAATTAATGCTTTTGAACAAGTAAAGGGCTTTAAATTTTCACTTAGCTCTGTTATTTTTTAAAAAAAAGACATGGAAATTAATAGTTCTAAAGTAGAACTTGAACTCTTCCATGTGAACTTGTGGAGTGTTTTCTTTTAATCTTTGACTTTTTCTCGTCGATATAGAGTGAAACTAGATAGGATGAGAATTCTGGCTCATTGATTCTAGTTAAATAAGGCATTACTACAGTTTGAAAACTGAATGAGTCGTTTTGCTCAGCACAAGTCAGTAGCCACCCAGCCAATGGAATACTATGAAAAAATGATCTATCGTGGCCCTTTACATGTTTTATTTTATTTGGTCTGATGCTTATTTTATACCTGATGGAGAGAAGGATGAGGAGTTTTGCAAGCAATGTATGTAGCAATGAATGGGACGGCATCGTTCTACTTCCTCTTATTTTTCAGTATCCTGTCATCTCTTCCTTTGGTGAATTTGCGTCCTTCTATTGTATTCCACAGATGATTTTTAAGAAATAAAATGTCAAAACAAAGACTCTTTTTTGTTGAACAATTTGTAGAACAATTAAGGTAGTACTATCAGGGACTGTAAGGAAAGGTGAGATCTTTAAAATAAATAAATAAATGAATAAATAAATAAATATATATGTAAAGTATTATTGGTACTTTGGCCTCATAGTTTCATAACAATGAAGGAATGAAGGAAATGTTCTAGTGTGAGAATTTAAATATTATTTGTAAAACACAAAGAAAGCTTACTGGATTATCACAGTTGTGAGGGGAAAATACATCTCTCCTTTTCCTTAAATGAAATAGAAAAGATGACACATTCACAGAAAGATAGAGAAGATGAAAAGGCAGAGGGCTATGTACCAGATGAAGGAAAAAAATAAAACCCCAGGAAAACAACTAAATGAAGTGGAGATAGGCAACCTTCCAGAAAAAGAATTCAGAATAATGATAGTGAAGATGATCCAGGACCTCGGAAAAAGAATGGAGGCAAAGATCGAGAAGATGCAAGAAATGTTTAACAAAGACCTAGAAGAATTAAAGAACAAAGAAACAGAGATGAACAATACAATAACTGAAATGAAAACTACACTAGAAGGAATCAATAGCAGAATAACTGAAGCAGAAGAATGGATAAGTGACCTGGAAGACAGAATGGTGGAATTCACTGCCACAGAACAGAATAAAGAAAAAAAGAATGAAAAGAAATGAAGACAGCCTAAGAGACCTCTGGGACAACATTAAATGCAACAACATTCACATTATAGGGGTCCAAAAGGAGAAGACAGACAGAAAGGACCCAAGAAAATATTTGAAGAGATTATAGTCGAAAACTTCCCTAACATGCGAAAGGAAATAGCCACCCAAGTCCAGGAAGCACAGAGAGTCCCAGGCAGGATAAACCCAAGGAGAAACACACCGAGACACATAGTAATCAAACTGACAAAAATTAAAGATAAATTGTTGAAAGCAACAAGGAAAAAACAACAAATAACATACAAGGGAACTCCCATAAGGTTAACAGCTGATTTCTCAGCAGAAACTCTACAAGCTAGAAGGGAGTGGCATGATATACTTAAAGTGATGAAAGGGAAGAACCTACAACCAAGATTACTCTACCCGGCAAGGATCTCATTCAGATTCAACTGAGAAATCAAAAGCTTTAGAGACAAGCAAAAGCTAAGAGAATTCAGCTCCACCAAACCAGCTCTACAACAAATGCTAAAGCAACTTCTCTAAGTGGGAAACACAAGAGAAGAAAAGGACCTACAAAAACAAACCCAAAACAATTAAGAAAATGGTCATAGGAACATACATATCCATAATTACCTTAAACGTGAATGGATTAAATGCTCCAACCAAAAGACACAGGCTTGCTGAATGGATACAAAAACAAGACCTATATATATGCTGTCTACAAGAGACCCACTTCAGACCTAGGGACACATTCAGACTGAAAGTGAGGGGATGGAAAACGATATTCCATGCAAATGGAAATCAAAAGAAAGCTGGAGTAGCAATACTCATATCACATAAAATGGACTTTAAAATAAAGAATGTGGGGCTTCCCTGGTGGCTCAGTGGTTAAGAATCCGCCTGCCAATGCAGGGGACACGGGTTCAAGCCCTGGTCCAGGAAGATCCCACATGCCACGGAGCAAGTAAGCCCACGTGCCACAACTACTGACCCTGTGCTCTAGAGCCCACAAGCCACAACTACTGAGCCCACATGCCACAACTACTGAAGCCCATGCGCCTAGAGCCCGTGCTCTGCAACAAGAGAAGCCACCGCAATGAGAAGCCTGCAGGCACCGCAACGAACTGTAGCCCCTGCCTGCCAAAACTAGAGAAAGCCCAAGCGCAGCACCGAAGACGCAATGCAGCCAAAAATAAATAAATAAATAAAAAGAAAGAAAGAAAGAATGTTACAAGAGACAAGGAAGGACACTACATAATGATCAAGGGATCAATCCAAGAAGAAGATGTAACAATTATAAATATATATGCACCCAACATAGGAGCACCTCAATACATAAGGCAACTGCTAACAGCTATAAAAGAGGAAATTGACAGTAACACAGTAATAGTGGGGCACTTAAACACCTCACTTACACCAATGGACAGATCATCCAAAGTGAAAATAAATAAGGAAACAGAAGCTTTAAATGACACCATAGACCAGATAGATTTAATTGATATTTATAGGACATTCCATCCAAAAACAGCAGATTACACTTTCTTCTCAAGTGGGCATGGAACATTCTCCAGGATAGATCACATCTTGGGTCACCAATCAAGCCACAGTAAATTTAGGAAAATTGAAATCATATCAAGCATCTTCTCTGACCACAACGCTATGAGATTAGAAGTGAATTACAGGGGAAAAAACGTAGAAAACAGAAACACATGGAGGCTAAACAAGACGTTACTAAGTAACCAAAAGGTCACTGAAGAAATCAAAGAGGAAATCAAAAAATACCTAGAGACAAATGACAATGAAAACACGATGATCCAAAACCTATGGGATGCAGCAAAAGCAGTTCTAAGAGGGAAGTTTATAGCTATACAAGCCTACCTCAAGAAACAAGAAAAATCTCAAACAATCTAACCTTACACCTAAAGGAACTAGAGAAAGAGGAACAAACAAAACCCAAAGTTAGCAGAAGGGAAGAAATCATAAAGATCAGAGCAGGAATAAATGAAATAGAAACAAAGACAACAATAGCAAAGATCAATAAAACTAAAAGCTGATTCTTTGAGAAGATAAACAAAATTGATAAACCATTAGCCAGACTCATCAAGATAAAAAGGGGAAAGACTCAAATCAATAAAATTAGAAATGAAAAAGGAGAAGTTACAGCGGACATCACAGAAATACAAAGCATCCTAAGAGACTACTACAGGCAACTCTATGCCAATAAAATGGACAACCTGGAAGAAATGGACAAATTCTTAGAAAGGGATAACCTTCCAAGACTGAACCAGGAAGAAACAGAAAATATGAACAGACCAATCACAAGTAATGAAGTTGAAACTGTGATTAAAAATCTTCCAACAAACAAAAGTCCAGGACCAGAGGGCTTCACAGGTGAATTCTATCAAACATTTAGAGAGGAGCTAACACCCATCCTCCTTAAACTCTTCCAGAAAATTGCAGAGGAAGGAACACTCCCAAACTCATCCTATGAGGCCACCTTCACCCTGATGCCAAAACCAGACAAAGATACTACAGAGAAAGAAAATTACAGACCAATATCACTGATGAATATAGATGCAAAAATCCTCAACAAAATATTAGCAAACAGAATCCAACAACACATTAAAAGGATCATACACCGTGATCAAGTGGGATTTATCCCAGGGATGCAAGGATTCTTCAATATACGTAAATCACTCAATGTGATAAACCATATTAACAAATCGAAGAATAAAAATCATATGATCATCTCAATAGATGGAGAAAAAGCGTTTGACAAAATTCAACACCCATTTATGATAAAAACCCTCCAGAAAGTGGGCATAGAGGGAACCTACCTCAACATAATAAAGGCCATATACGACAAACCCACAGCAAACATCATTCTCAATGGTGAAAAACTGAAACCATTTCCTCTAAGATCAGGAACAAGACAAGGATGTCCACTCTCCCCACTATTACTCAATATAGTTTTGGAAGTCCTAGCCACGGCAATCAGAGAAGAAAGAAATTAAAGGAATCCAAATTGGAAAAGAAGAAGTAAAACTGTCACTGTTCGCAGATGACATGATACTATACATAGAGAATCCTAAAGATGCCAGCAGAAAACCACTAGAGCTAATCAATGAATGTGGTAAAGTTGTAGAATACAAAATTAATGCACAGAAATCTCTTGCATTTGATACACTAGTGATGAAAAATATGAAAGAGAAATTAAGAAACACTCCCATTTACCATTGCAACAAAAAGAATAAAATACCTAGGGATAAAACTACCCAGGGAGACGAAAGACCTGTATGCAGAAAACTATAAGACACTGATGAAAGAAATTAAAGATGACACAAACAAAAGGAGAGATATACCACGTTCTTGGATTGGAAGAATCAACATTGTGAAAATGACCATACTACCCAAAGCAATCTACAGATTCAATGCAATCCCTCTCAAATTACCAATGGCATTTTAAAAAGAACTAGAACAAAAAAATCTTCAAATTTGTATGGAGACACAAAAGACCCCGAATAGCCAAAGCAGTCTTGAGGGAAAAAAACGGAGCTGGAGGAATCAGACTCCCTGACTTCAGACTATACTACAAAGCTACAGTAATCAAGACAATATGGTACTGGCACAAAAACAGAAACATAGATCCATGGAACAAGATAGAAAGCCCAGAGATAAACCCACGCACCTATGGTCAACTAATCTATGACAAAGGAGGCAAGGATATACAATGGAGAAAAGATAGTCTCTTCAATAAATGGTGCTGGGAAAATGGGACAGCTACATGTAAAAGAATGAAATTAGAACACTCCCTAACACCATACACAAAAATAAACTCCAAATGGATTAGAGACCTAAATGTAAGACCAGACACTATAAAACTCTTAGAGGAAAACATAGGAAGAACACTCTTTGACATAAATCACAGCAAGATCTGTTTTGACCCACCTCCTAGAGTAATGGAAATAAAAACAAAAATAAACAAATGGGGCCTAATGAAACTTCAAAGTTTTGCACAGCAAAGGAAACCATAAACAAGACGAAAAGACAACCCTCAGAATGGGAGAAAATATTCAGAAACGATGCAACAGACAAAGGATTAATCTCCAAAATATATGCTCATGCAGCTCAATATTAAAAAAACAAACAACCCAATCCAAAAATGGTCAGAAGACCTAAATAGACATTTCTCCAAAGAAGACATACAGATGGCCAACAGGCACATGAAAAGCTGCTCAACATCACTAATTATTAGAGAAATGCAAATCACAACTACAATGAGGTATCACCTCACACCAGTTAGAATGGGCATCATCAGAAAATCTACAAACAACAAATGCTGGAGCGGGTGTGGAGAAAAGGGAAGCCTCTTGCACTGTTGGTGGGAATGTAAATTGATACAGCCACTATGGAGAACAGTATGGAGGTTCCTTAAAAAACTAAAAATAGAATTACCATATGATCCAGCAATCCCACTACTAGGCATATACCCAGAGAAAACCATAATTCAAAAAGACACATGCACCCCAATGTTCATTGCAGCACTATTTATAATAGCCAGGTCATGGAAGCAACCTAAATGCCCATCGACAGACGAATGGGTAAAGAAGATGTGTATATTCCATATATACAATGGAATATTACTCAGCCATAAAAAGGAACAAAATTGGGTCATTTGTTGAGACGTGGATGAATCTAGAGACTGTTACACAGACTGAAGTAAGTCAGAAAGAGAAAAACAAGTATCGTATATTAACGCATGTATGTGGAAACTAGAAGAATGTTACAGATTAACCGGTTTGCAGGGCAGAAATTGAGACACAGATGTAGAAAACAAATGTGTGGACACCAAGGGGGGAAAGTAGTGGGGTGGTGGTGGTGGTGGTGGTGTGATGAATTGGGCGACTGGGATTGACATGTATACACTGATGTGTATAAAACTGATGACTAATAAGGACCTGCTGTATTAAAAAAAATTTAATTTAATTTAAAACTTAAAAAATAAGACATACAAAAGATAATTAAATAACCTTCAATTAATTTAGTTAAACAGAACCTATTCCTTGAACACATAAGTAAAATTAAGATTCAGATTTCCTTCTTGCAAAATATACAAAGAAGTGTAAAATTAATAGAAAATTGTATAGTTTGGTAAAATAAATACACATGCAAAGATATTCAGTATTTTTGGCTTGAACACTGTAGTGCTAGCTCACATTGCCTGTTTCAGCAATGTTCTTAGCTTTCTAAGGTCCCATTTTACAGGATTGTAAATACCGTTTAAGAAATTTGAACCTATTGGCCATTCACACCATGGTGCTTTCATTGGGCCCACACCCAGCTAAAATGTGATCGAAGGAGGTGATTTGACCTGGTGTACATTTTTGAAGAAACCTCTCACTATTCTGTGAATACAGTGTTGGAAGGGGCATAAACAAACAGGAGCTCCACTAAACAGGAGCTTGAGCTTGGGTAAAAGGAAGAAGAAATTTTGCAACCTGCTTTGCAGCCCCATGCAGCCACTTTGAATCTGAGGGTAGAGTTCAAAGGGAGATGGGAGGAGGTGGAGACTAAGGAACAAATCTGGCATTTTGCTCAGAGCCCCAGTGGTGACCACTAGGTGATGGGAAACTATTTCTCTGCAGTGCTTTTAGACATTTTTGGTAGGGTGCCGTTTTTAAGTTACTGATCCATAATTTTCTCTTGACGTCCGTGGCACACACTCTTCTGGTTTTCCTCCTACTTTACTGGCTTCCCCTTCTCCGTGTCCTTTGCTAGTTCCTTCTCTAACCTAAATATTGAATATCTCATGGTTCATTCAGTCTTAGGTTTTGTTTCTTCTTCTACTTTTTTCCTAGTTAGGCTCATCCAGAACCCTGGCTTTATATACCACCTATAAGCCAATGCCTCCCAAAATATGTGTCCAGTCCCAGAGTCTCACCTTCAAATCCTAACTCCTATTCCAGATGCCCACCAGATATCTTCACAATGAATAAACTGAAAAGCATTTCAAACTTAACACATTCAAAATAGAACCAATGGCTTTCTCCCTCACTCTGTCTCCCTGCTGGTCTTTCCCATTTCAGTTAATGGCCCCACCATCCACCCAGATGCTCAAGACACAGACATCTAATCCATTGGCATTTCCTATTGGTTCTACCTCTATAATATGACCATGCTGTTGTCTGCCACCTGGACTACTGCAGTAGTCTCCTGAGTGGCCTGCCCTCTTCCTCCCTGGCCCCCTTCCAACACTGTATTCACAGAATAGTGAGAGGTTTCTTCAAAAATGTACACCAGGTCAAATCACCTCCTTCGATCACATTCTACAGTGACTCCCCAGAGCACTTAGAGTCTGAGCTCCTTCCCTAACATGGCCTCCGTGGTCTTACTCCTACCTCCACTCCAACCTCGTCTCATTTCACAATTGCTCTGCAGAATCGTTCCAGACACATTAGCCTCAAACATGTCAATCTGTTCCCCATTCAAGGTACTTGCACTGTGTGCTCTCTCTTCCTAGAATACTTCTTCCTAGACTTTTACATGGTTAGGGTGTTCTCATTCTTCAAGTCTTAGCTCAAACCTGACCACAGAGAAGTTTCCCTGACTTTCTTCACTTTATAATAGTTGGCTCCTGCCACACCACATGGTTATTCTTGATATACTACTCTGTTTGTTTTCTACATACAAATAATTGAAAATTGAAACGATCTTTATTTGTTTTATTTTCTGCTTTCTAGTTTTTTCACAGAATGTGAGCTCCTTCAAGGCACATACTTCATCAAGTAAGAGACACTTTGCAAGCCAAGTTATCCCATAGAAGTATTTCAAGAAATAATTAGCTCATGGTGGCACATGTTTTGTATTGCTCAAAACTATATCCAGTTCTATCGCAGTATCTGGCACAAGTTTGGTATTCAGTGAATATTGTTTCAATAAATGAATGACAATGAATAGAATAACAGAAAGATGGAAGGAAGAAAACAGCCTTCAGTCTTCAGATGTCTGGTTCAGGAAAATCTAGTCTCTTGTAATTGAGCCCAGTGTCCCTTCCTTCACCCCTACTCACATCCCTCCAATCCTGGAAGAAGGAAACAATGAGAGAGAAGAACAAAGTGGAAGAATTAATATTATTGTCTTCTTTCTAGTGAAAGTCGATCTTTTCTACCGCAGGATCACTGCCCTTTGTCTCCTCCCTCTGGATCGTAAAAGGGTCCCCTGGGATCCCTGTATCAAAAGAAACTCCAGAACTTGTCTTGCAAAAAAGCTGGGGGTCCTCTTTATTTAGTACAACTTTTTTGAGAAATAGAAAGAATATTACCACATAGTTTCAGTTTCTACTTCCTTTTGAACAACATTTCCAAGTAATTCAACAAAGCTATTTATTTTACAAAGAAAAATATCACTCTTGAATTTTACTCTCTACTTTTATTAAAAATTTTAAATAGAAATAGATGAATTATCCAATTCATCTCTAATTAAATTGGATAATAAGGCCCCCAAAGGATCATTTCTCACAAAGTCTTATAATCAATATCTGAAAATATTGCATAATGATAACCATCCACCATAGAAATGGGCTATCAGTTCGTTGATAATATTCTCAGATGAATTTCGTTGCTATAATTCCCTTTGAGTAATTCAATAGTAAACCTGTATCTCAAAACCAAAACTAGAAATGGCCATACAACTTAGATTAGCTCATTTGAAAAACAAGGGGAAAACATATTTAATAAAAAGAAATTCACAGTTGGTCTGGTAATTTCAAGGTACTATAGCAAAATAGCCATAAGCATATTTTATTTCTCATATACACTTATCAAATTTTGAATGGTCTTGTTTACTTCCCTGTGTGAGCTAGCTGTATGTAGGATGTAAGTTAAGCACTAATACTTCCATCTTAAAATCTTTTTAAAAACTTTTCCACTTAAAAAAAAAAAAAAAAAAACTTTTCCACTTAGACAATTAGCTAATTCAACAGCTAGTAGGTACATGGTGGGAACCCAAGAGATACGTGTTAATGACTTTGATTCTGCAAGTATCTATTGTGCATACCCTATGTGTAGGGCGATTCACTCAGTGCTGGAGAATACAATGGGAACTAAGAGAAGGGCCAGTAAAGCTCAGTGGCTGACAGGATGGACTTTGGAAATATGGCCCTGAGTTCAAATCCTGAGTCTATCACTTGGTAACTGAATAATATTGGCAAGTTATCTTACCTCTCTAAGCCTCACTTATCTATCTCATCTATAAAACTAAAAGTATCACTTGCCTCCTGGGATGGTTTTAAGAAATAAATGAAGTCACATATGTAAAGGGATTAACACAGTGACTGACACATCTTAAATGCTCAAAAATGCTTCTTGTTGCCACTGTAATGATTGGTATTACATGGTCCCTGGCTCCCTGAGAGCCTAGGATTTAAGGAGAGAAATAAGCATGTATGTGATTATCACATAGTGGAACGAAAAGCACACCATCTGTGTTTGTCCATAAATGAGTCAACCCAAGGCTCTAAGTTTATAAACTAGATGATATTTTGCCACACAATAAAATGTCAGTTCTGTCTACACATAGCAATCAGGTGTAGTGTTGTCTTGGATTAGTATGAACAATCTGATTTTCTGAGTATGGAATTTAATTTCAGTCTATGAGTTAAAAGATGATTATTCTTCCTTTCCCTTAAAAAAATTCAGATAGATAATGCTGCTTTGCCAACAATCTTCTATATGCTCTTATAAAATTATGAAAAGATATCATGTAATTCTTAAATAAGAAATATTATTCTTAAAGTCCAACCTCCATTTTTATCCTCAGCATCCAAAAGGATTGTAAAACGTCAGTACTACAAGAACAAATGAAATAAGTGGCATTGCTAAATTAAAAAGAACATAGACTGAATTTTTTTAAAGAAGCATTTTGGGTGTGAGTCATACCTCTCCAAGCCCTGGTAATGAGCAAATTCTTTTTCTCAAGATTTCCCTCAAACTAGGCCTTTCTGTCCAATTGTAAAATTATCTGGATAATTCAGTTCAGCAAACATCTATAAAATATTTCTTACATGTTAAGCACCATGGATGCCCAGAGCTCAATAAAACACAGTTCTTTCACTGAAATACTTGTCATGCTAATGGTGAAGACAAACAAGTAAACTACTTCTCCATTTATTCTAAAATGTTGATTATTTACTCACATTTATCATCTCTAAAATTGAAATGCATCTTTCAGTCAACAGCAATTTATAACTCCTATCAGCCAGGTGACATTCATGATGTATTGCCTGCATATGCATCTTAGTTATCTGCATAACAAATTACCCCAAAACTTAGTGGCTGAAAGCAGCAATGTTTATTACATGAAATATTTTGTAGATCAGGAGATCAGGCATGGCTCAGCTGAGTCCTCTGACTCCAGAACTCTCAGAAGCTGCAATCAAGGTATCTTCTGGGGCTATAACTGTCTTAAGGCTCAACAGGGGGTGGATCTGCTTTCAAGCTGACTCAGGTGATTGTTGACTGGATTTAGTTTCCCATGGGCTATTCAAGTGAGGTCTTGGTTCCTCATGAGCCATTGGCCAGAGACTTCCTTTGGTTCCTTGACTAGTGGTCTCCAGATTGGGCAGCCCATGACATGACAGATGGCTTTACTAGAGTGAGAAAGCAAGAGGGAGAGAGGGAGAGACAGAGTCAGATAGCCAGAAAGAAGTTGGTCTTTTGTAACCTAATTTCACAAGTGTCATCCCAACGCTTTGCTGAATTCTGTTCATGAGAAGCAAGTCACTAGGTCCAGCCCATACTCAGTGGGAGGAGACTATACAAGGGTGTGAATACCAGGAGGTGAAGATCACTGGGAGCCATTTTAGAAGTTGTCTGCCACATTGCCTGTGATTATGGAATTTAGTTTATTCCTAGGGGTATGACTGGCCACAGCAATCCCTTGACATTTCAGTCCACAAACCATTTTTAAGGACAATATGAGGAAGGAAGATGAATCCTAGTTTTCCGAAAATGGTTTATTAGCACCTTCTGGTAGCAGAATGGATGTCAGGGGCTTGGGAGGAAATTCAGAGATAACTGGTAGAGCACACTTTAAAGAAATGCTTCAGCAACAATGCTGTTTTGCGTATATTCTCTTCTAGGAGTTTTAGGTGTCATGTCTTATATTTAAGTCTTTAAGCCATTTTGAGTTTATTTTTGTGTATGGCATGAGGGTGTGTTTTAACTTCGTTGATTTACATACAGCTGTCCAACTTTCCCAATACCACTTGCTGAAGAGACTGTCTTCTCCATTGTATATTCTTGCTTCCTTTGTTGAAGATTAATTGACTGTAGGTGTGTGGGTTTATTTCTGGGCTCTCTATTCTCTCTGTTCTGTTCCATTGATCCATAAGTCTGTTTTTGTGCCAATACCATGCTGTTTTGATTACTGTAGCTTTGTAGTATTGTCTGAAGTCTGGGAGGGTTGTGCCTTCAGCTTTGTTCTTTTTCCTCAGGATTGGTTTGGCAATTCTGGGTCTTTTATGGTTCTGTATAAACTGGGATTATTTGTTCTAGTTCTGTGAAAAATGTCCTGGGTAATTTGATAGGGATCGCGTTAAATCTGTGGATTGCTTTGGGTAGTATAGCATCAAAGCTGTTGCTGGGACAATACTATGTGGGGAAAGGTGAACATCAATGCTTCTGAATAGCAAATGATTTAGAAAATTTAGACCCTGAATGGGAAAAGGTTTTAGGAATACCTTGACCAATTTATTTCATGTATATTTTTCATTTTATGAATGCAAAATAATAATATATGATTAAACCCCATGTCTAAATAAGTATAAAACAGCTCTTTCAATAAGCTTAAAATTAAAAACTAAATAATATTGAAAGCATCATATCAGAGTTTAATTGGCAACATTTTTTTCTTTTTAGTGTTATATGAAATAATTTCCCACAATTAAAGGCATCTTAAATTCAATGACTCAAGAAACAATTACAATGCAGCGTGATGAGTTTAAAAACCTGAGGTAAGTTATCCCTACCTATGGACTCTCTAACCATGCCAGGGAGTCTGCAGTCTAGCCAAGATGTGTCTTCAGTGGATCACTCATATGGACATTTACATACCTCATTTAAAGTTCAATGAAAGTGAACAACTAAAACTTCTGAAACACTAGAGAAAAAGTTAAAGGTGATCGTAAACAATCTCATATATTGTGCAATGGAAAGGAAGACTTGAGAGATGACAAAAGTGTCCTGTCAAGCACAGTAGAAGTGATTTTCATCAAAATGAGATAACTTTTTATAACTCCCAACTGTGGTTCCCAGTGTGCAATCACAGACCCCAAGAGTTAGGAATTATTGCAGCGGGCCCGTGAACCCATGTGCACATGAAACATTTTATGTAGAATGGCTAAATAATATCTCAAACTTTTTTTTTTTTTTTTTTTTTTTTTTTTGCGGTATGCGAGCCTCTCACTGCTGTGGCCTCACCCCTTGCAGAGCACAGGCTCCGGACGCTCAGGCTCAGCGGCCATGGCTCACGGGCCCAACCGCTCCACAGCATGTGGGATCTTCCCGGGCCGGGGCACGAACCCGTGTCCTCCGCATTGGCAGGCGGACTCTCAACCACTGCGCCACCAGGGAAGCCCTCAAACATTTTTAAACCACTGTTTTTCAAATGCATTAAAGGTGCTTTGTTATTAATTCAATACACATGATTTTCAAGTAATTTTTGACATCATCCTAACTTTTTTATTGTGGTTTATTTAAGCAACAAGCATTAGAAATATAACTATTAAAGAATCCATGAAATTTTTACTATTAAAAAATACCCTCTATGACAAAAATTCTGGGAACTACTGTCCTCAGGCTTCCTGAGTTTCAAACCTAAGCATGTTCAAAAATGCTTCATTTTCTATGTCCCCATAGCCTTAGGAAATCATTTATCTCCACATTACTGGTTAAAGACCGTTCTCTTGCTATCACTCTTTCTATTTGAAATTTCATACCCATAGATAAAACTTGTCACGATTTTAGAAAAAACTCCATTTTTATTCCAACACATTAAAAGGAAATCCATTTTGTTTCTGAGAGTAACGAATTGAATTTTAAAAGAATTTCTTTTTCTCTCTTGGTTCCTTAAAGTCAGATTTTTTCCTCTAATTAATGTCAGGCCATCTTTCATTTTTAAACAGCATTACCCTAAGAACGTTGGTTTAATTTTTTTCAATTTAAATGGTTGAGTCACAGTGCAATGATGATTTTATTATACAATTAAGAAGCCAGAATACCAAAAATTAGCCAAGATGGTAAAACTATTAGTGCTCTGTCACAGCCAAAATGATTCATTTACTTACCACAAGAGATTAAATTGGTCATAATTCAGGTATATACTTGATAAAATGGAAAGAGAAAATTTTAGTAAGTATACTCTTATTAACATGTTTTCTATTCATAAGAGACTTCAAGTGTCTCTCTCTTTTTTCTTTTTTATAAATTTATTTATTTATTTATTTATGGCTGTGTTGGGTCTTCGTTGCTGCGCACGGGCTTTCTCTAGTTGCGGCGAGCGGGAGCTACTCTTTGAAGCGGTACGCGGGTTTCTCGTTGCAGTGGCTTCTCGTGTTGTGGAGCATGGGCTCTAGGCACGTGGGCTTCAGTAGTTGTGGCATGCGGGCTCAGTAGTTGTGGCTCATGGGCTCTAGAGTGCAGGCTCAGTAGTTGTGGTGCATGGACTTAGTGGCTCCGCGGCATGTGGGATCTTCCCGGACCAGGGCTCGAACCCATGTCCCCTGCATTGGCAGACGGATTCTTAACCACTGCACCACCAGGGAAGCCCTCAAGTATCTCTTGATATGAGCTCTAGGGTTAACAAAAAATTCAAATACATGCTCATATTGTTCTACACATAACTTGAGCACAGTTGCCATTTATTTGTAGGTTCAAGATCAAGAGAGTGATTCAATTTAAGCATGTGTTGTTTTGAATAAAGCAGGCTTGAGGACCATGTCCTACTGATACAAGGCAAACTAAAAGACATCGTTCTACACCCCTGTTCATCTGATACATTTCTCAAATATCCACTTGATAAGGAAAACAGAATTAAGGAGCTCCATTTTCAGTTGGCAATTCAGCATTAAGTATAAAAAAATAGGTCTGGATAGCTGGCCAATCCATTATTTAAGTCATCAAACAACAAATATTTATTGAGTGACTCATATGCTTCCAACACCAGGCTAGAGCTGGGCAGACAGCAGTGAATGATACTTGATGCCCCTGCTCTCAGGAAGCTTGGAATCTATTTGGGATTCAGAAAGGAAAGAAACTAATTACAAATTAGTGTCAATGGCACTACCAAAAGGTTTCCTCCAGGATGCTTTGGAACCACAGGAGAGGTTCCCAACCCAACGGTAAAGAATCAAGGAAGACTTCTCAGGGAAAGTTAGCCCAGCACCTGGTGGGGTGATGGGTGGGGATGGGGTAGAGGAGTGGTCCAAGCAGAGGGAAGAGCATGAGACAGAGCATGGGTGGGATTGGGGAACTGAAAGTAAAGGTTCAGCCTATTGCTATTAAATGAAATAGGAAATAAAACCTCTAAAAGGCTTTATTGGCTTTTGTGATAAGCTGTACATCAGAAAAAAAGTGGCATGGTCAGTGTGACGTATTACATACTCCAGAGACTTTAAAGTGATGGATAACTTAAGGTTAACACAGGAGTGAAGAACGCGGCAAACTTTGAATACATGAATACTTTTAAAGGACTACCACATATACTGTGTTGGATTAAAAGTTCGAGTGATTGACATAGCCCTCTACCAGCTAAAGGAAAATATCCTTCATTGAAATGCTGAGATGCCTCTATGGATTTTTCTTCTTTCATTTTCTGAAATACATTTTTTGTGTAGATATGCTTAAGTCAGTAATAAAACATGATCCAGACTACAAATGTTTTTTGACGCAACAAATTTTAGTAAGTCATCTAGCACCGAAAATGAGGTTAGACTGTGGTCAGGGAACTCAATTCAATGTTAGAACATCCATCAGTGATGCTTTCATTCAAGGTAATATGTCAATCTGTCAAGATATCTAGTTGATTGACATTTTTGTGGAGATTCCAAATTTCTTCTTTTCCCACCTCTGAGTTCCCACTTCTATCATTGTATAGGCTTCAAATGGAAAACCCAGCCAGAAATATGACACCTTTCAACAGTCTCCTGACATGTTATTTCAATTTCTATTTGTCAATTCTAACTGAGATGTAGGCATAGCAAACATTACACTGCCAAGCCCCAGACTGAGTCTGGTGCTGGGGGCTTGAGAAGGTGAAATCAAGCTGTGGGTTGTCAGCAGATCATGTAGTTGTCCATAAGGCTGATCATATCAAAACCACATGTTCGGGACTTCCCTGGTGGCACAGTGGTTAAGAATCTGCCTGCCAATGCAGGGGACACGGGTTCAATCCCTGGTCTGGGAAGATCTTACGTGCCACGGAGCAACTAAGCCTGTGCGCCACAACTACTGAGCCTGCGCTCTAGAGCCCGTGAGCCACAACTACGAGTCCACCTGCCACAACTACTGAGCCCACGTGCCACAGCTACTGAAGCTCGCATGTCTAGAGCCCGTGCTCTGCAACAATAGAAGCCACCGCAGTGAGAAGCCCGCACGCTGCAACGAGTAGCCCCCACTCACCACAACTAGAGAAAACCCACGCACAGCAATGAAGACCCAACGCAGCCAAAAATCAATCAATTAATTAATTAAAAAAAACCACATTCTATTCTTCAAAGTATATATACTTGGAAGAATATTCAACATATAAAGCATGAAAACTAGCAATATGAAAAAAAAAAAAAAAACTAGCAATATGCTAGAGCTATTTGACACATCGGTTAGGATTATAGTTAAATTATAACTAAAGGGTCACAAAGTCCAATCAGGATATATATTCCTAGAATTCAACCTTAGGATGCCATTTGCATAAACTACAGTGTAAACTGTACGTCTGGGAGTTTTGTAGTGTGCCTGTCCTATTAGCAAGAATATTTAGACGATTGCTGCTTGGCTACAAAGTATCTCTTTCTATGAGTTAATATGCTCTGGGGATGGTACTTATTTTTCCTTTTTTTTTTTTTTTTGCTAAGGTGTTATGATACAGTGACCCCTGGAAGAGTAGAGGAAAAGTGAGTGGAGAGATAAAGAAGGGATAACTTTCCCTATTCCTTTCTCCCCATACACTCCTACCCAAACACACACCAGCCAGACAGGCTACTTTTGTACCTCACTGGAGAGGGAAATTGGGTATGTAAGCCAAAAGAGAGAGTTGTGTTGATGAGTTTATAAGACTGGGCTGTTCCTTATCCAATTTAATGGAGAGAGATGGAGAAGACATTCACATCACTTCAGTGCTGGGAACCCACAGCAGCAGGTAATGCAGACCAGGCAGTAGCAGTTACGCCCAGCTGAGAAGCCACAGAGGCATGTAAGGACCAGAGTGGCTGCAACGGGCACAGATAGCCATGGTGGAGCCAGAGCCAATCAGGGTCAGATTTGTAAAACACTGTTGCAGGAAATCCTCCCACATAACAACATGGAGAGCCTTTGAAAAAGACAGAAGGGCTGGGAGGAGCAAAAAATTGGGGGATATTACTGTCAATGTGACTGCAGACTTCCTCAGAGTCTGGAGTGACCTGGGATATTTAGGTTTCAAAATGTAACTTTGATTTGAAAAGTAAGCCTATAAACTTAGAACGCTGTTGTTTCCTAACATACCATGAAAATAAACACAGGGATTGAAAAAATGAATAGAGAAGGCAAAAACAAAGAGTCTTCGATGTCACTTAATAACTATTGCAACTGCTCTTTAAAACTCATTGTAGCCTTATTGTCACAAATTGAAAAACACTAGGATGGGGCTGGTGGAGACAAAAAGAAAGGGAGAGACCCTGGATGGATGAAAAAAGTGAGGCAGAGAGAGGTCCAGCCTCTGCCTCCTGGGGCTGCCCTACATGCCTAGGTTACCCCTTCCCAAGTGCCGCCTCCTAAAATGCCTTTGACACCCATCTCCATTTGTCTCAGGGACAAGCCGTGCAGAGCTGGCCTAAATAGCTGTATTGATTGATCTTTACTTCTGTAGGCATTTGCTCAGATCATCAGCAGCTTTTCTCCGCCTCCAGTACAGCTCAGATGCTCAAGAGTTATCCATGTGTGAGATGATATTGCAGTGTGATAAGTAATTCCACCAGCCAAACTGAACCCCTCGGTTAACAAAGTGTTTATTCAGCTTCTCTTGCTGGATGGAACTGAGCCCAGGGGTTAGAGCTGAGGGTTTCCTCTTTGTACCAAAGCTATAACACCCAGCTGGGAGGTGATCAAAAACTTTAAACCACTAAGCAAGAAAGTAAACAAGCTAAAACAAGGATGAGATTGCTGGCTCAGAAAGTGGCTTAAAGAATAGGACATCTCGGGACTTTCCTGGTGGCACAGTAGTTAAGAATCCGCCTGCCAATGCAGGGGACACAGGTTCGATCCTTGGTCCGCAAAGATCCCACATGCCGCAGAGCAGCTAAGCCCGTGTGTCACAGCTACTGAGCCTGTGCTCTAGAGCCTGCAAGCCACAACTACTGAGCCTGTGTGCCACAACTACTGAAGCCCGCACGCCTAGAGCCCGTGCTCCACAGCAAGAGAAGCCACTGCAATGAGAAGCCCACACACCACAACTGTAGAAAGCCCACGCGCAGCAGCAAAGACCCAACGCAGCCAAAAATAAATAAATAAATAAATTTATTTAAAAAAAGAATAGGACATGTCTTGAGTGGCCAATCCTTTCTGTGTTTGCTTTAATCCATTCTCTAGATTGTAAGTTTTTCAACGTTGGCACTACTGATATTTGGGGCCAGATAATTCTTTGTTGTAGGTGCTGGCCTGAGCTCTGTAGGATGTTTAGATGTCTCTACTCACTAGACGCCAATAGCAATCCTGGCCCCTAGTTATCAAAGTCAAAAATATCTCCAGAGGTTGCCTAATGTCCCTTAGGGGCCAAATAATCCACACCTGAGAATCAGTGATCTAAAATTAAAGGTCTTCCTAACTGACAGCCTATGCTATATCAACAACAGCACACACAAAAACAAAACAAAAACAAAGAACCTGCCAATCAAAGTGATTTATGGGATTTTTTTTTTTTTTTAATAAAAAGGCCAAATGCCAGCTTTCTCTTTTTGTTTTTGGTTTGCTTGTTTGTCTTTTTCTGTTATTCGAGGAAAAGAATCAGGTAGAAAGAGAAAAAGGTTATGTCTCGTGTTGAGCACCTAACATATCCACATTTCTTGCATGTGTACATTTAGTCCACGTTAGGAGAATACAAATGCAAAAGAAAATAATTGAAGTAGAGAAGAATTTGCTACTCCAAGATATGCCTCTTTGGCATAAGGATTATTTTGAGCTGGTTATTTTTTTAAGAAACAGCAGACATAGGAAAAGCTCTGAAATATGAGTAGTAGAAGTTACCCTTTTTGAAGAGACATTTACATTTACAGTTATAAAAAAAATCTCCATTTATAAGGGTGTCTCCCTCTCTGTACCAGGAAGAGAAGGATGGTTCTAAATCTCTAGAAACTCTTCTCAATGGAGAAGGCAGGGAATTAAATTTGAAGACAACCCTGTCCTTGTTTACTGTGCTTCTCCTGGTTGCCTCCCACAACTTCCCCCACCCCCACAAAGTCTTCTTTTGTCTTTAGCTGGAAATAGTATTTAAGGTGGTGACTTGGGCCATTTCGGGGAGTTAGTCTTCCTGGGTCTCTCCCCTGTATACAAGAGGTATACATGTTATTAAACTTCTGTTTGTTTTTCTCCTATTAATCTGTCTTTTATTACAGGGGCTCTCAGCCAAGAACCTAGAAGAGTAGAGGAAAAATTATTTTTCCTCTCCTACAAAATATTGTAATTCTAAGAACCAACCTCCAAATTTGCACTAAATTTCTCAAGAATGAGCCAAGCAGACATCTAATACTGTTTTAGAGCCTAAAAACAAATGTAAATTCATAATATACAGTGGGAGTAAAACTGATCTTCAAAAGAATCATTCAAACTGTTTTTTCAACAGGATTCTTTCAAAACTAGACAAATGACTCCCTTAGTACATGGACTCTGTAGCATCAAAATGACCAATGATTGGAGTTTTTTGGCCAAACTACTGGACAGAGTGAAGGAGGGAGGAATGGAGAAGACACAGGGCTGTTAAGACAGCCCAGTCCATCATTCAGTATCATGAAGGTAAGAAGAAATTGTTTGGCAGCTACTTTTTGCTATCATCAATTTTTTTTAAATAGCATTTTTTTTTTTTTTTGCGGTACACGGGCCTCTCACTGTTGTGGCCTCTTCCGTTGCGGAGCACAGGCTCCGGACATGCAGGCTCAGCGGCCACGGCTCACAGGCCCAGCTGCTCCGCGGCATGTGGGATCTTCCCGGACCGGGACACGAACCCATGTCCCCTGCATCGGCAGGCGGACTCTCAACCACTACACCACCAGGGAAGCCCTTTAAATAGGATTTGATTTTTTTTCTTGACTGTGAAGTTACTCATTGTAGGAAATTCTGAAAATACTCAAAAGAATGCCCCACTTTGAGATAATGACTATTAACTTTTTTCCTTCTAGCCTTTTTCCATGCATATGCAGTAAACAAAATTGGGCTTATACTACAAATTTCGAAATAATATTTTTTTAAAAATAAAATTGTAAAGCCCAATTTTTGACTTAACTTTGTATTGTGGAAGTGCCGTCATGTCACTGGAGTTATTTATTCTTTCATATGTTTGTTTTTCACTCCATTATTCAACAAGTATTTTTGAGTACCTCTGACATACCAGGCACTATTCTCATGGCAGGAGATACAGCAGTGACCAGAAGGGACAGAATCCTCTGCCCGGATGGGGCATATGTTCCAAAGTGGGACAGCCAGCAATAAGCAAATGAATAAGTACTATATTTTGCATGTAAGACAGTGATAAGAAAAATGGAGAAAAATAAGACAGAAAAGGGTTGAGAGAGCAGTTTGGTGTGTGTTTGAGGGACTGCATCTGCATTAAAAAGAGGTCAGAAAAGTCTTCAGTGAGAAGGTAGCATTTGAGCAAAGACCTGAAGGAGGTGAAGGAGCTATTCTTAAGGATATCAGGGAAATCCTTCCAGACCAAGAGAATTGGGCAGGAGCCCATCTCCAGTGTTTCAGGGGCCACGAGAGCTGACAGAGTGGGAAGGGGTGCCACTGAAGGGGGGTTGGGGGAGAGGAGTTTTAAGGGCTTGGGCTTTGATGGTGTATGAGATGGGAGACGTGGGGTCCAGGGATGGCTTACCATCTAACTAATTCACAGATAGTGCTTGAGGAAGAGACTGACTCTATGCAGGGGGCAACACCAAGAACAGAAAGCCTGGTTGGGAGGCTACCACAGGATCTAGGTAAGGCCTGATGTAGGATTAGACACAGGTAGAGGTGACAGAAGTAGTTGGATTCTGGATATATCTTGAAAGTCAAAACAACAGGATTCCAGAGGTATCAGTTATGCAGGGTACAAGGGAAAAAAAGAAGAGTCAGGAATGACTCGAAGATTTTTGGGCTTGAGAATATTGCTCTAAATTACAACTTTAGTAAGTGCATAATTTATGACAGTTCTTTTTAAGGTATTCTCATTCTGTAGGCAGTTTCAAAATTAAAAAGAAATAACAAGACTAATCACAAGAAGGTCATCTTTATTTGAATATAAGTTTGACAACCAGAAATCAATAGTGTAAGTTCAAATAAATCAAAAGGGGCTTCCCTGGTGGCACAGTGGTTGAGAGTCCGCCTGCCGATGCAGGGGACACGGGTTTGTGCCCCGGTCCGGGAAGATCCCACATGCCGCGGAGTGGCTGGGCCTGTGAGCCACGGCTGCTGAGCCTGTGTGTCCGGAGACTGTGCTCCACAACGGGAGAGGCCACAACAGTGAGAGGCCCACGTATTGCAAAAAAAAAAACAAAAACAAAAAACAAAAAAAACAAATAAAAGCATCCAACCCCTTGGAAATGAAAAATAATTCATTTTAAAAAAAGGATCGAAAGAAAAATAAACAGTTCAGTAGAAAATTCAAAACCAAAATCATCAAAATCTAAAGGGTGAGATGACTCTTGAAAGATGAAAAAGAGTTCATGAAGAGAAGAAAGAGCACAAAAGATTCCAGGCAGGAGGACAAGCCATGTCAGAGCAAGTGAGACAAACTAGTGCGACAACATGGTGCCCTTGGGGAACATTAAATGTTAAGGGAGGAAATGAAGGAAGGATAGGCAGGGTCCTATCACCCATGGCACTGTATGTCATGCCAGATATCCACATTTCATCCTGAATGTAATGCAGAACCACTATAGGATTTCAAACTGGGAGAAATATTTAAACAATGATGACTATTGGGCCTTCATGAAAGGACCCAATATTATTGGGCATGTAGTTCTGTTTTTTTCCTCTGGTTATTAAGAAAACAAAAGGTCTTGCTCTTATTTACCAATCTATGTAAGAAGATATAAAATTCAAAAACACATCACATCTACTTTGTTTTCCAGGAATCTTTCCCCTAATGTTACTCAAGCTTAGTATCATTCACATGGGAATTTACCAACACTCTTATCATCTAACCAGTTTTTTTCTTAGTTACTGTCTCAAACCCACTTTTGTAATTAACGTAAATGATTTCAAATTAAATGTAATGATTGCTGCATTATTTTGGTTGACTATTTACCCATCTCATCTCTTCCATTAAGGTTGAAGTAGACTGAGGGCAAGAACCCCCATTTTCAGAGTTTTTTGGAAATGACAAAATATATGTTTTGTCAAAAAGAGATCATATTTCTTCCAGAGCCCCCACATGGCTGTTACTCAATAAACTGCACTGAGAATCTCTATCACTACATGATTCTTTTCATTGGTATTTCATTTACAGTTAAGGATACACTATGATTTTCCAAGGAATTTTCAGGAGAGGAGGTTTCCTCAATCAACTCTGAGTATGCCAAAACGTTCATTAAGTATCTCTGCTACTTCAAAGCCTTAGTTAATTAAGCTTCTCTCTATATATTATCCCCATTCACACAAGTAGCCTCTTTAAAATGAATATGAATGCATTTTTTATTTACCTGTCTCTCTGGTTTCTGGTTCTTCACGCTACTTTATTATCCTTTGACTGCCTGCAGTGACTATATTCTAACATTGTGATACATGTTACCCTTTGAATTCACAGCCATGTATGTATGTGTATAATTACATACTCATGTGTGTATGCAAATTAGGGGCTTTATGCCTGTGTACAAATCACAATTAGTTCATTTCTTCCAGCTCGGCCATAGAGTTTACTGAAAAAATGTTCAAGTTTGTCTTTTGGTGATTACCTTATGCTTAAACTAGCTCTCCTTATTTTCAATATAGAAAAATATATTGAATTACATAACCCCAGTTAGCTCTAAAATGGACAAAGCAAGACAGGCCAGTAAGGACATGTAATGCTTTGGAAAGAAATGCCAAATGAAGACTCCCAAAGTTTAGGTCACCAGGGGCCCCTGCCAAGTGTCTTGGCCTGGGTTGCACATAGAGCAGAACCTCCTCCATTGATAAGAGTTTCGAGAGATTTAGTCATGACTAAATCTCTAGAAACTCACGACTAAATCAGATTTAGTCATGACTGTATGGTCAGGCTGCTCAAGATGGCTGTTCTCTTGTTCTCTGTACATCCTTTGCTGCACCAGTGCCTGCTTCACCTACACCCCACTCACATGACTGACCTTCCTATGTACTTGCCTGGCCCCAGCTAGTAATTATTCTAATCTTTAGGTCAAACATTTCCACCTAATAGCTTATCAAAGGGGCCGTGAGGGGCGTGCCCCTCGGCTGGTTTCCCTGGAAACTGATGAGCCCACCTGACGTGAGTTCCCCCTATAACTGGTAACCTCCCCCTGCCCCGGGAGGAAGCCTGCCACCGCGTCCTGCCCGCCATCCAGCCACCGCACACAGTGGGGTGTCGCTCCGGGACCTTGCTTCAGACGTGTAAGCTCCCCCATCCATTAAACCATTGATGTTGCTGTCTCTGACTCTGAGCCCTTTCTTTGGTCTTGAAGCTGGGCAAGCACAGGCCTTGCAGGCCTGCGGGGTGCAGCCCAACAGGTACGGAGAGGGAGGCACTGTTATAAATGGAGGTTTCCCTCATAAATGTAAGTATCCACAACAGAAGGGTAACTTCTACTCAGTTGTGTGTCGCAGGGCCCAGCGGTAAGGCCAGGGAAGAATCACAGCATTGGAGATATACAAAATGTGGCCAATATTGAATTCACAAATCACGTGGTTTACTGCACACAGTCAGCACACAGCACAGGTTAGTGAAAGTAGGGAAAATAGAAAAGTGGGTAACGAACCATTCCAAGGAGAAGTCTGGGAAGAAGGCATCTGGCAACAGCGTGGGAAGTCGCCCTCTGCTCCCACGGAGCCTCCAGCAGTGTCCATCTGAAACACTGTCACAGGTGTGGAGTCAGGTCCTCCAGCGAAGAGCCTTCAAGTCACTGGGCTCAGTGGTTTCTTTTTAAGGAGTAACAGTTACCCCAGGGGAGGGAGTCTTGGCTCTTTCAGTTGCTCCCTCTGTTCCAGTGATGTACGTTGCCAAATAAATTTCTCATCTAAAGTTGCTGCCACTCTTAGTTTATCAAAGACACCCACAGTCCTACAGTGGACGTTTCAAAACAACTAATATGAAAGTTTACATTGGCCACTATGACTCCATTTTGAACTACTTAGCATAGCTTAATGTAGCTTAAATTCTGTTTCACACAGGATGAGTAGGAATCATAACACAAAAGAAATCACATGAGAGCATCAGTTTTCAGAGCTTTTCTTATGTCTGCTGTTTCTTAAATATAACCAGCTCAAGATAATCCTTATGTCAAAGAGGGATGTTTGGGGGTGGCATATTTTGCTCCCCCTTAGAACCTAAGACTGCCCCTTAGTGAGACAAATCACTATGGGCCGTTCAGTCCCAATATGGTCTTGGAAAAATGTAGTAAGTTTCCACCATCTATCCTCTGTTTAGTAATGCAGTGTAGACTTTTTGAAAGATACAGTTGCTGGAAAGGATTTTCACTATAGCACCAAGCTCTTTTTCAATTCTCTGGAACAATAGTAGCCTTTGTTCCTTCTCTGGATCTATCTAGATCTTAGTGTTAATCCAGGCCAAAAAAATATGTACATATATACAGAACAGCCCTCTCAATATGCTAGAAGAAAGCATTTATTTATTTATACTTTATACTTTTTTTTTTGCTTAGGCCTATTGTGTAAGAAGCCCAAGGTTGTGTTTACCAACCCTCAAAGAAAAAAAAAATAATAAAGCTTTGCACTTCATTATAAAACTGAGTATTCAAAGACCCAGGAGAGTCATGTTCTCCATATTTACAAGGTAAATAAGCACCTTGCTAGAGAGGCCACAAAAGAAACGCCGATGAGTCTCCCATTGTAATAACAGGCCAGCAAATACAGTAATCTAGTCAGGTATGCTGAGTTGCCAAAGGTTCCAAGAAAGTCAATTTGTATATTTTTTTAATAGCAAAGGAATCTTGTTTTCAGAATCTATTACAATATTTGGATTCTAGAGGATTAGCCTCAAATGGAAATTACATTTCCAAATTGTTTATTGTGATTTAAATGGTGAATGGTTAATTAGGCAGCATGGAGTTGGTGCAGCATGACCAGCAATGCCATTTCCTGCCATTCCCAGCCGGCAGCTATTCAGGGAAGAGGGAGGATGGAGCTTCAAGGCATTACTTGACTTCTCTGCCAATTAGTCATGCACTCAAGGGCATCTCCATCAGCCCTTCCCACCTCCAATTGATTTCAAGACATCACAGAGATTTGAAAAAAAAAAACAAAAAAACTCTTCTCTGCAGAAGGAAAGGGCCTTCTGACCTAGACAAGAAGGGACGCCTTGTTTTAGAACCTAGTAACTAAAAGTTGGAGGGGGAGGGAACATGCTGGTGAACAGGGTACAGAGAAATGAAAGTAACAATTTTTTAAGGGGAGCTTATAAAAATATGGGGAAATCTGGGTACTCAGACTGGTTGTGTATCATGAAACTGATTTCCACCCGGCATTTGTCTCTTCTTCTGTTATCTTAATTTTTATTTTCTTTCTTCTTATCTTAGGACTAGTGACAAAGGAAGAACTCATTCAAGTCCCATATCTTGGCTTCAAAAACCAAGGCGGTTTCTCAGTTACATTCGGGGCTTTTTTTTTTCTTAGCTAGTTTGAGGCTTTGAGTCTAATGTTACAAGGAATATGACAGAACACTTTTAGTTTCAAATGAGTTAATGGAGTCTAGTCCTACTTTCCAAAACACTAGCCAGGCCAGCCTCCTTCATGAATCCTTGCGCATCTTGCTTCTGTGTTCTGTCCTTCATTCTTGTATTTTCATTGCCTTGTTTTTTCATTTACTGCTTATGCTGAACCTCTCTCCATTAATGCATTTCTAGCACATCTTTCAAGAGCAAGTCAAGTCTCCTTATTTGTAAAGCCTTCCCTGATGCATTTTCATCTTCCTTTTAGGCTTTGATGCATCTCATAGATCAGCCTTCCCGTCATCATCATCATCATCATCATCATCGCAGCTAATATTTACTGAACATCATGAACTGGGCACTGTGGTAAGTGTTTTGTGGAGATTATCTCGTGAAATCTGTGAGCCTATGCAGTAGGCTTTTACAGATGAAGAAGCAAGGCACAAAGAGGTAGAGGAGCTGGCCCAAGGTGGCTCTGTGTTGAAGGGGAGCAGAGTTTGTCACCTCAAAATACGCCTTTTTGGCATAACGATTATTAGGCTGATTTTTTTAGGAAACAACAGACATAGGGAAAGTGCTGAAAACCGAGTAGAAGTTACCCTTTTTGTAAGAGACGTTCATATTTATAAGGGAAATCTCCATTTCTAAGGGTGTCTCCCTCTCTGTACCAGGAAGAGGATGACTAAACCTCTAGAAACTCTTCTCAATGGAGAAGGTATGGACTTAAATCCACATAACAACTTCACCTTTGTTTAGTGTGCTTTTCCTGGTCACCTCCCATAACCCACACGTTCCCCAAGTTTTCTTTTGTCTTTAGCTGGAGAGAGTATTGAAGGTGGTGGCTTGGGCCATTTCAGGGAGTTACTCAGTTTTCCTGGCTCTCTCCCATGTACACAGAAGGTGTCCGTGTTATTAAACTTCTGTTTGTTTTCCTCCTATTCATCCATATTTTATTTTAGAGGGGTTTCAGTCAAGAACCTAGAAGGGAAGAGGGAAATGATTTTTCCTCCCCTATAGTACAAGTACACATCCAAATGTACCTGTCTCTCTAGTGTTTTAGCTCACACTCCTTGAATTTTTTCCTTAACATTTTATTATGAAAAATTTCAGACACACAAAAAAGTTGAAAGAATATTACAGTGAAGAACTGTATACCCACCACCTAGATTCTACCATTAATATTATGCTCGGTTTGCTTTAGTACAGACCTGTCCATCCATTGATCCATCTTATTTACTTTTTCAATTCATTTCAGAGGAAATTGCAGACACCACTACGTTTCCCCCCAGTACTTAAGCATGCTCGCCATTAATTCACTCCTCTAGTTTTAATGCTAAAAGGAAACATTGACATGGAGAGAACAGGGGCATTCCTCCCTTTGTCACTGGCCAAGTGGTGCACACTACTTTTGTTTAAAACCATAAATAAAAAATCGTTCAGGGCTTCCCTGGTGGCGCAGTGGTAGAGAGTCCGCCTGCCGATGCAGGGGACAAGGGTTCGTGCCCTGATCCGCGAAGATCCCACATGCCGCGGAGCGGCTGGGCCCATGAGCCTATGGCCGCTGAGCCTGTGCGTCCGGAGCCTGTGCTCCGCAACGGGAGAGGCCACAACAGTGAGAGGCCCGCGTACCGCAAAAAAAAAAAAATCTTTAAAGGCTACTTTTCTTCAAAATGTGGTGCTTTCCAAAGTTCGACAATAGCTGCCAAGATCCTTGGGAACCTGTATCTATTAAGATGAAGAGGAATAAATTCCCATCAGCGGCACACGAACCAGGGGCAAGCATATACCTGTAAGCTCCAGATTCATTTCAGAAGGTACATTCTGGGCTGCAGAACAGTCACTGCTTCCAAGTTGGATGGAAATCACTGGGGTGTTATTGGGTTTCAGTGAGAAGGGACAGTGGACTAGTGTAGAGGATGCCTTGGGAGAAAACCCAGACACATCAATAAAGTGAGAAGCCAGAACGGGTGACACTAGGGAAGATCGTGCATCTATTTGTGTCTGAGGAAAACAAATTAAGTGTGGTCCATTCTGAATCACAATACACTGATTTTTAGTTCCCCGAAAGACTTCTTAAGAAAGCAAAGTATGAATTTTATAAGGTGTATGTTTAATTTTCAATAAGACGTTTAACTTGGCTTAATTGCAATCTGATTTAATTTTTTTTGACAGCAGTGCTGCATTTTGAAAAAATGTCATGTTAGCAATACAAGTAAAATTCCCCTGAAATTTAATTTAGCTCAAGGTTCAAGTGTATGATTATAATATTTGAGATACACCTTAACTACATTACAGTTTTTTAATACTGAAGACAATGTGCTAAACCGTCTTAGTTCAAAGTGTTATGTCAAACACTTGAGGAAAGCATTGTGTTTCTTGCAGATTATGAGACGCAATTAAAAGAAATATTGAAGTCTGAAGTTTGAGGTTGTCTTTGTAACCATGATATTTAATAAGTAATATTTTTCTGCTCTAACAGACACCAATTTATCATTGTGGAGTTTTGAGTTAAAATCAGCTCTATTCACAAATGCATAGATGAGTGCTTTCTAGATAGGTTTGCTAGATTTAGCAAATTAAAACATATGATGCCCATGGGCTTCCCTGGTGGCGCAGTGCTTGAGAGTCCACCTGCCAATGCAGGGGACATGGGTTCGAGCCCTGGTCCAGGAGGATCCCACATGCCACGGAGCAACTGGGCCTGTGTACCACAACTGCTGAGCCTGCGCTCTGGAGTCTGTGGGCCGCAGCTGCTGAGCCCGCATGCCACAACTGCTGGGGCCCACGTGCCTGGAACCCGTGATCCTCAGTGGGAGAGGCCACCACAATGGGAGGACCGCACACCGCAGTGAAGAATAGCCCCCACTCACTGCAACTAGAGAAAGCCCGCACGCAGCAGCGAAGACGCAATGCAGCCAAGAATGGATAAATAAATTTAAAAATAAATAAAAAATATATGTATGATGCCCAGTGAAATTTGAATTTCAGATAAATAATGAATCATTGCTTAGTATAAGTATAACCCACTGAATTTCAGATAAACAAATAATTTTTTATATATTTCCCAAATATTGCATGACACATACTTGTACTAAAAAATATTCATTGTTTATCTGAAATTCAAATTTCATTGTGTGTCCTGTATTTTGTCTGGCAACCCTATTTCTAGAAGGAGTTTGGAAGGCTCCCAAGAGGTTCACATAAAAATCTTTCCCTGTGAGACCTTAATTCCTCCTATTGGTGGTTCCTTCTGCATTAAGCTAAGCATGGATTTCTTTCTGAGGTGAGGAAAGAAAAAACTTTCCTATTAAAATTCATAATCGGGCTTCCCTGGTGGCGCAGTGGTTAAGTATCCACCTGCCAATGCAGGGGACGCAGGTTTGAGCCCTGGGTCGGGGAAGATCCCACATACCGTGAAGCAGCTAAGCCCGTGCGCCCAAACTACTGAGCCTGCGCTCTAGAGCCCGCCAGCCACAACTGCTGAAACCCACATGCCACAACTACTGAAGCCCGCGTGCCTAGAGCTCGTGCTCCACAACAAGAGAAGCCACCACAATAAGAAGCCCATGTACCACAACGAAGAGTAACCCCCGCTCACCGCAACCAGAGAAAAGCCCGTGCACAGCAACAAAGACCCAATGCAGCCAAAGAATAAAAATAAATTTATAAAAAAACTTCATAATCGCACTATGCAATCCTTAATAAAAAAAAAAAAGACACAATTCTTTATATGTTCTGATGTAGAATTATCTCCAAATAAATTAATTGAAAAAAGCAAGGTTCAGCAATGCATGTATACAGGGTAATGAGAGTTGTCTCCAGGGAGAACTGTGTATGTGGCAGTGGGGGATTGTGGTAAGAAGGAGTCTGCTTTTTCATTCCACTATTTTGTACATTTTGAATTTTCCGTCATGTGCATATGTTATCAATTTAAAGACATATGTGTAAATGAGCAAGCAAAGCAAAACAAAAATATTTCTTCCCAAGCAAAACAGAACAAAACATCAACAGAACAAAACATCCCAAGAGATGCCTAACATTTGGTGGAAATTATTTTATTAACTCCTTGATTCCCTGTCTGACCTTATCAGCTCACCTTAAGAGCTCGGGGAACACGGAAGTAGACTTACAATCTTGCATGGATTCTGTCCTGTTGAAATATATCTGATATTTTATAGCGGGGAAAAAACCCTCCTTTTTATAAAGTTGTAGATTTTATCTGCTTTTATATATTTTATTCTCTTAATTCTCAACATACTCCTCCTCTCTGTTTTTTCTTGCCATGAGCTTAAGTACACACACACTTCCCTCCGAGCATAATATGAGAAAGGGCCCCTTTGTGAATAACAGGAAACACAGCAATCTGTGTTCACCTGAGTTTCTCCATCCACGTTTTCAGCACAGACTTCCATTACAAAATCAATTTTCAGGCTACATGAATGGGGGTTATTTTAAAGGAAAGACCAAGGCTTCCTTGGTAGCGCAGTGCTTAAGAATCCGCTTGCAGGGACTTCCCTGGTTGTGCAGTGGTTAAGAATCTGCCTGCCAAAGCAGGGGAAACAGGTTTGAGCCCTGGTCTGGGAAGATCCCACATGCCACGGAGCAACTAAGCCCGTACACCACAACTACTGAGCCTGCGCTCTGGAGCCCACAAGCTACAACTACTGAAGCTCGCATGCCTAGAGCCTGTGCTCCACAACAAGAGAAGCCACTGCAATGAGAAGCCCGCGCACCGCAATGAAGAGTAGCCCCCACTCACCGCAACTAGAGAAAGCCTGTGCACAGCAATGAAAATCCAACGTAGCCAAAAATTAATTAATCAATTAATTTAAAAAAAAATCCGCTTGCCAATGCAGGGGACACAGGTTCGATCCCTGGTCTGGGAAGATCCCACATGCCGCAGAGCAAATAAGCCCGTGTGCCACAACTACTGAGCCTGCGTGCCACAGCTGCTGAAGCCCACGCGTCTAGAGCCCGTGCTCCGCAACAAGAGAAGCCACTGCAATGAGAAGCCCGCACACTGCAACGAAGAGTAGCCCCGGCTCACCACAACTAGAGAAAGCCCGCGCACAGCAATGAAGACCCAATGCAGCCAAAAACAAAAAATAAAGTAAAATAAATTTTAAAAATAAAAAAATTTTAAAGAAGGGCTTCCCTGGTGGCGCAGTGGTTGAGAGTCCGCCTGCCGTTGCAGGGGACACGGGTTCGTGCCCTGGTCCGGGAAGATCCCACATGCCGCGGAGCGGCTAGGGCCGTGAGCCATGGCCGCTGAGCTTGCGCGTCCGGAGCCTGTGCTCCGCAATGGGAGAGGCCACAACAGTGAGAGGCCCGCGTACCGCAAAAAAGAAAAAAATAAAAATTAAAAAAAAAGACCAAGTCCATAATTAAATCTAATGTTTGATCTAAGAAAAACCAGTGGAACACACACATATACACATCATTAGCAACATTTCAGACTAATTAAAGATACACTGAGGTGTCTGATAAATCCAAGAAAACCCCAATTATGAGTTGATTCAACCTCTCAGTTTACCTTCAACATAAAGTTTTGTTTATTTATCTGAGCTTTCTCCTGGGGGGATGTTCAGTACCTCATAGTTTTGAACCATCTCCTCCCCTTCCTGGCTCATGCCACCTTTCCTTTTCACCCAGCTCTGGTAGCTCCTGACAGCCTGCTTTTCTCTTCATGTCTTTCCCAGGTAACAAAAAGGCTGTTTGCCCCTCTTTCCCCAGCTGAACCTGCACCTCCCTCTTGATGTATTTGGTTATCCCTTGACAATCATTTACTGAGCATCTATTATGTGCCAGGCACTGCTCTAGGTGCAAGCAAAATCTCTTGTGCAGCTTATATTCTAGTCTGGGGAAACAGGGAAAAAAGCAAAGAAACCAAAAGCAACAGAGCAAGGTTACATTTTAGAAGGTGCAGTCTGGAAAGGTCTTTCTGATTTTCCGGAAGGGTAGAGTGAAGCCCCATAGATATCTAAGGGACAGAGTTCTAGACAGACGAAACAGAAAATGCCATGACATGAGTTTGGAGCATGCTGGGTATGTTTCAGTACAATAAAGGTGCTGGGGTGACCAGAGCAGAATGAGAAAGGGAGATGAAGTAGAAGGAGATGGAGTCAGAGAGGTAGCAGGTGGCCGGATCATGAAGGCTTTCTGAGCCATGGGAACGACTTCAGATTGTGCAAATATTCCCCAACTTCAGATACTTGAAAGGACTCACCAGACTCCACAGAGCAGCCACATAAGGCTTTTACTTCAAGGTGAAAGTAGGGTGCAGCAAGAGAAAGAGGATGCAGGTAAGCCTTCAGACAATGAAAATGACACTTGGGATTTCAGAGCAGGGAAACAGAGAAGAGCCCAAATCATGGAAACATGGTGTTGCTGCCATACCAAACAAAAGTTTCCCACCTCCACGCTTTTTGTTACAGAAAACCAATAAACTTCTTTTCTGTTTAAGCTATTATAGTAGGATTTTCTGTTGAACTTATCACTAACTGATATAGGTATAACCCTTTAGTGTCTCCTGTCGACTGAAAAAAATTCACAACCTAGAAGTTGAGAGTTATGTTCTATTCGGCGGATAAAACTGAGGACTTAAGCCCGGAAGACAGCATCTCAGATAACTCCGAAAGACTGCTCCGAAGAGGCAAGGTGGGGAGCCAGGATATATAGGAGTTTTTACACCAAAGACCAGGTAGTTGGAACATCAAAAGATTACTGTTAATTAAAGAAAACCGGATGTCTCACGTTAAGGAATTTAGGGCTTTTCTATGCATGGTAAGATGCAAGAGTCTGGGCTCACTGAAATCCTTCCTTTGATATGCACCTCAGCTATCAGGGGCCAGGATCCTGTGCTTTCCCCTCCCTTTCGTCAGGGGTGGGGGGCATGGGGGGCGTGGCCACACTGTCTGATGATTTGATGGCGGGCATTATGTTTCTATCCTGAGTTTCCTCAGGGCTCACCACCTGGGCTGCTGTAATGAGATGGCTTGATGGCTGCAACATCCTTTGTTTACTGATATGGTAGGCTATGTTTTTCATTCACACTCCAAAGAGTAAAGTTCACACTCCTTAGTATAGCAGATGCAGTTCCCAAGATGTGGCTTTATGTTCTGCCACTCCCTGTTCCCCACTTTATGCTCTTATAATATTGAGTTCCCCCCACCCCAGCTCACCACACCTAGCCCATACTCTTTGTAGTTATCTCTACTGATAGCTCTCTTCCTAGACCTGGCCCTCGCTCCCCTCTGTCTAAATTTTTTAGGCAGTTCTGGGGAGGTAAAAAGAAAAACTTCCTGAGTCTTCTGTTTCTTAAAGATAATCAGCCTAAAATAATCCTCATGCCAAAGAGACACATTGTGGGGTGGTAGAGTTCACTCCCCTACAGTATCTCTTGGCCTGCTATGCAGTTTGCACTTTGCATTGTCTAGCTAACTCCTACTCATCCTTTAAAACCCACATCTCAAGCCCTGGAGTGCCCCTTCTCCACACCTCCATTGTACACCCTTCATTCCTTTACCTGAGCATTGACCCCATTGCAGGACTGTTTCTATTTACGTGAATATCTCCCCCACTAGACAGTAAGTTCCTCAGGCCCTGGTTCCTCATCTTCTCCCATGGCAGCCAGCACAGTGCCTGGCACACAATCGAGCTCGATGGATGTTAGTTGAACTAATCAGAACTAAAGGTGGTCTTGCTTATGTGCGTAGGGGGTCACCTAGAAGTGAGTCACCAGCACTAAGCAGAAGAACACCCTGTTGTGCAGTTGTAACCATCCTTTCAGGCTCAAGAGTACAGTCTTACAAAGGAAAAAGCCTAGGAGATCCAGAAGCTCAAGTATGTTTTCTGAGATCTTCCAGGGAGAATTAAAGAGAGCCCCCCAGGGCATGGTTACTATTGGTGCCTTTCAGCAATAAAGCCAGAGTTTTCATATGGGAATACACTTGTGGTGGCATTGTAATACATCAGCCTGGCTAGGCTGAACTACATTTCCACACTTCCCTTCCCTGCGTGTTTCTGGTTAAGGTGGGCCATGAGAGAAACTCTTGGGGAGAGTTGGAGGGCAGAAGAGAGGCACTAGCGGTTCTTTAGCTCACACACGAGCTAACTCACTTCATTGGCTGCAGCTGCTCCCCTTCCCCAGATCCTCTTTCAGCACCTCTGACTTCTGGGCCAGGTGTGTGTGTTTAGCTCCATTGAGAAGGGCCCTCGCTTCTGCAGGATACCCACACCACCAAGGTCAGGAGCAACCAGAACTGACACGGGTTTCCGTCTGTCCTTGTGGGATTCCACCTCATGCTTTTAATCTGTCCTCGTGGAGTTCCAGCTTGTTTGTGATCTCCCTAAACTTACATCCATTCCTGAATGCTTGCCCTGCAGACTTCAAGCTTCAGCATCAGAGGTAAAAACAGCAGCCTTATGGGGACTGCTTTATTAGCTCCCATGATTGTATCACGTCAAACCTCTGTAATAAATCTCTTAAATATATATATAATATATATATACACACACACACACACACATATACGTGTATATATGTATATAAAACCTCTTACTGGTTCTGCTTCTCTGAATGAAAACTGACTGATATAACATCAATTCTTGAAACTTCCCAATATTTCCTAGTTTCTTTATCCACGGTCTCTTTTCCCGAAATGATTTGCTATATATACTTTAGGAGGTAGCTACGTTATCATGTTTTCCTGGAAGAGATCTGGGAAACAGCATCTCACCCTACAGACTTTTTCTCAATGTAGAATATGATGTGGCAGCAATAAAAAGGAATCCCAGAGTCTGCAGGAAGGGAGACAGAAAGAGGGACTGGCCTATACTGGGATGACTCTAGGGGGTTAAGATTCCCATGAGGTCATCGATACTGAGGAATCTATTGTACTATGTTTTTTTTTTTAATTGTAGCATGGTTGATTTACAATATTTCAGGTGTACAGCAAAGTGACTCAGATATATATATATATATATAACATATATGTATTCTTTTTCAGATTCTTTTCCATTATAGGCTATCATAAGATATTGAATATAGTTCCCTGTGCTATACAGTAGGTCCTTGTTGTTTATCTATTTTTATATAGTAGTGTGTATCTGTTAATCCCAAACTCCTAATTTATCCCTCCCCGCCTTTCCCCTTTGGTAACCATAACTTTGTTTTCTATGTCTGTGAGTCCGTTTCTGTTTTGTAAGTTCATTTGTATCATTTTTTAAAAATTCCGCATATATGTTCTGAGTTGGCTCGCATGTGAGCATAGCTTATACTCTGCCCAGGAGCCAGTTGCCAAAGAGGCCGGGAGAGAACTGATGAATAAGACTTTTACAGCAGTATACCCAGAGAGCAGCCAAATAAATATTTCTCACAGGAGGTTTTGATGGTGGCAGCCTGGTGCCAAAATACACTTATAAGTTATGTCCAACTCTAAGAATGCTTAAAGGAAAGTGTATCACAATTGCTAAAATGTCAGAGGATTCTTGAAAAAAAGAAAATGAACAAAATAAAGGAGTCCCGATTTCACACTGAATTCCCAGCATCCCTTCAAATTAGCCCTCTAAAAGTTTCAAGGACTGCACATATACTCTGCTGACTTCAAAGGTAGCTCTGATTTTACATTTGTTCCATGGACAAAATGAGAGAAACCTGAGCCAAAGGAAAAAACACTTAGTGCACTCTTCGGAACGTAACAGGTATTTGCATGAGTTTTACTTGCTCGTGATGCGAATGTGTGCACATAAATAATAATCCTCAATTCTCTCTGATTCTTGCTTCAAGAGGCCAATGTACGACCTCCATCGTCTTGATTTCAATGCCTAGCCCAAGTTTCCTGGGAATCCGTGGAGGTATGTTGCATAAACATCCGAAGTTTAAAACTTTCCAGAAAGCACAGCTAAGCTAGATTCCCAGGGGCCCTCAATGCATGGAAGCCATTCTATACAGTAGTAGAGAGCATGCTCCCTACTGCAGTCTGCCATACTTGGTCATCAAGACACGAAAGCAGGGACTTCCCTGGTCGTGCAGTGGTTGAGAATCCACCTGCCAATGCAGGGGACACGAGTTCGATCCCTGGTCCTGGAAGATCCCACATGCCGCGGAGCAGCTAAGCCCATGTGCCACAACTACTGAGCCTGTGCTATAGAGCCTGAGAGCTACAACTACTGAGCCCATGCACCATAACTACTGAAGCCCAGGCACCCTAGAGCCCACACACTACAACTTCTGAGCCCACACGCTGCAACTACTGAAGCCTGTGCGCTCTAGGGCCCATGTGCCACAACTACTGAGCTTGCATGCTGCAACTACTGAAGCCCGTGTGCCTAGAGCATGTGCTTCTCAACAAGAAAAGCCACCACAAAGAGAAGCCCATGTACCGCAATGAAGAGTAACTCCTGCTTGCTGCAAATAGAGAAAGCCCGCACGCAGCAACAAAGACCCGACGCAGCCAAAAAAAAAAAACCATGAAAGCATTGCCATTGTGTCTCTACTGAAAACAACTCTGTAATAAAGACTTATAGTACTTACATAAATTTAGTTCTTCTCTCCGTCTGGGTACAGTTAGTCAAGGTTGTAAGACTAGTTGTAATTATGGGCCGGGAGCATAAATCAAATGGGTCACTGTCAAACTGAAACATTTAATTGCACGTTTGAGACTTTCTAGCACTTTCTCCCCTTATTGTGACAATCAAGGAGTCAGAGTATTTTATATAGTACGGGTATAAGATGGTGGAGCCTCCACCAACTTGGGCCTCTGAGTATAGATGTACAATGGGCATATTGTGTAAAGGAGGAATAATCCTTTGTTGTAGTAGATCACTGAGATTTGGGGTTTATTAGTTATTGTAGCATAGCCTTCCCCATCCTGACTAATATAAATTCCTGTAGCTGCAACCCTTCTACCACTTCAAGCTTTTGAAATTTCTTTAATAAATGTTTTACTACCCACCCCAAGTCACTTTTTTAAGGACCGCAGTCGCACAGAATTGGAATCATTATCCTTGGCTTATAATTCACCAACATTTTCAGTCCAAATATAGCTTTCTATCTACTTGTGTAGCTGGCTGTCATCTGTTTTTTTTTAGATAACATAATGAGTACAGTAAACCCACCAACAAATCAAATACCCGAAACATTACTTACATCTAACTATGGATCCTTCCCCAGTTCCATAATTCAGCCTCCTCTCCAAATAAACATAATTTGAAATACTGTGTTTATCTTTTTCTTGTCATAAATGTGTGTGTAGTTATGTCATTTTATCACATATATTTGTGATATATAAAGTTCAAAGTAATGAAAACTAGCCTGGATTTTCATCTGTCTGATTATTAATGAGGTTGAACATCTCTTTATATGTTTATTGACCATACATGTTTCTTTTTTTGCAAAATACCATTTGCATTATTTACCAATTTTTCCGCTGGGTCATTTGTCTTTTTAAAATTGATTTGTAAAAGCTCTTCATATATACTGGATACTAATCCTTTAACCATTATATGTGTGGCAGTTATCTAACCAATTTCAATTTTGTCTTTTACACTTTATTTAAGATGTCTTTTGATGGATAGAAATTTTAAATTTTATCTCTGACAAATTTGGGAGTGGGGATAAAGGGATCGATTAGACTTCTTGGGAGGTATAAGCCCAATTATTACACTCTTGTTTGCACTTCAACTGGCAAAGTAAAAAGGAAGCTGACTAGTTACAAAATAACAACACACACACATATACACACACGCATAGGTATTTACATAGACACACAGCAATGAGTTTTTTGCCTTATGGCTAACCATTCAATTCAGCTACCAAAAAAATCCCTTAAAACGGGTAGGCAGGAAAAAAATAAACAGCATTCTCTTGATGGTTGAAATCCACTGTTAAAAGGGACAGGTTGTGTGATTAAAATGGAAAGACTTTTTATTAAAGATATTCAAAGTAAAGTTCAGCACAGTATACCAGCCTGGAATTTGAAAGCCATTTCTTTTAGGTTCTACCTTAAAGGATGAAAAGAAGAATTAAAGGATGAAAAATACAGAGGATAGTTTGTACATTTTAAAGGCAAGCGTGACTCATCAGAATGTGAGACGAAATGACTAATATTATTTAGACGGAAGCTTAAGAAACAGAATGTTTTCCTGGTTTTTAGACCCAAGATATTTTTCCTACAGTGCTTACGCTACTGACAGAGAAATTTCTAATGAAACAAAGAGGGCAGCTAGAATCAACATCTCAATAATTTCTCGAAAAAATGGTTAAGAAAAAAAAGCCTTCCTCAAAAATGCTTGTCATTTTTTGGGACTTCCCTGGCGGTCCAGTGGCTAAGACTCCATACTCCCAATGCAGGGGACACGGGTTCAATCCTTGATCAGGGAACTAAGATCCTGCATGCCGCACGGCGTGACCAAAAAAAAAAAAAGTTTGTCTTTTTTTTTTTTTTTCGCGGTACGCGGGCCCCTCACTGCTGTGGCCTCTCCCGTTGCGGAGCACACGCTCCGGACGCGCAGGCTCAGCGGCCATGGCTCACGGCCCCAGCCCCTCCGCGGCATGTGGGATCTTCCCGGACCCGGGCACGAACCCGCGTCCCCTGCAACAGCAGGCGGACTCTCAACCACTGCGCTACCAGGGAAGCCCAAGCTTGTCATTTTTAATGCCACATACTTGTAAGATCTTCTTCTTTTTCTTCTTATTGGCAGAAATCAAAATAAGGTAGGATCATAAAAAACTGTATACTGTATATCAGCATAAAATAGTATATTTAGTATTTTATTTGACTACTTTTAATCCATTTATTTGTACTTTGGAAAGTTTGCATCCCTTCATGTCTGATTGATATACACATTTTATCAGTAAGAGGTGAAAGTTTTAATTGATTAAATACAGCATTTATAGACAGCTCCTCTAAAAACAGAACATTGGACCTCCGCTCTGGAATTTACCCTCCCATTGTCCATAATCCCCGTATGTAGGGGGGGAGAAAAAGAGTACTGGAGGATGTAGGGGCCTTCTTCCCTTCTAGGTTCTTTGGCTGATCTAATCATTAAATTGGTATCAGACAGATTAACAGGAGAAAAAACAATTTTTTTTGTACCTATGCAAGCCCCATAAAAATAGGAGACCGAAAGGGCAGTCAGGTAGTTGAGACTTCTATAACATCCTAAGCTTTCGGGAGGTATAAGCCCAAAAGTTATCTTTTTACTAAGAAACTTGCCTGCTTAACAAGGCAACGTTTGTTTTTCAAACATCTCTGCCTGCCTGTGAATGGCCTTCCTTCCCTTTGTATCCCCAGACCCAGGTCCCCTTTCCAATGTAAATTTAGGCAGTTGAGGGGGAGGTAAAGAGCTTTTCCTGAACCTGCTGGGTTTTTATTGCCTTTAGTTCAACATAATCCTCATGCCAAAGTGGCATATTTTGGGATGACAAATTCAGCTCCCCTTTAGGGAGCATTTCCTAGTTAAAACTTCTAACATTTGCAGTGGCTCCTGCTTGAGGATTGGCATGATTGCTTTCCATTAGATAAGGCTCTTTGTTTGGAGAAGATAATTTTGATGAGTTACTTTGAATTAGAGAGAACCCTCACATCCCATATCCCCACATCACACACACACACACACACACACACACACACACACACACACACACACACACACACACACACGCCCCACTTCCTGGACTCCTAAGAGACAGAGAGCTGAATTATTCTGCATAATAAAGTAAGAGAAAATCTGAGTTTCTGTGCACTCCCCTAGCAGGAGGTGGTAGGGTGCCTGGGAGTGGGAAAAACAAAGAGATGAAAAGGGCCTTAAAAGAAAGGGGCTGAGCGTCTTAGCAGGAGCCAAGGAGGCAGAGAAGAGAGGGCTTTTACAGGCCATTTTAACGGGTATAGCAAGCCAAGCATATAATCCTGAGACAATTAGTTTTGTCTCTCTTAGCCAGTAGTTCTCAGCAGAGTGAATTTGCCCCCCAGAGAACAGTTGATAATGTCTGGAGACATTTTTGGTTCACACTGGAGGGGGTGCTACAGACATCCAGTGGGCAGAGACCAGGATGCTGCTAAAGATCACACAGTGCACAGGACAGTGCCCACGACAAAGAGTGACTTGTCAGAATGTCAGTAGTGCCGAAATTGAGAAACACTTTACTCACCCCTTAATATGCCCCTGTGTGAAAATAATCCATGAATTTTCAGGTTGCTCTCGGGAAATACAAGCAGTCTCAGTCTAATACTATACACGTCCATTTACTTGTAGAAGTTAATACTCCAAATTTGCTTTCAAGTTGAGCTTCTCACCCAGTAGTCAGAGAATTGTACTAGATGATGTTTTTGTTTCTCCTTGCATTAACATTCTATAGGATGCGAGATTCAGTTGAGATTGTTCTGATTCCCAGCCCATCCCAGGACAAGATATTGATTACTTGTCAGTTATTGTCTTCTCTGTTTGTTGTTGTCATTGTTTTAGATTTTGCCTTTTTTAGGGAGGCAGTGCTGCGGAGTGGTTAAAAGCTTGGACAATAGAGAACACTGCCTGGGTATGAATCCCTGCTCTGCCATTACCTAGCTAAACCTCTCTTGGCCTCAGCTTCTCATCTATAAAATGGAAATCATAATAACCCTACCTCACAAGCTATTTTAAAATTAAACGAGTAAAGCATATGTTTTTCAAGAGAGGAAAATTGTATTTTAGTATCCTGTTTTATGGATTTCTGATCTAACAGTCATTATAAATAGCTTAGACCAGAGGACATACTGTCTATATTTCTGTGAAGCTCCCCCAAATTCCATAACTCTATCCTGTACACAGTTGGCAGAAATTATATTTAATTTTTAAATTTGAGTTCAGTACAGTCAACCACCTTCATATGATACAATTCCAAGAATAAAAGAGAAATAAAAAATATATCTGGCTCCCTAGTCTCTTCACTTTATCCTTTTCTATGGAAGGAAGTAAAAAGAAGTTTCCATAAGTTCTGTAATAACTCTTGGAAGTATCAATAAGTACTAAAATAATAATAATAAGAAGAATGTCACATCACTGAAGAAAAAAATAATTCACAACAAGATTATAAAGCACATAGGTAAAGATGTGATTGTTCCTGAAATCTTAAAAATCACTGTCTCTGGGCTTCCCTGGTGGTGCAGTGGTTGAGAGTCCGCCTGCTGATGCAGGGGACGTGGGTTCATGCCCTGGTCCAGGAAGATCCCACATGCCGCGGAGCGGCTGGGCCCGTGAGCCATGGCTGCTGGGCCTGCGTGTCCGGAGCCTGTGCTCTGCGGCGGAAGAGGCCACAGCAGTGAGAGGCCCGCGTACCGCAAAAAATAAATAAATAGAAAATCACTGTCTCTGGATTCTTCTTCTAATTGAAACTTATAAAATGAAATACACGAAAAGGCCCACGGACTGCAGTTCTATGGTCACCACTTATTTTGAAAAATCAACTTGTCAAGGATTACTTTGAGTCGTCACTGAATGAATGACAGAGGAGCAATGGGTCTGCATTTTTTCAATCAGAGAGATCTACTTGCATTAAATTCCATCAGGAGGAAAGGGCCTAATTATGAAAGCAAAAACACCTTCTTCTAAATTCACATTTGCCCCTTTGCTCACTGCTGTTTCCCATGTTTATATAATGTGAGTCATAAAGTCTGGTAATGACAAGATCACCTATATAGCACCATTTTCTTGAAAATACGTTATGTAATTGCTCCATTTTGAATTATGGCTGATTCTAAGAAAAGCACTTCTCTCATTGCTCAGCAACTACAAAGAACCTGCTAAATGTTTTAATTTTATCCATCTTCACCTAGGTGGTGTTACTGAACTGCACTTGGGTCTGCTCGCCCACCACGCAGCAAAGCCAATCTAATGACACCGGACTGTGGTGAAGGAAAGTACAGCATTTATTGCAGGGTGCCAAGAAGGAGAACAGGCAGCTGTGCTCAAAATACCGAAACGTCCCGATGGCTTCCAGGGAAGGGTTTGTATGTATGTATGTATTTATTTTTGAGATTTAGTTGATTTACCATATTATATAAGTTTCAGGTGTACAACATAGTGGTTCACAATATTTAAGGATTTGACTCCATTTATAGTTGTTATAAAATATTGGCTATATTCCTTGTGTTCTACAATATATCCTTGTAGCTTATTTTATACATAGTAGTTTGTACTTCTTAATCCCCTACCCCTACCTTGCCCCTCTGGGGAAGAGTTTTTTAAGGCAACATTTAGGGTGCAGGTTGCAGCTCATGGACTTTCTTCTTATTGGTTGGTGGTGAGGTAACAACCTTCTGGTTCTAACTAGTTTGGGGTCTGCGTACTTGTGGTCAGCATGTAGTCAACATCTGCCACCTGGGGAGGCAGGTCTTAATTTCTGCAGAACAACTCAATGATATATGTATATTCCTTGAGGAAGAACTAGGACTCTGTTTTACCATTGAACTGTTGTTACTTTCATTGCTTGACTACTTTTCCTTTGTTTCTGCATTCACTCACTTCTGTACTTCTGACCAACTGGCTATAGATTAGAGGTTTCAATGACCCCCTCCAACTCAGGATGCCAATGGCAGTCCAGGTTGCACTACTAACCAACTGGCTATAAATCACAGGCTTCCATGACCCTCCTCAGATTCAACTAATTTGCTAGAGTGACTCATAGAACTCAGAGGAACATTTTACTTACTAGATCACCATTTTATTACAAAAGGATATAAACTCCAGAACAGCCTGATGGAGAGATATATAGAGCAAGGTATGCAGGGATGAGCATGGAACTTCCATGTCCTCTCCAGGTGCCACTCCTCCAACACCTCCACGTGTTCACCAAAATGGAACCTCTCAGAGCCTCATCCTTTTTTTGGTTTTTATGGAGGCTTCATTACATAGCCATGATTGATTAAATCATTAGCCATTGTCGATTGATTCAACCTCCAGTCCCTCTCCCCTCCCCCAGGGTCAAGGGGGTGGTACTGAGAGTTCCAACCCATCTAATCACATGGGTTGGCTCCACCAGTCCCCACCTCACTAACATAACAAAAGACCTTTGTTGCTCTCATCATTTAAGAAATTTCAAGGGTTGTGGAAGCTGTGAGCTGTGGATGAAGACCAAATATATATGAGAAATATATTTTGGTCATCTGAATGAATGTATATTTCTCCTAAATCACAATATCTCAGATACCTAAAAGCACAGGTAACAAAAGCAAAAATAAACAAATGAGATTGTGTCAAACTAAACAGCTTCTGCACAGCAAAAAACCAACACCAAAATGAAAAGGCAACCTACAGAATGGGAAAAACTTTTGCAAACCATATATCTGAAGAATGGGTTAGTTTTCAAATATATAAAGAATGCCTACAACTCAATAGCAAAAAAATTTTTTTTAATTAAAAAAAATTCAGGGACTTCCCTGGTGGCACAGTGGTTAAGAATCTGCCTGCCAATGCAGGGGACACGGGTTCGAGCCCTGGTCCAGGAAGATCTCACATGCTGTGGAGCAACTAAGCCCGTGCGCCACAACTACTGAGCCTGCGCTGTAGAGCCTGCGAGCCACAACTGCTGAAGCCCAAGCGCCTACAGCCCGTGCTCCGCATCAAGGGAAGCCACTGCAATGAGAAGCCCGCACACCGCAGTGAAGAGTAGCCCCCGCTCACCACAACTAAAGAAAGCCCACGTGCAGCAACGAAGACCCAACACAGCCAAAAATAAATAAATAAAAATAATTTTTTTAAAAAATTCAATTTAAAAATGAGGAAAGAAACTGAATAGACATTTCTTTAAAGACATACAAACGGCCAGGTATATGAAAAAGTGCTCAACATCACTAATCATCAGGAAAATGCAAATTAAAACCACAATGAGCTATCACCTCCCACCTGTTTAGGATGGCTATTATCAAAATTATTATATATAACAAGTGTGGTGAGGGTGTGGAGAAAAGGGAACCCTTGTACAATGTTGTTGGAAATGTAAATTGGTACAGCCACCATGAAAAACAGTATGGAGTTTCCTCAAAAAATTTAAAATAGAGCTACCATATGATCCAGCAGTCCCACTTCTGGTATTTATCTAAAGGAAATAAAGTCACTATGCCAAAGAGATATCTGCACTCCTGTGTTCATTATAGCATTATTCACAACAGCCAAGATGTGGAAACAACCTAAATGTCCACTGATGGATGAATGGGCTTAAAAATATGCTATATACATACAATGGACTATTATTCAGCTTTAAAAGAGAAGGAAATTCTGCCATTTGCTGCAACATGAATGAACTTGGAGGACTTTATGCTAAGTGAAATTAGCTAGACATAAAAGGAAAAATGCTACACGATACCACTGCTATGAGGAATCTAATCAAACTCAGAAGCAGAAAGCAAAATGGCAATTGTCAGGAGCTGAAGGGAAGGGGGAAAAGGGAGGTATTAGTGAAAGAGCACCAAGTTATGGTTACACAAGATGAATAAATCCTAGAGATGTACTGTACAGCACAGTGCCCATAGCTAACAGTACTGTATGGTATACTTAAAAATGTACTAAGAGGGTAAATCTCATGTGTTCTTATCACAAAAAAATAGTAATGAATAATGAGGGCAGAAGGATATGTTTATGGCATAGATTGTGATGATGGTTTCATGAGTGTATACATATCTCCAGACTCATCAAGTTGTATATATTAAATATCTACAGCTTTTTGTACGTCAATCATACTTAATAAAGGGTTTTTTTTTTTAAGTGATCAAAAGAGCACAAAGGACACTGGACATTTGAAGGATAAGAAAAGGAGTGGCAGAATGTGGGAACTGGACACAGAAGGGAAGTGAGAAGGTGCTGAGAACAAATGGTGCCTGTTGCTTTACCATTTTTCCCAGGTGTGTCTTAAAGCAGGAACAAGAAACATGTCCAGTGTCAGAGTTTCCCAACTGATATTTATGGATTTATTCTCAGAAATCAGTGAATATATGAAGGACTTGCAATTGGTTTCACCATTTTACAAATGAGGAAACTAAGAAAGCTTAGAGTCACGGGGCTACTGAGTGGCAGAGTTAAGACTCAAACTTAAGCCTTCCAGAGGAATTTTTTCATTTCTCTTAGGAGACTCAAACATAAAATTGAATGTAAAATATTTAAGTAGGCACCTGTTGCTAATGGCTAATACCTTTATAGCAACAAATTTTCCCTAAGACAGCTGCTCCCTCGGTGATTTTATTTATGTCCTACCATTAGCCATCTCCATTAGAAAGAAAAATTGCAGACACTTTCAGCAGGGCAATTTGAACAAAATCAAACCTCAGAGAATTTTATGGAGCTAGAAGAGACGTGAGTAATCCTCTAACACAGTAGACTTCTTTTGAAAATAAGGAGGATCTTGTCAGAAACTTCCTTGCTCCTCAAAATGTGGCCCCTAGACCAGCAGCATGAGTATCACCTGGGAGCGTGTTAGAAATGCAGACTCACCCCAGGCCTAGCGAATCAGAAACCCCCTAGGATCCAGGAATGTGTTTTAACAAGCTTTCCATGTGATTCTTTAAGAATCACTAAAGTTTGAGCTCCACTGGGCTAAGTGACTTATTATCCAAGGTCTCACAATTAACTTGTAACAAACCCAGCTCTTCTAAGTTCAGTGCTTTTTCCATGATACCAAATGGCTAACAAATATTAACATTCCTTCTCACTCTCCATTCACTATTTCCCCAGGCAGATCATAGTGAAAGCATTTGTTCTGTACTGTACCAAGATTATAACAAACAAGACCCCCCAAATAATATTTTACAGAAAACTTTTTGTCTCATAAAATCCTTTAGATATTGGTTTTGAAGTAGACTGGAAGGCATTCTCCCCGACCATATCAATCCATGATTTTTTCTCTCTTCTGAGGAGATCAGGCGCATTCAGGGTATGGCCGTAGACTTTTTCTCTCTTCTGGATTGGCTGACTTGTCAATACACCTGTTTGACGCTGAGAAGTAGTTACACTTTGGTCCCCACCTTGGGGAGGCATAATAATCCTGAAGTTGGAAAGCCTTAAAGTTTCTGGACCAGAACCCCCAATTATTCTGCCGATCAGTCTCTTTAGGAAGCCCGCGCTCCCAAATGCAAAACAGCTGGTCCCACGTTAGCTCAATAACTAGTGCAGTCTTCCCCGAAGTTAGCCACACAGACCTAGAATAAGGTGTGTTCTGGAACTTCAGATGTTTCCATAAGGCTCTTGGGTGCTATTTTATTACTGCGAACCATTTTAGATGAGTTGCTCTGTTCAGGTTTGGATCTTATTTCAGAGAAGTCTCACCTGTGGGCTCACGTTAAGGGGAGGAGGGAATTGTGTCAGGTGCCCCTGACTTGACCTTTATTTTGAAAGCTGAGGATTGAAATTTGCTGGGAAGAGACTGCCTTGAGCTAAGGTCTGTCTGCTCCTAGCTGCCTGGAGTGTCAGACTAAAGGACGCTGGTAGAGAGTTCTTTCTGATGAAGATTCCTGCATGCTGTGTGCCTCACTGATTTTTGGAGATCTCTGTCTGGAGAAAAAACACTTCACAATTGAAGAACATCCTGAGAATGCATAGAACAGGTAAAGTAATGATGAAAATTCAGAAACTTCGAAGACTATCTCAGTACATGCCCTTCCTTCATCCCTGTAGAATCTCAGGGAATCATTAACTTGTAACCATTGCCATCTATTACTCGTGTTCTCCTTCAGGATGCCAAGGGTAGGCTTTCAGGAAAAATTGATTCAGCCATTTTTTTCTGTGCATCGTTTCTCCTCCCGAGTTCTTTGATCGTCTTTACGATCATTACTCTCAATTCTTTTTCAGGTGGAATGCCCATCTCCACTTCATTTACTTCTGGGGTTTTATCTTTTTGTTTGTTTGTTTGTTTTGCGGTACGCAGCCCTCTCACCGCTGCGGAGCACAGGCTCCGGACGCGCAGGCTCAGCGGCCATGGCTCACGGGCCCAACCGCTCCGCGGCATGTGGGATCTTTCCGGACCGGGGCACGAACCCGTGTCGCCTGCATTAGCAGGCGAACTCTCAACCACTGCGCCACCAGGGAAGCCCGGGTTTTTATCTTATTCATTCGTCTGGAACATGTTCCTATGCAGCCTCATTTTGTCTGAGTTGCTATTGGTATTTTTATGTATGTGGTAGCTTAGTTATGTTTCTTGACCTTGGAGAAGTGGCCGTCTGTAGAAGGTGTCCTATGAGTCCCCGCCGTTCGCTCCCCTATCATCACCCCCCTCTCATCACCCAAGCTATATGCTCTAGGGGTTCTCCTTAAGAGGGCTGCGTGGGTCCTTCTGTTGTGGTGGACTATGTGGGTGGTCTGGTAGGCTTGGTCGGTCCTTAGTCCTGTTGGTTGCCAGGCCCTGCCTCGTGTGGATGCTGCTGGCTGCTGTTTAGTGGAGGTGGTTAAAGGTGGCTGGTTGCAGAACCCCAGGGGGCCCTGAGCTAGTGCTGGCTCACTGGTGGGTGGAGTCAGGATCCCGAAGACTCCAGGGCTGTTGCCCAACCCCTGGCAGCTGAAGCGAGGTCCCGGGGTTAGTGCCGGACTACTGGCAGGCAGAGCTGGGTCCCAGTCTGGCTGCAGGGATCCCGCTGTCAGATTGTTGCCGGGGGGAAGGCGGGGTGCTGGTTCCTGACAGAGTTGGGTATGTGGTCTGGGGTCTCCCATAGGTTGCGTTGGCCTGCTAGTGGACAGGGCCAGAGCCCAGCTGGTCCCAGGGTAGGGTCTGGCCTGCGCTGGGGGATGTAGCTTTCTTGCTTCTGATGCCTGCCCCCTGGTGGGTGAGGCTGGTCTAGAGGTTTGTGCAGGCTTCCTGGAGGGAGGGGCCAGTGCCTGCCCACTGGTGGGCAGAGCTGGGTCCTGGCCCTCTGGTGGGCTTGGCCGTGTCTAGGGGCGTGTCCAGAGGCAGCTGTGGGCTCTTTAGCCTTTAGGCAGCTTGTCCTCTGATTGGTAGGGCTGTGTGTGTCCCCCCCCCCCCCCCCCCCCCCCCCCCCCCCCCCCCCCCCCCGCGCAGCTAGTTGTTTGGCCTGAGGCATCCCAGCACTGGCGTCTGTAGGCTGTTGCTTCCAAATATAGCTGCTGCCTGTGTCCACGTACCCGGGGTGAGCCACAGCTACACACACCCCCACCTCTTTGGGAGACTCTTCAAGATCAGCAGGTAGGTCTGGCCCAGGCTCCTATCAAATTACTGCTTTTGCCCTGGGTCCCAGAGCATGTGAGATTTTGTGTGACCCTTTAAAAGTGAAGTCTCTATTTCCCCCAGTCCTATGGGACTCCTGCAGTTAAGCCCTGCTGGCCTAATAAGCCAGATTCTTTCAGGGCTCATCTTCCTGGTGCAGGACCCCTGGGCTGGGGAGCCTGATGGGGGGCTCAGAACTCTCCTGTGGGAGAACCTCTACATGACCATTATTCTCCAGTTTGTGGGTCGCCCATGGGGGTGGTGGGGTATGGGATTTGATTATATCTCCAGTCTGCCCTTCCTTCATTATGTCTTCAGTTGTAGAAGATCTTTTTTGGTAGGTTCCAGTCTTTTTCATCGATGGTGGTTCTCCAGATAGTTGTGATTTTTGTTTCCGAATTGAGTCGTATGGACCCTGCCTCGGCGGGGGAGGGCTCTTTTTCTTGTTCGGGTTCGAGTAGGGAGATAATGAAACTGAAGCTGAGATCAACCCAGCACTTCACTCAGTGGTCAAAGAACGGAGGATCAACTTCTCACCCACCTGGTGAGAGGGACTTGATTTTAAAGAGTGAAGACAAAGGGAGGAGGAGTGAGGCTAATGATGGGGAGGCATATGCATTATTTTACAGGAAAAGGGGCAGGGCTTTTTCCGAGGGGGTGGGGTGCCACCTCCTTTTTATCCTTTTTTGGTCCTTAATGTTTGGTCATGACTGCTGGTAGGTGTGTTATTTAATATGCTAATGTAGTAAAATCAGTGTATAATGAGGCTCAGGGTCTGTTGGACGTCAGGTTCCTTGCCATCTTAGTCCCAGCTGGTTCCATCTGGTTTTCGGTTGTTTGTTTATAGCTTCCTTTCTTATCTCTGGACACTTGAACTTAGATTTATGTTAACTTCTGCTGAAGGTCGGGGGAGGGGGTTGGCAGGTTTTGAGCAAAGACCTGGAACAGCTTGGGCAACAGTTTTGGTGTGCTAGTGAGAGGAGGTGAGCCCAAGGTCTCTCTACTCTGCAATCGCGGCCACTCTTGGGACGTGTTCCCCCTTTTTTTTCTTTTCCTTTGTGATTAGTCTAGTTTCACTTGCTTGTAGGGTACAAGGGCCTTGTCTCCGGTCCTTCAGACCAGAGCACCTCAGCCCAGCGGGCCGTGTGCAGAAGCCCTTGCCTGGCACTCCAGCCATTGTTTCACTGAGACTCCATAAAGCAGAACCATTTCTGTACCTTCACCGTAATTCTTTTTATGGAAGATTTTTAAACTGTGACAGTTTAAAACAAATTAGCAGTAGAACAAACAGTTCTGTCAAACAAAATCTTACGATTGAACAAACAAAACAGACAAAAATTGTAAGCTTAATTCAGAAGCAGTAAGGCACATAAAAATGAATCCTGAAATGACATCCAAGTAAACGCCCATGTGTAATAGCTGAAACTTTCCACTAATTAGTTTCTGACCTTGCGTGAGTTACTTATCTTCACTGGGGACAATAATACCCCAACCTTACCTTTTAAGATTTATTGTAATATGATAATATGGTATATGTGAAATGTTCTAAGATACAGTGCAGAAGTTCTGGGTACAAATTGACTTCTTAGTATTACAGCTCTGAAAGCCATGATATTCTCATTTATATAAACTCGAGGTTACACCCATGTGCTTTGGAAGAATTGAACCATTCCAAGACAATGCAAACCACCTTTTTCTTTTTCTGTCACCAAATTTGAATTTATTTTAAAAGTCACATTTTTGTGCTTCCAGACAAGAGGACCATAGCTCCAGTTCTTTGACTCCATAGCTAGTACTACCTAATAAACACATAAAAACATGTTGAAGCCATTTTCGTTTCTTTTTGTTTCATGCTTATATGGTGGATCCAAAGAGTGAATAGAATATGCCATTCCTTATGGAAACAGAAAACACAACTATAACCCTCTGTGTGGTTGACTCAGCACATCCTGTATCTTTGACAAGGAAATTTGGATTATACAAACACTGTTTTGCTCATTTACTGAGCACTACAAATGTTGATTTATTGTGATTTTGAGTTAGAAGGAAGCATAGTGACCATTTACTGTAATCCTCTCATTTTACCACTGCAGGGACTGAGCCTCAGAAAAGTGATGAGAATTACCCAAAGCGACACAGCTAGCTAGTGGCAGAGTCCAACTCAACTAATCCTACAAACTACGAGGGAAAGGCACTTAGCAGGGAAAGGTGCTTATTTCATTCTGCCATGCTTCTTCTAAATTCAGCTGTTTCTTTTTAATCAAGGATACTTTTCAGAAGGCTTGATCTCACCTGTGAGAATCTTTACTACTGATTCTTAAATTTCCTTATTTAGTGCTCATTGAGTTGCACCAATGCTAGCTCATCTGCCTAAGGCTTTACTCTGGAATGCTTTTTTTTCATTTTTGGCTACTTGTCTCTAGTAAACAGCAACTCATATTTCAAAATAACCCTCCATTTTCCTTCTTCTCAGCAACAAATTCTTTAAATCTTCCAGGAAAACTTGAGGGATAGTTGTTAAGAGCGGATGTTGCAGGGTCAGAGAGTCCTGGATTGAAATCCTGGCTCTGCTCTTGATTCTGTGATGGGGTAATGCTTGGAGCTATTGGCAGATTCCCTCTACATTTTCTGGTACTTCTTGACCTTTCCCTGCTTAAATAGATGAATTTTTGTCAAAGGGAAGATATGATACAGCAAAAGAGCATAGAAAAAGCTTTTGAATTTCAAAAGTTCAGGCTTTGTGGCTACAGAGTCCTAGGCTTTGAAGGATCTCAAGGAATAGATAAAGCATGATGATTTAAGGGTGAAATTAAAAATACTCCTGAGATCTCAAAGACCTGATATTGAGTGAAAAAAAGGCCAGACACAAGAGTATATACTGTATGATTCCATTGATGTGTTATTCCAAATGAGGCTAAAACTAATACATCCTAAAAATCAGGAAAGTGATTAGGGTGGGGATTGCTTGGAAAGGGGCCTGAGGGAACTCTCCAGGGGTGATTGAAATGTTCTATATCTTAATACAGGTGTGAGTTACACAATTGTAAACACTGGCCAAATCTTATTGAACTGTATACTTATGTGCACTTTAGTGTATGTAAATTATATCTCAACAAAAAATTTTTTAATGAAAGATTCCTTGGGACATGACTAAAAAAAGAATCAGTGGGGAAGCAAATACAGCTTAAGTACTAGGGATAGATGTGTTCTCTGGAAGGGGGGAAAGTCCCTATCTAAGTCCTGTGCCTGCCTTTTCTTGAGGGACAGTTTGACGAAAGGGAAGGACAGAAACCACAAGATAGCCTTGGGGAATCTGAGAGCAAATGTACCTCTACCCTGCTCTCCCAGGTAGAACCATGTAAAGTGGCAAGACCCCAGAGTTGTCTTTTTTGAAAAAAAAAAAAAAAAAAAAAGGGATGGTATGGGATGTCTGGGCAGATGCTGCAAGAGCAATCGAATGTTCTCTTTGCAATCAAGAGCAGTTTAAACATGGCATTGAGAGCTGGGGCCCCTGGAAAGGCACTGAAGTAGAGATGGGGCATCGTGTGTGCAGCAGCCTATATGGACCAATGACTGAAGACCAAGGGGACAAGAGCATATCTCAGCAGATGCCAGCAGGGATAGATGGTAACATGGGGGATCACATTCCCTTTCCCTACCAGCATCTTGACCACCATGTAATCCCCTTACCCCACTAAAATAAGACACAACATCAGTGAGAAAAGGGAGGACCTCCAAAGTAGTTAACATTTTCCACCACCAAATAGATATGAAGCTCATGATAGAAATAAAGCTGTCAGTAAGAAAACTAAAGTTGTATTTTGTATATACCTCAGTTTTCAATTAGAATATACCATCCCTACTCAAGTAACGTGACCATAGACAGGTAACAACCTCATTTGGAAAATGGCAGCAGTGTTATTTACTTTGCAGAACTGTTGTAAAGAGTTGAGATACAACGTGAAAGTAACTGATGCACAGCTACATGTTAAATGCCTAATAATCTTAGTCCAAAAATAAAAAACTCCCTGGGCATTGTTTAGAATCATTGGAAACTCTCTTTGCTGAACTGCTTTCTGCTTACATAGACATACTTAATGCTGACAGTGGAGCCAGAGCAGAGTCTTCCTGCATGAAGACAAAATGAGAGACTCATTCTAATTCATACACTCAATATATACTGGTTGCACATCAACCACCCAGACATGCAAAAAACAGTGCTATAAAAAAAAAAAACAAAAAAAAAAAAAAAAAAAAAAAACAAAAAACAGTGCTATAAATCCATGGGAAGAATGGGGAGGCTAAATGGGATAAAAATAATAATCATGTGGATTGCCAGGGAACAACTCCCACCATCATCACTCCAGATAGTTTTTCACTTTAAGAGGCAGGAAATATCAAAAGGAAACCTGAATGCCCCAATTCTAGCCTGAGCAATGGTTGCCTTCAGTATTAGCCAGCGTTTTGGTCACTGTTCTAGATTAAATTAGGTATGGCATCTAAAATCCGTGAGATGATGAGCCCTCCGACGTTAGGCACAGTCCTACCATCCACCCAGGCTCTAAGCAGCAAAGCAGAGGCCTCTGGGCACAGCAGTGCCCTGTGCCATCATCTGCCACACAGCTCTTTGTTTTTCTTCCGGATTTAGGCAGACTAACAAGGCATTCATAGCTGTGTAATGGAATGCCTACCCAACTGTCCAGAAATTTAGAAAAGGTCCTTTTTTAGAGAAATGACTGCTATTAATCAGTGAACCCAGTGCTGTTTTCCAGCCTTTGCTATCATGGCGGAGGACACTGGGATGTGCAGCCCCGATTCCCCTTCAAAGAAGACCTTGCCCCAGCCTCTGGAGGCCAGCAGCCCTTTCGGCTGTCAGCCCCTTCAAGAATTGCCTTGGTCACAGAGAGTGCCCTCTCCCAAGGTCATGTCCTCTGCAGGACAGCACACAGCCAGTAACACATCCACACATGAGTAGAAGGGTCTGGCCACCTTAACACAACTGGGGACAACTCTGAAGGGTCATTTTGGCTCTAGAGCTCCTGGTTGGGTCAGCCAAGGCTCTGGTTGGTACTGCATGGCAGTTCAGCTTCCCCCTTGTGCAATTCTGCTTCCTTCCCTTTTCTTCCCTTTCCTTCCACAGGTAGTGATCCCAAGGGCACCCCTTAAAAAGCATCCTGCACCCTAAGCTCTATGTTAGAGTCTGCTTCCCAGGCAACTCGACCTTTGACAGTTATAAGATACGTATCTTGGGCTAGAGGCTGCCAGACATTGAGCTTATCCAATGTGTGTAAAATCACATTTATTTTAAAAGCTACTGTAACGGTCATAGACTTACCTCAAGTTTTACCTCGCAGGGTTAGTTTTAAATCAGGATGAATATAACCATCCATGGATGTTTTGGGAGATAATTCTCCAGGGCTCTCTAACATTTCCACATGTCTTGTGTGCAGAAACCCATGACAGCCTTTATTCCATGCTGTCTTTTCAAGGACAATTGTATACTCAACAGCCTTGGAAAACAGAAATAGTATTTAACTCCAGAGGAGATGGTGGATTCGTGTCTTAACTAGGATAATAAAGATAATGTCTCTGGGGCAAAGGCCAGGCAAGTTTGCTTGCAGCCCATTATTTTAAAAATGGAGGTTTTCAAACTTGGTGGTTTTCAGCTGTGACACAAACCCACTGCATACACAGTATCCACTTAGGTTGTTCTGTTCTATGTTGCCTCCATGGGACTGGGAGGGCAAGGGGAACCAACACAAACCCGAAGCCCATTCTGCTTGCTGTGCTGTGAGTAATAAAGAAAGAATAATTAGAAGCCCAAATGTCACCTTTGTTATAGACAGAGGCCAGTGTGAAACAGGTAGTTTGTTGTAGGGGCTAAATGAACTCAAGAAGTAGATATATTTTTCCACCTATTGTAGGCACGATGGGGAAAATAAGACACTGCAGGAGAGAGAATTCCCCTCCCTGTGCAAAACACACCCCCAAGAGAGAAACAGGGACGGAGCTGGACCATGGGCAGGCCCCATCCTCCAACGTGCCGGTCAGATGACCTCCACTTCACTTGGGGTGTATCCAATAAAGGCGGAGAGAGAGACCAGAGTATCGTTTTAAAGGGACTCTAGCTACTGAAAGGAAACACCAGGAATAAACAAAAGCCTCCCCTTTAGCATCTTGTCAAGAACTGTTCAGGGTCTGACATTTCACCATGACTGCAGACTGACAGTTGAGCCAGCCACGGTTTCCTGGATGCTGGCAGAAGATGTGAAACCCCTGGGTCACAGATGAAGGACTCTGTTAATAAATGGCACGGATTTTTCAACTCTGGCAGGAGTCAGATATATTTTGAAAAATATTATTGCCTGGGACCCAGCTCTATAGGTTCTGTACCTGGGTATCAGAACTTTTTTTGTTTTTAAAAGGCTCCCCTAATTATCCTATAGTAAAGCCAGAGGTGAGATACTTCAAGCTACATTCATACACCCAAAGGTTCAGAATTTTTTCCTACCCTGTAACAGATAGCTTTCATGTCAAAACTTCACACTGAGAGAAACATACACCCCTTGATCTTCAACGTGTTATAACTCTGACAGAAGAAATAATATCATCTAACATTAGCATAGATGTTTCATAGATCAAAAAGTATTTTCCCTTATATTATTTTAGAGAGGAGAAGGCTGAGGCTGGGAGAACTTAAGTGACTTGCCTCTGATAGCCCAATGAGTTACCTACTGTAACTCAAAGTTAAACATTTACTAATGGGAGAGATGTAGGTGGCAATTGGGCTGCCCAAAGCTAGAAGAAACTGTGACTTCCTGTGAGGTCTACAGTAAAGTGCCCCCATGTTCCCTTTCAGCCTTCCTCACGTTTGTTCATTGTCTATCTTCCTGGAAGCTGTAAGCTTTGTGACAATGAGAAGGTCATGTCTGTCTCGTTCACTTGCATATCGCCAGCACCTAGCACAATTGCAGGCACATAGAGAGTCTCAAATATATTTGGTCCTTTACGCATTTCATGCTTTCTCTGTAGTTTCACAACTTTTAGTCCAATCGATCAAATAGCTCCTTTCCTCTCTGTTATACAAAAGCCTTGTTCTTATTTATGAGAAAATAGCTCCAGATTAAAAATCCACCACACTGTGAAGGATGGTTTGAATCTTTGCTACTTGAACAATTTCTTTTCTTTTCTTCCCCCCAGTTTTATTGAGGTGATATTGACAAATAAACATTGCCTATACATATACATTGTGAAATGATTACTATAGTCAAGCTAAGTAACATATCCATCACCTCACATAGTTCTAAAGCATAGTTCAAATCCACCATTTCCTTATTGATTTTCTGTCTGGATGATCTACCGTTCGTTGAAAATGAAGTAGCAAAGTCCCCTAATACTATTGCATTGCTGTCTATCCCTCCCTTCAGATATGTTAGTATTTGCTTAATATATTTAGGTGCTCCCATGTTGGACGTGTATATATTTACAATTGTTATATATTCCTGATGAATTGATCCCTTTATCATTACATAACGACGTTATTTGTCCGTTGTTACAATTTATGACTTAAAGTCTATTTTGTCTTACATGAGTATAGTTACCCCTGCTCTCTTTTGGTTACCCTTTGTAGTGAATATCTTTTTCCATCCCTTTATTTTCAGCCTATGTGTGTCCTTAAAGCTGAATTATCTTGTAGGCAGCATATAGTTGGGTCTTGTTTCCTTTATCCATTCAGCCACTCTGTCTTTGGATTGGAGAACTTAATCCATTTACATTCAAAATAATTATTGACAGGTAAGAACTTACTATTGCCATCTTTTTTTTTTACATTTCAACAAGTAATTTTATTTTTTTCACATCGTTATTGGAGTATAATTGCTTTACAATGGTGTGCTAGTTTCTGCTTTATAACAAAGTGAATCAACTATACATATACATATATCCCCATATCCCCTCCCTCTTGCGTCTCCCTCCCACCCTCCCTATCCCACGCCTCTAGGTGGACACAAAGCACCGAGCTGATCTCCCTGTGCTATGCAGCTGCTTCCCACTAGCAATCTGTTTTACATTTGGGAGTGTATATATGTATATGCCACTCTCTCACTTCGTCCCAGCTTACCCTTTCCCTTGCCCGTGTCCTCAAGTCCATTCTCTACATCTGCGTCTTTATTCCTGTCCTGCCTCTAGGTTCTTTTTTTTTTTTTTGAATTTTTGAATTTTATTTATTTTTTTATACAGCTGGTTCTTACTAGTCATCAATTTTATACACATCAGTGTATACATGTCAATCCCAATCGCCCAATTCATCACACCACCATCCCCACCCCCCCGCAGCTTTCCCCGCTTGGTGTCCATATGTTTGTTCTCTACATCTGTGTCTCAACTTCTGCCCTACAAACCGGTTCATCGGTACTATTTTTCTAGGTTCCATATACATGCGTTAATATACGATACTTGTTTTTCTCTTTCTGACTTACTTCACTCTGTGTGACAGTCTCTAGATCCATCCACGTCTCAACAAATGACCCAATTTTGTTCCTTTTTATGGCTGAGTAATATTCCATTGTATATATATGAAATATACACATCTTCTTTATCCATCCGTCTGTCAATGGGCATTTAGGTTGCTTCCATGACCTGGCTATTATAAATAGTGCTGCAGTGAACATTGGGGTGCATGTGTCTTTTTGAATTATGGTTTACTCTGGGTATATGCCCAGTAGTGGGATTGCTGGATCATATGGTAATTCTATTTTTAGATTTTTAAGGAACCTCCATACTGTTCTCCATAGTGGCTATATCAATTTACATTCCCACCAACAGTGCAAGAGGGTTCCCTTTCCTCCACACCCTCTCCAGCATTTGTTGTTTGTAGATTTTCTGATGATGCCCATTCTAACTGGTGTGAGGTGATACCTCATTGTAGTTTTGATTTGCATTTTTCTTACAATTAGTGATGTTGAGCAGCTTTTCTTGTGCTTCTTGGCCATCTGTATGTCTTCTTTGGAGAAATGTCTATTTAGGTCTTCTGCCCATTTTTGGATTGGGTTGTTTGTTTTTTTAATATTGAGCGGCATGAGCTGTTTATATATTTTGGAGATTAATCCTTTGTCTGTTGCATCATTTGTGAATATTTTCTCCCACTCTGAGGGTTGTCTTTTCGTCTTGTTTATGGTTTCCTTTGCTGTGCAAAAGCTTTGAAGTTTCATTAGGTCCCATTTGTTTATTTTTGTTTTTATTTCCATTACTCTAGGAGGTGGATCAAAAAAGATCTTGCTGTGATTTATGTCAAAGAGTGTTTTTCCTATGTTTTCCTCTAAGAGTTTTACAGTGTCTGGTCTTACATTTAGGTCTCTAATCCATTTGGAGTTTATTTTTGTGTATGGTGTTAGGGAGTGTTCTAATTTCATTCTTTTACATGTAGCTGTCCAGTTTTCCTAGCACCACTTATTGAAGAGACTATCTTTTCTCCATTGTATATCTTTGCCTCCTTTGTCATAGATTAGTTGACCGTAGGTGCATGGGTTTATCTCTGGGCTTTCTATCATGTTTCATTGATCTATGTTTCTGTTTTTGTGCCAGTACCATATTGTCTTGATTACTGTAGCTTTGTAGTATAGTCTGAAGTCAGGGAGTCTGATTCCTCCAGCTCCGTTTTTTTCCCTCAAGACTGTTTTGGCTATTCGGGGTCTTTTGTGTCTCCATACAAATTTTAAGGTTTTTTGTTTTAGTTCCGTAAAAAACGCCATTGGTAATTTGATAGGGATTGCACTGAATCTGTAGATTGCTTTGGGTAGTATGGTCATTTTCACAATACTGATTCTTCCAATCCAAGAACATGGTATATCTCTCCATATGTTGCTATCATCTTTAATTTCTTTCATCAGTGTCTTATAGTTTTCTACATACAAGTCTTTTGTCTCCCTAGGTAGGTTTATTCCTAGGTATTTTATTCTTTTTGTTGCAGTGGTAAATGAGAGTGTTCTCTAAATTTCTCTTTCAGATTTTTCATCATTAGTGTATACGAATGCAAGAGATTTCTGTGCATTAATTTTGTATCCTGCAACTTTACCAAATTCATTGATTAGCTCTAGTAGTTTTCTGCTGGCATCTTTAGGATTCTCTATGTATAGTATCATGTCATCTGCAAACAGTGACAGTTTTACTTCTTCTTTTCCAATTTGTATTCCTTTTATTTCTTTTTCTTCTCTGATTGCTGTGGCTAGGACTTCCAAAACTATGTTGAATAATAATGGTGAGAGTGGACATCCTTGTCTTGTTCCTGATCTTAGAGGAAAGGCTTTCAGTTTTTCACCATTGAGAATGATGTTTGCTGTGGGTTTGTCGTATATGGGCTTTATTACGTTGAGGTAGGTTCCCTCTATGCCCACTTTCTGGAGCATTTTTATCATAAATGGGTGTTGAATTTTGTCAAAAGCTTTTTCTCCATCTATTGAGATGATCATATGGTTTTTATTCTTCAGTTTGCTAATATGGTGTATCATATTGATTGATTTGCGTCTGTTGAAGAATCCTTGCATCCGTGGGATAAATCCCACTTGATCATGGTGCATGATCCTTTTAATGTGTTGCTGGATTCTGTTTGGTAGTATTTTGTTGTGGATTTTTGCATCCATATTCATCAGTGATAGTGGTCTGTAATTTTCTTTTATTGTAGTATCTTTGTCTGGTTTTGGTATCAGGGTGATGGTGGCCTCATAGGATGAGTTTGGGAGTGTTCCTTCCTCTGTAATTTTTTGGAAGAGTTTAAGAAGGATGGGTGTTAGCTCTTCTCTAAATGTTTGATAGAATTCACCTGTGAAGCCATCTGGTCCTGGACTTCTGTTTGTTGGAAGATTTTGAACCATAGTTTCATTACTTGTGATTGGTCTGTTCATATTTTCTATTTCTTCCTGGTTCAGTCCTGGAAGGTTATCCCTTTCTAAGAATTTGTCCATTTCTTCCAGGTTGTCCATTTTATTGGCATAGAGTTGCTTGTAGTAGTCTCTTAGGATGCTTTGTATTTCTGCGTTGTCTGCTGTAACTTCTCCTTTTTCATTTCTAATTTTATTGATTTGAGTCTTCCCCTTTTTTTCTTGATGAGTCTGGCTAATGGTTTATCAATTTTGTTTATCTTCTCAAAGAACCAGCTTTTAGTTTTATTTATGTTTGCTATTGTTTTCTTTGTTTCTATTTCATTTATTTCTGCTCTGAACTTTATGATTTCTTTCCTTCTGCTAACTTTGGGTTTTGTTTGTTCTTCTTTCTCTAGTTCCTTTAGGTGTAAGGTTCGATTGTTTATTTGAGATATTTCTTGTTTCTTGTGGTAGGCTTGTATAGCTATAAACGTCCCTCTTAGAACTGCTTTTGCTGCATCCCATAGGTTTTGGATCATCGTGTTTTCATTGTCATTTGTCTCCAGGTATTTTTTGATTTCCTCTTTGATTTCTTCAGTGATCTCTTGGTTATTTAGTAACGTCTTATTTAGCCTCCATGTGTTTGTGTTTTTTACGTTTTTTTCCCCTGTAATTCATTTCTAATCTCATAGTGTTGTGGTCAGAGAAGATGCTTGATATGATTTCAGTTTTCTTAAATTTACTGAGGCTTAATTTGTGACCCAAGATGTGATCTATCCTGGAGAATGTTCCATGCCGACTTGAGAAGAAAGTGTAATCTGCCAATTTTGGATGGAATGTCCTATAAATAGCAATTAAATCTATCTGGTCTACTGTGTCATTTAAAGCTTCTGTTTCCTTGTTTATTTTCATTTTGGATAACCTGTCCATTGGTGTAAGTGAAGTGTTAAAGTCCCCCACTATTATTGTGTTACTGTCAATTTCCTCTTTTATAGCTGTTAACAGTTGCCTTATGTATTGAGGTGCTCCTATGTTGGGTGCATATATATTTATAATTGTTATATCTTCTTCTTGGATTGATGCCTTGATCATTATATAGTGTCCTTCCTTGTCTCTTGTAACATTCTTTATTTTAAAGTCTATTTTATGTGATATGAGTAGTGCTACTCCAGCTTTCTTTTGATTTCCATTTGCATGGAGTATCTTTTTCCATCCCCTCACTTTCAGTCTGTATGTGTCCCTAGGTCTGAAGTGGGTCTCTTGTAGACAGCATATAGATGGGTCTTGTTTTTGTATCCATTCAGCAAGCCTGTGTCTTTTGGTTGGAGCATTTAATCCATTCACACGTTTAAGGTAATTATTGATATGTATGTTCCTGTGACCCTTTTCTTAATTGTCTTGGGTTTGTTTTTGTAGGTCCTTTTCTTCTCTTGTGTTTCCCACTTAGAGAAGTTCCTTTAGCATTTGTTGTAGAGTTCGTTTGGTGGAGCTGAATTCTCTTAGCTTTTGCTTGTCTCTAAAGCTTTTGATTTCTCCATCGAATCTGAATGTGATCCTTGCCGGGTAGAGTAATCTTGGTTGTAGGTTCTTCCCTTTCATCACTTTAAGTATATCATGCCACTCCCTTCTGGCTTGTAGAGTTTCTGGTGAGAAATCAGCAGTTAACCTTATGGAAGTTCCCTTGTATGTTATTTGTCCTTTTTCCCTTGCTGCTTTCAATAATTTTTCTTTGTCTTTAATTTTTGTCAGTTTGATTACTATGTGTCTCGGCGTGTTTCTCCTTGGGTTTATCCTGTGTTGGACTCACTGCTTCCTGGACTTGTGTGGCTATTTCCTTTCCCATATTAGCAAAGTTTTTGACTATAATCTCTTCAAATATTTTCTCGGGTCCTTTCTCTCTCCCTTCCCCTTCTGGGACCCCTATAATGCGAATGTTGTTGCGTTTAATGTTGTCCCAGAGGTCTCTTAGGCTGTCTTCATTTCTTTTCATTCTTTTTTCTTTATTCTGTTCCGCAGCAGTGAATTCCACCATTCTGTCTTCCAGGTCACTTATCCGTTCTTCTGCCTCAGTTATTCTGCTTTCATTCCTTCTAGTGTAGTTTTCATTTCAGTTACTGTATTGTTTATCTTTGTTTGTTTGTTCTTTAATTCTTCTAGGTCTTTGTTAAACTTTTCTTGCATCTTCTCGATGTTTGCCTCCATTCTTTTTCCTGGATCATCTTCACTATCATTATTCTGAATTCTTTTTCTGGAAGGTTGCCTATTTCCATTTCATTTAGTTGTTTTTCTGGGGCTTTATCTTGTTCCTTCATCTGGTACATAGCCCTCTGCCTTTTCGGCTTGTCTATCTTTCTGTGAATGTGGTTTTTGTTCCACAGGCTGCAGGACTGTAGTTCTTCTTGCTTCTGCTGTCTGCCCTCTACTATTGCCATCTTGTTATTTGTTTTCTGGCTATTTCATAGTTCCTTTGTTCCTTTCTTTCTCTCTTGTTGTCTTATTTTGTGAATTAATGATTTCCTGTAGTGGTATGCTTTGATTCCTTTCTCTTTATCTTTTGTGTATGTACTATAGTTTTTTGTTTTGTGGTTACCGTGAAGCTTGTGTAAAACATCTTATAGTTATAATAGTCTATCTTAAGCTGATAACAACTGAATTTCAGTCATTTCAACTTGGACTCCCTTTAGCATCTCTTGTAAGGCAGATTTATGGTGATGAAGTCCCTCAGCTTTTGTTTATCTGGAAAAGTCTTTATCTCTCATTCATTTCTGAGGGACAGCTTTGCCAGGTAAAGTATTCTTGGTTGGCAGTTTTTTTCTTTCAACACCTTAAATATATCATCGTACTCTCTCCTAACCTTCAAGGTTTCTACTGAGAAATCTGCTGATACTCCTGTGGATGTTCCTTTGTAGGTAATGTGTTTCTTTTCTCTTGCTGCTTTCAAAATTCTGTCTTTGATTTTTGACAGTTTTATCATAATATGTCTTAGTGAAGTTCTCCTTGGATTGAATCTGATTGGGGACCTATGAGCGTCATGTACCTGGATGTCTCTATCTCTTCCCAGATATGGGACATTTTCAGCCAGTATTTATTTAAGTAAGCCTTCTGCCCCTTTCTCTCTCTTCTCCTTCTAGGACTCCATCCACAGGTGGTCGTCAAAATTGATGTTCTGTGGAGGGATGGTGGCTGAAATCTCTTCTACCATCTTGCTGATGTCACTGTCCTTGAACAGTTTCTACTTGGAGCAAAGTTAGAGACTTAGGCTTGTTGGATTTAGGTAAAGAACAAGGGCAGAAAGTAAATCAGCAGCTGTTGTGCCAATGTTAGTAAGAGGAGATAAAGGCAATAACATCAATGAATGATTGCTGAGCTGTGCTCCTATTGACACTTCAGCATTATTCAATCAGGCACTTCTCTTGGGAAACAAAAAAGTTAATTGGTATCTTAAAGGTTGAAGGTAACCTGTGCTACTGAGCGGGAGATCAATATGTTCCCCGTGGCAGATGACTTATAAAATTTGTTTAGATGTTTGATCAAATTCTATCCAAGTTCCTGTGCTCTGCATCTTAAAACACGAAAAACATATCCACGCAGACACTGCACATCTCTTACCACCTGCTTCACTGACCGTGGGTATTTTATAGCTTTATTTTACATAAGGGACATAATGAATATTTCTGGGTAAGGTTAGTGCTAAGGGACTTCTTTTTGACAGTCAAAGTTATTTTAACTGAATCTCGAAAGTCTGTTGAAAGGAAATCTAAGCCAGCATGCAGTGTAGGTATAAATCCTTAACTCTGATCCTTTCTTAGTTCTAAGCTGCCAACACAATGATTTATGGTAGAGAGTGGAAGAGGAAGTCCAGCATTGGTGCTTTGTTGGCCCTCAGAACCAGACAGACTCATATAACATGAACATCTTTGCCACAGTTGAAGGAAAATAGATTGGACTTGTTTGTTTTACCAGAAATTTAAAGTACAAGTAGAACATACACGATGTATGGCATATGGAAGTCTCAGTATTGTTCAGATCTCAATTTTCTTCCAAATCAATCTATAAATTTAAAACTAATCCAAAGCTCAGCAGTAGTCACTCGACCATCCTCTATAGAAGATAATGCTACTAAAAGTAAATATGCACATAATGTACCACCAGCAATTTGTTCTATTTCTGGAAAACTCTTTTATATGTGTACTAGGAAACATTTATGATCATCTAAATAGAATCATGTTTGCAATAACAATAAATAAATCAGTCCACACATCCATCAATAGTAGATTGGATACATAAATCTTAATATATACACACATACAATGGAATGCTATTCAGCGGTAAAATGAATGCTCTATCTTCTGTGTGCAGACTCTACCCCGATCCTAGAGAGTATCTTATGAATGCTTGTGACAGGCCACAAGGAGGGTCAGACTAGAAGGAGAAACGGATCCACAGAACTCCAAATCCTGGCCCTATTCAGGAAGCACACTCTGAGGACACCCTCACAGACAAAAGACTGCACATTTTTATTTCCCTGGGTCTCACTTCTGTACAGCTTGAATGTGTCACTACAAAATGACTCCAAGAGAAGAAACTTTCACATTCAGTTTTACATCAAATGCACAAAGTATGGAGTTAGATTAAATTGCTTCTTAGTGCCCTCTGTCTTTTGATCAAAATAGAAGTGGTTCTTCTCTTTTTTCATAGTGATAGATAATAGCGGTATCTTATCTTAGAATTGCAGCCAGATTTTCAATAATAATTTTGCTTTCCATTCAGCCTAAATAAAAGCTCACTGTTTCAACCTCTGTGAACACTGGTTCAAGTGAGGGTCAAAAGGCTTCTAAAAGACTAGGATTTGTTAACATCTTCTAGTTAACATTGACATTATTATTCAACAGCACACTTCTCCCTATTTAAAACATTGTGAATATTCTCAATTTATCCTAGTATATTTCTCCCCCTGAAAGCTGAAGTTAAGACCCAGGATGTTATCAAAACAGTTCAGAGACACTTCTTTTTCAGGCGCACAGAACTGAGCTGCCCTTTTATCCTCCCACACTCAGCCTCCAACATGGCTTCCTTGAGTTGAAGGCAGACCGCAGGCTGGCAGCAGGGACTTCACACTGATCCTCTAGGCTAGTGTGTATTAGTCAACTTGGGCTGCCATAACAAAGTACCACAAACTGGGCGACTTAAAGAACAGAAATTCCTTTTTTTTTTTTTTTCACCCAAAGTCTATAGTTTATTGAGGGTTCTCTCTTGATGTACATTCTATGGGTTTGGGCAAATGTAAAATTACATGTATCAACCATTATAGTACCAAGCAAAGTAGTTTCACTGCCCTAAAAATCCTCTATGCTCTACCTATTCATTTTCTCTCCCCAGTAACCCCTGGCTGATCTTTTTACTGTCTCCTTAGTTTTACCTTTCCAGAATGTCGTACAGTTGAAATCACACAGTTGTAGCATCTTCAGACTGGCTTCTTTCATTTAGTAATATGTGTTTAAGGTTCCTCCATATCTTTTCATAGCTTGATAGCTCATTTCCTTTTACTGCTGAAGAATATCCTATTGTCTGAATGTACCACAATTTATTTATCATTCACTTACTGAAGAACATCTTGGTTGTATCCAGGTTTTGGCAATGAATAAAGCTGCTGTAAACATCCATGTGCATATTTTTCTGTGGACATAAGTTTTCAACTCCTTTGGGTAAATACAAAGAAGTGCAATTGCTGGGTTGTATGGTAAGAGTATGTTGAGTTTTGAAAGAAACTGCCAAACTGTCTTCCAAAGTGCCTGTACCATTTTGCATTCCCACCAACAATGAATGAGAGTTCTTGTTGCTCCACATCCTTGTCAGCATTTGGTGGTGTTAGTGTTTTGGGTTTTAGTCCTTCCAACAGATGTGTAGGAATTGTTTCAATTTGCACTTCCCTAATGACATACGATGTTGAACATCTTTTGATATACTTACTTGCCATCTCTATATCTAATTTGGTGAGTGTCTGTTCAGGTCTTTGGCCCATTTTTTACTTAGATTGTCTGTTTTCTTATTATCGAGTTTTAAGAATTTATATATATATATACACATAAAATATAAAATTCTAAATTTTATTTTTCATTTTAAAATATTTTTTTTAATTTTTGTTATTTATTTATTTACATATACATGTGTCTATTCTTTTTCAAATTCTTTTCCCATTTCGGTTATTAGAGAATATTGAGCAGAGTTCCCTGTGCTATACAGTAGGTACCTGTTGGTTATCTGTTATAAACATAGCAGTGTGTACAAGTCACTCCCAAACTCCCAATCTATCCCTCCCCCCAACCCTTCTCCCCTGGTAACCATAGTTCGTTCTCTAAGTCTGTGAGGCTGTTTCTGTTTTGTAAATAAGTTCATTTGTATCATTTTTGTTTACATTCCACATATAAGCTATATCATATGATACTTGTCTTTCTCTGGCTTACTTCACGTGGTATGATATTCTCCAGGTCCATCCATGTTGCTGCAAATGCCATTATTTCATTCTTTTTAATGGCTGAGTAATATTCCATTGTATAATATGTACCACATCTTCCTTACCCATTCATCTGTCAGTGGACATTTAGGTTGCTTCCATGTCTTGGCTACTGTAAACAGCAGTGCAGTGAACACTGCGGTGCATGTCTCTTTTCAAATTATGGTTTTCGCTGGATACATGCCCTGGAGTGGGATTGCTGGATCATATGGTAGCTCTCTTATTAGTTTTTTAAGGAACCTCCATACTGTTCTCCATAGTGGCTGTACCAATCTACATTCCCACCAACAGTACAGGACGGTTCCCTTTTCTCCGCACCCTCTCCAGCATTTATTGTTTGTAGATTTTATGATGATGGCCATTCTGACTGGTGTGAAGTGATACCTCATTGTAGTTTTGATTTGCATTTCTCTAATAATTAGCGACCTTGAGCATCTTTACATGTGCCTCTTGGCCATCTGTATATCTTCTTTGGAGAAATGCCTACTTAGGCCTTCTGCCCATTATTTGATTGGGTTGTTTGTTTTTTTGATATTGAGCTGCACGAGCTGTTGGTAAATTTTGGAGACTAATCCCTTGTCAGTTGCATTGTTTGTGAATATTTTCTCCCATTCTATGGGTTGTCTTTTCATTTTGTCTATGATTTCTTTTGCTGTGCAAGGCTTTTGAGTTTAATTAGGTCCCAGTTATTTATTTTTGGTTTTATTTCCATTACTCTAGGAGACAGCTTGAAAAAGATATTGCTGAAATTTATGTCAGAGAGTGTTCTGCCTATGTTTTGTTTTCCTCTAAGAGTTTTCTAGTATCCAATCTTACATTTAGGCCTTTAATTCATTTTGCGTTTATTTTTGTGTATGGTGTTAAAGAATGTTCTAATTTCATTTTAATTTTATTATTTTTAAATTTTTTTAAATTTTTGGCTGTGTTGGGTCTTCGTTGCTGCACGCGGGCTTTTTCTAGTTGCAGCGAGCGGGGTCTGCTGTTTTGCAGTGTGAGGACTTCTCATCGCCATGGCTTCTCTTGTTGTAGAGCATGGGCTCTAGGTGAGCATGCTTCAGTAGTTGTGGCACGTGGGCTCTAGAGCATGGGCTCAGTAGTTGTGGCACACAGGCTTAGTTGCTCTGCAGCATGTGGGATCTTCCCGGACCATGGCTCGAACTCATGTCCCCTGCATTGGCAGGTGGATTATTAACCACTGTGCCACCAGGGAAGCTCTTCATTTTTGTTTTTACATGTAGCTGTCCAGTTTTCCCAGCACCATTTATTGAAGAGACTGTCTTTCCTCCATTGTATAGTGCTGCCTCCTTTGTCATAGATTGGCCATAGGTGTGTGGGTTTGTTACTGGGCTTTCTATTATGTTCCATTGATCTATATTTCTGTTTTTCTGCCAGTACCATACTGTTTTGATGAGTGTAGCTTTGTAGTATATTCTGAAGTCAGGGAGCCTGATTCCTCCAGCTCCATTTTTCTTTCTCAAGACTGCTTTGGCTGTTTGGGGTCTTTTGTGTTTCCATACAAATTTTAAGATTTTTTTGCTCTAGTTCTGTGAAAAATGCCATTGGTAATTTGATAGAGTTTGCACTGAATCTGTAGATTGTCTTGGGTAGTATAATCATTTTGACAATATTTATTCTTCTAATCCAGGAACACAGTATATCTTTCCATCTGTGTCATCTTCAATTTCTTTTATCAGCATCTTATTGTTTTTGGAGTACAGGTCTTTTGTCTCCTTAGGTAGGTTTATTCCTAGGTATTTTATTTTTTTGATGTGATGGTAAATGGAATTCTTTCTTTAACTTCTCTTTCTGATCTTTCATTGTTAGTGTATTGAAGTTCAACAGCTTTCTATCTATTAATTTTTTATCCTGCAACTTTACCAAGTTCATTGATGAGCTCTGGTAGTTTTCTCATAGCATCTTTAGGATTTTCTATGTATAGTGTCATGTCATCTGCAAACTGATGCTTTTACTTCTTTTCCAATTTGGATTCCTTTTATTTTTTTTTTTTTTTCTTCTCTGATTGCCATGGCTAGGACTTCCAAAACTATGTTGAATAAAAGTGGCGAGAGTAGACACCCTTGTCTTCTTCCTGATCTTAGAGGAAATGCTTTCAGCTTTTCACTATTGAGTATGAAGTTAGCTGTAGGCTTGTAATACATGGCCTTTATTACGTTGAGATAGGTTCCCTCTATTCCCACTTTCTGGAGAGTTTTTATCATAAATTGATGTTGAATTTTGTCGAAAGTTTTTCTGCATCTATTGAGACGATCATATGGTTTTTATTCTTCAATTTGTTGATGTGGTGTATCACACTGATTGATTTGCGGATATTGAAAACTTCTTGCACCCCTGGGATAAATCCCACTTGATCATGGTGTATGATCCTTTTAATGTATTGTTGGATTTGGATTGCTAGTATCTTTTTTAATTTGGCTGCTCTGGGTCTTAGTTGCAGCTTGCAGGATCTTCATTGCCACTTGTGGGATCTTTAGTTGCGGCATGTGGTATCTTTAGTTGCGGCATGTGGGATCTTTAGTTGTGGCATGCAGTATCTTTTTGTTGTGGCATGCGGGATCTAGTTCCCTGACCAGGGATCGAACCCAGGCCCCCTGCATTGGGAACGTGGCGTCTTAATCGCTGGACCACCAGGGAAGTCCCGCTAGTATTTTTTTGAGGATTTTTGTGTCTATGTTCATCAGTGATACCGGCCTGTAGTTTTCTCTCTTTTATGGTATCTTTGTCTGGTTTTGGTATCAGGGTGATGGTGGCCTCATAGAATGAACTTGGGAGTATTCCTTCATGTGCAGTTTTTTGGAAAAGTTTCAGAAGGATAGGTGTTAACTCTTCTCAAAATGTTTGATAGAATTCGCCTGTGAAGCCATGTGGTCCTGGACTTTTGCTTGTTGGGAGTTCAGTTCTAGAGGCTGGGAAGTCCAAGATCAAGGTGCCAATCAATTCAGTTCCTGGTGAGAGCCCTCTTTCTGGCTTGTAGATGGCTACCTTCTTACTGTGTCTTCCTGTGGCAGGGAGAGAGAGAGCGCCAGCTCTCTGAATGCTAATCCTACTGGATCAGGGCACCACCCTTATGACCTGATTTAACCTTAGTGACTTTCTTATCCAAATATAGCCACACAGTGGGTTAGGGCTTCACCATGTGAATTTGGGGAGACACAATGCATTCCATTGCACAGTGTGTCTCAAAGTATCTTTCCTGAAGCACCAGGTTGGTTTTGTTTTTGTTTTAAGTTTAATCTCTTGGACCGATCCTTTTTTTTTTTTTTTGCGGTACGCAGGCCTCTCACTGTTGTGGCCTCTCCCGCTGCGGAGCACAGGCTCCGGACATGCAGGCTCAGCGGCCATGGCTCACGGGCCCAGCCGCTCCGCGGCATGTGGGATCTTCCCGGACCGGGGCATGAACCCGTGTCCCCTTCCTCGGCAGGCAGACTCTCAACCACTGCGCCACCAGGGAAGCCGACCAATCCTTTTTTTAAAATTAATTAATTAATTTATTTTTGGCTGCGTTGGGTCTTTGTTGCTGCACACGGGCTTTCTCTAGTTGCAGCGAGTGGAGACTACTCTTCATTGCGGTGTGCTGGCTTCTCATCGTGGTGGCTTTTCTTGTTGTAGAGCACGGTTTCTAGGCATGCAGACTTCAGTAGTTGTGGCACGCTGGCTCAGTAGTTGTGGCGCATGGGTTTAGTTGCTCCATGGCATGTGGGATCTTCCCGGACCAGGGCTCGAACCCGTGCCCCCTGCACTGGCAGGCAGATTCTTAACCGCTGCACCACTAGGGAAGTCCCTGAATCCTTTTATACGAATTCAATAGAAATGAATCTCTAGAATAAAGGGAAATAGGGAAAAAACCTAGACATGCAAGATATAAGACCTGATTTTTCTCTTACTAGTTCCAATAAATATAAAATTATTCTGTAAATTGCTTTTTAAAATACTTTTTATTGTAAAATATACATAACATAACATTTATCATTTTACCCATTTTTAAGTGTACAATTCACTGGCATTAAGTACATTCACAATATTGGACAACCATCATCACTATCCATTTCCAGAACTTTTTCATCTTCCCAAATGGAAACTCTTTACCCATAACACTAACTCCCCATTCATCCCTCTGTCAGGTAAGCACCATTCTACTTTCTGTCTGTATGAATTTGCCTGTTCTTAGTGCCTCATATGAGCGGAATTATACAATATTTGTCCTTTTGTGTCTGTCTTATGTCATTTAGCATATTTTCAAGGTTCATCCACGTTGTAGCTTTCTGCATGCTTCTTCTGGCTCTTGCTCCCAATTTCTCTACTTACTTGCTGGGAGCGTTAAATTGCAGTTTGTGGGCCAGCATCAACCCACAAGCTTGCTTTCAGACCACACTCTGAATAGCACTACTCTAAGCTATTATGTAACCAGACATACGTTTATATGCCTACTTTACTAGACATTAACCCTCAAGTAAAACCTGGGAAGGACGGGATAACGCCAAGGAAAACAAGAGTCATTTGTTTAGTAGGTAAGACCATCTACATTGGAGATAACTTTCAGTGAAAAACAGAGAATCTTCTCTTGTATTTACCAAGTCATACGTGTGTCGTATTAGCACTGCCTATATGGTGAGCTGATGATCAAATTTCATAAGTAATACTAATTAAAATAAACAACATTTTGGCACATCGAAAGCCTAAACCTTCTTATCACAGGCTTGTACATTTTTCCTCTTTAGAACCAAGCCTCCAAGCTGCTACTTATTAATGTGGGTTCTGTTATCAAATGTTCCAAATCCAAAACCATATTCCATCAGCCTTCTAAGAGTCTTGAGAATTATCACCAGAGGGTTCAAGATGGTGACCTGGGGACACGTCTATCTCCTTTGCTTCCTGAGACCCCCGCCTCCTACAGGGTGTATAATTTCCAACCATTTTCCAGTTCAAAACAAATCTCTCCCCCCCCCGGGCCCTTGCTGTTCTCAAAACCACTTACTTCTCCCCAGCCCTACCGCCTTCCCTCACATGAGCAATTTGAAATTTTCTGCCCTGAAAAAGTTTTCTGAGGCAAGGAAATACTAGATCTTGTTGGAAATAAAGGAAATGGATAATAAGGAGAGAATAAGTAAAAATTCATACTATAATAAATCATCTTGCTCTATTCTTCCTCAATGTCAATGTAGATCCAGGCAAGCCGACTCACAGGGGTCAGGCAGATGTGCTCACTATTCTTCCCCTTTCTAGACCAGCAGTCCCCAGCCTTTTTGGCAACAGGGACCGGTTTCATAGGTTGTAATGCAAGCGATGGGGGATGGGGGGATGGTTCAGGCGGTAACGTGAGCGATGGGGAGCAGCAGATGAAGCTTCGCTCACTCACCTGCTGCTCACCTCCTGCTGTGCGGCCCGGTTCCTAATAGGCTGCGGACCAGTACTGGTCTGTGGCCTGGCGGTTGGGGACACCTGTTCTAGACCATACTTTGGAGAACCCAGCTCTTGGAATTTCCTACCCAAAAGGCCTGAAGCCTACTTCTAGGACCTGAGCAAGCATCTTCCCTAAGATTCCCCAGCTAGTGTGTACTGTGCCAGGCTCGAAGGATGGCCAAAGAATTGCTCTTTGTTGGGAAGGGGTGGGTGGCGCTTTAATGTGTGGCCTGGGGTATCCACATGTGTGCGTGGGGTCCTCTCTTGGTGAGGGTCAGACCCTAAAGAAGGAGGGGAAAGGGGGCAAGCGTCTATGCTGCCGCAATGTGGTGTGGAGCCTGGAGTCCAAGAAGGCTACATTCCAACCTGGCCTTCCAGTCATGACAAGGTGTATCTGTCAAGGTAGTGGGAAGGAACGTATTTAAGTTTGTTAGCTTGACTGACACCTTTTAGTCATTTAGATATACGGTGTGTAGACATTCTTTGTCTTCTTGCCTCAGGCCCCACAAATGTGAGCAGGACCCTGCCTCTCATAAAATATTCTCATCCTGATAATAACAGTTCACTTTCTCGGTGCTGTCCTTGCCTTTCAACATTATAGGGAGTGTACACTGAGAAGGCACAGTCCAAATTCTGTGCTCTAAAGTCGCTGGAAACATGTTTCTTCTCCATGCGGCCATGTTATCAATTTGCTACTGAGTTAGAGCATGGATTTCCATTTATTTTCAAGTTAGGCATTTGTTGACATTCTGAATTAATTTTATTTTTTGAATATGTAAAACATTGATGTGTTACAGAGTATAAAGTATGTAAAAAGGTTAACTCAATAAATCTTGCTTCCTCCCTCCATTCTCATCCCTCCCACCTCCCACACCCTAGAGGCAACCATTTTAATACGCTGTTTGTTTATTCTTCCAGCATTTCTCCCTGCAAATAGAAGCAAATATGTAGATGTAGTCTCATCTCCTACCCCTTTATTGCACAAGATGCACCTTACTGCATACACAGTTCAGCATCTTGTGCTTTGTCACTGAACAAAATAGCCTAGAGACCACACCATACCAGTGTCTTTCTCAGTACATGTTTATGGCCACATAGAAGTCCATGGTATGAACATAACAAAGTTTATTTTCACTAGTCCTATATCATGCACGTTTGGGTTGTTTCCAATATTTTGCTATTCTAATAATACTGCAATCAGTAACCTTGTCATCTGTCATTTCATAAATGTGCAGGAATATCTTTAAGATAGATTCATAGAAGAGGGGTTCCTGGGTCAAGAATAAATGCATCTGTAATTTCACTAGACATTATGAAACTCCCTTTTGTGGAAGTTATAGTTTGCTTTCCCACCAGCAGTGTTTTATGAGTGCCTGTTTCTGTAACCTTGCCTACAGAGTGTGCTGTCAAACTTTGAAATAGAAATGGTCACTCAGTGTATTTTAATCTGTATTTCTGCTGTTACTGGTGAGCTTGGCTTTTTAGATGTGTAAAGCCCTATTTACATCTCTTTTGCTATATTGCTCATTTTTCTATTTTGCTTTTGGTCTTTTTCATATAGGTTTTAGGATACATATTAACCTTTATTTTGTGACATAAGTTACAAAAGCTTTTCTTAGTTTGTCATTTCTCGTATGCTTTTTTTAGTTTTTTATTTTATATTTGATTTACAATGTTGTGTTAGTTTCAGGTGTACAGCAAAGTGATTCAGTTATATGTATACATATATCCACTGTTTTTCAGACTCTTTTCCCATATAGGTTATTACGGAATATGGAGTAGAGTTCCCTGTGCTATACAGTAGGTCCTTGTTGATCATCTATTTTATATATAGTAGTGTGTATATGTCAATCCCAATCTCCCAATTTATCCCTTCCCCCAGCCTTCCCCTTTGGTAACCATAAATTAGTTTTCGATGCCTGTGAGTCTGTTTCTGATTTGTAAATAAGTTCATTTGTATCATTTTTTTTAGATCCCACATATAAGTGATATCATATGAAATTTGTCTTTCTCTGACTTCACTTAGTATGATGATCTCTAGGTCCATCCATGTTGATACAAACTGCATTATTTCTTTATTTTTTATGGCTGAGTAATATTCCATTGTATAGATGTACCACGTCTTCCTCATCCATTCCTCTGTCGATGGACACGTAGGTTGCTTCCATGTCTTGGCTGTTGTAAATAGTGGTGCAATGAATATTGGGGTGCATGTATCCTTTTGAATTATGGTTTTCTCCTGATATATGCCCAGGAGTGGGATTGCTGGATCATATGGTAGCTCTATTTTTAGTTTTTTAAGGAACCTCCATACTGTTCTCCACAGTGGCTGTACCAATTTACATTCCCACCAACAGTATAGGAGGGCTCCCTTTTCTCCACACCCTCTCCAGCATTTATTGTTTGTAGATTTTTTTCACGATGGTCATTCTGACTGGTGTGAGGTGATACCTCATTGTAGTTTCAATTTGCATTTCTCTAATAATTAGGGATGTTGAGCATCTTTACATGTTCCTCTTGGCCATCTGTATGTCATATTCAGATAAATGTCTATTTAGATCTTCTGCCCATTTTTTGATTGGGTTGTTTCTTTCTTTGATATTAAGCTGTAAGAGCTGTTTGTATATTTGGGGGATTAATCCCTTGTTGGTTGCTTCATTTGCAGATATTTTCTCCCATTCTGTGGATTGTCTTTTTGTTTTGTTAATGGTTTCCTTTACTGTTCAAAAGCTTTTAAGTTTCACTAGGTCCCATGTGTTTATTTTTGTTTTTATTTTCATTACTCTAGGAGGTGGATCAAAAAAGATCTTGCTGCGATTTATGTCAGAGAGTGTTCTTCCTATGTTTTCCTCTAAGAGTTTTATAGTATCTGGCCTTACATTTATATCTTTAATCCATTTTGAGTTTATTTTTGTGTATGGTGTTCTACATTCATTCTTTTACATGAAGCTGTCCAGTTTTCCCAGCACCATTTATTGAAGAGACTGTCTTTTCTCCATTGTATATTCTTGCCTCCTTTATTACAGATTAGGTGACCATAGGTGTGTGGGTTTATTAGTGGGCTTTCTGTCCTGTTCCATTGATTTATATTTCTGTTTTTCTGCCAGTACCATACTGTTTTGATGACTGTAGCTTTGTAGTATAGTCTGAAGTTAGGGAGCCTGATTTCCTCCAGCTCCATTTTTCTCTCTCAAGATTGCTTTGACTATTTGGGGTCTTTTGTGTTTCCATACAAATTGTTAAATTTTTTGTTCTAATTCTGTGAAAAATGCTATTGGTAATTTGATAGGGATTGCATTGAATCTGTAGATTGCTTTGGGTAGTATAGTCATTTTGACAATACTGATTCTTCCAATCCAAGAACATGGTATATCTCTCCATCTATTTGTGTCATCTTTGATTTCTTTCTTCAGTATCTTACAGTTTTCTGAGTGTAGGTTTTTTGCCTCTTTATTCATAGGTATTTTATTCTTTTTGGTGCAGTGGTAAATGGGATTGTTTCTTTAATTTCTCTTTCTGATCTTTTGTTCTTAGTGTGTAGGAATGCAAGAGATTTCTGTGTATTAATTTTGTATGCTGCAACTTTACCAAATTCATTGATGAGCTCTAGTAGTTTTCTGGTAACATCTTTAGGATTTTCTTTGTATAGTATCATGTCGTTTGCAAACAGTATTACTTCTTCCTTTCCAATTTGGATTCCTTTTATTTATTTTTCTTTGATTGCTGTGGCTATGAGTTCCAAAACTATGTTGAATAAAAGTGGCGAGAGTGGGTACTCTTGTCTTGTTCCTGATCTTACAGGGAATGCTTTCAGCTTTTCACCACTGAGTATGATGTTAGCTGTTAGTTTGTCATATATGGCCTTTATTATATTGAGGTAGCTTTCCTCTATTCCCACTTTCTGGAGAGTTATCATAAATGGATGTTGAATTTTATCAAAAACTATTTCTCCATCTATTGAGATGATCATATGGTTTTTATTCTTCAGTTTGTTGATGTGGTATATCACACTGATTGATTTACATATATTGAAGAATCCTTGCATCCCTGGGATAAATCCCACTTGATCATGGTGTATAATCCTTTTTTAAATTTAGCATCTTTATTAGAGTATAATTGCTTTACAGTGTTGTGTTATATAATCCTTTTAATGTATTGTTGGATTAGGTTTGCTAGTATTCTGTTGAGGAATTTTGCGTCTATGGTCATCAGTGATGTTGGCCTATAATTTTTGTTTGTGTGTGTGTGGCATCTTTGTCTGGTTTTGGTATCAGGGTGATAGTGGCCTCATAGAATGAATTCGAAACTGTTCTTTCCTCTGCAATTTTTTGGAATAGTTTTAGAAGGACAGGTGTTAACTCTTCTCTAAATGTTTGGTAGATTTGCCTGTGAAGCCATCTGGTCCTGAACTTTTGTTTGTTGGGAGTTTTTTAATCGTAGTTTCAATTTCAGTCCTTGTGATTGGTCTGTTCATATTTTCTGTTTCTTCCTGGTTCAATCTTGGGAGATTGTACCTTTCTGAGAATTTGTCCATTTCTTCTAGGTTGTCCATTTTACTGGCATATAGTTGTAGTAGTCTCTTATGATCCTTTGTATTTTTGTGGTGTCAGTTGTAACTTCTCCTTTTTCATTTCGAATTTTATTAATTTGAGCCCTCTCCCTTGTTTTCTCGATGAGTCTGGCGAAAGGTTTATCAGTTTTATCTTTTCAGAGAACCAGCTTTCAGTTTCATCGATCTTTTCTGTTGTTTTCTTCATCTCTATTTAATTGATTTCTGCTTTGAGCTTTATGATTTCTTTCCTTCTACTACCTTTGGGTTTGCTTTGTTCTAATTTCTAAACGTGCTGTATGTGTAAGTTAGGGTGTTTATTTGAGATTTATCTTGTTGCCTGAAGTAAGATTGTATTGCTATACACTTCCCTCTTAGAACCACTTTTGCTGCGTCCCTTAGATTTTGGATCACTGTGTTTTTTTTTCATTTGTGTCTAGATATTTTTTTCATTTCCTCTTTGATTCCTTCAGTGATCCAGTGGTTGTTTAGTAATGTATTGTTTAGCCTCCACGTGTTTGTGTTTTTTACAGTTTTTTCTCTTATAGTTGATTTCTAATCTCATAGTGCTGTGGTCGGAGAAGATGCTTGATGTGATTTCAGTTTTCTTAAATTTACCGAGGGTTGCTTTGTAGCCCAGCATGTGAACTATCCTGGAGAATGTTCCATGTGCACTTGAGAAGAATGTGTATTCTGCTGCTTTCAGATGGAATGTTCGATAAATATCAATAAAGTTCATCTGGTCTAATGTGTCATTTAAGGCCTGTGTTTCCTTGTTGATATTCTGTCTGGATAATCTGTCCATTGATGTAAGTGAGGTGTTAAAGTCCTCCACTATCATTGTGTTACTGTCCATTTCTCCTTTTATATCTGTTAACATTTGCCTTATGTATTGAGGTGCTCCTATGTTGGGTGCATATATATTTACAATCGTTATATCTTCTTTCTTTGTCTCTTGTAACAGTCTTTATTTTAAAGTCTATTTTGTCTGAGATGAGTTTTGCTCCTCCAGCTTTCTTTTGATTTCCATTTACATGGAATACATTTTTCCACCCCCTCACTTTCAGTCTGTATGTGTCCGTAGATCAGAAGTGGGTCTCTTGTAGACAGCATATATATGGGTCTTGTGTTTGTATCCATTCAGCCAGTTTGTGTCTTTTGGTTGGAGCACTGAGTCCATTTACATTTAAGGTAATTACTGAGATGTATGTTCTTATTGCCATCTTGTGAATTGTTTTGGATTTGGTTTTGTAGGTCTTTGTTGTTCCCTTCCTCTTTTGTTCTCTCCTCTCATGATTTGATGAACTATCTTTAGTATTGTGTTTGGATCACGTGTGTGTGTGTGTGTGCATGTCTATATCTACTGTAGATTTTTGGTTTGCAGTTGTCATGAGGTTTTGATATCGCAGTGTATATATACACAAGATTGTTTTAAATTGCTGGTCTCTTAATTTCAAATGCATTTCCAATAATCTACATTTGTACTCTCCTCTTCTCAAAGTTGCTGGTTTTGATATCATATTTGTGTGGGTGATTTCTTACCTTTACTGTATGTTTGCCTTTTCTGGTGAGCTTTCCTGTTTGTAATTTTCTTGTTTCTAATTGTGGCCTTTTCTTTTTCATCTAGAGAAGTTCCTTTTGCATTTATTGTAAAGCTGGTTTGTTGGTGCTGAATTGTTTTAGCTTTTGCTTGTCTGTAAAGCTTTCGATTTCTCCATCAAATCTGAACAAAAGCCTTGCTGGGTAGAGTATTCTTGGTTGTAGGTTTTTCCCTTTTATTACTTTCAGTATATCATGCCACTTCCTTCTGGCCTGCAGAGTTTCTGCTGAAAAATCAGCTGATAACCTTATGGTGATTCCTTTGTTATTTGTTGCTTTTCCCTTGTTGCTTTTAATATTTTCTCTTTGTCTTTCATTTTTGTCAGTTTGATTGATATGTGTCTCAGTGTGTTCCTCTTTGGGTTTATCCTCTATGGGACTCTCTGCGCTTCCTCTACTTGAGTGTTTTCTTTCTCATGTTAGCGAAGTTTTTGGCTATTCTCTCTTCAAATATTTTCTGAGGCCTTTTCTCTCTTCTCCTTCTGAGACCCCTATAATGTGAATGTTCTTGTGTTTAATGTTGTCCCAGAGGTCTCTGAGACTGTCCTCTTTTCTTCTCATTCTTTTTTCTTCATTCTGTTCCATGGCAGTGATTGCCACCAATATGTCATCCAGCTTACTTATTCATTCTTATGCCTCATTCATTCTGTTATTGATTCCTTCTAGTGTATTTTCATTTCAGTTAATGTATTGTTCATCTCTGTTTGTACTTTTTCTTTTTTTTTTTTTTTTGGCGGTACGCGGGCCTCTCACTGCTGTGGCCTCTCCCATTGCGGAGCACAGGCTCTGGACGCGCAGGCCCAGCGGCCATGGCTCATGGGCCCAGCCACTCCACGGCATGTGGGATCCTCCCGGACTGGGGCACGAACCTGTGTCCCCTGCGTCGGCAGGTGGACTCTCAACCACTGCAACACCAGGGAAGCCCTCTGTTTGTTCTTTAAAGCTTCTAGCTCTTTACTAAACATTTCTTGTATCCTTTTGGTCTGTGCCTCCATTCTATTTCTGAGATCTTGGATCTTTACCATCATTACTCTTAATTCTTTCACAGGTGGATTGTCTATCTCCACTTCACTTACATGTTTTTCTGGGGTTTTATCTTGTTCCTTTACCTGGAACACATTTCTCTGCCGTATGATTTTGTCGAACTTTCTGTGTTTGTGGCCTCTCTTCCGCAGGCTGCAGGATTGTGATTTTTCTTGGTTCTGGTGTCTGCCCCCTGGTGGGTGAGGTTGGTCCAGGGGCTTGTACAGGCTTCCTGGCGGGAGGGACTGGTACCTGCCAACTGGTGGATGGAGCTAGGTCTTGTCCCTCTGGTGGGCAGGGCCATGTCCAGAGGTGTGTTTATAGGCAGCTCTTGGCTCAGGACGACTTTAGACAGCCTGTCTGCTGATGGGTGGGGCTGTGTTCCCACCCTGTTGGTTGTTTTGCCTAAGGCGTCACAGCACTGGAGCCTACAGGCTGTTGGGGGGGCCAAGTCTCGGTGCCAATATGGTAACCTCCAGGAGAGCTCACGCCAGTGGGTCTTCCTTGGGCCATCCACCAGTGTCCTTGCCCCCACAGGGAGCCACAGCTGACTCCCTCTTCCCCAGGAGACCCTCCAAGACCCACAGGTAGGTCTGGCCCTGGCTCCTGTGGAGTGACTGCTTTGCCATGGGTCCCAGTGCAGATGAAACCTTGTGTGCACCCTCCAAGCGGTGTCTCTGTTTCCCCCAGTCCTGTGCAGATCCTGCACTAAAGCCCCACTGGCCTTCAAAGCCAAATGCGCTGGGGGCTCCTCCTCTCATTGCCAGATCCTCAGGCTGGGGAGCCTGACGTGGGGCTCAGAACTGTCACTCCTGTGAGAGATCCTCTGCGATATAATTATTTTCCAGTCTGTGGAATGGACTGGCGGGTATGGGATTTCATTGTATTGCAACGGTGCCCTTCCTACCGTCTCGTTGTGGCTGCTGCTTTTTCTTTGGATATAGAATATCTTTTTTTTTTTTTTGGTAGTTTTGAGTCTTTTTTGTTGATGGTTGTTCAGCAGTTAGTTGTGATTCTGGTGTTTTCATGAGAGGAGGTGAGCTCAAGTCCTTCTACTCTGCCATCTCTTATGCCTTTTCTTATTGTAGTTTCAGCCAGGCAAAAATTTTCTTTTTAAAAGCAGTCTAATACAAAAACTAATCTCTTCTTTTTTGGCTTTTGGGTTTTGAGTCATAATTAGAAAGGCTTTCATCACTCCCCGATTATAAAGGAATTCACCATTGTTTTCTTCAATTGTTTATTTTTTAAAAAAACAATTTAGATCTTTGATCCATTTGGAGGAACTTTTGGTGTGTGGCCTTGGCATCAGTCTTGACAGTTTTGATCATAGATGCCTCCACTTTGCTTATGTTTTCTCTTTTGAATGTTAATCCACCTGCTCAAGAACTCAGCAGTCCTGAGCATCTTCCTACCCCTATTAGTTAGCTGCAATTAGCTTTGACCATCAACCTGCCCAAATACCCGTCATGAATATTTGTTTGCCATACACGTTAGCTCCATCCTTTCCCTCAGAGATCCCAGGGGACTCAGTTCTTTCAGGTTCAATCCTTTGTATAGGAGGCTTGATAACTACCTTTCTCATGACATGAACAGGGAACTGAAAGTCTTGCATTTCTAAGGGTGAGGTTTGGGTCTTTCATGTTACTCCTGCTGCTTATGGATCTGTATTTGGGCTGGAAAGCTTTGGGGGATGTCTAGGGGAGCAGGAGGTGGTAGGGAAAGGCAACACTGTAAAATGAGATGGGGAAGGGCATGTGATGTAAGCGTCAATGTGCCTTTGATTTCCCTGGGGTCCCCCTCCAGCTTTCTTCTTGGCCTCACCATTGTCTTGGTATTCACTGAACGAGGGCGATTAATCTTCTTCATTTGGAATTGTGAAATGCAAGCCTGACTCGAAGTTTTCATAGCAGGCTTTTCTCTAGGGAAATGTAAATAAGCTGTTTCACTAAGGAAGAGGTTTTCAAATGCGGGAAAAAGGATGAGTGTTTGCTCCCCACGAAAATTGTTTTCATACTGAATAATGCAGCTGTCAGTCCCAAAGTTGGTTTCTAAAAAACGTACTGCCAAACAGTTACTTCTTGGTCCATGCCTACAATGAAAATTGTTTATTCGTTTACAAGCCCTAAGCCTTGTTTGTTTGCTTTCTGCTCAAAACAAAATGCCCCGTGTGTTAAGTTTAAATGGTCTAAAGTTTTCCTTTACAATCTTTTAGAATTTTGATTATTCTGATGGCTTAAACTGATCTTCTCTTTCAACTGTGGGAACTCATCATAAAATGGACTAGCTTTTCCTTTACACTGATCTTTATTTCAATTTATTTTCAATCTATTCAATTGATCTTTATTTCAATCAAAAATGCATTGGTTTTTGAAATTGAGATCATGATCGGGGGGATGGAACATGTGTATTCAGCTGTTGGGAAGGAAGCTCTCAAAACGATGCATGATGAACTAGAATGGGAAAACATTCCCCCAATATTTTACTCGATTGTTAAACTGCTGTGCTATCCTACCAAATGACTCTGGGTTAAGAGCAATGCTTTTATTGCTGGCAGATGTCCCAACCTAGTTGGCCTGAAAGTCCCTTGAGGGACATGCACCATGTTTAATTTTGAGTGTGCCCTAAAGCCCTAGTTTGGGGGAATTTATTGTTATATCAACTAAATACTTTGATAATTATAATTTTGGGGTAACATTATTCATTTCTAATTTCTACAGATTAATAAAACAAAAGAGGTTTAGTATAGATAACATTGCCACTACGCTTTTAAATATGTGTAAAGCACCAAGGAAGGAATGAACTAAACCCACACATAATATTCTATCTTTGTGAGATGTGGAAAATCTATATAAAATGTTGTCTTAGTTTGGGTTGTCCCCCAGAAGCAGACCCCAATCAAGGATTCAAGCATAAAGAGTTTATTAGGGAGATGAGCCGAGGAAATACCAGTAGTGGAATGGATAAGTGACAAAGAGAAAGGGAGGAAGTAAATAAAGTGTGTTATCAAGCCAGTACCACTTTGGGCACCTGGAGCTAACCCCTCTGAATTCTGTAAAATAGTGCAGAGTATGCCTCAGTATGCCTCACTTGCCCCAACTAAGAAGTGAGGAAGTCTATAGTTGGGTGAGGGCGGCTCTAGGAACATTAACTCTCTGGCGCTTCCTGCTTGCTCTGCTGCTGGACCAAGGCTGAGGCCAAGTGTGAATGTCAAGGGGATATGGAAGGAGCAGCAACAGTGTTTCCTCCTAAGGAAAAATGATGGAAAGTGCAAGACAAAAAATTCCATACTCTTGCGATGCACTACTGAGATCTAGAAATTAGTTCCTGCAGAAAGTAACTTGCAATGACTAAAAGCAGGAGAAAGAGAGTCTGAAAACCAAATGAAGTAACCAAAGATTTCCATTAAAGCAATATGTTAAGCTCAGTAAATATTCATGATACCTCCCATAATCCCCTGGTAATGACTCAAGGGTTTCCTGACTAAGAAATAACTTCTTTAATATGATTCCCAAAATTTCAAGTCACCGTGCCAATAAACAGGCATCCAAAGATGAAGATGGTTAGGATACATTCCCTGCCCTATTTGAAATATTGATTTCGGCCTTCTCAAAATTCCATTAATTTTTAGGTTGGTTTTTGTTTCTGGTAGTTACTTAAGTGACTCATACATGGGGATGTTAATTCTCCCTCTTAATTGGAAGCTTCAGGTTTGCAGGGTAGAGGGTGGAGAGAAACTAGGGTCAACCAGAAGCTGATTACAATGTAGATGCAAATCATGTGAGGGGGAATCTGATGACTGAAGATCTTTGGCTTGGAAAATAGGGGGAGTGGGAGAACTGTCTTTGGATCATTTCAAAATCAAAAATAGAGGTAATACTGGTCTATTCTCTTTTGCTCCCCTGTGTCCATCTAAATAGACTGTATGTGTGGGGAGGAGGACATGAGAAGTGGGCCAAGGAAGGAGAGAAGGGGTTAAGTAAATAAGAACTACAATCAGAGAGGGGTTCCTAATGAACAGAGGACAGGGATGAGCCGAGATCCAGGGAAAAAGCAGCCACCATGTTGTCATCATTGCTAAGAACAAACAGAGAGTCCAAATGACCACAGGCAGGATTTGTTCTGTAAAATAAGATTACAGAACTGAGAGTTTGGATTAAGGCAAATGGGCCAAAATGACAGCAATTGGAGAATAAGTGAAGAGGGCCCTAGATGGTATGAGTTGGGGAAGTTGGGTGGGGGGAGGTTATATTAACAGACCAAAAGCTGGGAGGGACCAGAGCTTAAAACTAGGATCAAAGGATGGAAGGAACAGGAAAGCACAGCCACCAGACAGTCCATCATTCCCCAGTTGTGCCCTGTACTCTTCCACCTCCCTGCCTTTGCCTGCGTAGGAGATCCTAACTCTCCTTGCAAGTTTATTTCGAACGTTACCTCCTTCACAGGGCTGGTGGTAATCTTCCTCTGTGCTTCCTTAGTGCCCCTATGATCATTTTTAGGACATTTTGCCTTACTTCATCTCAAACAGACACACAGACACATTAATTCTCTGAGAATGAAGACGTCTTGCTCACTTTCTCAGACCCCCCTCCCCAGTCTCTAGCACAGTGACTGCACGTGGCAGTTCATCACCATATTCTCTGAACTACAAAAGCACTTTCTCCATACCTCGTGCAGGACACTTCCACAATTAAAAAAAAAACAAAACAATGATAACAATAAAAGTAGCTACTACTTATTGAGCACTTAACTATGAACCAGAAACTGACACCGACACTAATAACCTCCTGTGCCTCACTTTCTCATCTGGAAAATGGGAATAATCACACCTATTTCATGGAAATGTTGTCATGGATACATGAAGAGAAATGCAAGTGAGAGTCTTATCACAGGGACTGACAAATATCAAGCACTTGATAAATATTTTTCCACAATGTCTGTTTTAGTTAACAGAAGGAAAAATCCATGAGATCAGTAGGTGTAAAGGGATGCTATTGGCTGAAGGAGAAATGAAATTCTAGGGGATTGCTGAAGACCAACATACCTCGTCTTCCTTTTATGTCTACTATTTTATCTATTCTTTCTATTGGAGAAAAAGAGTCCATCTTCTGTGGGCACCAGCTTTTCAGTAAGTCATGGAAACACACTGCTTATTTCTTCCTTAGTTTGACCATGAGTCATCTGAGAGCTTGATTCAAGAAAATGCTGCTCACAAGGCCTTTACATGAGAAAGAGGTCATTTATTCAATAACCTTTTATGGGCATGTTAACATCAAGCACTGTGCTAGATGCTGGGGATGCAGTGGTGAACAAGATAGCATCTCTCTTTCATGGATATTTCAGTGTCAAATGAGAAATAACTAAGCAAGTAAGTGTGAGAGGTTCATCACACAGACTCTATCTCACACACACACATACACTTACCATGCATAGTTTAACACTAATTCTCAGAGATCTGGCCAGGGAAGAGGGCAAGGAACCAGGAGACACTGGCAAAATATGAACCCAAGAGATTACACCACTCCAAAATGGGAGAAAAAGAGGATAAATTATTGAGTGGGGATATGAGGGAGAGAGGGTAAGAGGTTGATATCTTTGCTTTGGGAGAGTAGATAGGCTGGAGAGGACCAGCAGATCCCAAAGCTTAAGGGAGGCAGCGTCAAATATAGTGAGCTTAGCTAAGGCAGCACCGAGAAGACAGGAGCTCCCATTTTTAAAATGTGTAGTAGAAAAAAGACAAATTAAGATGGAAAAAATATGTTTACTTGGGGCAGATAATGTAATGTTAATAGATGATAGAGAAAGCAACCGTACTCAACCCAAAGCCATTTTTTATTCTTCTCTATTAAGAAGAATGATCTTTGGATTGGACGGTATAAATCAAACAGTGAAGAGTGAATTGGAGACAAAGATGGGTGAGAAGACTTAAGAGGGTAATAAGTCTTTTTAAGTTCTTTGGCTTGAACCAGTTACATCCCAGGACTCTGGAAAAAACTTGGATGTGACGTTATAATTAATAACTTTGAAGAATCATGAGGTACGTGAGAGATACTAAAAAGCATGAACAGATCAAGTAGGCTTAATTTTTAAAAGGGCAAAGAATTCTGTAGCTATAGGCTAATGAGCAATTTGTAAAACAAAATTTTAGACTATCTTATTGACAGGACTATTTATGAAGACTGAAAGGTGGATGTGGTACTCATGAGGGGGGAAAGATTCTCTCAGGACCAGTAACAACTGGTCATTTGAATCTCATTTGTAATGGGAACATCTGAGTGGTAGACCAGAGAACGTGGTAGCCAGAGAGAATCTGAAGACTAGCAAGGTCATTGACAAAGTCTGTCGAGATATACCTGGGGACAGGCTGAATGAGAGTTGGGTGCATTTTTAATGCTTAAATATCCTTACCTCATAGCATCTCATTGCTGGGTCAAGTCAACATAGGGGAAAGTTCTCAGTGGCTGCCAAAAGGCTTTATTCTCACCTCTGACCATTTAACGTACTGATCACGGATTTGAAAGAGAAAATTGCTGGTATACATGGGAATTACAGGAAGCTGGATATGTTAAGTAATACATTGGGTGGCATAATGCTGATCCAAAGAAGTTTCAACAAACTAGACTTTCAGTTGTTTCATTGTGTGGTACCTGTCTCCTTAGCTTTTGAATTCCTCTAACATGCAGCTTAGTTCCTGACAGTAAGTTCTCAGTGAAAGTTTTATGAATGAGCAAATGAATGAACGAGTGAATGAACAAATGATAGAAAGTATCTAAGATGAGATTAGTAGTGTAAACTGCTAGTTGACCACCAAGATTTGTCCTCCCCATCTTACACAGGAATGGAGTTGTGGCTGGGCACATGATTGCTCAACTAGGCTATATTTCCCAGCTTCCCTTGCAGTTAGGTTTGGTCACGAGTGAGTTTTCACTTATGAAATCTTGGCACACATGATGAGCGCGACTTCCAGGTCTGTCTTAAGATGTTGGGGTGTCGCTTATATATTCTCCTTCCTTTTCCCACTGGATGGAACTGGAATAGACTTGACAGTGGCCCAGCCCCAGCATCAAGGATGCCAGTGAAGACAGTGCCCTGGGACAGTAGCTGAGCTACAAGATGGAGGGGGCCTGAGTCCCTGGATGACCATGTGGAGCAAAGCTCCTCTGATGACTTGGATTGCTCACTTCATAGCTGTTACATGATATATAAGCCATTGTATGGAGGGTCTCTTTGTTATGGTTTCTTAGTCTTCACAAGGTTCAAGGTGAGACTGCCTAGCATATAAGCAGGGGAGCAGGGGTAAATGTCACAGAATGACCTGTCAAAAGAAAAACCTAATGGCTGCACAAATACAGAAAAGACTTGAAGGTTTTAGGTTGATGGGACGATGAATATAACTCAGTGAGCTAAAACTGTGGGGAGGGGGAAGGGAGGCTGGGGAAATGAATGCGGTTCTACAAAGGTACCATGTACAATGAGGGCAGTGATGGTCAGATTGAAGTCTTTCTGTCCTAGTCAGACCACAGCTGGCTGCCCTCAGTTCACAGTCAGACTCATGTTTCTTGAACAAAGCTCCTCCAGTACCTTATAGGAATTTGATTATACTTTAGTGTTCCGTGGGTGCTACTGAATGTAGTTAAAATGATTACTTTTGCTTATACTTTTCCGGTAGACTGCATCTGAGTCAGGCAATCTGGATGTTTCCAACAAAGTGTATTCAGAGGAGATAAATTAGAATGATGAACAAATTTTAAATTATGTTCTATAAGGAGTATTTGAGTGGGAGGGGAGTGGCCCACCATAATGAAGAGGAACCTCAGACGGACAAAATAGTAAATATCCTCAAATATTTGGGGGACTGTCATGAGGAAGAGGAATAAAATGTATTTTGAATGGGATCTGAAAATCCAGAAATTGAAACTGCATTAAAAAGAAAAAGAAGAAGAATCACTCCATATAAACGTGATGTATAAACATCTGGATTTGTTTAAAAATTAATTAAGGAATGCCCATTTAGATTTACAGAGAAATTCTTCCCGCTATAAAAATGATCCACCTCAGTGTCCTCTTAACAGTAAGTTACTTTATGCATTTAAGATTTTTATCTTTTGAAATGTAGTTGATTTACAGTGTTGTTAGTTTCAGGTATACAGCACAGTGATTCAGCTATACATAGATATCTATTCTTTTTCAGATTCTTTTCCCTTGTAGGTTATTACAGAATATTGAGTAGAGTTCCTGTGCTATACACTAGGTCCTTATTGGTTATTTATTTTATATATAGTAGTATGTATCTGTTGATCCCCAAATCCTAATTTATCCCTCACCCCCATCCCATTTGGTAACCGTAAGTTTGTATTCCATGTCTGTGGGTCTATTTCTGTTTTGTAAGTAAGTTCATTTGTATCATATTTTAGATTCCACATATAAGTGATATCATATGATATTTGTCTGTCTGGCTTACTTCACTTAGTATGATAATCTCTAGGTCCAACCATGTTGCTGCAAATGGCATTATTTCATTCTTTTTTATGGCTGAGTAATATTGCATTGTATATATACACCACTCCACCACTCCTTCTTTATCCATCCATCAATGGATATTTAGGTTGCTTCCACGTCTTGACTATTGTATAGTTCTGCTGTGAATATTGGGGTGCATGTCTTTTTGAGTTATAGTTTTCTCTGGATATAGGCCCAGGAGTGGGATTGTAGGATCATATGGCAACTCTGTTTTTAGTTTTTGAAGGAACTTTCATGCTGTTCTCCATAGTGGCTATACCAATTTACATTCCCACCAAGTGTAGGAGGGTTCCTTTTTCTCTGCACCCACTCTAGCATTTATTACACATTTCGATGATGGCCATTCTGACTGGTGTGAGGTGATAACCTCCTTATAGTTTTGATTTGCATTTCTCTAATAATTAGCAATGTTGAGCATCTTTTCATGTGCCTCTTGGCTATCTGTATATATCTTCTTTGGAAAAATGTCTATTTAGAACTTATGCCCATTTTTGGATTTTTTTTTTATATTGAGCTATATGCACTGTTTGTGTATTTTGTAAATTAAGCCCTTGTCTGTTGCATTGTTTGCAAATATTTTCTCCTGATCCATAGGTTGTCTTTGTTTATGGTTTCCTTTACTGTGCAAAAGCTTTTAAGTTTAATTGGATCCCATTTGTTTTTGCTTTTATTTCCATTACTCTAGGAGACAGACCCAAAAAGATGTTGCTGAGATTTACATCAAAGAGTGTTCCAACTATGTTTTCTTGAAGGAACTTTATAGTAACTGGTCTTACATTTAGGTCTTTTAGTTTTGAATATGATGTTAGAGAATGTTCTAATTTCATTCTTTTGCATGTAGCTGTCCAGTTTTCTCAGCACCACTTATTGAAGAGACTGTCTTCTCCACTGTACATTATTGCCTCCTTTGTTGTAAATTAATTGACTGTAAGTATGTGGGTTTATTTCTGCACTTTCTATCCTGTTTTGTTGATTTGTATATCTGTTTTTGTGCAAGTATTGATGCGTTACTGTTATGATAACTGTAGCTCTTTGTAGTACAGTCTGAAGTCAGGGAGCCTGATCCCTCCAGCTCCATTTTTCTTTCTCAAGATTGCTTTAGCTATTTAGGGTCTTTTATGTTTCTATACAAATTTGAAAATTTTTTGTTCTAGTTCTGTGAAAAATGCCATTGGTAATTTGATATAGATGCAATGCAATCCCTAGATTGCCTTGGGTAGTATGGCCTTTTTACAATACTGATTCTTCCTGTCCAAGAACACAGTACATCTTTCCATCTGTTTGTGTCATCTTCAATTTCTTTTATCAGCGTCTTATAGTTTTTGAAGTACAGGTCTTTTGTCTCCTTAAATAGGTTTATTCCTAGGTATTTTATTCTTTCTGATGGGATGGTAAATGGGATTGTTTCTTTCTCTTTCTGATCTTTCATTGTTAGTGTATAGAAATGCAAGGGATTTGTGTGTATTAATTTTGTATCCTGCAACTTTACCAAATTCACTGATGAGGTCTAGTAGTTTTCTGGTAGCATCTTTAGGATTTTCTATGTATAGTATCATGTCATCTGCAAACAGTGACAGTTTTACTTCTTTTCCAATTTGGATCCCTTTTATTTCTTTTTCTGGTATGATTCCTGTGGGTAGCACTTGCAAAACTATGTTGAATAATAGTGGTGAGAGTGGTCATCCTTGTCTTGTTCCTGATCTTAGGGGACATGCTTTCAGTTCTTCACCACTGAAAACGTTTGCTGTGGGTTTGTTGTATACGTCCTTGGTTAAGTTGAGTGAGGTTCCCTCTAAGCCCACGTTCTGGAGGCTTTATATCACAAATGTGTGTTGACATTTGTCACAAGCTTTTCTGCATCGATTGACTTGATCATATGGTTTTTCCTCTTCAATTTGTCAATAGGGGGAATCACATTGATTTGCGTGTATTGAAGAATCCTTGCATCCCTGGGATAAATCCCACTTGATCATGAGGTATGATACTTTTAATGTGGTGTTGGATTCTGTGGGCTACTATTTTGTTGAGCCGCTTTGCATCTAAGTTCATCAGTGATATCGGGGTGTAACTTTTTTTCCTACTGTCTTTGTCTGCTTTTCGTAACAGGGTGACGGTGGCCTCATAGAAAGAGTTTCAGAGTGTTCCTTCTACGCCAATAGTTTGGAAGAGTTTGAGAAAGGTGGGTGTTAGTTCTTTTCCACATTTTGGATAGAAATAACCTGTGAAGCCATCTGGTCCTGGGCTTTTGTTTGTTGGACGATTTGTAATCGGAGTTTCAAGTCCATTACCCGTACTGGGACTGTTCATATTTTCTATTTTGTCCTGCTTCAGTCTTGGAAGGTTGTACCTTCCTAAGAATTTGTCCATTTCTTCCAGATTGTCCATTTTATTAGCATAGAGTTGATTGCAGTAGTCTCTTACAACGTTTTGTATTTCTGTGTTGCCCGTTGTAACTTCTTTTACCTTTGTAATTTTACTGATTTCAGTCCTCTCCCTCTTTATCTTGATGAGTCTGGCTAAAGATTTATCGATATGGTTTATCTTCTCAAAGAACCCGCTTTTTGTTTTTTTGATCTTTGATATTGTTTTCTTTGTTGCTATTTCAGTTCTTTCTTTTTTTTTCTACCTTTTTATTGACAGTCCCAACTACCTTCAGAGTTTGTTGTCTATATAGTAAATGATCGGTTCAAATGAACACAACTTCTTCCTTTTATCTTATTGTTTTTTGAGCTTTTGAATGTTACTTCATTATTTTATACAGCAGGTTCTTATTATCCATCTTATACATATTACTGTATATATGTCAATCCCAATCTCCGAATTCATCACACCACCACCACCAACCCCTCCACTTTCCCCCCTTGGTGGCCATACGTTGCTTCTCCACATCTGTGTATCAATTCTATCCTGCACACCGGTTCCGCTGTACCATTTTTCTAGGTTGCATACATGTGCGTTTATGTACAATATCCGTTTTTCTCTTTCTGACTGACTTCACTCTGTATGACAGTGTCTAGATCTATCCACGCCTGTACAAATGAACCAACATAGTTCCTTTTCATGGCTGTATAATATTCCATGGTATATAGGTACCACATCTTCTTTATCCATTTGTCTTTGGGTGGCCATTTAGGTTGTTTCCATGACCTGGCTATTGTAAATAGTGCTGCAATGAACATTGGGGTGCATGTGTCTTTTAGAATTATGCTCTTCTCTGGGTTTATGCCCTCTAGTGGGATTGCTGGGTCATATGGTATTTCTATTTTTAGTTTTTTAATGACTCTCCTTCCTCCCCTCCCTAGTGGCTCTATCAATTTGCACTCCCACCAACAGTGCAAGAGTGTTCTCTTTTCTCCACACTGTGTCCAGCAGTTGTTCTTTGTTGATTTTCTGATGATGGCTGTTCTAGATGGTGTGAGGTGATACCTCAGTGTAGTTTTGATGTGCATCTCTCTAATAATTAGTGATGTTGAGCAGGTTTTTATCTGCTTGTTGGCCATTTGTATGTCTTCTGTGGAGAATTATCTATTTAGGTCTTCTGCCCATTTTTAGATTGGGTTGTTTGGTTTTTTGATATTGAGCTGCATGAGCTGCTTGTATATTTTGGAGATTGATCCTCAGACCACTGATTTGTATGTAAATATTTTTCCCATTCTGAGGGTTGTGTTTTCATAGTTTCCTGTGCTTAGCAAAATCTTTTAAGTTTTCTTAGGCCCCACTTGTATATTTTTGTTTTTATTTCCATGACTCTAGCAGGAGGATTACAAAAGATCTTGTGTTTTATGTCCAACGATGTTCTTCGTATGTTTTCCTCTACGAGTTTTATAGTGTCCAGCCTTAAGTTTAGGTCTCTGTTCCATTTTGACTTTATTTTTGTGTATGGTGTTTGGGAGTGTTCTAATTTTATTGTTTTACATGTCTCTGTCCAGTTTCCCCAGCACCACGTATTGAAGAGACTGTTTTTTCTCCATTGTGTATCCTTGCCTCCTTTGTCATAGATCAGTTGACGATAGGTGTGTGGCTTTATCGCTGGGCTTTCTATCCTATTGCATTGATCTATATTTCTGTTTTTGTGCCAGTCCCATGCTGTCTTGATTACTGTAGCTTTGTAGTACAGTGTGAAGTCACGGAGCCTGATTCCTCCAGCTCCTTTTTTTTCCATCAAACTGCTTTGGCTACTCGGGGACTTTTGTGTCTCCATACAAATTTTCAGATTTTTTGTTCTAGTTCTGTAAAAAAATGCCATTGGTAATTTGAGAGGGATTGCACTGAATATGTCCATTGCTTTGGGTAGTATAGTCATTTCCATAATATTGATTCTTCCAATCCAAGAACGTGGTATATCTCTTCATCTGTTTGTATCATCCTCAGTTTCATTCATCAGTATCTTATACTTTTCTGTATACAGGTTTTCTATCTCCCTAGATAGGTTTATTCCTAGGTATTTTATTCCTTTACTTGCAGGGGTAAATGGGAGTCCTTCCTTAATTTCTCTTTCTTTTTTTCTTCATTAATGTATAGGAATGCAAGGGATGTCTATGCATTCATTTTTTGTCCTGCAGTGTTTCCAAATCCATGGATTAGCTCTACTCTGGTGGCATCTTTAGGATTCTCTAAGTATAGAATCAAGTCATCTGCAAAGAGTGACACTGTTACTTCTTCTTTTCCAGTTTGTCTTCCTTTTATTTCTTTTGCTGCTCTGATTCCCGTGGCTAGAAGTTCCAAAACTATGTTGAATAAAAGTGGTGACAGTGGGCATTCCTTGTCTTGTTCCTGATCTTAGAGGAAATGCTTTCAGCTTTTCACCATTGAGTATGACATTAGCTGTAGGTTTGTCAATTACAGCCTTTATTATGTTGAGGTATGTTTCCTCTATGCCCACTTTCTGGAGAGTTCTCATAAGTGGATGTTGAATTTTATCAAGAATTTGTTCTGCATCTATTGAGATGATCATAAGGTTTTTGTTCTTCAGCTTGTTAATTTGTGTATCACATTGATTTATGGATATTGAAAAAATCCTTGCATCCCTGGGATAATTCCCACTTGATCATGGTGTATGATGCTTTTACTGTATTGTTGGATTTAGATTGTTTTTTTTTTTTTTGTGGTACACGGGCCTCTCACTGTTGTGGCCTCTCCCGTTGCAGAGCACAGGCTCCAGACGCACAGGTTCAGCGGCCATGGCTCGGGCCCGGCCGCTGCGTGGCATGTGAGATCTTCCTGGACTGGGGCAAGAACCCGTGTCTTCTGCATCGGCCGGCGGACCCCAACCACTGGGCCACCAGGGAAGCCCACAGATTGCTAGTATTTTGTTGAGGATTTTTGTGTCTATGTTTATCAGTGATATTGCCTTATAAATTTTTTTTGGTGGTATCTGGGTGATAATGGCCTCATAGAATGAGTTCAGGGGTGTTCCTTCCTCTCTCTGCAATTTTTTGAAATAGTCTCAGAAGGATAGGTGTTAAGTCCTCTCTAAATGTTTGGTAGGATTCGCCTGTGAAGCCATCCGGCTTGTTGGGAGTTTTTTAATTACAGGTTCATTTTCAGTACTTGTAATTGGTCTGTTCATATTTTCTATTTCTTCCTGGTTCAGTCTTAGAAGGTGGACAGATTCTCAGGAAGGTACAATTTCTTCTATGTTGTCTGTTTAATTGCATGTAGTTGCTTGTGGTAGTCTCTTAAGTTGGCTGTAACTTCTCCTTTTTCATTTCTAATTTTGATTTGGGCCCTCTCCCTTTTTTTCTTGATGAGTCTGGCTAAAACTTTATCAATTTTGTCTATCTGAACCAGCTTTTAGTTTCATTTATCTTTTCTATTGTTATTTTAGTCTCTAGTTCATTTATTTCTGCTCTGATCTTTATGATTACTTCTAATTTGGGGTTTGCTTTGTTGTTCTTTTTATAGCTACTTTAAGTGTAACATGAGGTTGGTATTTTTCTTGTTTCCTGAGGAGAGCTTGTATTGCAGTAAACTTCGCTCTTAGAACTGCTTTTGATGCACCCCATAGGTTTTGAATCATCATGCTTTTGTTTTCATTTGTCTTTAGGTATTTTTTGATTTCCTTTTTGGTTTCCACAGTGATCCAGTGGTTGTTTAGTAAACATATTGTTTAGCCTCCACGTGTTTGTGTTTTTTACAGTTTTTTTTCTTATAGTTGATTTCTAATCTCATAGTGCTGTGGTCGGAGAAGATGCTTGATATGATTTCAGTTTTCTTAAATTTACTGAGGGTTGCTTTGTGGCCCAGCATGTGAACTATCCTGGAGAATTTTCCATGTGCACTTGAGAAGAATGTGTATTCTGCTGCTTTCAGATGGAATGTTCGATAAATATCAATACAGTCCATCTGGTCTAGTGTGTCATTTAAGGCCTGTGTTTCCTTGTTGATATTCTGTCTGGATAATCTGTCCATTGATGTAAGTGAGGTGTTAAAATCCTCCACTATCATTGTGTTACTGTCCATTTCTCCTTTTATATCTGTTAACATTTGCCTTATGTATTGAGGTGCTCCTATGTTGGGTGCATATATATTTACAATCGTTATATCTTCTTTCTTTGTCTCTTGTAACAGTCTTTATTTTAAAGTCTATTTTGTCTGAGATGAGTTTTGCTCCTCCAGCTTTCTTTTGATTTCCATTTACATGGAATACATTTTTCCACCCCCTCACTTTCAGTCTGTATGTGTCCGTAGATCAGAAGTGGGTCTCTTGTAGACAGCATATATATGGGTCTTGTGTTTGTATCCATTCAGCCAGTTTGTGTCTTTTGGTTGGAGCATTGAGTCCATTTACATTTAAGGTAATTACTGAGATGTATGTTCTTATTGCCATCTTGTGAATTGTTTTGGATTTGTTTTTGTAGGTTTTTGTTGTTCCCTTCCTCTTTTGTCCTCTCGTGCTTTGATGACTATCTTTAGTACTGTGTCTGGATTGATTTTGTGTATGTGTGTGTTTATCTATTGTAGATTTTTCATTTGAAGTTGTCATGACGTTTTGATATAGCAGTCTATATATATTACCAAGATTGTTTTAAATTGCTGGTCTCTTAATTTCAAATGCATTTCCAATATCCTGCATCTGTACTCTCCTCTTCTCACAGTTGCTGGTTTTGACAGCATATTTATGGGGGTGATTTCCTACCTTTATGTTTGCCTTTTCTGGTGAGCTTTCCCATTTCATAATTTTGTTTCTAGTTGTGGCCTTTTTCTTCCTAGAGAAGTTCCTAGGAACGTGTTGTAAAACTTCCATCTGTTGTGAAGCTGCTTTGTTGGTGCTGAATTCTTTTAGCTTTTGCTTGTCTGTAAAGCTTTTGATTCCGCCATAGCATCTGAACAAGAGCCTTTCTGGGTAGAGTATTCTTGGTTGTAGGTTTTTCCCTTTCATTACTTTAAATATATCGTGCTACTTCCTTCTTGCCTGCAGAGTTTCTGCTGAAAAATCAGTTGATGGCCTTATGTGGATTCCCTTGTATGCTATTTGGTGCTTTTCCCTTGTTGCTTTTAATATTTTCTTTACCTGCAGTTAATTTTTGTCAATTTCATTACTGTGTGAATCCGTGTGTTCCTCCTTGGGTCAGTCCTGTATGGGACTCTCTGAGCTCCCTGGACTTGGGTGGCTGTTTCCTTTCCCATGCTAGGGAAGTTTTCAATATTATCTCTTCAAATTTTTTCTCAGGCCCTTTCTCTCTCTCTTCTCCTTGTGGGACCCCTATAATGCAAAATGTTGGTGAGTTTAATGTTGTCCCAGAGGTCTCTGAGACTGTCCTCATTTCTTTTCATTCATTCTTCTTTATTCTGTTCTGTGACAGTGATTTCCACTGCTCTGTCTTTCCCATTTGAGTTTCAAGGTGAATGCAGCCTCAGCAGACAGACAGCTCCGCTGCAACCTCATTCATGAAAGAATCTGAATCAGAGGCATTCATCTAAGCCATATCTGGATTTCTGACTCAGAAAAACTGAACTGGATTGGAGACAAGATGTGGACTAGAAGGACCTTGAAGTAACCTCCTCTCATGAGCACACCAAAGTCACAACGAACTGCTGAAGAGCCACTGATTAAAAAAAAAAAGACTGGAACCTACCAAAGAAAGATATTCTATATCCAAAGACCTAAAGAAGAAACTACAATGAGATGGTAAGAGGGGCACACTTGCAATATAATTAAATCCCATACTAGCCGCGTCAGTGACCCACAAACTGGAGAATAATTATGTTTTATATGTTCTCCCACAGGAGTAAAAGCTCTGCGCCCCACATCAGGCTCCCCGGCACAGGGGTCTGGCCTTGGGAGTAGGAACCCCCAGAGCACTTGGCTTTGAAGGCCAGCAAGGCTTGAGTGCAGGAGCTGCACAGGACTGGGGAAACAGACTCTACTCTTGGAGGGCGTACACAAGGTCTCACGCACACTGGGACCCAGGGCAAAAGCAGTGACTTCAGAGGAGCCTGGGCCAGACCTACCTGCTGGTCTCATAGGGTTTCCTGGGGAAGCAAGGGGTGGCTGTGGCTCGCCCTGGAGACATGGATGCTGGTGGCAGAGATACCCAGTGAGTGTTCATCTATACGAACTCTTGCTGGAGGTGGACATCTTGCCTGGGTCAAAACCTGGCCCTACCCAACAGCATGTAGGCTGCAGTGCTGGGACACCTTAGGCCACAAACCCAACAGGTGAGGAACACAGCCCCACCCATCAGCAGAGAAGCTGCCCACAGCCACCTCTTGACATGGACCTGCCCACCAGAGGGCAAAGACCCAGCCTCACCCACCAGGGGGCAGACACAAGAACAGAACAGTCCTAGAGCCTGTGGAACTTAGTCTGCCAACACATGTCAGAACGTACCCTGGACCAGCTGGCCCTTGGGTGACAAGAGGGGCATGTACTGCTGGGACACAGAGCGCTACATCTGCAAGGTCAAAAAACATAACTAACCTACCACATTCATAAAAATACAGATAGAAATTTAAACAAAATGAGATGGCAATGGAATATGTTCCAGGTAAAGGAACAAGATAAAACCCCAGAAGAACTAAGTGAAGTAGAGATAGGAAATCTCCACTTGAAGAAAGAAAGAATTCAGAATAATGATCATAAAGATGATCCAAGAACTCGGGAAAAGAATGGATGCAGAGACTGAGAAGTTAAGTTTTTAACAAAGAGTAGGAAATGTAAAGAACAACCAAACAGAATTAAAGAATACAATAACTGAAATGAAAAATACACTAGAAGGAATCAATGGCAGAATAACTGAGGCAGAAGGACGGATCAGTGCGCTGGAAGACAGAGTGGTAGAAATCAGTACCGTGGAACAGAATAAAAGTTTTGATTTGTGAAACCTTACAGGAATATATACTGCATCCCTCAAATCCCTGGCACAGCACAGCCAGCTGGGCTAATGTGAGGAGAGTTTCATAAAGAAATTGCTGACAAACATGTGGGAGGCGATGGGGAAAATCACCAGGCACAGTGAAGTACCCCAAGGCCGGTAGCAACAGGGCACAGAAGAGCCAACAGGAAGCAGTTACTGGAACCTGTACACAGCGAGAGTTGAGTGAAATTGGCCCCAGTCCTTCCTTCAGCAGAGGGATGCAGCTTATGATGGTCCTGTAGGACAAAGTGGGGAAACAAATACCTGGAACTTCACTCTCTTCCCTTCCTGCTGTCAGCCATGTCTTCTCGTTGGCTGAACCCAGCCAGAAGCCAGAGGCCAGGAAGCATACTGATGGAATCCATGCAGGTCAGCCTTTGGGTCCAGAAAGGAGAGTAGAAAGGGTGGAGAGTTGGTCTGCAGAAGCAAAAGGAGGTGATCAAGGAAACAATGTGAACCTGAAGTTTATGGATCAACTTCTGTCATACAACTTTGCCTTTTGTTCCATATCTGAGCAATACTAAGGTCACCTTGGGTAGAACAGTGTCCAAAACAAGCTGTGTGACCTAATCTAAAGTGAAAAAGAAAATTCAGCCCATGGGAAGTGAAGCCCGTGGTTTCTCATCTCTCTTCTTTTTGAAACACACTGACAGACTGATACGCTTCTCTTACATGCTAAACCTATGGGAAACCAAGCGAGGAAAATAAATTTTGCTCTTGTGAAAAATGCCTACAACAATAAGATGCAGATTTTACTTTCGTGAAGCATCAAATGATCCACTGTAAAAGTTTGAATAGGTCAGAATTCAAACAACAAATCTAGCTGCATAAAGTTAGGGCCCTGAAAAACAAAAAGGATACAGTAATACTCTTGGGCTTAAACATTTTGTTTAGGTTTTAGACAGATACTCTCTCACTACCCTCTTTTGCTCAGAAAGAGTAAAACCTGTCTCATTGGCAGTTTTTATTTCACCTTGACACCCTTTTGTAAAAAGCCTCTCTCATGATTTTTTTAAAAGGCCTTGGGCAGATTCACACATCTTCTGTGGCTGTTCCTGCTCTCACGGCACTTTTTTCTTCTCTTTCTTACAGCACTCATCATTTTGCATCTAATTGCTTAACATGTCTGAGTCCCTTGCTAGACTGTGAGCCCCGAAGAAGAAGGATTGTGCTTTCTTTGTCTCTGCATCCTGCAATCCCTGGAGTACCTTCCCCTGAGTATACACCCAACGAATCTTTGTCACATAAATTAAAGATGAAGCAATCTTCCCTTCCACTTTTTTTCTCTTGAGGGTAAGGATTGTCAAACTGAAAAAGAACACCATCCCTCCTGTGCATTCTCAAGCGTGAAGCTCATCGTTTGGGTTTCCTTTTAAACTATTTTGTACTCTAACTGTTTTGTACTTGTATTTGCATGTACTATAAAAGCATAGGTAAAATTTTGTTAAACTGAAGCACTTAGAGCTGAGGTCCATAAGCTTTTTCTTTTTTAAGCGTCACATAGTAACTATTTTAGGTTTTTGTGGGCCATATAGTCTCTGTGAGACCCACTGAACGCCTCCCTGTGGCACAGAAACAGCCTTTGACCATATGTAAATGATTGGGCGTGGCTGTGTTCCAATATAACAGGCGTTCCTCACAACCTAGTGTCCTAGTGCTGGATTCTAGGTTGTGAGCAACGCTGCCATGAGTAACCTTCTACACATGGCCTTTCTTTTATGTACATATATATCTGCAGGAGCAATGTTAAGAGGTGGAATTACTGGGGCAAAGAAGAAATACATCTGGTACGAATTATTATGTATAAAATAAGCTATAAGGATGTATGGTACAGCACAGGGAATACAGCCAGTATTTTATATTAACTAAATGGAGTATAACCTTTAAAAATTATGAATCACTGTTATACACCTGTAACTTATAAAATGTGGTACAGCAACTACACTTCAACATAAATACATATAGATAAAGCAATCAATCTGCAAACTTGGTAGGTATGGCCAAATTTGTATTACCTTTTCCAAAAAAAATAATTAACATTTGTAGCTTCTAGTGTCAGAATCACAATAGGAATTAAATCATCAAATACTTACTGAGTATCTAAATATCATCCATGCCTATCCTACACATGGGAAAACCAAAAGAATAAGACACTGTCTCTTCATGTAAAAGTTCTAAAACCTGGTCGGTAGAAATCACTCAAAATGATTTTATGACTGGAGTGTTTTTTAATGATTGGCTAGTTAATGACTTACCTAATAGAAGAAGATCTACCCCAAATTCATTATCATCGTGGCTGAAGACATCCATGGCTAAAAGTAGTCATCCAGATCTGGACTAATGTAACAGTTTATTTTTGCATCTTTAGAATCTCTGTTTTCCTGTTTTGCCTTATGTTAAGGATGTCCATATAAGTTTTTATGTCCCCCACCTTGCTACATACATAGACTGAGTCATCTGTCTTTTTTCCTCAAGTCTTGTTTCCAGGAGACGTTTGATGAGTAGCTCTCGGTCAACCCAGCAACACAAAGGCTGCCTGAAGCATGAAGTGGTGGTGGTGGTGCTGGAGCAATTGTGGAGGAGGCGCTGGTGGAGGAGGAGGAGGTGCTGGAGGCAGTGGAGCTGATGGTGGTGGCGGCAGCAGCAGAGGTGGTAAGAGAGGAAGAAGAAATGAATAAACTGAGTTGTTCTACAATACTGGAGTAACAACCATAACTAGTTTGATAATGAGCATATATTTGCAACATTCAAAGTGCTTTATGCATTATCAAAGAAGGAGTAAATTAAGGGCAATATAGCTTTAGTTTTAATTATATCACATTGTCTTCTTAATCTTGGAATTTGGTTCAGTTAAATGTAAGTGTTTCATCTGCAAGTTTTTCCCAGTACTTTAATTTCTTTATTAGAACATGGTAATATTATAGGATCTACAGTGAATTTGGTGGCCATGTGGCTTTTTTAGTTTCTTGATAACTGAACAACCCAGATATTTAAACATGTAATACTGTTGGTAGAAATTAAATACACAGTAAGCTGGTTAATGCCCAAACCAGAAAATTCAGTTAACTAGACTAATTCCCCAACATTTCTGAAATAATCAGTTTACTCATGTTATGGGCACTCTCTACGGCATATTGAGTTGAGCTAAACTGACTCTTCATTTCCATTTGTATTAGTTTCCTAGGGCTGCTGCAACATAGTACCACAAATTGGGTGGCTTCAAACAACAGACGTTTATTCTCTCACAATCCTGGAGTCTAGAATTCCAAAATCAAGATGTCAGCAGGGTCATGCTCCTTCTGAGGGCTCTAGGAAACGGTCCTTCCTTGCCTCTTCTAGCCTCTGGTGGTTGCCAGCAACCCTCCACATTCCTGGGCTTATAGACCCCTCACTCTAGTCTCCGCCTCTTGTCTCATGCAGTGTGTCTCTTCTTCTTGTAAAGACACCAGCCATACTGGATTAAGTACCCACCCTAGTCCAGTATGACCTCATCTTTACCTAACTGCTTTATCTGCAATTACCCTATTTCCAAATAAGGTCACATTCTGAGGTAATGAGGGGTTAGAACTTCAACATATCTTGTGTGTGGGGGGAGGGGGGGCCGGGCACAAGTCAACCTGTAATACCTTCCCATAAGCAGATACTATAATTTAGTCCCAATGAACACCTATCCATCCATAAACTGAAGGAAAAAACAATTTTTCATTTCATGGTCACTTGGTTCAGGGCAGAAGAATGTGATGTGCAAGTTTATATTATGTGCCTCATGTAACACCGTTGATGTCAATGTAGGAAAAACTACCAAAAACAGTACTAATATCACTTGTGAATACATATGTATGTGATGAAAACGCATACAGTAGATAGTGCCAAATCCATGGTGGAGGTTGCTTCTGGGAAGGAAGGGAGGTAAAGACAGGAAGGAGAATAGGTTTGGGACAGAGATAACAGAACATTTCAATCTCAAGTGGTAAAAAGTAACACTAGAAGAAAATATGTTAATATTTAATTAATAAATGTTAATGTTTATTGGTTCAAAGTGGCTAGTATCTGTCACATAATCTGTAATCATTTCTGAATCTTTAAAAATTTTTCAAAAATACATAAATTAAAAAATAATATAATTATTGTCAAGTGATAAAGAACTAGGTATAAATGAGCAAGAGATCATTTCCTCCTAGTCCTACATTGTGGTTAATCACCTGAAGGGAATTTTCCCAGCTCTGATGAGGATGACCTCAGCAACATATAGTTCCAGTAGTACTGTCTTCCAGTCTAAATTACCTGCACAGAAGGTTAACCTCTGAAATGGAAAGAAACACAATTTCATTAGAGGTTTGAGTTGAGATGACCAGAGCCTACTGTCTAATGTCGCTGACCCTAGACTAGCAGTGGTTCTCACACTTGGTTCTCACATCTGGGTCTCCTGAATGGCTTGTTTAAACACAGACTGCTGGACTCCACCACCAGAGTTCTGATTCCACGGGTCTTGGCCAGGCCTGAGAATCTGCATTTCTAACAAGTTCCCATGTGAATCTGATGCTGTTAGTCTGGTGACCATACTTTTGAGAAACACTGATCTAAGGAAAAAAGAAAACTTAATTGAAATGAAGGCTGATTTAAACGTGGAGAATTTATAATTACAGCAAAGTTTTTTTTTTTTTTTTTTTTTTTTGCGGTACGCGGGCCTCTCACTGTTGTGGCCTCTCCCGTTGGGGCAGACACGCAGGCTCAGTGGCCATGGCTCACGGGCCCAGCCGCTCTGCGGCATGTGGGATCTTCCCGGACTGGGTCACGAACCCGCGTCCCCTGCATCGGCAGGCGGACTCTCAACCACTGCGCCACCAGGGAAGCCCTACAGCAAAGTTTTAAATCCATGGTAGAGGCTTTTTAACATGATCATTTTAGATGACAAATAATATTGGTTTTATTAAAATATTCATTACTTTACTTGAGGCCCAATAAATCCAAGGGAAAGGAAGAATCCAACACAGGATTAAGAATGCCAAGTGTGGCTACCAAAAAAGAAAATTACAGGCCAATATCTTTGATGAATATAAATACAAAAATTCTCAACAAAATATTAGCAAACCGAATCCAACAACACATAAAAAAGATCATACACCATGACCAAGTTGGATTCCTCCCAGGGTCACAAGGATGGTTCAACATACACAAATCAATGTGATATACCACATCAACTAAAGAAAAGACAAGAACCACACGATCATCTCAATAGATGCAGAAAAAGCATCTGACAAAATTCAACATCCATTCATGATAAAAACTCTCACCAAAGTGGGTATAGAGGGAACATATCTCAACATAATAAAAGCTATTTATGAGACCCACAGCCAACATAAAACTCGATAGTGAAAAGCTGAAAACCTTCCTGATAAAATCTGAAACAAGACAAGGATCCCCACTTTCACCACTTCTATTCAACATAGTAATGGTAGTTCTAGCCACAGCAATCAGACAAGAAATAAAAGGTATCCAAATTGGAAAGCAAGAGGTAAAATTGTCATTATACACCGATGACATGATACTATATACAGAAAGCTCTGAGGACTCCACACAAAAGCTACTAGAACTGCTCAACAAATTCAGCAAGGTAGCAGGATACAAGATTAACATACAAAACTCACTTGCATTTTTTTTTTTTTTTTTTTTTTTTGTGGTACATAGGCCTCTCCCATTATGGAGCACAGGCTCCGGACGCGCAGGCTCAGCGGCCACAGCTCACGGGCCCAGCTGCTCCGCGGCATGTGGGATCTTCCCGGGGCACGAACCCGTGTCCCCTGCGTTGGCAGGCGGACTCTCAACCACTGCACCACCAGGGAAGCCCCAGTGGCATTTCTTTACACTAACATTGAAAGGGAAAGTAAAAAAAAAAGAAAAAAAACCCCTTTTAAAATCACATCAGAAAAATAAAATACTTAGGGATAAACCTGACCAAGGAGGTAAAAGACTTACATGTTGAGAACTATAAAACACTGATAAAGGAAATTGAAGATGATATAAAGAAATGGAAAGATATCCCACACTCTTAGATTGGAAGAAAGTTGTTAAAGTAGCCATACTGCCCAAAGCAATCTACAGTTGGTCCCCTACATATGAACAAGTTCCATTCCAAGAGCACATTCATAAGTCTAATTTGTTCATAAGTCCAACAAAGCCTAGGTACCCAACTAACACAATTGGCTATATAGTACTGTACTGTAATAGGTTTATAATACTTTTCACACAAATGATACATAAAAAACAAACACACAAAATAAAACATTTTTAATCTTACAGTACAATACCTTGAAAAGTACAGTAGTACAGTACAACAGCTGGCGCTTCTTAGCAGTACCAGCTACATCATCACTGCTTTCATGATTTCTTCCGGACATCCTGGGCTTGAAATAAAGATACTGTACTACTGTACTCTATACAGTACTGTAAAGTACACAAAAGCACAACCACTTGTAGAGGATGCACACACGTGACAATGTACTCCAGACACATGAACTAACTCATGAGGTTGGACATGTGAACATACATTCGCATCTTTGAAAGTTCCCAACTTGAAGGTTCGTATATAGGGGACTTACTGTACAGGTTTAATCCGATCCCTATCAAATTACCCATGACATTTTTCACAGAACTAGAACAAAGAATCCTAAAATTCATGTGGAACCATAAAAGACCCAGAATTGCCAAAGGAATCCTGAAGAAAAAGAACAAAGCAGGAGGCATAACCTGCCCAGACTTCAAACAATACTACAAAGCTACAGTAATCAAAACAGCACGGTACTGGCACAAAAACAGACATATGGATAAATGGAACAGAATAGACAGCCCAGAAATAAACCTATATGCCTACAGTCAATCTTTGACAAAGGAGGCAAGAATATACAGTGGAGAACAGAGTCTCTTCAGCAAGTGATGTTGGGAAAGCTGGACAGCCTCATGTAAATCAATGTAAGTTAAAACACTCCCTCACACCATACACAAAAATAAACTCAAAATGGCTTAAAGACATGACACCATAAAACTCCTATAAGAGAGCATGGGCAAAACATTGTCTGACATAAATTGTAGCAATGTTTTCTTAGGTCAGTCTCCCAAGGCAAAAGAAATAAAAGCAAAATAAAGAAATGGGGCCTAATCAAACATAAGCTTTTGGAAAGCAAAGGAAACCATAAACAAAACGAAATGACAACCTACAGAATGGGAGAAAATATTTGCACACGATGCAACCGATAAGGGCTTAATTTCAAAAATATACAAACAGCTCATACAACTCAATAACAGGCAACCCAATCAAAAAATGGGCAGAAGACCTAAAGATATTTCTCCAAAGAAGACATGTGAATAGCCAATAGCACACGAAAAGATGCTCAGCATTGCTAATTATTAGAGAAATGCAAATCAAAACTACAATGAGGTATCACCACACACCACTCACAACGGCCATCATTAAAAAGTCTACAAATAACAAATACTGTAAAGGGTGTGGGGAAAAGTGAACCCCCCCCCCCATACTGTTGGTGGGAAAATAAACTGGTGCAGCCCCTATGGAAAACAGTATGGAGGTTCCTTACAAAGCTAAAAATAGAGTTGCCATATGATCCAGCAATCCCGCTCCTGGGCATATATCCAGAGAAAACTAATTTTAAAAGATACGTGCACCTCAATGTTCATAGCGGCACTATTTACAAGAGCCAAGATGTGGAAGCAACCTAAATGTCCGTTGACAGATGAATGGATAAAGAAGATGTGGTACACACATACAATGGAATACTACTCAGCCATAAATAAGAATGAAAAAATGCCATTTGCAGCAACATGGATGGACCTACAGATTATCATACTAAGTGAAGTCAGACAAAGACAAATGTTATATGATATCACTTATATGTGGAATCTAAAATATGACACAGGGATTTCCCTGGCAGTCCAGTGGTTAAGACTCCGCAGTTCCACTGCACGGGGCATGGGTTTAGATCCCTTGTCAGGGAACTAAGATCCTGCATGCCTCCCACATGCCGTGTGGTGCGGCCAAAAAGTAAAATAATGATAACAGTAATAATAATAAAATAAGCTGTAAGGAATATAGCCAATATTTAAAAAAAGAAGAGGGACTTCCCTGGCAGTGCAGTGGTTAGGGCTCTGCAATTCCACTGCAGGGGGCACAGGTTTGATCTCTGGTTGGGGAACTAAGATCCTGCATGCCGTGCAGCGCAGCCAAAAAAAAAAAAAATTAAAAAAAAGACACAAATGAACTTATCTACGAAACAGAAACAGACTCACAGACATAGAAAACAAAGTTATGGTTACCACAGGGGAAAGGGGTGAGGAAGAGATAAATTAGGAGTTTTGGATTAGCAGATATACACTACTATATATAAAATAAACAACGTCCTATTGTATAGCACAGGGAACTATATTCAATATCCTGTAATAAACCATATTGGAAAAGAAAAGTATATAGCCAAATCACTTTGCTGTACACCAGAAACTAACCCAACATTGTAAATCAACTACAATAAAAAAAATTTATTTTAAAAGAACGCTCAGTGTTGGATTTGTTTGATAAAAATGCAAAATATTTCTAGAAAGATGTGTACAATATGCAATACGTGCATAAATTAATGGCTAGTTTCCTGGTCATCTGTTTGGGGAACAAATAAAGACAGAAAACCTCAATCTCTCATGTTGCAGCCTCTAGTCCTACTACCTACAATAACTGCTTCCACCTGATCCCCGAGCATTTACTTTGCACACCTGTGACACCACGAGATAGCCTTCCAGCTCACAGCTGCCAACTTCCCAGATGTTTGTCGTTTTATATTTTGCTGCTGGTTTGCCAAGATCCCCTATCATTATTCAAATTACTGCAATACACAAACTTTGATGATGCTCTCTGAAAAGAAGCATCTTGCTCTTAGAGCTCTTTCAAAGAGCCCAGTATCACAATTCATATTTGAGCATTTATTTTCACAACCTTTGATGGATAAACCATCTTTCTAAAGTTATGTTTTGGTTTCTCTTTACAATCCAAAAATCTTTGAAGAGGCATGCATGAAAATCCAGGAGTAAAATTATAACAGCCAACGATCATCTGCCTTTAAAATGCTATTTTCACAAAGCTAAATTTATCAGATGGCTTCCAGTGTTTTCCGTGGGGAGCAAAACAACTCAATTGAAGAGCAGTTGGTGTGGCTTTTCCCCTATTATAGCGTCCGATGGAACTAGAAGTCTTAGCAAATTAAACACTATGAAACAAGAAAGAAGGAAGAATTGTGACCGCCCCCATCAAAGTTCCTCAGCTTCATTCAAACAGGGCTTCACGCGTAAGTCTTTGCACAGCACACCACTTCCTTCTCCTTTCCTCTGAACGTGGATGCTGGATGTTCAAAACATCGCAGCATAGCAACAGCCCAGTAAAATTACTGTGGTTGTGTGGTTAGGGCAGAATTCAAAAGTTTTTAGCCCCAGGATCTAATTCAACAAAATAATTTCTACATTAATTCAAGAACTTTCCCCTTTGGTTATGGAATGAAGGCTCAAGATCATCAGCCAATAACTATTATCCAATGCCCCTAGGCTCTCAAACACTGCGGCCGACACATGGAAAAATAAAAGAGAGAACTTGCAATCTGTGACCTGACGCAGCTTACTTTAAAAATGGCCTCACTAAAGCTTACCAAAATATTGGCATAAGCAAAGGAGAACCAGTATTGCTACAGAACAAGTATAGTAATAATAGACTACTAATCACAATTAACAGGAATAGGCTGCTGTACCTAATGCAGTTTTCTATTCCAGGGAACATTAACCAAAACATTTTTTCCTTTTTATGGTTCCAATATTGTTGCTAGCGCATGGTGGTACTGGGTTTTGTGTACTGGCTTGCTCCATTCTGCTCCAATTCCATTCTGGGCCTTCCTGGCTCACAGAGACTTGAAAGCCACAAGGTCTATTTTCCAGATCCCTTACAACTAAAATTGTGGATGAGATTTAGATTCTGCGTAACAGATGCATGCATCCAATGCTTGGATTTGGAACCAAGTGATGTAGCAACAGAGACCAGGTGCAAGAAATTCATTCTTGTGGATGCAGATCATAACTGAGGTGGCCTGGTTCCAATGCCAGCAGCTGAGGCTGTAGTTTCCTGACTTAGCAGAAGTGGCTTCCCTATCACAGCAGAGGCAGTGGCTCCCACATCAGCACTTTAGTGGTAGTGGTCCACTCAAAAAACACCTTTCGGTTTATGGCAGGAGGAGCAGTGCCCCTGGAGACTCAGTTCTGTGGTTTGCTTTCAAAGTGGGTTCTGGCAGTCTACCTCTCTTCAGCCCTTCCAACTATATAGCTACTTTATACCCCTTATTATTCCCTTTCCACTCAACCCAGCTATAATTGATTCTATCTCTGTAACTAATTTCCAAATATAATAGATATTTACTTCCCTGCCTTAATACAGTAATAATATATATGCTTGATGAGTAAGTGCCTTAAAAATCTTCAAAATCAATGGATGTGTGGACACAGCGAGGGAAGGGGAGGGTGGGATGAATTGGGAGATTGGGTTTGACATAAACACACTACCATGTGTAAAATAGCTAACAAGTGGGAACCTGCTGTATAGCACAGGGAGCTCAGCTCGGTGCTCTGTGATGGCCTAGATGGGCGGGATGGGGGGTGGGGATGGGAGGGAGGTCCAAGAGGGAGGGGATCTATGTATACATATAGCTGATTCACTTCATTGTACAGCAGAAACTAACACAACATTGTAAAGCAATTATACTCCAACTTATAAATAAAAATTTTAAAAAGCCACAAAAAAATCTTCAAAATCATTGTGAAGAAAATAAAAGTGTTATTCAAATGAAATCAATGAATGCCAAATCACTTTGAACTTCCAGGAGTGACAATTTCATGTCAACAGATATCTCCTGTCACACTGTCATAGCAAGTAAAATAGTATAGGTATAGAGAAATAAGCAAATGAAGAGAATACTGAAAGCATAACCTCTAATTAAATCAATAAATATGGCTGCATGGGTTTAATATTGGTAGTGGGTTTAATATTTGGTAGTGGCTTTAATATTTCAATAGTTGCTGGTAGAGACTCCAACAACTTTCCAGGAAAAGACAATGTGGACTTGGCCTGGGGTGGTAAGAAGGGGATGGTGAGTAGAGCAAAGATGGTGAGTGTTATAGTTTGGGTTCCCCCAGAAGCACACCTTGAGAGGACAGTTTGAATGCAAGTAGTTTTGTAAAAGGTAAAAATCTGTAGGGGAGCAAGGAAGTGTATTAGTTTTCTATTGCTGTTGTAACAAATGTGATGGCTTAAAAAAACACAAACTTGGACTTCCCTGGTGGCGCAGTGGTTGGGAATCCACCTGCCAGTGCAGGGGACGTGGGATTGAGCCCTGGTCCAGGAGGATCACACATGCCATGGAGCAGCTGGGCCCGTGCACCACAACTGCGCCTGCGCTCTAGAGCCCACGAGCCACAACTACTGAGTCCGTGTGCCATGGCTACTGAGGCCCGCCTGCCTAGAACCCATGGCTCCCCGACAGAGAGAGGACACCTCAATGAGGCCCATGAGCCACAACGAGGAGTAGCCCCCACTCGCCACAACTGGAGGAAGCCCGTGCGCAGCAACAAGGACCCAACACAGCCAAAAATAAATAAATAAATATATAAAAATATAAATAAATAAATAAATAAAGTTAAAAAACACACACACAAACTTATTCTCTTACAGTTCTGGAGGCAAGAAGTTCAAAATCAGTTTCACTGGGCTAATGTCAAGGTGCCACAGGGCCGATTCCTTCTGGAGGCTCCAGGGAGAATCCATTCCTTTTCTTCATCCAGCCTGCTAGTGGACGTCAGTATTCCTTGGCTTCTGGCCTCTTCCTGAATCTTCAAAATGCATCACCCAATCTCTGCTTCCATTATCACACTGCCTCCTGCTCTCACTCTGACTCCTCCAGAATCCCTCTTAATAAGGACTCATGTGACATTACAAGAAGAGAAAATTACAGACCAATATCTCTGATGAACACAGATGAAAAGATCCTCAACAAAATATTAGCAATCCAAACTCAACAGTACATTCAAAGGATCATGTACCATGATCAAGTGGGATTTATCCGTGGGATGCAAGAATGGTTCAACATACACAAATCAATAAATGTGATACACCACATTAACAAAATGAAGGGGAAAATTCTCATTATTATCTCAGTAGATGCAGAAAAATCATTTGGCAAAATTCAACATCCTTTCGTAATAAAAATTCTCAATAAATTAGGTACAGAATGAATGTACCTCGACATAATAAAGGTCATATATGACAAGCCCACAGTTAACATCATACTGAATGGTGAAAAGCTGAAAGCTTTTCTTCTAAGATCAGGAACAAGACTAGGATGCCCACTCTCTCCACTTTTATGCAACATAGTACTTAAAGTCCTAGCCAGAGCCATTAGACAAGAAAAAGAAATGGAAGGCATCCAAACAGGGAAGGAAGAAGTAAAACTGTCTCTGTCTGCAGATGACATGATCTGAAATATATAAAATTGTATAGACTCTACCAAAAGAACTGTTAGAACTAATAAACAAAGTTGCAGGAGGCAAAATCAACACTCAAAAATAAATTGCATTTCTATACACTAACAATGAGAAATCAAACAGAATATCAAGAAAACATACAAAACAAAATAAAATCCACTTAGAGGAGCAATCAAGATGGCAGTCGTAGGACATGAAGCTCACCTTCTCCCACAAATACATCAAAATACATCTATATGTGGGACGATTCTCACAGAATATCTACTGAATGCTGGAAGAAGACCTCAGACCTCTGAAAGGGCAAGAAAATCTCCACGTAACCAGGTAGGACAGAAGAAAAAAGAGAGAAAAAAAGTGAGAAAGGAATCGGGACAGGACATACACCCCTGGGAGGGAGCTGTGAAAGAGGAAATTTTCCTGCACCCCAGGAAGTCCCATCACCGGAGGAGAGATCAGCTGGGACAGAGGGGGAGCTTTGGAGCCTCAGAGAAGAGTGCAGCAACCGGTTTGCAGCAGCTAGAATGGAGAGAGACCTGCACAGACTGTGAGTGCCACCGCTCTGCACTCCCCAGCCTGAGACATGCATCCACCATTGCAAGCAGGGGCTGGGTGTGGAAGCTCGGGCTTCGGAGATCAGACCTGGGGAGAGGAATGGGGTGGGCTGCGCAGAAACAGACTGAAGGGGCTGGAGTCTGGTGCAGCTGAACCTGAGGGTTTACGTGGGGGAAGCCTGGGCCGCCTTAGAGGCCAGGTGCCATTGTGGGGGCAACGCATGCAGAGAGGGGTGGGACCTGCCATTACACCCTTTTTCCCTGTGCGAGCTCTCAGGCAACAGGACACCACTTACACGAGCTCCAGGAGTGGTGGTAAGCCACCACCACCACCACCCCCTCATCTTCAGGAGCAGTCTCAAGCTGCCTCTATTCCCATCATGTGCTTCAGGGGTACACGTGAGCCAACACACCACCAAGAACCTCATGACCGGGCACCAGTCGCTGCATCTGCACACCCCATATCAAGGGGATAACAGCCAGCACACGCTGAGGAAAGAGGCAACAGGCATCCATACTAAAAAGAGCCCACGCACCAAAAATCTTAAACTCACACAAGCTACACAGGGACACTCCCACATATAAATAGTCCTCCAAGACCCCAGTAGATAACTGTGTCTCCTAAACTCACAGAATAAGAGAAATATAAGTAAAATGAAGAAGCAGAGGAATCACTCCCAGTTAAAAGACCAAGAGAATTCCCCTGAAAGAACAAACAATGAAACACACCTCTTCAGTCTAATAGACACCAATTTCAAAAAGGAGATAATGAGGGCTTCCCTGGTGGTGCAGTAGTTGAGAGTCCACCTGCCGATGCAGGGGACACGGGTTCGTGCCCCGGTCTGGGAAGATCCCACATGCCGCGGAGCAGTTGGGCCTGTGAGCCATGGCCGCTGAGCCTGCGCGTCCGGAGCCTGTGCTCCGCAACGGAGAGGCCACAACAGTGAGAGCCCTGTGTACCGCAAAAATAAAATAAAAAATTAAAAGGAGATAATGAAAATATTGAAGGAATTAAGAAAGGCTATTGACAGTAATTCAGAGTACCATAAAAAGGAACTAGAAACTATGAAGAGGAACCAAGAAAAATCAGAAAACTCATCTGCTGAGACAAAAAGTGAACTAAAGGCAATGAATAGCAGAATAAATAATGCAGAAGAAGGGAGAATTCCCTGGTGGTCCAGTGGTGAGGACCCCGCAATTTCACCGCCAAGGGCATGGGTTCAATCCCTGGTCAGGGAACTAAGACCCCCACAGCTGTGTGGCGTGGCCAAAAAAAACCAAAACAAAATAAATAAATAATGCAGAAGAACGAATAAGTGACCTGGAAGATAGAATAATGGAAATCAGCCAATCAGGACAGCAGATAGAAAGCCAAATGAAAAAGAAATAAAACATAAGTGACGTATGGGATAATATAAAGCATGTCAATCTATGCATAATAGGGATTCCAGAAGGGGAAGAAAGAGAAAAGGGGATCGAAAATGTATTTGAAGAAATTACAGCTGAAAACTTTCCAAACCTAAAGAAGGAAACAGACATCCAGGGGCAGGGAGCACAGAGCATCCCAAACAAGGTAAACCCAAACAGACCTACACAAAGACATATTACAATAAAAATGGCAAAAGTTAAAGAGAGGATGCTAAAAGCAGCAAGAAAAAAAAGAGCTAATTGCAAGGGAACCCCCATATAAAGCTATCAGTTGATTTCTCTACAGAAACGTTGCAGGCCAGAAGGGAGTGGCAAGAGACATTCAAAGTCCTGAAAGGGAAAAATCTGCAACCTAGGATACTCTACCCAGCAAGATTATCATTTAGAATAGAAGGAGAGATAAAGAATTTCTCAGACAAGTGAAAAACGAAAAGAATACAGCAATACTAAGCCTATCTTAAAGGAAATGTTGAAAGGTCTTCTCTAAATAGAAAAGAAGAAAGAATATATAGGAAAGAGAGAATCACAATTGGAAAGCACATCACCTAAATAAGCCAGTACCCAGATTTTAAAAAATCAAAAAATTTCTGTGAAAGTGATGGTAACCACCATGAACAGCAAAAGGATGAACGTGAAGATGTAAAAGAGGACATCAAAATCATAAAATGCGGGGGAGAAGTGTAAGAAAACGTAGTTGTTGTTGTTTGTTTTTTCATTTCCTAGAATGGGTTTGAGCATAAATGACTACCAGTCGAACGGAAGTAGATATAGGATGGGGTTAACATACTTGAAAAACAGGGTAACCACAAATCAAAAACATAGAATAGATTCACAAAAACCAACAAGAAGAGAACATAAATATAATACAAAATAAAATCATCACACCACAAAAGGAAAAAGAAAAAGGGACAAAGAAGAAATATAAAATCAAGGGGGAAACAAGGTTAAAATGGCAATAAATACATATCTATCAATAATTACCTTAAATGTCAATGGACTAAATGCTCCAATCAAAAGACACAGAGTGGGGCTTCCCCGGTGGCGCAGTGGTTGAGAGTCCGCCTGCCGATGCAGGGGATGCGGGTTCGTGCCCCGGTCCGGGAAGATCCCACATGCCGCGGAGCGGCTGGGTCCGTGAGCCATGGCCGCTGAGCCCGCGCGTCCGGAGCCTGTGCTCCGCAACGGGAGAGGCCACAGCAGTGAGAGGCCCGCATACCGCCACAAAAAAACAAAAACAAAAACAAAAAAGACACAGAGTGGTGGATTGGATAAAAAACAAGAGCCTATAATATGCTGCCTACAAGAGACCCACTTTAGGGCAAAGGACACACATAGATTGAAAGTGAGGGGATAGAAGAAGATATTTCATGGAAACGGAAATGAGAAGAAAGCGGGGGTCGCAATACTCCTATGAGACAAAATAGACTTTGAAACAAAGGTCATAAACAAAGATAAAAAAGGACACCATATGATGATAAAAGGATCAACACAAGAAGAGGATTTTACACTCATCAACATATATGCACCTAATATAGGAGCATCCAAATACATAAAACAAATACTAACAGACATAAAGGGAGAAACTGATAAGAATACAATAATAGTAGGAGAATTTAACACCCCACTCACATCAATGGACAGATCTTCTAGACAGAAAATCAATAAGGAAACAGAGATCCTAAATGATACAATCAAACAGTAAGACTTAATTGATATTTCCAGGACATCACATCCAAAAAAAGTTAAAAACCAGAATACACATTCTTTTCAAGTGTACATGGAACATTCTCTAGGATTGACCACGTACTAGGGCACAAAACAAGCCTCAACAAATTTAAGAGTATAGAATTATCTCAGGCGTCTTTTCTGACCACAACAGCATGACACTAGACATCAACCACAGAAAAAGAAATGAGGGAACAAAAAAAGAGATTACATGGAGACTAAATAATATGCTATTAAATAACCAATGGGTCAATGATGAAATCAAAGAGGAAATTTAAAAATACCTTGAGACAAATGACCATGAAAACACAACCATAACAAAATCTATGGGATGCAGTAAAAGCAGTTCTTAGAAGGAAGTTCATAGCGATACAGGCCCTCTTCAAAAAACAAGAAAAATCTCAAATAAAGCAACATAACTTACAACTTAAAAGAATTAGAGAAAGAAGAACAAACAAAACCTAAAGTCAGCAGAAGGAAGGAAATAATAAAGATCAGGGAGGAAATAAATAAAACAGAGACTGAAAAAATAGAAAAAAAAAATCAATAAAACCAAGAGTTGGTTCTTTGAAAGGATAAACAAGACTGACAAACCTCTAGCAAGGCTCACCAAGAAAAGAGAGAGAACCCAAATGAACAAAATATGAAATGAAAAAGGAGACACAACAACTGATACCACAGAAATACAAAGAACCATAAGGGATTACTATGAACAATTATATGCCAACAAATTCAACAACCTAGAAGAAATGGACAACTTTCTAGACAAATACAGCCCACCAAAACTGAATCAAGAAGAAATAGATAATTTGAACTGACTCATCACTAGAGGTGAGAGAGAATCTGTAATTTAAAAAAAAAAAAAAGAAAAAACAAAAACTCCCTACAAACAAAAGTCCAGGACCAGATGGCTTCACAGGTGAATTCTACCAAACATATAAAGAAATACTTATACTGATCCTTCTCAAACTCTTCCAAAAACTTGAGGAGGGAACACTCCCAAAGACATTCTATGGTATTAGGGTGATGGTGGCTTCAAAGCCAGACAAAGATACCACCAAAACAAATTACAGACCAATATCTTTGATGAATATAGAATTTTCATAAATTCTCAACAAAATAGTAGCAAACCAAATCCAACAACACATAAAAAAGATCATATACCACCACCAAGTGGAATTCATCCCCAATTAACGAGGATAGTTCTACATACACAAATCAATGTGATACACCACATAAACAAAAGACAAAAACCACGTGATCATCACAATAGATGCAGAAAAAGCATTTGACAAAATTCAACATCCATTCATGATAAAAACTCTCACCAAAGTGGGTATAGAGGGAACATATCCCAACATAATAAAAGCTATATATGACAAATCCACAGCCAGTGTAATACTCAATGGTGAAAAGCTGAAAGCCTTCCCACTAAAAGCTGGAACAAGACAAGGATGCCCACTCTCACCTCTTCTGTTCAACATAGGATTGGAAGTCCTAGCCACAGTAATCAGACAAGAAAAACAAATAAAAGGTATCCAAATTGGAAGGGAAGAGGTAAAATTGTCATTATATGCAGATGACATGATTCTATATTTAGAAAACCCTAAGGACTCCACACAAGAACTACTAGAACTGATCAACGAATTCAGCAACGTAGCAGGATACAAGATTAACATACAGAAATCTGTTGCATTTCTTTACAGTAAAAATGAAATATCAGAAAGGGAATGTAAAAAAACACAATACCTTTCAAAATCACACCCCCCAAAATAAAATACTTAGGAATAAACCTGACCAAGGAGGTGAAAGACTTATACTCTGAGAACTATAAAACATTAATAAAGGAAATTGAAGATGATTCAAAGAAATGGAAAGATATCCCATGCTCTTGGATTGGAAGAATTAATATTGTTAAAATGTCCATACTACCCAAAGCAATCTACAGATTTAATGCAATCCCTATCAAATTAGCCATGACATTTTTCACAGAACTAGAACACATAATCCTAAAATTTATATGGAACAATAAGAGACCCAGATTTGCCAAAGGAATCCTGAAAAAAAGAACAAAGCAGGAGACATAACCCTCCCAGACTTGAGACAATACTACAAAGCTACAGTAATCAAAACAGCATGGTATTGGCACAAAAACAGATATATGGATCAATGGAACAGAATAGAGAGCCCAGAAGTAAACCCACACACCTACAGTCAATTAATCTTCAACAGAGGAGGCAAGAATATACAATGGAGAGATGACAGTTTCTTCAGCAAGTGTTGCTGGGAAAGCTGGACAGCCACATGTAAATCAATGAAGTTAGAACACACCCTCTCACCATACACAAAAGTAAACTCAAAATGGCTTAAAGACTTAAACATACAACATGACACTATAAAATTCCTAGAAGAGATCATAGGCAAAACATTCTCTGACATAAATCATAGCAATGTTTTCTTAGGTCAGTCTCCCAACGCCAATAGAAATAAAAACAAAAACAAATGGGACCTAATCAAACTTACAAGCTTTTGCACAGCAAAGTAAACCATAAAAAAAAAAAAAAAAAAAAAGACAACCTACAGAATGGGAGAAAATATTCGCAAACAATGTGCCCGACAACGGCTTAATTTTCAAAACATATGGACAGTTCATGCAACTTAACAACAAAAAAACAAACAACCCAATAGAAAAATGGTCAGAAGACCGTAAAAGACATTTCTCCAAAGAAGAAATACAAGTGGCCAATAGGCACATGAAAAGATGCTCAACATTGCTAATTATAGGGAAATGCAAATCAAAACTACAGTGAGGTACCACCTCACACTGGTCAGAATGGCCATCATTAAAAACGCTACAAATAACAAATGCTGTAGAGGATGTGGAGAAAAGGGAACCCTCCTATACTGTTGAAGGGAATGTAAATTGGTACAGCCACTATGGAAAATAGTATGGAGGTTCCTCAGAAAACTAAAACTAGAGCTACCATATGATCCAGCAATCCCACTCCTGGGCATACATCCACACAAAACTCTAATCCAGAAAGACACATGCACCCCTATGTTCGTAGCAGCACTATTTATACTAGCCAAGACATGGAAGCAACCTAAATGTCCATCGACAGAGGAATGGATAAAGAAGATATGGTACCTATGTACAATGGAATACTACTCAGACATAAAAAAGAAAGAAATAATACCATTTGCAGCAACATGGATGCAACTAGAGATTATCATACTAAGGGAAGTAAGTCAGAAAGAGAAAGACAAATACCATATGATATCACTTATATGTAGAATCTAAAATATGACACAAATGAACCTATCTATGAAACAGAAACAGACTCAACGACATAGAGGACAGACTTCTGGTTGCCAAGGGAGGGTGGGGTGGAGTGGGAGGTTGGGGTTAGGAGATGTAAGCTATTGTATATGGAATGGATAAACAACAGGGTCCTACTGTAGAGTACAGAGAACTGTATTCATATCCTATGATAAACCATAATGGAAAAGAGTATTAAAAAAAGAATGTATATATAACTGAATCACTTTGATATATAGCAGAAATTAACACATTGTAAATCAACTATACTTCAATAAAAAATATAAAAAATAAAGCCCACTTAGAATTATTTACATTGATAAGAAAATTCAGTAAAGTAGCTACACACAAGGTAAATATACAGAAATTAATAGTTTTCCTTCCCCAAAGTAGCCAAATAGAATAAATACTTGAAAAACAGATCATACCCACAAGAGCAACAAAAACATGAACTACCCATTTATTTAATATGCAGAACCCCAGTGATTAAAAACTATGAAATCTGGGACTTCCCTGGTGGCACAGTGGTTAAGAATCCACCTGCCAATGCAGGGGACACGGATTCAAACCCTGGTCCAGGAAGATACCACATGCCGCAGAGCAACTAAGCCCGTGCACCACAACTACTAAGCCTGTGCTCTAGAGCCTGCGAGACACAACTACTGAAGCCCACGCACCTAGAGCCCATGCTCCGCAACACGAAAAGCCACCACAATGAGAAGCCCACGTACAGCAACGAAGAATAGCCCCCCGCTTGCTGCAACTAGAGAAAGCCTGTGCGCAGCAACAAAGACCCAACACAGCCAAAAATAAATAAATATATTAAAAATAAATAAAAGTTATAAAAAATATAAAATTTTATTAAGACATATAAAGACGGAGTTAAATGTATAGAATTGTGCCATACTCCTGGCTACCACTGACAGAATGTCATTGTCAATTCTTCCTAAAATGATTTACATATAATGCAATTCCAATCAAAAATATTTTAAAATTAAAAAATGGAATTATCTCAAAAATGTGTGTTATGATCCGATCTTTTACTCTAACCATCCTTGTAATTTCAAGTAAGGTGAAAAAGAGAAAGGTTTGGCCTATGACAGCATCAATGGGATTAGAGGAATATCCTGCACTTTGGAAGAACACCGGTGTTCCAGAATCAGGACGCATGTTCATGTGTCCCATCCTGTCTCAAGCAAGGCTACTGCTCTTCAGTCTGTACTTCTTCTAGAATAGAGTTACCTGGTGATTACTTCCATCAACTTTTTTCCCTTCTCAACTAGTTGAAATTTGATATTTATGTACATCTGAATATTTGCCTGCTTATCTACTGATTATGGACATGGTGGATGACCCCAAGGCCCAATATATCTAAAATAGTCCAGATTCTTCATATGCTGAAGATCATGAGATGCCAAGAGCACCCAAAGAGAAGATGGGAGATGAGTTGAATCACCATTTGCAGCATCAGGTGGATTATCACCACCCCTACAGGGTTCCTCCAGCCCCACTGTTATGCACTGTGGAAGAAGCTTAATGGTAGGCTGCTTTAGAAGATTCTTGAGCACTCACTAAGCCTCCATAAAGGACTCACACCCTGGAGACAGGATTCAATTATTATGTGGGTCCTATGCAGCCCACTGGTTGCGTGAGGGTCCTAATCCTCCCATGGAATTGGTCCTTGTCCTCCTTTCATTATCCCAGGACTCCAATGTTCCTGGGAATGAAGTCATTCAGGACCCGTGGGTCCCTCAATATGTGACTCCAAGACCCCCAGGGCATAGTTCTTATCTCCATGGTCAAAGCCAGGCTGCGGGTAAGTCTGGCACTGTGGCTAGCATGAAGAGGGACCGAGCAAAGGAACTGGAAGCTGCACATTTTCAAATGGCACTGAGGAGAACTTGGTCCCATGGACACACCTAATTCCAAGGGGATCTCGGAGTGTAGATTCTACCACCTGGGAGAAGAGGAGAATGGGTTCAGGGGGCAACAAGCTGCCTTTCGAAACCCCTCTGTTAACCTCTGCATGGATCAGAGCAGCAAAGGGGCACAGGCTTAAACATTTCCAAACAAGGGGCAGAGCTCCTGCCCCATCATTTGCACACTGGGTGCCTGCATTTTAAAAGCACCTCCCCAGGAACTTCCCTGGTGGCACAGTGGTTAAGAATCTGCCTGCCAATGCACGGGGCACGGTTGGGGGGGGGGGGGTAGATCCCACATGGGTGGAGCAACTAAGCCCGTGCACCAAAACTAATGGGCCTGCACTCTACAGCCCGCTCGCCACAACTACTGAGCCCGTGTGTCACAACTACTGAAGCCCGCATGCCTGGAACCCATGCTCCGCAACAAGACAAGCCACCACAATGAGAAGCCCGCGCATCGCAGCGAAAAGTAGCCCCTGCTCGCCACAACTAGAGAAAGCCTGCGCACAGCAACGAAGACTCAACGCAGCCCCCCCCCCCAAAAAAAAAAGGACTTCCCCTTTGAAAGTATTGGCCTGTCACAGTGTCATGCTTTCCCAGATGCACTACTGAGCAAGGCCTCAAGCTACATGATAGAATGTGCTAACAAAATCTCAGGCATTTGGGGAAGGACCTTTACCCAACACACAAATTTAGCGAATTCCCTTCTAGGTTTGGCTAAGTAACTTTCTCCCTCTTGCTTTTTATATTTCCCTCATGGTTCAAAACAAATCACTAGGGGAAGGACTTGTCAGTTTTTAACCAATCAAGCCCAAAATGGCTTCCTAAATGTATTTTTCTCTGGCTTTGTGTTCTTCATTTATCACGTGCTTTGACGTTGTTACACCCAAGGCCATCTTCCAGTCCCACTTTTACCGAAAATGTATCACATTTATTTCTAACTAAGACACCCTTGGGGGAAGGGAGAGAAGAAAGTAGTTGGTTTCCTTAAGTATAGAGCCAAGAAATGCAATATCCCTCCTCAGTTTTTGGCAGCTCTTTCCTGAGGCCATAATATATTCATCCAGATAAGCACAACTAAGAGGTACTGCAGCAGCAGCAAAGGAGACGTTGTTCAAAAATACCATCTTTTGACTAAAAATACAATCGTCTCGTTACTGACATTGATCAGAATAACCTAAACCACTGCATTTCACATGAAGATTGAAGAATGGTCTAAATGGATCCTGCCATCAATTCTAAAATGGGCAAGTGGTTAGAAAAACAAAGTGGTCCTTCCTTAGGTAGCTGAGTCTCCGCTGCTGATGACTTATCCATGTTGAATAACACCTTAAAATGGATGAACCGTCATGAATAAAGAGGTTTCTTTGTGGCTGCCTTTCTATAAACCACACACCACTTCTGTTTACTTTTACTAAAGAATGAGATGGGGCTTCCCTGGTGGCGCAGTGGTTGAGAGTCTGCCTGCCGATGCAGGGGACATGGGTTCGTGACCCGGTCCGGGAAGATCCCACATGCCGCAGAGCGGCTGGGCCCGTGAGCCATGGCCGCTGAGCCTGCGCGTCCGGAGCCTGTGCTCCGCAACGGGAGAGGCCACAAACGAGAGGCCCGTGTAACGCAAAAAAAAAAAAAAAGAATGAGATGAATGTAAGTTGAAGAGTGTAGCAAATGAAGTGGCTGTCAACAGATATGTTTAAGGGATAAATCTTTAAAAAAAAAATCACATTGCTTTTTATAGTGGTAGAAAAGGATAACAGATGCTAGCAGTGCCACCAAAGGCAATTCATCTGGATCTCAGAAAGACAGTTGACGACCTTTGGTATAGTACACTAATAAATAAGATTAAGGAATTTAAAAATCAGTGTTAACATCCGTACATGGAAATTATCCTAGCTGGAGTTTGAGATGCAATATTTTAAAGGCAATGGTACCAAATATGTCATACTAACTAGGACAGAAAGAAATTCCTGCTATTTGCTTAGGTAAGATAAGCTATCAGGTAAAAATTCTGTTCTAAACAAGAAAATTCTTTTATGGAAAAAAATGTGTGTTTCCCTATATAAGCCTAAACATAGAATCTAAGTCTAATAATATTTTAAAGTTTAATGTGGGGCCTTCCATGGTGGCGCAGTGGTTAAGAATCCACCTGCCAATGCAGGGGACATGGATTCGAGCCCTGGTCCGGGAAGATCCCACGTGCCGTGGAGCAACTAAGCCCGTGAGCCACAACTACTGAGCCTGTGCTCTAGAGCCCACAAGTCACAGCTACTGAGCCTGCGTACCACAACTACTGCAGCCCGCGCGCCTAGAGTCCGTGCTCTGCAACAAGAGAAGCCACTGCAATGAGAAGCCCGCGCACTGCAACCAAGAGTAGCCCCCGCTCATCACAACTAAAGAAAGACCACACGCAGCAATGAGGACCCAACGCAGCCATAAATAAATAAATAAATAATAAATAAAATATAAATAAAGTTTATTGTATAGTCATTTCTTTTTTTATAAAAGGAAATCACTCTTGCCTGTCACTGGAAATTGGAATTCCTTAAACTTTTTCTTGGAAATCTGTTTGCAAAAACAATGTGATTCTGAAGTTGCAATACCAAAGGCATGGCAAAGAAGGCTTTTATAACCTGGTTCCAACATATCTTTCAACATTAATTTCCATCCCACCCTGCTGCTGCCATGCTTTCTAGGCTCTAATTATTAACGAATAGCCATTCTTTCTGGAACAGGTCATTACTCTCCATCTAATTTTGTCATGTTTTATTCCCTCCACCTAGAATGCCTCCCCTACCTTCCCCACTATTCCCCTGGCATCCTGGCAAAATCTTACTTACCTGGATCTCATTAAGAACCAGTGCGTATGTCTCTTCCTTTATTGAGATGGTCCTTAATGATCCCAAGCAGAGTTGATTCTACTTTCCTTTGTTCTCTTAACAGTGTATACACCAACTCCAGCCATGGCCACACTCTATTGCCATCTTCCTGTCCAGGGTATGAGGTAGGACAAAGAAATGATCACAAACATCTTTGAATTCCTAGAGTCTTCCCCATAGTCACTGCCCAGTGCATGTGGGATAAAGGAACTTACACGTAATAAGTGCCGTTGGTGCCGTGCCCACAGCCCCTGGGCTCTTACTTTTCAGGGCACATAGGCTCAACTTCCAACTGTGAATGCCTGCAATATTTTGTCAGGGGACTTTCTCTGGCTGCCAAAGCTTGTGCTGCCCATGCTTAGGCTCAAAGTACAGAGCAGGCTCAAAGTACAGATACAGGAGCAGCCTTCAACCACTGGCTGACATGAGTTGGTGGGCAAGACTCCAGCCCTCTCACCCCTTGGGTGGGATGACTCCAACTTCCATAATCTACACTGTCCACCAGAATTCCCCAGACTGGGATTAAGCTCAAATTGCCCTTAATTTAATGTCTTGATACCATACCCTGCAATGAATTCCTTACCTTCCCCATGCTCCTACTGGTGTTTCATGGGACCGCCTTGCACATTAACTCCTAGCACTCAATCCTTGTCTGCAGGTCTACTTGCTGGGGAACCCAAATTAAGAAAACGAAATACTGAGTTGAACGTGGCACAGAGTTTCAAGAGGCTATCAGTTAAGGTGAGCGTGTCCTTTTAGAGACTGCTTGCTTGAATTTGCCCTTTAGATCAAATGTACCCTTGCAGAGATCACCTACCCTAACACTGGTAGTCTTGACTTATTCGTTGAAAAAACAGAAAGCTGTTATAGCTTTTTGAGCAGAGGAAGAGCAGAACATATGCGGTGTTTTAGGACACTTATTCTGGCAGCACTAGATGGATGGATAGATGGATGGATAAGCAAGAAGACATCAAGGAAGCTAACAAAGCAGCTGAAACCTGCAAGAGGGCCTTCCCCCACACCTGACCAGGCTGGCACCCTGATCTCAGACTTCCATCCTCCAGAACTATGAGAAATAAATTTCTGTTGTTTCTAGGCCACGCAGTCTATGGTCCTTTGTTATAGCAGGCTGAAAGGACTAAGACATGTACTGTGGTTATGCAAGATAACATCTTTTAAAAAGACTTTTCTTCCCATGATGACATCGTAAGGGAAAACTGGCTGAATGGTACATGGAAACTCTGTACTATTTTTGCAGTTTCTTGTGAGATTATCATACTAAATGAAGTCAGACAGAGAAAGACAAATACCATATGATACCACTTATATGTGGAATCTAAAATATGATACAAATGGACTTCTTTACAAAACAGAAACAGACTCACAGACATAGAAAACAAACTTATGGTTACCAAAGGGGAGAGCGGGGAAGGGGGATAAATTAGGAGTTTAAGATTAACATATACACCCTATTATATATAAAATACATAAACAACAAGGACCTACTGTATAGCACAGGGAACTATATGCAAAATTTTGTAATAACCTATATGGGAAAAGAATCTGAAAAAGAATACCTATGTGTGTTAATGAATATGCTACCCAAAAAAGTTCTTGGTGAAAATGAAAAATGTGTCTTTTGGGACTTCCCTGGTGGCACAGTGGTTAAGAATCCGCCTGCCAATGCAGGGGACACGGGTTCGAGCCATGGTCCGGGAAGATCCCACATGCTGCGGAGCAACTAAGCCCGTGCGCCACAACTACTGAGCCTGCGCTCTATAGTCTGTGAGCCACGACTAAGCCCACACACAACTACTGAGCCCACATGCTGCATCTACTGAAGCCCGTGCACCTAGAGCCCTTGCTCCGCAACAAGAGAAGCCACCGCAATGAGAAGCCCGCGCACCGCAAGGAAGAGCAGCCCCCGCTCACCGCAACTAGAGAAAGCCCGCACGCAGTAACGAAGACTCAACGCAGCCAAAAAATAAACAAAAAAAAATTTTTGTTTAACGTGTCTTTTATTTTTACTTAAAACCGAACAAACTTTTTGGCCAACCCAATACATATATAACTGAATCACTTTGCTGCACACATGAAACTAACACAACACTGTAAATCAACTATACTTCAATTAAAAAAAAAGATGTTATCACAGGAAGAAAAGTTTTTTTAAAAGATGCTGTCATAAGGGGAAACTGGGCGAATGGTACATGGAAACTCTGTACTATTTTTGCAATTTCTTGTGAGTCAAACTACATTATAATAAAACATATACAGAAGTAAATTAATTTTTAAAAACATTTGGGCCAAAGTCTGGACACAAGTGGATAAGTACCAACCACTATGTCCCTTTGCTCAGAGGTCTAAACCTTTCAAGTCCACTCCTCGTCACCGGATGACAGTTCCCCGTACAGCCTACCTTTCCCCTGCACATCCAAGGCTAAGTGATTTCTGTGTGGCTCTTGTCCATCCTCTGCTACTTGGCTTCTGAAGCAACATCCTTTTCTGTTTAATCCCCAATTCCTCCTAACTGGATCACATCAGCATCAAAGCCCACCTGCCACACACTCAGAGGAATCCCCAAGTCTGCCCACCAGCCTCAGTCCCCTCTGCTAACCCTGGTCAGTGAGCTTTCCCACCACCCCTGCATCTGTATCCATCACTGCTGCAGCTGTCTTACCTTCTCTGGTGAGGAGAGAAGGGGATTCCTATTTTGTATCCTCTTATCTCCTCTCACACACACATCAACTCCCCTAGCCAGTCTGGAGGGCCTTTCCTCCATGCAGGAATCTTTTTTTCCCTTTTCTTAGGGATCTGCTTTAGCACTTCAACTAGAATCATCCTTGACCCATCCATGGGAATCATCCATCTCCCCTGCACATCAGGCACCCACACCCACCAGCCTGAAGCCAAGGTACCCGGGGGACTTTGGGTGATGTGCTTCCCTCCACCACTCAGCATACAGAACCTGGCTGAGAGCAAGAGTGCTTGACTAATTGACAAAAATCATATCCTTCCTTTCAAATATTAAAGCATGTAATCCCCTCATTTTACTTTTTTTTTTTTTTTTTTTTTTTGCGGTACGTGGGCCTCTCACTGTTGTGGCCTCTCCCATTGCGGAGCACAGGCTCCGGACGCGCAGGCTCAGCGGCCATGGCTCACGGGCCCAGCCGCTCCGCGGCACGTGGGATCTTCCCGGACCCGGGCATGCACCCGCGTCCCCTGCATCGGCAGGCGGACTCTCAACCACTGCGCCACCAGGGAAGCCCCCCTCATTTTACTTTTAATCTCATTGTTCTCTCCTCCCTCTTCAGGGTAACCCCTTAACTCAAAAATTTTTTGAAAGAGTTACTTTGGCAAAGCCTGCCATTGCCTAGGCTCTGATAAACCAACACAACATCGTGCATACTGTATTTCAGTGGATGTGAACATGTCCATCAAGACCCAAGGTCCTGATTAGTCCAACAAATTGCTATAGTATCCATCTAGAAACTGGGTGCAGGATGGAGGATTTCAGAGGTGCGGACACTGGAAATTGGTCTATAAAGCACAATTAGTCTATAAATGAGCCCCTTGTTCAATTTCTGCTATCAGTACTGTAAAATCAATTCGGCAGCAGAGCCACAAATACCTACGGGAATTCATGTGACGCTGATGTTTTTTCTGGCATCAGGCCTTCCTGCTGTCGTCAGGTGTCAAGATGCTCTCTGGCTGGGATAGCGTTGGTCCTCTCTGTAACACCCTCCTCTCCCAGCACCTGCGTGATGTTCCTCAGCACTGTCATCGGGGCTTCAAAGAGTTCTGCTTCCTTTGTCGCAGATGAGGAACTTTGACTCCAAGTCCTTGGAGCTGTTATGAATATTTTATATTTATTTTTATATATATTTACCAAAATACTTACGTATTTACATATGTAATATATTTATATTTTATATTAAGCATATTTGGCCTCAGCAGCAACAATCTCAGAATAAAGTTTTTCCTTGAATCTCAAATTTCTGGTAAATTCATACCCTTTCTATGCTCTTATCTAAGGTTTGAGAGTGAGGTAACTTTTGAAACATTGTTAAGTAGTTTAAAAAAAAAAAAAAAGGTTTCTACAATCCAACTATAACTTGGGTAATGTTGAGCCAACACTAAGAAATCTAAGTTCTGCTACTAAATTAATTCTCTCCCAGCTCAGTTCATAAGAGAAATTGGAACCTGATTGGTATAAGTTTGTTACCCAGATCAGCTATAGCATTTGTAGGGCCCAGTGAAAATGAAAATGGGCCCCTTGTTCAAAAATTAAGAATTTCAAGATCCCAACAGCAGAGCATTAAACCAAACATAAAGCGCTCCTGAGCACGGGAGCCTGTACAACTACACAGGTTTGCTTCTCACCACTAAATTCCACTGTTTCCTTGGAAATGGCTTGGAGCCTCAAGGTTGAAAGCCAGCCCTGTGTATCTGAGTTAAGAAATCAAAATTTAAACATGTTTGGTGCTTAACCAGACAAGCTGGGGAAGCCAGTGTTTTAGTTAGCCATGTCTGGGAAGCCGTTGATTACAGTTCACCCAAATAGGGATGTGTTTATTTCAGGCTCCAAGAAGTCTGGGAGTAGGTAGCCAGGGCTGGTTCAGCAGCTCATAGATGGCAGGAGAAAACAGGCTCCTTCAGTCTCTCCCATTCTTAGCAACAGGGCTGACACCTCTTAGCATCAGAGGTGTTCCAAGCGGGAAGGAGGAGGCGAAACAGCACAGCAGATTCTGCATATATCTCATTTGGTCAAGACTAACGCATGGGTCCAATATTAGCTGGAAAGGAGGCTGGAGATATGAGTTCTTAGCTTTCCAGTCTCCAGAGTTAGACCATAAGGCTGGAATAGTTGATGCAGAGCTTAGAATACACAGGTTGGAATGTAAGTCGGCTGGAACACAGTATCTGCCAAGCCACTTAGGTGCTCCTTTAGAGCAGTGCTCCTCAAATTCAACGTGCCTATAAGTTACCTGGGAACTCTGTTCAACTGTAGATTCTGAATGAGCAGGTCTGGGGTGAGGCCCGAGATTCTGCCTTTCCCAAGTGATGCCAATGCTTCTGACCCGTGCACCACACTTTGAGCATTGAGTCCCTAGGATACTGAGGGCCAGGAGAAGAAAAATGAGATAAAAAGGAATAAACCTGAAGTAGAGGAATAGGCATCGATATGCACTCATAGGAAAAAGGAAACTCAGTTCTCCATAACTGAGGCAGAGCAGTACGGAAGCCTCCTGACGAGAATGCCCAGGTGAACTTCCCAATCAAAGGGACAACTTGCTGCTGTAGGGTACCTGCATCCTGAAACCAATAATGGGACATTTAGGAAAGACTCAGTTATACTGATAACGTTGATGGTTTGGAAAAAGATAGCTCAGCCTACCTGAGTGAATTAATAAGCACAGTGAGTTTCAAAGCCTGGGTCTGTAAGTAGAGGCATAAAAATAAAAGCATGAAAATGGAAAAAGCTGGAAAGTAGAGGTTAACTCTCCAAGCTGAGATTGTCCCAGCAATTATCTTAAGGGTATAAGACTCAAATTGACAGTGTGAATTCAACTTAAACGGACAGGGTGCTTCCAGAGAAGAGAGTTTTGTTTTGTTTTTGATAATTTCAGGTGATGATACCACAGAGTTACCCACGGTCAGCAGTGACAATGAACCATCCAGGATGGTATTATCAATCAGGATTCCATACTTGCAAGGAACAGAAACCAAGTCTGGCTGACTTGAACATAAGGCAACTTACTGGAGGACTATGGATGCTTACAGAAATGATGGGTCTTGGGAATGGACAAGAACCAAAAGAATCCCAGAGGATTAGGAAGCAGAAACCCCAGCCATAGTCTTAGATCAGACAAAGTCTGTTTAGCACACCATTCCTTCCTGCCCTTGAGTTAAAGTCCCAGAAGAGAACTTCCAGTTGGCCAAGCTCAGGTGATGTACTTTTTATTTTGGCTGGGTTGCGTCTTCGTTGCTGTGTGTGGGCTTTCTCTAATTGCGGCGAGCGGGGGCTGCTCTTCGTTGTGGTGCTCAGGCTTCTCACTGCACGGGCTTCTCTTGCTGCAGAGCACGGGCCCTAGGCTCACGAGCTTCGGTTGTTGTGGCTCGCGGGCTCCAGAGCGCAGGTTCAGTAGTTGTGGAGCACAGGCTTAGTTGCTCCGTGGCATGTGGGATCTTCCTGGACCAGGGATCGAACCCGTGTCCCCTGCATTGGCAGGCGGATTCTTAACCCCTGCACCACCAGGGAAGTCCCTTAGGCGATATACTTTTATCCTGCCAGGTCCTCTTGGCTTCTGTAAAAATTTGTTGGCATTTGGAATTGCTCTCCCACCAAGACTACACTATGCAAAAACCTAACTCCCCCAAAAGAAATCCAAATGATACCAGACAGATGAGATGGACGCTGGGCGATCAAAAACAGTAACACATGCTTGCTCTAAGTGGAAAATACGGTTTCTCTCAAGTACAAACTCCAATTGGTTGGTGGTGGCTGCCTGGAGTATATGCTGAGAAGGTTTCTGAAACCATGTCCAAGCATAATGGGAAAAGGTGCCATGACTGATGAGTGGAGTTGACGATCGCCACAGAAAGAGGAAGTAGTAAAGTATGTCCCAGCTCTTTGCCATTTTTTGCATAGCAGACATCTCCCTCCTCCATAAAAGCTTTCTCTCACCATTCCTGCTAGAAATAAACCCTCCCTCTTTGGCTCATATTATATTCCACTCCTGAATAGCTGAGCAACTACTAGCAACAATCTGAGCCCCTCCGTGCCTCCACTTTTCATGGGTTAATGAAATGTTAATACCCAATTCAAAGGGTGGTTTTGAGTGTTATATACACTAAAACATGGCAAACGTTTTGCCTAATGCCTGGCAAAAAGTCAGCACTCAGTATTAGTATGCCCCCAATATGAACCTCTTTATGACCAATGATACATTCATCGCTGTGTCATGGCTCTTTGTGTGTAAGTACACAGAGGTAGAGTCAAGGGACACTGGACTTTGAAACCTCCTACTCATACCTTTTCCATTTACTGGCTGTGTGGCCTAGTCTTATTTATCACTGTATTTCTACCACCCAGTAGAGTACATTATCACTTACAGCAAGAGCTCAAGGAACAGGTATTGAATGAATGAGGTTAACCTCTCTGAGCCTCAGTTCTCCCAGCTATAAATTGGGATCCTACCTGAAAACATCAACATCGCCTGGTACAGTCTTTAACCCCCTATTTGCTGCCTCAGAAATGTTAAGTTTCCTTCCTGTCTCAAAAACTGGTATTTTCAGTGAATTAAAAAAATGGCCCCGGAGTGTGATCCATTTCATATACTCAGATTAAACCAGTGAGTAGCTGTATTCAATTCGATTTGAACACATATTTTAAAAACATAAATGTATGAGCCACAAAGGAACCCACTTCAATTTTAACGGAAGGTAACTGAAATATACATTTCTATAAGGAAGAAGCCAGACCCAAAGAATCTTCTTTGTTCCTTCCCCCTTCGTTATTCTAAGGGGTGTCAAATTACTGACATACACCCAGAAAGTGGTTTTCATGGACTTCAGAGGAATAGGAACAAAAGTACACTATTAAAATAAAGCAAATGCTTACTATTATTTTTAGCTCCAAAACTAGAATGGATAAAAATCGAAAACTGCATATTTCTGCAAGCTCTAAAGGACTGGTCATTCTGAAAACAAATGTATACTTCCTTTAAGTTACACTTGGAAGATAAAATCAGTGTAATAAGTTGAAACTCAGTGTGGTCTCCTTTCACAATAGGATTTAACTAGAGGGAGAAATTTTCTAGCAATCTGTACTTCTGTACAAACACAGGTACATGAAAGAATAGTTGGGGAACTCTGTTTGCTCCACAATAAAAAATAAAAGCTGCTCTTTTCATTTAAAAATGTTTCAATTACCTTTTGCTTTCTTCTGTTCTACCTTACAGATGATTTCTTCTCTTCTTTCTTGGTTGTTTTCCATTTCACTTATGGAAAAGGAAGCCAACTGCATAATTCTTCTGGTAGATCTATACCCTGTTGATGACAGAGCTCTCTTAATTTTCCAATTGTGGGTTTTAGCTACATTAGGCAAGAACTCTGGTTTTTGTCCTCTCTAAAGAATACCGACAGAAATTGAGCCATAGCCAAACACCCATTTGAGTGTTTGTGTGTTTGTGTCAATGTGTCTGTGTGGGCATATACAAAACACAGAGGAAGCAATAGCTAATTTAAATGATGACTGTTTTTAACAAAAATTTCTCTTTACTAAGAGGAAGCGAAATGTCACGTGGGCCACAGGTTGATCATCAGAAAAGCACGGCTTTCAGTTCTCATTTCTCGGCTAAATAGGTCTGTGAGTGTGGTAGTCAGCCTCCAAGATGGTGTTCATGACCTCTTCCTTCCGCACTTACATAGTCCCCACCCACATTCCATCAGGGTAGGTCTATGTAATTGACAGCATACGGCAGAAGTAATGTTTACCACTGCTGAGGCTAGAGCATAAGAGACATTGTGGCTTGTCTACCTGGCTCTCTTGGATCACTTACTCTGAGGGAAGCCAGTTGCTGTGTTATGAGAACACTCAAGCAGCCCTGTGGAGGGGCCCTGATGGGGTTCAGGGAAGGCCACTCCAGAACGTGCCACTTTGGCATGTGGATTATTTTGAACTGAAGACAGTCAAGGTCCAACAGACTCAGGAAGAGTTTTTTTACCTCCCCCTTAACTCCATATAAGAATTTACATAGGGCTTCCCTGGTGGCGCAGTGGTTGAGAGTCCACCTGCCGATGCAGGGGACACGGGGTCGTGTCCCGGTTCCACATGCAGCGGAGCGGCTGGGCCCGTGAGCCATGGCCGCTGAGCCTGCGTCCGGAGCCTGTGCTCCGCAGCGGGAGAGGCCACAGCGGTGACAGGCCCGCGTACCGCAAAAACAACAACAACAACAACAACAACAACAAAAAAAGAATTTACATAGAAGTCCTGGTCCTAGAAGATACCTACAAAGAGTATGGCTTAGGTGTGGTGAGCTTGGGGGGTGGGAGGGGATGTCAGCAGGGCCTGTTTGTTCAAAGCCTTCTGTGTGTCCCATCGTCTCTGCAGGCATGACAAACATTTGTTTACCAAACATTTGCTTTTCTTAGCTCCCTGTGAATTGCCTTCCTCCTCTTTTCAGCCCCAGATCCCTACCCCCTTCTCCTTAGCTCAGGATGGCATATAAGCTTCAATCGCCTGTCTTTGACCCTCACATGTCTATGTGGCTCCCATACATACAATTAATGTGTCTTATGTCAATTTAATTATTACACCAGCCAAAGAACCTAGGATAAAAGAAGGGAAGCTTTCCTCCCCTACAGCCCACATGGTGAGGAACAGAGATTTATGACCAACAGTCACTTCAGTGGGCTTGGAAGGAAATCTTCCAGCCCCAGTCAAGCCTTCTGATGACTCAAGTCTTGGCTGACATTTTGACTGCGACCTCGTGAGAGATCCTGAGCCAGAACCACTTAAGCAGTTCCTCAGTTCCTGACGCTCAGAAACTATGACATAATACAATCGTCCTTTGGTATCCACGGGGCGTTGGTTTCAGGACCCACTGCTGATACCAAAATCCCTGGATGCTCAAGTCCCGTAGTCGGCCCTCCATATGCATGGGTTCTGAATCTGCAGATTCAACCAAGCACACATCACAAATGTCGTTACATTATCTGCAGTTGGTTGAATCCGCCGATGTGGAACCCCCGGATATGAAGGGCCAAGTATACTGAAAAAAATCTGCATATAAGTGGACCTGTGCAGTTCAAACTTGTGTTATTCAAAGGTCAACTGTAAGCATTCATTCTCTTAAGCCACTAAATTTTGGCGGTACTTACAGTAACAATAGGTAACTAATACAATTACCCAGTAGGAGGAGCCATTTTATGTTGCCATTTCTCAGGTTATTTTTATTCAGTCAGCAAATATTTACTGCCTAACATGCCAGACATTATTAAAATGAGAGCTGGACTAAATGCTCCTTCCAGAAATCACATTTTGATATTCATGGATAATCACAGAATCCGTCAGACTATTCTTTCAATAGAATCTGCAGTTTGCTAGACCGAATGCTCACTTTTAGAGAAAAAGTCCAAACACTACCTGAAACCCATACCGTTAATTGGATGACCCAACGATCATTCCCTTATCACTTGTTGCTTTCACACTAACACACTGGAAACACTACTAAATTGGTTTTTTCAGCTTCCCTTGCCATCAGTGGTGGCCATGTAACGTAATGCTGGTCAATGAGACATTTGTTTAAAGGGTTTCCAGGAAAGATTTTGATAAAATAGGCAAATAATGCTGCCACCACTCTTCCCTCTTTCTTCCTGCCTTGGCTATGGCCCAATGCCTGGAGCTGTGGCAGCCATCTTGTAACCAAGAGGAAAAGGCCTAGGGAATTAAGACATATCGGGCCTTGACATAGCTGAGCTGCCAAATCAATACCAGTAGCTCCCTGCCTCCAGAGATGTAGTACTTCCTATTTAAGTCATAAAAGTTACACTTTGTATTTCTTATAGCCAAATTCAGTCTGAATTGATACAACTGATACAATACCATAGAAAGTGATTGATTTCAAAAGAAATAAGGAAGAGTTTTCCCACTAATATATGTCCTTTGCTCTGAATTCCATGAATTGTTGAGATATATTTTTCTTAACATCAGCACCAACAACAAAAAAGCCTCTCCCTGCCTTCCTAAACAATAGGCAATAGTGTATTCGTAAGACAACATTTCCTGAGTGCTCACCATGAAAAAAGCACTGTTCTAAGTGTTTTAGAAGTATTAATTCATTTAATCTTCATAATTCCTTGAGGTCAATACTATTATTTTCTACATTTTACAGATGAGGAAACATAGAAGTTAAGGAAACTTGCAAGGTTTCATAACTAGTTAAACAGTAAAGCTGAAACTTAAACTAAAATCAGGTAGTTTCTTTTTTGTTTTGTTTTAAAGTTTTTATTAAGAGAATTTCCAAACGTAAAAAGTAGAATAGTTACAATGAACTTTCATATACTCATCAACCAGTTTCAACAACAATCAAGATTTTGCCTTTCTTATCCCTCTCTGCATTTTTTTTTTCCTGAAGTGTGTTAAAGACTCCCTGGACATCATATAATTTCACCTATAAATATCTCAGTGTATCTCTAGCAGATAAGGACTGTTAAAAATACCATTATCACACCTAACACAATTAAAAATAATTCTTTAATAATTCTAATACTTGGTATATGTTCAATTCCCACCCCCTCCCCCATCTCAAAAAACTTTGGATTGTTTAATCAGGTCCAAACAAGGTCTACTTACTGCATTCACTGATATATAAGATCATTTAGTTTTTATCTTCACCATTTTGCTTCCTTACCTGACATAATCAGATACAGAAATAAACACAAGAAAAAGTGGCCTCCTCCAACTGCCCCCCCCACAAAAGGCACAGGATCTTCCACATTTTTAATTTAAGCTCCTTTAATATTTTCTGCTTCTGTAACTTTAAATTTTATGTATAGCCAGCAGGTGGAAAAGAGCTGGGCTAAGCAACAGAGTAAGATGTTAGATACATGAGTTTGGATGGAGGGAAAAGTAACAGTAACAGCTGTCATCATATCTAACACTCATTGAGTTTCTGCCTTAAACTATGCACTACTCTGGTAGGTATCAAGTCATCTTTTTGTTTTCTTTCTTTCTTTCTTGGCCATGCTGCGCAGCATGCAGGATCTTAGTTCCCCGACCGGGGATCGAACCTGCGCCCCCTGGAGTGGAAGTGCGGAGTCTTAGCCCCTGGACCACCAGGGAAGTCCCACCATGTCATCTCATATATATAAAGATCTAGGGTTGTTTCCCCAAGGGTCGGTTAGGGCTGATTTTCAAATGACCACTCAAATCAACGGAGACACAAGTATCCACGAATTAAGAGAAAACCAAAGGCATCCTCAGATGAACCTTGGGGAAATGTAACCAAAGCTCTTTAACAGAAAGACGAAAAGTTAAATAGCTATGCTTTATGGAACACTTCCTCTGTGCCAGACACTGCACTGAATGCTTTCCAACCATCATCTCTAATCTTCACACAACTCTAAGAAGTAATTCCTACCGTTAGCTTTCGGTTCCCTCTGTCCCCTGGCCACACCTGCTGGGAGGTGAGAGGAGGGGATGCAAAGGCTGGGAGTAACTAGATAAAATCTCTCAGGCACCAGTCCCATCCTCTACGTTCTATACATATGAAATAATTGAACTCTTGGCTCAGAGGCAAAAGATGAAGGACAGCAACAGCAGTAGTCAGAGTAACGTCAGTTGCACTGGTTCCCAAGCCCCAGTTCCCACACTGATGCCTGAACATGCAGTGAGGAACTCTGAGCCTTGGAAACGCAGCTCTTTGATAAGAGGGCTGCTACTAAATCTGCCCTGGAGAGAGACAAATTTCATTACTATCCTGGAAAGCAAGCAAATCTGCCCTCTACTTTGGAGAAAGACACTATCTTTATCTTGTAAGGCTTTTCATTACACAAGTATCCTTTGAAAGACAGTCTAGAATGCAAATCTGCAGATGCCTTTGCTCAGAAGATGTGCAGAAATGCGAGACACCCATGGAGGATTATCTCCCAACAAACAAATGATCCAGAAAGGTTTTCACAGGGTCATTCCAGCGTTCCCAGGTAAGTATGAATGTAGGAACTGAAATTAGGATTGTACATATTACTGAGCTTCTATTAATCATTTGGAAATCAATCATAGAATGTTCATAGCCTTAGATGTCAAAAATGATTCACCTATTTTGAAGAAAATATAGTATGGAAAAACATTTATAAACATTAGGTGTCCTTCAGGGCCTGACACGTAGAAAGACTTCACAGAACCCACTTATATCCACCACCATCTACATTTAGTCATCGACATCCTATCACTGCACTCTCGAACATTCAGTCATTAAAGCCATCAAATGTGCTTTCTGAGAATAAAGTTATTAATGATATTGATGATGAAGTTTATGAATAAATGAGTCAATACTCTAACTACTAAGCTGCTGAAAAAGCATTATAGACTAGGTGCAACTGGTTTAGTTCAATCATCAGTCTGTTAGATTAATGCCTAAATAACCCTATTAGGTTCCTCTTTACATATGAGGAAACCAGGACTTCCACGGGTTAATTAGACCCCCTCAGATCACACAGCAGGTTGATGGCAAGAACCACGTCTGTCTCATTCCACATGTAATCCCAAAATGTATCCACAGGATTCTTTTGATCACATTTCGACACATCAAAGTAGTCTTGGAAGCCAGGAACTTTCATAGGTTCTTAGTAAAAGAAGTGGATTTAGGGTCTGAGCCAATAAAATAACACTATTTTTTTTCTAAAATAAACACTCTCCAGCCAGGAATTGAGACCTGAAAATACCTTTTCCCAAGTGGAATGGGAAAATATAAGCTATGATGTTTGTAAAAGCTATTCAGTGATGAACTAGCCTCTGGGTAATCCTAAATCTCTTTTGGTAGTTCCCTGAATGTTATGAGGTTAATTATAACTTGGGAATGATACCTATAGTCCTCAGTCATTTTTCTAGTGCCAACAAGAGCCCAGAAAAATTATTTAAGCCACATCACATATGTTAAGAAACAAAGTTCAACTGACTAAATTCGAAGATCTAATTGGATTTATTCAAGGATTCTTTTCTCACTAGTGCTGACTAGGAAATTCTAGATTGATTGGCTGATTGGCTTAAAATTCCACAATTGGGAAAGACTGAAACTGCAATTAGGTCAGGTATAAAGCCTTCACGCGGCTTAGCACGAGTGACGCCATTTATGAGGAAAAAACCAACAGGATTATTTATTAATTAACAGGAATCTCCATCCTTTGAATTTTTAAACTACCTTTAAACATACAGAAAACATAGGAAATAAATCCTAATCATGTTTAACACAGGAAATAAATAACACATAGGAAATAAATAGGAAAACATAGGAAATAGAAATAGGAAATAAATCCTAATTATGATATAAGTATCACAGTGTAAGAGCCCCGTAGTCTGATACAAAATATCTTTCTAACAATGTATGCAAATTCCAGTGTGAGAAAGTCAAACGATAGGATTACACAGGAATGAAAGGGAGCAGAACTTGCCACCGAAAATATGCCTCTTTGGGATAAGGATTATTTTAAGAAGGCTGTTTTTTTTCCCAGCAGACGTGCGAAAAGCTCTGAAAACCAAGTGGAAGTTACCCTTTAGTAAGAACAATTTCCAGTCATAAGGGAAATCTCCATATGTAAGGGTGTCTCCCTCTTAGTACTAGGATGAGGGGAGGATGACTAGATCTTTAGAAACTCTTATCAATGGAGAAAGCTTGGACTTAAATGTGCATAACATCCTTACCTTTGTTTACTGTGCTTTGTCTTGAAAACCTGGCTCTCCCCTTGCCCCACGTCTTTTGTCTTTAGCTGCAGATGGTATCGCAGGTGGTGGCATGGGCCACCTGCGCTCAGCCTTCCTGGTTCTCTCATGTATACAAGAGGCATACATGATATTAAACTTCTGTTTGTTTTTCTCCCATCAATCTGTCTTTTATTACAGGTCTCAGCCAAGAACCTAGAAGGGTGAAAGGGAAATTATTTTTCCCCCCTTACAAGAGGATGTAATTCCCAGAGATATCGAAAAATATTAGAAAAACTCAAAACACATCGATCATTTTAACACACTCTTCAATAGTACATTTTCACCATCTTGGAGATGTTTAGTATTTTTATTCATTTTCTTCACAATTAACGAAGTCTACATGTCTAAGTCTGATGAGCGTCTAAATAAAGTTAAAGATTATCAGCTTTCAGCATGCTTAAAAATCTATATTGTGTTTGAGATGCAGGCTTCTCTCACTGACATTTTTATAAAATAATAAAGAAAAATGTAATAAAACATTCAAATAATGGTACAAGCACTGCTGTGCAAAGATGGAGATGCTTCCAAACCTGACTGTTGATGGTACCGAACAAAACTTGGGTCCACTGGCCCGCAAGCAGTAAAGCCAATCTCCTGACGCCAGGCTGTGGTGAAGGGAAGGGCAACGTTTATCACAGGGTACCAAGAAAGGAGTTCAGGATGGTTGGTGCTGAAAAAACCCGAACTCTCCGCAGGGTTTCAGCAAAGCATTTTCAAAGGGCAGGTGAAGGAGGGGCGTCCCAGGGTATGTGATTAGCTCATGCACAGTTCTCTGATTCTTAGTTGATGGCGAAGTAACAGGGCGGTGTCACAGGGGTTTGACAATATCAGCCCTTAGGCTCGGTAGGTCTGGGACCACGTGCGCCTTATCATTGAGTAGTTAATTTCTTCAATTTGGTGGTGGTTTTAGCATCTGTAAAACAACTCAGGAGATATGCATCAGACACTATTATCTAGGTACTTCAGAGAGGAGCTGCAGCAGAGGATGGGGGGCGGGGGTGGTGGTGGTGGTGGTGGTCTGTCCCGGGAAGGCTCCATAGGGTCCTGCTCGATTATGCTGAATGACAGGTAGCTCCAATATGTGATGGCTTGAAATCCTCATTCATCACCTGTTGTATGAAAATTTCAATTTGGCTCAGGAAAGGCAGTTTAAAGATTTCCCAAAGAATAATGGATTAATATGTAGGATGGATAAAACTCAAATTACAAAGGTCTGCACAGCCCCAAGGTAAAATACTTCTGAACTTCCCAGGTATGATGGTAGCAAGCTTGCACTGACTCTCCATATCCATTACTCCTGCAGACTGTCCACTGATGCACAGCACATTTCCATTCAGAGTAGCCTTGGAAGCTGAGCAAAGCAATTAATGACACCCTGTTCTCTGGGAGAAATTCTGAGGGCTGTAGGGGAGACGAGCCTGACTGTGAAACTGACAGAGTCAGAGAGGAAGTGGGTGGGGGTGCGATTGTAACTGCCTGCTCCAATAGCCACTCCTATTTCAGAAAGAGCAGATCTGAGCCACACCTCTTCTGCAGGAAAACCATTTTCTGAGGCATTTAGGATTATAGATACCAGAAGTTTGGCTAAGGGCTGTACCCATCAACTCCCCCACCCAGGTTAAAATCTGAGTCAGAAATTGTGACAATCCCTACTTGGTCCAGAAACCTAACCAGGGGGAAGAGCATCATCTTCACTGTTCGAGGTGTAGGGGGGCAACTGCCACCCCAAAATGCGTCTCTTTGGCATGAGGATTAATTTAGATTATTTTTTAAGAAACAAAAGACTCAGGAAGTCTTTCTACCTCCCCCTAAAGAATTTAAAGGGCCTGTTCCTGGCATATACCTATCACCAGAGATACCTTCAAACAATTAGAGCTAGATGTGGTCGGGGAAGCTCTTAAGAGATCAGAGTCCACTGTGTGTCCCACTGTCTCTGCCTGGCCCAGCAAATATTTGTTACCAAACACTTGCTTTTCCAGCTCCATGTGAATTGCCTCTCTCCCTTCTGAAGGTCCCAAACCACTACTCTCAACATTCTCTTTTGTCTTGAGCTAAAGATGGTATTTAAGGTGAGGGTTTCAACTATTCTGGCGAGTGACTCAGTTTTCCTGGGTCTCTCCCATGTATACACGTTATTAAACTTTTGATTTTCTCCTGTTAATCTTTCTCATGTCAAGTTAATTCTTAGACCAGTCACAAGAACCTAGAAGGGTGGAGGAAAATTTCTTCTTCCCCAACACAGGCTAGGTCTTTCTTTCAAGGATACACTGGCAGGAAGATAAAAAAAAAAGAACTGAACATGGAAAGAGCAATAAAAATGTTTTGCAACATTAAAGATTGATCACATAGCAGCTATTTTTCAAATGACCATGGTACAGGTACTCTGCTTGGCACTTTGCATACTCATCTAATTTAATTTTCAGACCCTCCTCATAAAACAAATTATTTCCATTCTGGAGGTGAGGAAACTGAAGTGTGGGAAGGATAGCTAAATCTCCCAAAGTCATGTGACTGGTGGGTGGCAATGTTAGGGGAACCACTGACCAAAACTGCCCGCGCTGGCCAGGCACCATAGTAACCACTTGCACGAGTTATCTTACAACAGGAGGTCCTCATAAGGAACGCGGAACTAACAAGCTACCACCAACCGGAAGAATTCGGGGAAGGTCAAAAGGAGAGAGGAGACGCCAGTCCATCTGTCCTACCAACCTCCCAGAATCCTTCTCGCTGGAATGCATCTTGGCTGAGTGATGCGTGTGCCACCAGGAAGGACCCTGAGTCAGAATGACTGGCCAGAGACAACCCGGAAACTAATCTCATCACCATAAAACCCGAGACTGCGAGCCACGTGGCAGAGCAGTCCTCCTGGGTTCTCTTGCCCTCCTGCTCTCCACCCGGGAGCCCCTTCCCAATAAAGTCTCTTGTTTTTTCAATTCATTTCCGAGTGTTAGACAAGAGCCCACTCTCGGGCCCTGGAAGGGGTCCCCCTTCCTGCAACAGCAAGGCTGAGACTCAAATAAAATTGAGTCTCTGCTCCTAATCACAACCCCAAACCATCTTCCAGGGAAATATGGATCTGTGATTCTCAATACTTTCTCACCCTTACTCCATTATAAAAACAAATCACGGAGGGCGGGGCGGGGGGGGGGTTTCCTGTTACAATGCAGCTTCTAATTCAGGAAATTTGGAGTGGAGGCCAAAAATCTGCATTTCTAACAAGCTCCCTGGGAACGGTCATGCTGCTGGAGCTCAGACCACAGTTTGAGTAGCAAACTGCGAAACATGGGACTGTGGGAAAACAGGAGAAAACTGGGCTTTCAAAAAATAGAGAAGAAAATGCGAACTCTCTGAAGTAGGCAATTCAAGGTGAAATGAAAGCACAAAAGGCCGGAATGAAAACAGAAGGCTCTGAGAAGGCAAGCGCGAAGTGAGAGCCGAAAACAATTGAAAAGACTCCAAGGAAACTACCAAGGCAGAAGTGTCCACGGGAGCTAACAAAGGGGTGGAATCTACATTAGAGAACAAACAAATCAAAAATATGTAAGGCCACTTGAACAGCACTCCAAAAATGACGAGGAAAAAGAATAGACGGATGAAAATGTAAGAGATTATAGCTATGGGGACAAAGACGCAAGCTTCTGCAAATAGGCATTGCAAAGGGGAACCAGGACAACGGGGGCAAACAGTAAACGTGAAGATACAGGAGAAGAAAACATTACTACTTAAGATACTAAGACATAACACTAGTTCTGAATGATGAAGGGTCGGACATCTTCTGTGGCAGACACTGTTGGTGTCCCACCCAGTCTCACCTCCACCCACTTCAGAGTCCACCTCTAGCTAAAGTGGGTGGTCCTAGACCCCCTGGCAGCTCCCTGCCTCAAGCACCCATGTCCCTCTCTGTGACCAAGGAAGCGCGTTCAGCCTGTGCACTGGGCAGCCCAGTCTCAACACCTCGGTCAAATCAATGAAGGCGGGACAGGAGTCAGTGGCTAAATGCTCCAGCTTCCGCTTCACAGGCTGGGACAATTCTGAGGAGTCTCCTACATTGTCTTCCAATAGGCCCAGCAGGATTGAGCCCCAGTTGCCCACAGCTGTAACACACACATTAACTTGTTTCTCAGGTTTTCTCTCTTCCTTACCTCATTCCCCACTCCTTCACTCGTGCATCCTGGGGTCACCTCCCAATTGAGTGATCGGTTCCCAAGTCCTTGTCTCAGGGTATGCTTTTGGGGAAACAGAAGACATGACCCAAAGATGTCAGATGAAAATGCTTAACTATATTCAAAAGGAAAGAAATTCCATATTTAATGGTGTGTTATTTAAAGGATCGAGTGCTCCCACCTGCCCACCATTTTGAATTCAGGATGGAGGAGGCAATGATGTGGGTGACATATAAGCCTTCCCACATCCCATCCCTTATACCACTTCCCCCTCTTTGGGCTCCACTGTACAAGGTTTATAATACCCAGAATGTTCTAGAGCATGATTCCTGGTCTCCCACTCTTATCTGTGAACTCCTCACAAACTAGAACTGTGTTTTATTAGCTTTGTATCCCAAGCACCTAACACAGTACCTTGTACAGAGATGGGTCTCGATAACTTTGTTAAGTAAATGCTGGATGAATCACTGGGTCCAAATACTGCTCTGCCACTAACAAGATGTGTGACCTTGGACAACTCACTTAACCAGTCTGAATCATAGTTACATCCATCTGTAATATGAGAGAACTCAACTCTGTGTTCTCTGAGGTCAAGTTACTATATGAAATCAGATAAGCGAAATTTCTCCCTACTCTCCCATCTCTTAAGCCTGATTAATGAAGCATAAAGCTGGCTACACTAATAAAGGAGCATTCAAATCTTTTCGAACCACATTAATCTATAACTAAGATATATCCTAAAATCCTAGCATTTAGCAACCTCTTTGGGGGCCGAAGTAAAACTGTACTGGTGATTATTACGTACTCTCAATGACCAAGGCATTGTCTAGACCTATGTTGTCCAATATGGCAACTGTCAGTCCCATATGGCTATTGGGCACTTGAAATGTGCCTAGTCCAAAATGAGATGTGAAGTAAGTATAAGATACACACTGGCTTTCAAACATTTAATACCAAAAAAATGAAGAAGAAGAATGTAAAGTATCTCAACAATTATGTTATATTGATTACGTGTTAAATGATCATATTTTGGATATATTGGGCCAAATACATTATTAAAATTAATTTTACCTATTTCTTTTTACTTTTTTAAGGTAGCTATGAGAACATTTAGCATAAAGAAAGTTTAGTGACTCATTCTATTTCTACTGGGCGGTGCTGCTCTAGAAGCTACAAGAGATAGAAAGATGAGTGGCTTAGTCTCTGACATTTAAGATGACTTTAGTATAGTGGAGAGAGAAATGGAGAGGAGGAATAGATCCAAAAGTAACCAATACAAGACAGAGCGACTGTGAGACAAAAGAATAGAGAGACAAAGTGCTACCCGAGTGAAGGGGAGGGAATCATTCCATCGCGGGGTTTTATTTGAAGGGGGATTCTGGGCGGGGGGGTGGGGGGGTGGGTGTGGATTTCATACACAGAAAATCACCCTGCTGTGTTTCGGCATCATTTTTCTCACAGAGATTTGGGTATCATCACAATAGGCCTTTGCTAACAGTTGCAGAGGAACCAGAGAAAACCAACGGAAACCTGGACTCAAAGATATTATTGTCCTTAAAATCCTCTGAGAATAAGAAAAAATCTTGTTTTTATTTCCTGCCTGCGGTGTTAAAATCTATGCACAGATGGGATGATACAAATTCTCCAAAATAAAGCACTACGGCTCGACTGTCCCTATACTGCTGTAAAAAGACAAATTGTTGCTCACAATGCAATCTCTTGAACTGGCTAAATGGTCTTTCAAATAAACATATTGAGAGATGGGTCTCCCGGGTGCTTATAAATTTCTCCAGTCCCTTAATGAATGTTATCAGTGTGACTTCATGACAACTGGATGAAAAAGGAAAAACGTGATGTGGAGCAGAGTTGGCTGGGATGGGTTTAACAGACATCCACTTTGTAATTCCAGATTCACAACGGTCTTACGCAATAGCAAGGGAGACCTACAGGCAGAAAACAGAATTCTACCTTTAACAATCCAATAGCTAACATGTAAAAGAATGAAACGAGAACATTCTCTAACACCATACGCAAAAATAAACTCAAAATGGATTAAAGACCTACATGTAAGACGGATACTATAAAACTCCTAGAGGAAAACACAGGCAGAACACTCTTTGACATAAATCGCAGCAATATCTTTTTGGATCCACCTCCTAGAGTAATGGAAATAAAAACAAACACAAACAAATGGGACCTAATGGGAGCAGCCTAAATGCCCATCGACAGATGAACGGATAAAGAAGATGTGGTACGTATATACAATGGAATATTACTCAGCCACAAAGATGAATGAAATAATGCCATTTGCAGCAACATGGATGGACCTAGAGATTATCATACTGAGTGAAGTAAGTCAGAGAAAGACAAATATATGATATCACTTACATGTGGAATCTAAAAAAAAAAGAGATACAAATGAACTTATACACAGTAGAAACAGACCCACAGACATAGAAAACAAAGTTATGATTACCAAAGGAGAAAAGGGGATAGGGGGAGGGATAAATTAGGAGTTTGGGATTAATATATACACGTTACTATATGTAAAATAGATAACCAACAAGTACCTACTATAGAGCACCGGGAACTATACTCAATATTTTGTAATAACCTCAAAGGAAAAGAATCTGCAAAAGAATATATGTGTGTATATATATGCGTATACATATGTGTTTATATATATATATATGTATAAAACTGTATCACTTTGCTGCACACCTGAAACTAACACAACATCGTAAATCAACTATACCCCAATAAAAAAAAATTCAAACAAACAAAAGAACAACAATCCAATAGCTATTCCTTCTTTTCCTTCCTAACAGAATTCTGCTTTTGCTGGAAGAGGCAATACGCCCAGCTAAACACTTCTTTCCCCAGCCTCTCTTGGAGACAGGATAACCAGATAACACAGTTGAGGCCAATGAAGTGTAGTAGGAAGTTGAGCGGGGCTTCTAAGGGAGCTCCTGCACCACGGCAGACTCAGACACGGCATCCTCCACCGTGCACTCTCTGCTCTGCCCTTCTTCATGCCTGCAATGTGGGCACAGTCATTGGGGGGCGGGGAATAGCTGATTACGGCCCCCCAAGCAGCAATCTCACACTGAGGGTGGCTGAGGAAGGAGCTGGAGCCTGGAGCCTGGGAGTCATTCTGGAGCCACCAGGCCTAGAACGTCCAACTCCAGACTCTTCGTTATGTGAAAAATATTAAATAACTATTTGTTTAAGCCACTTCGGTTGTGTACCCAACCAATGATTACAGCTTCTTTGTTTGGTTGGTGATTTTCACCAGATGGGTTGATGTGTGTGATCTACCAACCCAACATTAATGGCAATGGCCGTGTCCATCATTACTGATTAATGGAACATGTAACCTAAAAAAAAACAACACATAAGCTGCAAGAAACGTTATACTGGGCGTGCCCTGTGGTTTTTCTGGTCCAGTGTTGTCACAGACTGTATTCACTAACACATCTTAAGAGCCTGAGGACGATGATAAACTTGTATTGAGCACTTGCTATCGACCAGGCACTGTTTTCAATGTATTATAGATATTATGCATTTAATCCCTGGATGGATTCTGTGGCAAACGTAGTTATTTTTCCCATGATACAGATGAGGGGAAGGGAGGGCATACGGAATTAAATGATGTGCCCCGAATCCCAACTACTAAGTGGTAGACGCATCAGAATTCAAATCCATGTCAGCCGATGCTAGAGCACACCCCTCTACCACCTATATTTGATTGCCTGCGGCTCACAAAGAGCCCGAAATGCTTCCCTCAATGATTCTTTAAATGCCTAGGGTAACCATTCTTTTTTTAAAATTGAAGTATACTTGACTTTCAATATTATATTAGCTTCAGGTATACAATGTACATTATACCCTATATAAAATTATTATAAAATATCAACTATATTCCTTGTGGACCATTCTCTCTCTCTCTCTCTCTCTCTTTTTTTTAAAGGGCTTCAAATGCTTGGCTTATTTATTTATTTGTTTGTTTATTTTTGGCTGTGTTGGGTCTTCGTTTCTGTGCGAGGGCTTTCTCTAGTTGCGGCGAGCGGGGGCCACTCTTCATCGCGGTGCGCGGGCCTAGCACTATCGCGGCCTCTCTTGTTGCGGAGCACAGGCTCCAGACGCGCAGGCTCAGTAGTTGTGGCTCACGGGCCTAGTTGCTCCGCGGCATGTGGGATCTTCCCAGACCAGGGCTCGAACCCGTGTCCCCTGCGTTAGCAGGCAGATTCTCAACCACTGCGCCACCAGGGAAGCCCTCTCTCTCTCTTTTTAAAAACACCTACCTAATGTTTTAATGTCTTGAACCTATTTACAATTTTATTCAATGCTACTGATACTTCTCCTGGCTTCTCATGGTATGTTTCAAAAGCATCACCACCACCACAAGCAGGGTCACCCAGGATGTATCTCCAGCTGATGGTGGGTTAGAGATAAAATAACGACACATACTCTTTGGTTTGGAACAGGCCAGTTTATATATCCACTGTCCCAGCATCTTTTCAAGTTTAGCACTTGTTCTGGATTTTTCATTTTTAATGAAGTGACACTATTTTTTAACAGCTTTATTGAGATACCTTTGTATATATTTAAAATATATAATATATAAAATTGTATATATTTAAGGTGTCCAATATGATGTTTTGATATACCTCTATCTTGTGAAAAGATCACCACATCAAGCTAATTAACATATCCATCATCTGCAGAGTTATCACCGTGCGTGTGTGGTGAGAAGATTTAAGATCTATCCTTCTAGCAAATTTCAAGTATAAAATACAGTACTGTTAACTATCCTCACCGTTCTGTACGTTAGATCTCTGGAATTTACTCACCTTGGGACTTCCCTGGTTGCGCAGTGGTTAAGAATCTGCCTGCCAATGCAGGGGACACGGATTCGAGCCCTGGTCCGGGATGATCCCAAACGCCATGGAGCAACTAAGCCCGTTCGCCACAACGACTGAGCCTGCGCTCTAGAGCCCACGAGCCACAACTACTGAGCCTGTGTGCCACAACTGCTGAAGCCCATGCACCTAGAGCCCGTGCTCTGCAACAAGAGAAGCCACCGCAATGAGAAGGCCACGACGTACCGCAACAAACAGTAGCCCCCACTCGCCGCAACTAGAGAAAGCCCGCGCGCAGCCAAAAATAAATAAATAATAAAAATTGGCTATTATTAAAAAAAAAAGAATTTATTCCCCTTGCATAACTGAAACTTTGTACCCTTTGACCAATATCGCCCCATTTCTCCCTTCCCTCGTGTCCTGGCAACCATCATTCTACACTCTCCTTCTGCTATGGCCTCCTGCAGTAGTGTGCGAGACCCAAAGGCAGCCAGTAGAATTCACCTTTTAACAAGTGATTAAGTATTAAACATGGCTGCTAATAACCAATCGCTTCTTTTCCAGTCTTTTCCAGATACAGATTTATCTCCACCACCCTTTCAAGGACAGCATGCAGAGCACCACTTGATAAAATGAAGTGCTCTCAGACTAGAGCATCTAAGGACAGGACATCAGTTACCTGTTACTGTCTAACAAACCACCCCAAAACTTCATGACTTAAAACAACCACTGTTTTCTTTGCTCATGAGTCTATGTGCCGGCAGCTTGGCCTGGTAGCTCAAATATCACTAAATGCTCTAGACAGTGCTTATCAAACATTCTGGTCTTGGGATCCCTTGAGGACCACAAAGAGCTTTCATTTAACTGGATTATAGTTATAGATATTCACCATATTAGAAAACAGAATTTTTTTTTAAACATGAATACATAAGCACACATTTTCTATTAACCATCAGAGCAGTGATGTCATCACACATCACACAACCTCTGGAAAATTCAACTACGCACTTGGGAGCGAAGGAGAGCAAAGAAGGCACTTAGGATTATCCCCATCTTAGGATAAGATGTCTTAGAATTACTATGCAAATAGTTTTGACCTCACGGACCCCCTGAAAGGGCCTCAGGGACCACCAAGAGTCATCAGACCACACTTTGAGAACTGCTGGCCTAAGATGATCTTGTGCACATGTCTGAAAATTGGTACCAGCTGACCCCCAGGCTTCTCTCTCATTATACAGTCTCCCATCCCCGCCCCCAGCCACGGTGATCTCAGGGCAGCAAAGACAGTAAAAGAGGAAGCTACAAAGGGTCTTGACGTCTTGATCAGCAATCCCTCAAGGGTGCTTCCACTACTCTCTATTGGTCAAAACAAACCACGGGGCTACCCCAGGTTCAAAGGGAAAAGAAGTAGGACCCAGCTCTCAGTGGCAGAAGTGCAAAGATACGGCCTTCTTGGCAAACAATCTCCCTCGGACAGCTAACCCCTTCTAGAACGAGGTGGTGGTAGAGCAAATAGTTGACGCTGCTGACTCAGCTGGTCACATGAGCCATCTGGTAGTACATGGTCTGTTATCGGCCTGAGAAATACACAAACGAGTCAGGTCACCACTAAGTGGTGCTGGTGGGAACACAAGACAATTTAGGATAAGACTATGCGAAATACGTGTGGAAAATAAAGGCTGGGGCTTCCCTGGTGGCGCAGTGGTTGAGAGTCCGCCTGCCGATGCAGGGGACACGGGTTCGTGCCCCGGTCCGGGAAGATCCCACATGCCGCGGAGCGGCTGGGCCCGTGAGCCATGGCCGCTGAGCCTGTGCGTCCGGAGCCTGTTGCTCCACAACGGGAGAGGCCACAACAGTGAGAAGCCCGCATACCGCAAAAAAAAAAAAAAAAAAAAAAAGAACACTCAGACTAATCTCCGCATACTCTACGACAAGATTGTTGTCTCACTGTTGTGGCCTCTCCCGTTGCGGAGCAACAGGCTCCGGACGCACAGGCTCAGCGGCCATGGCTCACGGGCCCAGCCGCTCCGCGGCATGTGGGATCTTCCCGGACCGGGGCACGAACCCGTGTCCCCTGCATCGGCAGGCGGACTCTCAACCACTGCGCCACCAGGGAAGCCCGTGAATGTTCTTTTTATAGTGCTCTTGTCATTTATCGTATGAGGTAAATCATAAACATTTATTTTACTGTTTGGCAAACCTTTTTTTACTTTGTAGCTAACAAAAAAGGTTTAACGAAATATTAAGTACTGAATTTCCTTTCCTCAAGCAAGGTATTGACACATTTATAATTTGCACAGAATATTTGTCAACATTTACCATCTACAGTGAGGGTATCCTTATGATATCATTTTCCACCTGAAAACCAGAAGACCAAACCTACTAAGGAGGCCTCAGCATCTCTTCAAAATTTGCCATTTTAAAACCTCTGTAGCTAAAGATAATTTAACACAAGCAGCTGCCGAAGTTCTGAGGACCTAGCACTCTGCAGCAAGGCTGCTCATTTCGACCAACTGACAACTCTTCATTTGCTCATTTTCAATTCCAAATGTTCTGGTGCACATAACATCACAGGTAATGTGTCAAGTCAATTAGCAGAAAAGAACTTCCCAATTAAATGAGGCCAGATTTATATCAATGGTTTCCGATGTTTCAAATGGAAAGTCAGTTAATACCAATGACAATTTTTCCATCAGTTTCATGAAAACAAAGCAAAGTTCACATCATTCTGTTGAAAGTGAAGCAGCTGATGCTGTGAACACTAGCACACATTCAGTTATAAAGCTCAACACGGAAGGTAAAAGTACTTGTTTTTATGTGAAATATATACTTCTTATTTCGTGGAGGGCAGTGATGCGGTACAAACAATGGCATTAGTTCATTAAGAAACCTATGGAAAAAACGGTTCTTGGAATTGGTTTGCTGCATACATTATTCATGATCTGATGGTGCTCAAACAAGCAGGAGTATTCCACGCATCGAAATAGAAGCTGTAGCTGTCAAAATTTCAAATGTGTCTATAAATACACAAAGCAAATGAACTTCAAAATTTTTTGACAGAGACAGTGTTAAATGCAAATAATAATGATAATAACGAGCACAGCAATACATGCTTTCTTTCTTTGCTACCCTCATCCACCCGATTTTAGAAATGTTTGAGCTTCTGAGTCTTCCCACGGCACAGGACTTTGGCGAGCGTGCAAAGAGTTCTCTAACTTTTGGTTACATTTTTCCAAAATCTACTGAAAATCTGTAGTCAAGTATTCAACAGTGGAGAACCAAAATATGTGGCTTTCAACAAACTGTAGTCATTGAAATGAAGCCTGTAAACAGAAGTCATTAAAACATATCCATACAGGTTAAAACAGTTATCACCCTCATCTAAGCAGAAATTGCTTTCATGTATTTCCAAAATAATTGTCTAATAGAGTTTAAATGATATCTAGTGTTAAATGACAATTTGTTCACATACACACACCAAAAAACATATCCATGCAGATGCAAGAGAGAAAGCAAACAATATAAATGATGAGAACTCAGATCATGTACATGATTTAACTTTGAGAGTCTATTACTGTTTTGGGATATCTTGTTTAGGAAGAGCCTTTAGATGGCGCTCCTCTCATTAACTGGGTTAATCCATATATTCTTCACTAAATGAATTCAAATTGGTAAAGCTTACAATTTTGCAGCATCTAAATTTGGTGACATACAAAAGAATTAAAAAGAGACTATTTTTTGGATAAGTTTTGTCTGTAAAATATTTCTTGAACATACCTGGAAGCAAAATGATAGTACCTGTAAAAAATTAGTTGGGCTTAAACGCTTACACATTTCAATATCCACAAACATAGAGATGAGAGGATCCCCCTTTAGCAGAATTTGTTCAGAATCTATAAAGAGGGTAAATTCTCAACTAAAAATATTATGGTCTAAAGAGAAAGTTGATTGATCTGTCAACAACTTCAAATTATCAACCACAAAACTGCAACTTTAAAGAAAATTACAGCCAATTTTATGAAAAAATGATTAAAAACAATAAAACCATATTAAAACACGTTCTTTAGGAATTTCCTGGTGGCGCAATGGTTAAGAATCCGCCTGCCAATGCAGGGGACATGGGTTCGAGCCCTGGTCCGGGAAGATCTCACACGCCGCGGAGCAACTAAGCCTGTGCGCCACCACTACTGAGCCTGCGCTCTAGAGCCCGTGAGCCACAACTGCTGAAGCCCGCGCACCTAGATCCCACGCTCAGCAACGAGAAGCCACCGCAATGAGAAGCCCGCACACCGCAACGAAGAGTAGCCCCCGCTCACCACAACTAGAGAAAGCCCGCGCGCAGCAATAAAGACCCAGCGCAGCCATTAAATAAATCAATCAATAAATAAATTTACCAAAAAAATACATTCTTTAAACATCAGTGACAGTTTCAATGCAGAAAGACAGCTAAGAAACTAGTAAAAATGTATAACTTACAAACATCAACTCATTATGTTATATACCTGAAAGTAATATAATGTTATATGTCAGTTATACCTCAACTTTTTAATGTGTAAATATATACAATAATTGCTCTGCTTCTGTTATTCTTTAATGTCAAAGTTATCAATGTAAAAATGTTTTCATTTTGCTGTAATGTATACACATATATATTACTTTTATTTTGAAAGATTTTATTTCTAATAAAACTATTTTTAGATCCATCAGTATAACAAAACCAAATCATTTGTCAATAAATAAATATTTATTTTGTTGGTCAATAAGTAAATATTTATTTTAGACCGTCCCCCTTTCACTTTGAAAGCGTCCTGGTTTGGACTAACTTATATGGTGACCCTAGTTATAATCGTATGGTTTATGTTTCCGCAGGGCTATCTAATATTGGGTTAAATTGTATTAGAATAAGAGAAGCTTTGATGCTATCATAAGAGGGGCTGAAGAGATGCTCAATTTTCACTCAGCATAAAAGGTTTTTTTTTCTCTGTCTTTTTCGCCTGATGCTCAAGGAGGGGTTCTTACTACAGAGTCCCCAAGGGCTCTTCTTGTAAAGGTTAGGATACTTGCCCTAGGCCAGCACAGTGCCCCTTTCCTGAGTGGTCACACCCTGCATGACCCGCTCAACCTTATTTGGATCAAGTTCTGAACCAGAAAAGCCACTGGAGAAAGCCAATTGTTATTCCCTTACAGCCCTTCTCTTCTTTCTTTCTCTTTCCTCTCCCTCACCCCCACCACTTTTAATAAGTTACCACAGTAAGTAAAAAAGCAATAAAACCCTTCTGTCATTGAATTATAAATAGGAAAGTGTCCTTCTTCATTAATGAATGGTTTTTTGAACTGAAGTGTTTTACATTCAGTTTGGTTATTATTTTCGTGGGTCCTTATTGAGGCCCCACTTCAGTTAATTCCCAGCATGTGGGCAGCTGCTGCATATTTTGAAAATGGACTGGCTCAGATCACTACAATGGGAGAGGTCAAGTGTGCCTACATACTTCTGTCGTTTCTATTTTTACAACTGTAATGATCATCACAATTCCCGTTTCTGTTGTTTGTCCATGTTTCTGTTGCTTCTGTTCTAGAGTGTTTTCATTCTCTACGCTGTACGTGAGTTAGGGTGATGCTGGTTGCCCAGAAATCTCAGTGGTCTAAACAATCAAAACTGATTGCTCTCACAAATCAAGCCCAGTCAGCTGGAGGTTGGGGATGCGGGTTGGGTCTCTGTTCCACAGAGTCTTCCAGAGACCCAGGCTGACTAAGACTTTGCAACTTTCAAGGAAGTTGTAAAGAGTCAAACCTGAAACTGAACCACATAGCTTCCACCTACATTCCATGGACCAGCGCTCAGTCACTCCTAACTGTACCTAACTGCAACGGAAGCTGGGAAATGAAGTCCAGCTGTGGGCCTAGGAGGAAAGAAAACAAGTGTGGCGAAGAGCCCACTAGCGTTTGCCACAAACCAATGAGACATAGTCACTGTAGTTATTAGAACCTCAAAACAGGCTGAAGGAGAGCTTTCTGAAGAAAAAAACCTTAAAGTATAAGCTCACTGCCAAATGCACGTTATGACTGCTTGTTAAATGATGAAAATTGCCTTTAATTACCAGGGGAACTGGTAATTCATTTTAAAAAGTGGCAACATAACTTGTTTAGGGACTAAAAAAGTTCGTCTCAAAAAAAAAAAAAAAGTTCGTCTCTGAAGAGAATGTGTGATTCAAATCGACTCCCCTTTGTCTTACTATTGATACTTTTGAGTATTTGACTGCCCCATATGCCCTGACTGCCCATTTGAAAACAACTGGCAAAGCTACAGCCCTATGCCTCAGCCCTGCTGAACCTCTGGAACAAATTTTACACACAATTACACAGTGTTGAAATCTGGCGCTCCTTGGAATCGCTTGTCTACAACATCATAGCAGAATGGAATTCTCTAACGTAAGTCTGAAACTGCTTATCACTGCAGCAGTGATAATTTTGCAAAATCTATTTGTATTTTGCAAGTGTGTTGCAATCACTGCAATCCTTCACCGTCTTTGACAGAATTTCCATTCTCATTTTACAAGTGAGGTAGCAAATGACGCTCAAAGTTCTCGTTTTGCAGTCCTGAACTGGGCCCCCTCTCCTGTATCTTTATCTGTAGATAGATGATAAGTACATAGATAGATAGATAGATAGATAGATAGATAGATAGATAATCTGCATCTGTAGTTTCATCATCCTTCTTGTTAATGTATTTGTGAACATGTTTCATCTACAAGTGATAAAAAAAAATTGACCACATCTGCTTTCATGAATCTCTACCTAATAAATGACAATCACATTGGTAGAGCTTACTTCCGAAATTGTCTTCATAAAAGCATTTACATGATGGCAGAGGAAAATGGTATAATCCAAACTAGATTACTGTTTTAGCCAAAAAAATATTCATTTTACCTGTGTTAGCTCATTTGTTCCTTCATTTTTTTTCGTTTCTCCATTCATTCCTTCAGTCAATCATTCACAAATATGGTTCCATCATTTTAGTCAACTGAAAAACAGCGACATCTGTGGGGTTCTTTTCAGAGGACGCATTCTGAGCAACATGGACAGGGTTCAAGGTCCACAGACACAAAACTACAAGCAGAGAACTCTTGTTACTAAGTTGTATTCATGACATATTTGTACGTGCTGCACAGATATCCAGTTCACACATTCATTTATTTTTTCCAGCTGTACTGAGGTACAATTTTAAAAAATGGTAACATATTTACAATGTCATGATCTGATATACACATATATTGTGAAATGATTAACATGATCAAGTTAATTAACACATCTGTTATCTTCCATGGTTACTTTTTTCCCCTTTTTTGAGAATGCTAAGATCTACTCTTTTAGCCGAGTTCAAGCATACGATACAGAATTATTTAATATAGTCACCATGCTGTACATTATAGCCTCAGAATTTATTCATCTTATGATTTAAAGTTTGTACCCCCTTTGACCAGTATCTCCCAACCCACACCTCTGGCAACCACAGTTTAACTCTCTGTTATTCTGTGAGTTTTTATTTATTTATTATTTATTTTTAGATTCCACATGTAAGTGATAGCATACAGTGTTTGTCTTTCTGTCTGGTTTGTTTCACTTAGTATAATGCCCTCCAGTTTCATCACTGTTGTTGCAAGTGGCAGATTTTCCTTCTTTTTCATGGATGAGTAATAATATTCCATTGTATATATACATCACATTTTCTTTATCTACTTAGCCATCAGTGGACACTTAGGATGGTTCCATAGCTTGGCTACTGTAAATAATGCTGCAATGAACATGGGGGCACAGATATCTCTTCAAGATAGTGGTTTCCTTTCCTTTTCATTTATACCCGTAAGTGGGATTACTGGACCGTGTGCTAGCTCTATTTTTCTCAGGAGCCTCCTTACTCTTTTCCACAGTGACTGCACCAGTTTACATTCTCACCACCAAAGCACAAGGGTTCCCTTTTCTCTACATACTCGCCAGCACTTGTCACTTCCTGTCTTTTTGATAGGTGACATCCTTATTTATTCATTTATGCATCTGTTCTTCACTTACCTATTGAGCAGGTACCAGTGCTGGGCACTGTCTTAGATGCTGAGGATCCCAAGATGGATCCCAAGACAGACAAAGTCTATCCCTCATGGAACTTCCATTCCTGTAGAGAAGACACTCAATAAGCAGATATATGGATGGACAGATGATATATATATAATATTTATAGAATTATCATATACATATTCATCGTTAACAACCGTAGATAACAATGATATATATTATATCGTGGGTAAAGTCAATCTGTGACTTTTCCTGTCTCGACAACAGCCCTATATAAACATCCACATTCTACCTCTGCCCTTTTAGCATTCAGCACTTCAGGAACATTCTGGCGATTGGAGAACAAAAGGGCTACAGCATAATAAAAGGTAACAAAGTTCACGAATGACTGGGATACACATACAAGTGTTGCGTTTTGCCATTTTTAAATTATATTACTTTAGAAAAGAAGACTCCAGGGCCCCAAGTTGTTGCTGGTGGAGCTGTTTCTCTTCTTCCCGTCACATGAACACAAATACGTAGAATTCTAAAGGCCCTGAGAGGTCATCTTCTCTCATCTCACCACATTATTTTACAAATGAGGAGAGTTAGGTTCAGAAACATGAAGCAATTTGCCCAAGATTACAGAAGTAGTTGGGGGAAGAGCTGGACTGGATTTCTGTTCTAGTTTTACATCCCTGGGAGGGCACAATAATAACAACCTATTTTATAATACTAATGAGAAGGCAGACTCAGCTATGTAAAGTGCGAATTTGAGGTTGTAAACTAGAAAATTGAAAAGTCTATTGGAAGTCGTTTTCTTTTCTTTCTCTCCCTGCCTCTCTTAGGGAATGAGACAGATTTTCTTCACAAAGTGGAATGACTTTCTGACACGGTTGGGAAACTGAATCGGAGCTGAAAATTGAGAAAACAACACACTGGAGAAAAAGAAATTAAATTCAGGATTGGCCCCCTAAACACAAGCCAACTGGAAGGCACTTTTGCAGAAAAATATACCAGGAGTCCTGAAACGCTCACGCCCTTTGACTCAGAAATGCACTTTTAGGAATTGGTCCTAAGGAGATAATCAGAGATCCAACTAAAGATTTATATTCAAGGATACTCATCACTGTGTTGTTCATGACGGCAATATATACATATTTTTAAATACACATTTATATATTTATATAACAGACTAAACATCCAACAAACAAAGCCGTGAGTAAGTAAAGTATGGTACGGATTTTTTTCTGATTATTAATGATGTGAGAGAAAATGCTCACAATGTAAAGTTACATCAGAGATTCTCAACCGGGGATGACCTGCCTGCCAAGGGACACTTGGCAATGTCTGGAGTCATTGCTGGGCACCACGACTGGGGGGAGGGGCACTACTGGCAGCTAGTGGGTAGAGGCCAGGGAAGCTGCTAAACATCCTATAATACACAGGCAACCCTCTCCCCCTACAACAAAGGATTATCCTGTCAATAGTGCCACAGTTGAGAAACTCTGTGTCAGATGGATAAAACACGCACCGTGTTGATTTATCTCAAGCTTTAAGAGGATAAAACAAAGACATCACTGGGTGATAAAATTATGGATGAGGTTTATTTTCTTTACACTTTACTTTCCTAAATATTCTACTATGAACATGTATTATTCATAGAGTCAATTAAAAAATTGCAAATAATCCTTCCAAAGCTCTCTGCAGTCTCTCACATCAAATCAAACTCCTCACCTCCACCCTCAGGATCATGCATAACTTGGCCCTGCCTGACCTCTAGAAACGTTATTCCCCCCTTTTCATCAAGAACTCTCCGCTTTAGACAGATTTCTCCTGCGCCGCCAACCTACCCTTCTCATTTGCTCATCTCCTTGATCATCTGTGCCACGGGGTAACTGCTCACCTCACGGGATTGTTCCGAGGATCAAATGAGATAAAATGTACAGAAGGATTTTATAATTGTCGAGTCCACAAATGGTAGTTTGCACTCTGTCACCATGCCCACCTTCTCTCCAGCTCAACTAAACCCATCCATGATTCAGCTCCTAACCCAAGAATCTCTTTTCCTGTGATGTCTGTCCTGACTTCCCCCAGGCTGTTTTGGGGAACCGTGAACCCTACAGCTTTGCCACCCTAGTAAAAGAAAGGTTGAAGTTGAAGCATAGTTTCCCAAAGTATAGTCCTTGGAACGCTAGTCTCATATCAGTCGAGGTTATGTCAGGAAATACATGGTACTTCAAACTGGGCGATTTGAGGGAAGTTTAACAATGGGCTATTCACAGAGATGAGGACAGAGTGTAGGGAGACCACAAGAGATAGAGCAGGGCCCCCAGATCTAGTAACAGCAGGGAGCTGTGACCGTCCCTAGGGGAAAGAGGGTGGAACGATTTACTGCACCCATAACCAAGAAGGAAAGAGTCCTAGGGAGAAGGTTCCAGATTGGAGCTGGGAGTTCTGTCCACCGACACAGCCAAATATAAGTGACCCAGCAGAGTGTGATCCAGAGAATAAACACCGTAACCTGACGCTCCTTCCTTCCTCTAATCACCTGCAGGTAGGCCTTACTGGCCAAACCAACCCAGAAGTTGAGGTGTGTATCAGTCAGGGTTCTCCAGAAAAACAGAATCAATACTGAGAAAGAGAGAGAGATTAACTGTAAGGAATTGGCTCATGTGATTGGGGTTGGGGTGGGAGGCTGAGAGTGAAATCTTGAACTAGAATTTCTTCTTCAGGAAACCTCAGTTTTTGCTCTTAAAGCCTTCAACTGATTGGGTGAGGCCCACCCACATTACAGAGGGTAATCTGCTTTACTTAAAGTGCACTGATTGTACAGGTTAGCCACATCTACGAAATACCTTCAGAGCAACATCTAGATTCACTGTAACCATGACAGAGGCCAGCCTCCCCCGTGAGCACACAGCAGAGGGAGGGAGGGCTGAGGGCACACCTGGAGGAGCAAAGAGGCGACAGAAGCTCTCCAGCACAGTTTTAAAGGCCATCTTGTGAGCAACAGTCTTCCATGGGAAAATAAATTTGAGACACACTGAGTTAAACAAAGTTAAACCAATTATATCCCTGGTAAAATGAAGCGGGGAAGCACTGTGAACAAGAGAGGTGGGATGTGCAAAGGCTCACAGTTAATCAGTGGGGATAAACGTACACTGCGGGTGTCAATGGTCTTATGAAGCTGGAGTAGGATGCCCAAGTGGAGGAGGGCAGGCAGGGGGCCATTAAGTGGAAGACTTTACAGGCTGAGGACTTCAGCGTACATAATTAGGAGGTTTAATTTTATTCAAGAGGTAATTGAGAGGTATTCTGGGCTCCTTAGAATGGGAGTGACCTAATCCAAATAAAAGCCAAAGAAAGTATTCATGCTGCTATGTGTAGGATGCATTGGAATAAAGACAAGAAACTAAGAAGACAGAAAGGAGGCAGCTGATACACTGGGATCTAAGGTGGCCGTTCATTATTATGGGATTATGGTGGGAATGAAAAGGAAGCAGGAGAGCCAGAAAAGCTTCCAGAGAAAAAAGTGCTTAGCGGCAGGCTTGAAGTAGAAAGGAAAGGAGGGAGATACTTCTAAAGGTGGAAAATAACTGCAATGTTATTTCATCATCAGTGAAGGTCTAGGATACTCACGCAGTCCAGCCACCTCCAATCAGCAACCAGTTCTCTCATCCCCAACAAAAGTTAGAAGATGCTTTACGTGAGAGGTCAAAATAACACAACCCCCATCCACTCCATTGTGCCACCGGAGAGCCACTTCTTATAATAATAATATAATTGAAGCTAAAATTGCAGAAGCTTCTTGAGGAAAAAGCTCAGAAAAGAATAAACTCATAACGGGAAATAATCAGTGTAACTGAAGAAAACTGTGGAAGGATTGTGTTACCAGATGCAATAAGAGAGTGTCTTTCATGATTGCAATCGATGAGGACCTCCACACTCCAGCAGGCAAAGAATCAGGAACCAGGGAAGAAAGGCCATGTGCATGTTTTCCACAAAATATTAGTCTCTCGTGCCGGCACCTGAGCTTTTCATGGAAACGCATAAAGCTGTGCCCCATTCCCCATCACAGCCTCCAAGGAGGACACAGGTAAAGCCTCACTCTCTCCAGCCACCCAACCTGCCACAGTGGGCAGGGAAGACCCAGGGAAGGAGGTTTTGGCATATACCATGGCCCAAAGTAATGGCCATTGTTCTGAGAGTTGGATGATACAGACCCTGGCTCTGCCACTCGACTTGAGCAAACCCCTTCACCTCTGCTTCCTCGCCTTTACAACGGAAATAACTTAGAGTGATAACACGATTACATAAAATAATGTAAATAAAAACATTTCATGGACTGAAAACTATAATCCGGTTTATGGTATGACTGTTCATTGGGATCCTTTTGCTATCAGCAGTCACCCCGACATCCACTGGCCCCACCTTGAGTAGAAAGGGGCATTTGGAGCTCGGGACTTGGGTGCACCGAAGACACAGAGAGACGCCATCCACAAACGGATTCACTAGGGTCCCCAATGCGTGGGAGATAAAGTACCAAGAGCCCAGAACTCGGTTTCCTCCCTCCCTTCTTCCCACCTGGTTGCCATGGAAACCCTTAGTCATACTTCCAAAGATTCATTTGACCTGCCATTTTGATGTGATAGAGACAGAAAAATAGGCTTTAATATAGTTAGAATTAAAGACTTGTGTTAATTGCTTCTACAGAATTTTTCTGCCATTTAATTAAGGAAAAAGCAAACAGCAGTAATTTTCCCCAAAGGTCAGTGAACAAGAACATAGAGGTAATTTCTCTTCTCTCAGAATGGCTTTAACTTGCCTGATAAAATACCATCTCCCCTGAGTAAGAAGTTACTGTTTTCCCAGAAGACGTGGCAGAAAATTAGAAAATGTCAACTGTGATGACAGTTCCCATTATAGAGGGCCTGAGATTAAGAAGAAACCATGAGCTGTGTCCTCTTGCCACGTCAACCATTAAAGATTAGAAGAGGGACTTCCCTGGTGGTCCAGTGGTTAAGACTCCATGCTCCCAATGCAGGGGGCCCGGGTTCGATCCTTGGTCAGGGAACTAGATCTTCATGCCGCAACTAACAAGTCCGCGGGCCGCAACTAAAGATCCCACGTGCCGCAACTAAAGATCCTGCGTGCCACAACTAAGAGCCCGCGTGCCGCAACTAAAAAAGATCCCACATGCCACAATGAATATCCCACACGAGGCAACGAAGATCCCACGTGCCGCAACTAAGACCCGGCGCAGCCAAATAAATAAATAAAATATTTTAAAAAGATAAAGATTAGGAGGGATCCAAGACCCACAAGTTACCGACGATATCAAGGTAGTCCAGTCAGCGGGTCATGTTAGCAACTCCAAGGGTTCTATAAAACTGAGAGAGCACATTTCAGACTGTGGATGTGATGACCACACAACGAGAGCTCACGTTTATTGAGTGCTGACAATGTACGCTAGGCACCAGGCGGAGCTCCTTCCCTCCATCAGCCCACTGAATCCTCACAAAAATTTCTTAAAGTAAGTGTGATTATTTGCCTCCACTCTACAAGCAAGGAATCAGAGGTTTAGGGAGTTAAGTACGTAAATAGCTGAAGCCCTCCAAGAGAATAAGGAGCAAAGCCACCATACCAGTGTGGACAAGTATAAGAATCCCAAGGTCAAAGCAGCCTGTCCATACGTTCAGGGTGATTATCATCAGTATCTCAAAGTTCTTGCATCTAACTCTTCCCACTCACACAGACCCTCAAAAAGAATCCTCCCACCCCAAAAGATCAATAAAAGCCTTCAAAAGATGCCTCTCCTGTGCCCATGGACCAGCTTGTCAGCCAGTCAGCAGCACCTGCCATTTTCACAGCCCTTTCTCCTCCAGTTCCCTCCATCAGTGTCTTTGCTAATGCAGCCACTAGGGGGAGACTCAATGCTGACATGGGTGATGGACATCTTGGAACAACCTTGCCCATGTCTCCTCCTCGTCCAGAGTTGCCAGTTTTGAAAATGCCAGAGTGGTCCTGGGTGCCACGGAGAAATGGGGACACTGGCTCTCATCCTTTCACAGTGATGCCCGTTGTCACGTGGACCCTGAAGCAGCTCACCGAGTGTCTGGTCCTCCCCTTCCTCATGAGGGTTCAATACCTGACCCTCCTTTCCTAGTTTTCCCCAGTCCCCTTCCCTGCACCTCAGGCACAGAGGCAAACACAAGAGGACAGAATATCGAAGTCAGTTTACACTAGGGTATTTTTCAGAGCACCTTTCATAATTAAAACTTCTATAATTCAAGAGTAATTTTCCTGTAGGATTGACAAAGAATAGCATCACGTAGTTTTGTTTACCAGCGACCGTAGTAACAGCACAGAGTTTTCGATTCACTCAGTCCTCCAGTTTTAAACATATGTGATTACGGACTTTTTTTTTTCTCATTTGGGGAGGTTCACATTAGTTCAAATTTTGTTCCAGAAATAAGACTTTGTAAGTATATTTTTAACCACATTTATTTCATATTTACATAATCCAAATTCACATAAGGCTATATTAATACAGGAATATTTCAGCCCTTCCCACTTTCCGCCTGTTTCTAAAGAGGAAGTAATCTTACTTGTGAGTTAAGCGCCGAGTCTCTCCTATGGAGTGTGGAATCTGGGAAATGAGATGATTCTCAGAGAAATGAAAACAGATTACCCACCCCAGAGGCCCAAATGTATCACAGAGGGTCAGATACCGGGAGCGCTAGCTTTAGGAAGGTATGACTATATGAACAACTTAGGGATGGAAAAGAAAGAGGTGGTGAATGAGGGAGTATCACCGTGATGAGGGTAGAGTTTAGAGGACAGGACAAGAAAGAGATACTTAGCTCTATACTTGATCGGGGACTCAGTCAAGAGACCAAAAAGCTGTGCCTTTTGGCTTCAGGGAAGAGTTTTCAAAGACTAAAGAGAAAAAGGAAAGAGAACATTTTATTTTTTCACGAGCCACTTCCAGAGAGTTCTTAGGAGTGCTGTTATAAGGCATTATAGAAAGACTGAGAACAATAAAGATGTCTAAAGAAGATGCTCTTTGAAGCTCTGCTAGCATTAAGAATGTACTCCCCCCTTTGGCATTTTTTTTTTCAAGAGGCTGAGTACAGATGTGATTTGCTGTCAGTTATGCTTTTCTGCCACAATACTGTTTCTTTGAAGGCAACATTGCTCAGAGACTGAGCCATATAGGGCTTCAGCTGCACTCAGGTTATACAGAGTAACAAAGAACTCCCTCTCTTTTCCGGAAAAAACAAATTGGCCCTCAGGCGTATCATACATATAAACAGATACCAACCAAGGCCACCAACTTTTGAATCTCAGTATGACATGAACTGGGACATATACCATAGAAGTTGAGTGCCATCTAGAATCGGCGCTATCTTCCTTCATACCAGTAGGCGTGTTTAAGATACTCACACCCAAATACTCTGGATTTTTCACAGCAAATACTGCCAAGAGATTTGTGTTTTCTGGGTAGTTTTAGATACGTGCATCTCCATATCCTTTTTTTCTTCCCTTATTCTCCTCTTTGGGCCACAAAGTCAAATTTTACAGATCTCATTCCACTCCATTGCTGAATCCATCCCATTCTCCCTGTTTAAAAATAGGATCACAATCACCTCATATGACTGCTCATATCAGTTCCTAGTGGATTAAAACAACTACCATTTATCTAGATCATGATTCTGGGAGCTGGCTTGTTGTTCTTCTGATCGGGGCTGGCTCAGTAGATCCCTGCTGGACTTCTCTGTGCTTCTGGCGTCAGCTGATGGACAGATGATGGCTGGATGATCTAAGGTGGCCTCACTCGTATGTTGGGCGGTTGGCAGGCTTGAGTGACAGAGCCATGTGCCTTTCATCATCCAGCAGGATCGCCTGGGTTCCTTCACACAGTGGTCACAATGTCCCAAGACAAACAAAAGCAGAAGCCGCATGGCCTCTTGATGCCTTGCTTTGGAACTCACTTGATATCACTGGTCACAGCAATCCCCAGGCCAGCCTCGGTTTCAAGGACTGGGAGATAGACTCCATCTCCTGATGAGAGGAGCCGAAAAGTATTGAGGCCGTTTTTTGCAATGTGTTCTACTATTGTTGGATGTGAATTCACTCTACCCTACTGCAGAGAACGACACTGTAGCTGAAGCTTCATGCACTCTTCCTGCCACTTGCTGGCCGCTCCTGAATCGGGAGCAGTATTTTGGCAAAGCTCCCATCAAGACTACCAAAAGGTAACCACTTACATGGTGTGTGTGTGTGTGTGTGTGTGTGTGTGTGTGTGGTAGTGAAAGACCTGCGTATCTGCTAAATTCCAGTAGAGCCACTAGCGTTGCTACATGGCCTGCAGGGAGAATGTCCCCTCTTATGTATCTTCATTAACTGGTTAATCGAGTGGAAAGATGGCCCTTAGAAGAGGACTCTGCCGTAACAGAGTGGGACATAAGACATACAGATGAGACATATCGAAAAGGATGAATCCAGAGACTGGAGACAGAGATAGCCAAGGTCACCCGGTGGAGAATGGGAGTGGGGTTGGGAGGGAAAGGGCCCTTCACTACTTACAGAGCGACAGAATGTCCTAGAAATTTGAGGGTGCTGCTACTAACAGATAGTAGGCACACGAAATGGTGATGGAAAATTCCAGTCACTTCACAACTTTATCTAGCCCCTTTTTTCCTAGCCTACCCTCTCCCTTCCCACCTCCTCCATCCTCACTCCAATTCACTGACCCCCATTTGCAATTTGCTAACTGATGTCTGCTTTGTCTTAATACCCTGCCAGCGCCTGACACAGTGACCAACTCATAAAGGTAGTCAGCAAGAATGAATGATGGTTGGGGGGGATGAATTGGGAGATTGGGATTGACATATATACACTAATATGTATAAAATAGATAATTAATAAGAATTACAAAAGACAAATAAATAAAATAAAATTCGGATCAAAACAAAAACCAAAAAAATGAATGAATGACGGCAAGACCCTGACCCTTGAAATTAGCGAGTTGATCGATTCACTTTTTCCCTGAAGTTTTCCCTAGGTCTGAGTGATTAGGTAATGCAGATCAACATCATTCCCAAACCAACTTCATCGATTCTTTTATAATTAACTTCTTATAAAGTGGTGCTCAACAAAAGCTTGTTGGATAGAAGGATGGACGGACAAATGAACACCAAGGGTGGGAAGGAATTCTGAGGTGCAAACACAGCAGCAGTCAGAGGTGGAGCCTGGGACAGACAGGGAGGTTGTCCAGAGGCTTTCACTGAAGAAGAGACATGTGGAGGATGAAAACATTCCCCCAGCTGCTCTGGAGCAGCCAACTCACACAACAGCAAACCTGGTACTTTTATCCTCAGGATGTCTCTGAAAAGATCTGGCCTCGTGATCTTGGGTTGTTTTAGTTTTGAACCATGACTTTGCTAGGTAATGTTTTAAAATGCGAGCTTCCTGTGAACAAGTTTTTGCATAGTCCTTTGGCTACTCAATTAGTTCTCTCCAAAGTCTGATCCTCATTTCCACATCTGTGTCGTCCACAACATCGACAACATTTGTACTCTGTGATAGAATAATAAAATCATGTAGCTTACAGACATCTGTAGCTCTTGGTGTTTCAGAAACGCAGATCTGTAGTATCAAAATTTTAAAGGATAAAACCTGTAGCCACCATTTTATTTCTCTGCCTATGCAATCCAACAACATTACAAAAATCCCGTCATACGACATAAACTGTGGCATCAAAAGATAACTTCGATAAATGAAATATTGTTCTGTCCTTTCTGTTTAATTATGTAGTCCCAAATCCAATTTTGGATTGAAAGCCACCTGATTGATTTTGAAACTATATATGTCGGGAATAGTCTCCTCAAAATTATAACCAAATAAACAAGTTAATAAAATCGACTTCTTTTTAAAAAAGCAAAACCTGCCCATATCTGGTATCTTCCTTCTGTAGAGTCTGACATTCAATAGCATATTTTATTATTTTATTTCAATTTAGTATTCAAGGAGAGCTTTTGAAACCATTTTGATTACCCTGACAGCTGAAATAAAATTTTTATAAGAGCAGCATATTTGGAGCCAAAGATCGGGTTGACACAATGAACGCAATGATGAAAACCATTTTACAGCAGTCCAGCTTAGCATATTGGCTTCATTTAAAATTTATATCACAAGGGTTTAAAAAAAAAAACAACCAAAATTTTCCTCTAAAAGAAAACAGTAGCTTTCAATTCTTTCTGTTGGCCACAAAAAGTCCTAAAGCTTTGGAGACTTGAATAGTTATCAGGAGATCTGAATAGTTAGCAGAGTCCCAGAAACCCACTACCCAGCATCTCCGAATTATTTTCAGAGGTTTTGAAAAGTAAAGATATCCTGGGAGCTACACAATTAAGAAATTAGTCAATTACCAGAACAGTAGCCTCCTACAGAGACTTAATAAACTGTGCTTGAACATGTGAAGTGCTCCCAGTAAAAATCCGCCCTCTCAAAACTGTGTTCTAATGGACACTGACGCAGTAGTGGTTGCAGATTCAAACTGGCAATCAGATTCAAGATACGTTTCAGGCTTTCGTCTCCATTTACATCCCTTTGTAGAAGGTTAGAGGACGGGGAACAGCATCTTCCTTTCATCAGGAACCTGTGGTACACAGAATCACGGCCCCCCAAAGATGCCCACATCCTAATTCCCAGAACCTGTGAATACGTTATGTTAAATGGAGAAAGGGAATTAAAGTTGTAGATGGAATTAAGGTTGATAATCAGCTGACCTTAAGATAGGGAGATTATTCTGGATTGTCCAGATGGGCCTAAAGCAATCACAGGAGTCCTTAAAAGTGGAAGAGCGAGGCAGAAGAGATTAGAGGGATACAATGTTGAGAAGGACTCAATCCACCATTGCTGACCTTAAAAACGGAGGGAGAGACCACAGCCAAGGAATGCAGGCGACCTCTAGAATTTGGAAAAGGCCAGGAAATGCAATCTCCCCTAGAACCTCCAGAAAGGAACACAGACCTGCCGACACCTTGATCCTAGCTCCGTGAGATACGTGACAGACTCCTATCCTACAAAACTGTAAAGTAATATGTTTATGTTGTTTTAAGGTGCCAAGTTTGTGGTCATTTGTCACAGCAGTGACAGGAAACTCATACGACACTCAACAGGTACCCAAGTGCACAGCTTATTTTGTCCCCACACCCACGCAGGAAACGCAAGGCTGCCACAGAATGACATCCAGGGTGTGCATAGGTCACCTTGACACAGAGGCACCACAGCTACAGCTTCCCGACAATCTTTCATATGGGGCCAGTGATACAGGCCCCAAACCTGCACGCCAGCCCCCAGCAGCCCTGGTCCAGGAGCGGTCTCCCAGACCAAGGCCTCACAACAAACGGAACAGGCCCAATATGCCACATTCATTGATCGCTGCAGCCTGCAGAGACACAGGACTGAAGTCCTTCTCACAGGCAGGCTGGGATCAGCCCAGGGCTGAAGTGAACCCTTTCCTCACAGTTATGGTCCCAATGTCATTATATCTACTACATTCTAAACCTGAGCAGTCTGTCATTGTTTGAATCTTGGGTACAAGTAGGGGCCCCTCCGCACAGACATCAAGGGCAAGGACTTGCTTCCCCTGGACACAGGCAGCTTGGAAGGACACGGCAGCGTTTCAGTGCTCACTAATTCAGTGTTCCATGTTAGTTTATGGAACATCACTACCACACATAATGAGAATCAGCTGTGTTTACATCACCATGAATTGGGACTTCCCTGGTGGTGCAGTGGATAAGACTCCGTGCTCCCAATGCAGGGGGCTCGGGTTCAATCCCTGGTCAGGGAACTAAATCCCACATGCATGAGGCAACTGAGGAGCCAGCGAGCTGCAACTAAGACTCGGTGCAACCACGTAAATAAATAATCAGGGAAGGATTTAAAAAATAAATGAATAAATCACCAAGAATTATGCAGGAATAGAGCTAGAAAGAATGACAGGCAGTCTGAAGATACATTTTTGTCAAGGAAGAAGAGTGACACACGCACCTGGGGATGAGCACAACAACACAGAGTAGCAGGTGCTAAAGTATGATGCAATGAGATGCAAAGCTGGAGGACTGGAGGAGGGAGGAAGAAAATTCTGGAAGAATCAGTGAAGAGCAATTTAACATAAGGAATGGGTTAATATCAGAAATGGGAGACATCAGGGGCAGGTTTGTGACAGAAATTTTTTTTTTCTTGGTTGTTGTCTAGCTCTAAACCTCACCATGTCTGCGGTCACCCCTTCCTCCTATCTGTTTGGGAGCCTGGCTTCTCTACCCTCCACACAAGGACAATAGCAGGCCAACCCTCTTCTCAACCTCCACGCTGGGAAAAAGAAAAGATCAGCTGGCTGCGTACTGAAGCATAACTCTATCTTATGACTCAGTATGTCACAAAATAGAATCCATTTTCTTTTGCTACTTCTATATAAACACCTCTATTATGTCCACAGAAGACAAAGGTTACCTTGTGAGAGAAATTATTCATGAGGGAAGAAATTAGAATTTTGAACAACCCTTTTAGGTGACCTATACAGACATATGAAAATAGGACTTCAATCTATAGTAGATGACGAATCCAAAAAGATGAAAACATAATCAAATTGCAGTAGCACTCCTCAATTTAATTTAACCTTTGAGGGGCCTGGTCAATGGTCTCTTAAAATTAATTTCACCCAGTGATTCTCCAGGGAACAGAGAGAAAGAACTTAAATTTAAATACATGCAATGCACATTTATAAACATAGTTTATAAATGTTTATAAATGTAGTTTATTTGCCTTTATGTTTTTTCTCCCAACAAAGAATTCTAGATTGCTTACTAAGCCTTCTCAGCTTAAAAAAAAAAAATCTCTGGAAAAGACGCTTCATTCTGAAAAACTCCAGGATTAGTGTTCAATCCTGAAGTATTTCTGAAAAAACTTTCACCAAAAAATGTAAATTTTACACTGCCCTCATTATTAAGCCAACTTGTAATAGGTTTTTCTTAGGGTTTTAGCACTTATGAGATTCCTGATTAAAAATTCACCAAAAGTTTAATATCCAACAATAAGTTCAAAGAAATACTCAGACTTCCTTTTCTAAACTTTTGAGTTGGTCATTTAATTCCTGTAAAAAATATTAAAGTAGAAATCAACAATCTACCGATTTGACAAGGTTCTTCCACCTGTAGGAACAAGATAAACTTAATAAATTGTCGGCACTAACCAGAAAAGATTGACTATATAATTTACCCAAAGTTTAATGGAACAGCTGAATCAGGGGACGCTGCGGAGAGGTGTTTCAAAAAATGAGCTAATTTATATAAGAATTATTAAAGCCATACTTGGAGCTGCTGCTCGATTAAGTTTAAGAAGGAGTAATACTACTGCCAAGGGCTGGCATTTAGTAGCAGGAAGCAGCATTATAAATTGGATCCAACTTTCTGGAAGGCAATTTGGCAATATATATATATCAAAAGCCATAATAACAGATGACCTCATTGAACAGGACTTCTGTTTCTTGCAATTTATCTTAAGAAAATAAAGGAAGGATGTAATAAAATTACACTATTCCTTTTACTTTATTATTTTAAATAAATAATTTTATTATTGCACATTGATTACTCTGTTGTTTAAAACTAGAGAAAACTAGAAACGATGAAAATGCTTACCAATTAAGAATTGCTTAAATAAATGGTCTTTCTTCTCCTACCCTCGCCCCCTCCAGTCTATTTCCAACACAGCAGCCAGCATCATCTTATAATTAAAATGCAATGACAACAACATTTTAAGCAATGACGGTGGCCATGTCACTCCTGTGCTCAAAACACTCCAGTGGTTCCCCTCAATCAAGGTCAAAGCCAAATCTGTATCACGCTCTAGTGCACATTTTGCACAGTCTAGAGTTGCCATTTAAGTGGCTCTTCCTTGAGCAGGTGTATGTGCCCCAAGTAGCCTTTCATCTTCACTTTAGACACAGAAGAGCCTAGGATCTTAGCTCCCTTGTGAAGGACATTCCATTTGATATTTGCCTTGACACCCTCCTACACACATTTTTCAAAAAGTTTTCTCCAAAATTGTAATTATATTAGAGATACTATTTAGAGATATAGAAAGCTGTTTTTCCCAGTCACCACCAAGTGACTATCATCTCTCATCTGGACTACTGCAAAGCTGCCCACCCTAATTATTCTTCCTACTTAATTATTCTCCACACTACATTTCTTTTTTTCAAAAATATGGTCACAATTTCCCTCAAGCTTAAAATGCCTTCCCATTTCTCTGCAAATGAAGATCCAAATTCCTGATGGTCAAGGTTCTGAAACAGCGCTATACAACAGAAATATATTGGGGACCATGTATGGAATTTTACATTTCATAGTAGCCATATTTTTCCAAAAAGTTTCAAAATGGTAAAAATAATTTTAATACTATATTTAATTTTAGTCAATCTATCCAAAATATGGTCATCTCAATATGTAATCAATAATTCAAGTAGCTCTTAAATGTTATCACTACAAAATCTACATAGCTATGTGAGGTGACTGATGTGTTAATGAACCTTACTGTGGTAATCATTTTGCAATATATATACAGTGTGTCTCAAATTGGACAAGCCACATTTCACATGATCCACAGCCCCGTGTGGCTAGGGGCCGCCATATTGGACAATGCAGCTCTACAACAGGGATCCCCAACTGCCAGGCTGCGGACTGGCACAGCAGGAGGTGAGCGGCAGGCGAGCAAACAAAGCTTCATCTGCCGCTCCCGTCACTCCCCATTGCTCACACTACCAGCTGAACCACCCCCCGCCCACCCCACCCCCGCCAATGGCAAACCTGTCTTCCATGAAACTGGTCCCTGGTGCCAAAACGGTGGGGGACAGCTGCTCTACAAGGTCAGGACTATGCCCACCTCTTCAGCCTTCTCAGGCTATAGACCTATTTAACCTTCAGGTACTCAAAACTCCAATTCTTTGAACTTTCCTAGTCCTTTATACATGTTGAGTTTTCATACAACAAATGATTTGAAAGAAGACAACCAAATTTTTTAATGGACAAAAGATTTGAACGAGGACTTCCCTGGTGGCACAGTAGTTAAGAATCCGCCTGCCAGTGCAGGGGACACGGGTTCGAGCCCTGATCCGGGAAGATCCCACATGCCGCGGAGCATCTAAGCCCATGTGCCACAACTACTGAGCCTGCGCTCTAGAGCCCACAAGCCACAACTACTGAGCCTGAGCCCTAGAGCCCGCGTGCTGCAACTATTGAGCCCACGTGCCTGGAGCCCATGCTCCGCAAGAGAAGCCACCACAGTAAGAAGCCCGTGCACTGCAACAAAGAGTAGCCCCCACTCGCCTCAACTAGAGAAACCCCACATGCAGCAAAGAAGACCCAATATAGCCAAAAACTAAAAATTTAAAAAAATAAAAATAAAAGTAGGAGATTCAAGATGGTGGAGGAGTAGGTGGACGTGTTCATCTCTCTTCAAGGATACATCAGGAATACATCTATAGATGCAACAGTTCTCACAGAACACCGGCTGAAAACTAGCAGAAGACCTTGGACACTGGAAAGGACTATAAAGATCCCTGCATAACTGGGTAGAATGGAAAAAAGGGGGGAGGAGGAGGAGGAGAAGCAGGATGGGACCTGCACCCTGGGGCAGGGGAGCTGAAGCAGAGGAGAGATTCCCAAATTCAGGAAAACCCCTCTCCTACAGGGAAATCAACTGGGACAGAAGGGAAGCATTTGAGGCTGTGAGAAGAGGGTGATGCGGCTGATCTGTGGCAGACGGGACAGAGTGAGAAATACACAGATGGTCCGTACCACAGCCCTCCGTGTCCCGGACTGGGATGTGTGTTCACAGGTGTGCAAGGGGGCAGCGAGCTGGTGTGTGGGGATTGGAGAACAGGCCCGGAGTGAGAACTGCTGTTGGCTGTGGGAAGATGGACTGAGGGGACGGGAGGGAATGCCTACAGAGGAAGACAGGACTGCCACGGAAGCAGGGCACTACTGCTGAGTCACACGCAAGGGGAGGAGCCACTACAGTAACCGCTCTCTCCCCACATGCCAGCACCTGCCGATGACAATAAAAGAAGCCCGCTCAGGGCTGGCTCTTAAGCGCCGGCTGCCGAGCAATAAAAAAGCCCCCTCAGAGCTGGCCCTCATGCACCAGGTGCAGGGCAATAAAAAAAAGTCTGGCCAGGGCTGGCCCTCATGCGACTTACACCAGGCACCAGAAAAGGCCCTCACTGGACATATCTCTTGCACCTGTGGCCGTTGGCTTCCCTGTGCATTTGGTGTTGCTGGGCCTCCCATGATCCAAGCAGTCATACCATCTCTGCAGCCTGTCCTCACAGGGGCAGACCCAAGAGCTCCAAGGCAGCCTCAGGACCAGACTCTTCTGGGTGGACCACACGCAGAGGTGGGGATAAAACCAAAGCTGAACCCCAGGGATGGGGTGACTAAAGAAGAATATCAAAAATCTTTCCATCAGCTGTACAGGTTACAGATTGAATCCCCGTGATCAGCTAGGTAGACTCTGCATCTATGAAATATCTGAGTAGATAATGAGCGTTCCTGCAAATGAAAACGGCCTAGCTCTGGCAGCTGTGGACTTTGGGGGCAAGCACATGCAGAAATTGGGCCATATCAGAGTCTGAGTGGTGCCCACAGGGCCCACAGCAGGTCCAGAGACCAGCCCAGAGGCAGAGGAGAGCCTTTTGGGGAGGCAGAGGTAGGCTGTGGCTCATGGTGTGTGCAAGGACACTTACAGCAGAGACTCCAGGGAAACATAGTTATTACTATTAATTTTCCTACGTTTTGATTCATTCTGTTGTTGAATTTGGCTTTTTGTTTGTTTGTTTCTCTTTTTTGTTGTTGTTCATTTGTTGTTGTTTTAGTATTTTTTTTATTTAGTCTTTCGGGATCTCCGTGTTTTACTTTGCTTTTCTGTTATTCTGTGTTCTTTTCCCTTATTTTCTTCTTCTTCTTCTTAACATATTTTTCTTCTTTTCTTTTTAATATATGTCCATTTCTACTTTGCTTGTCTGTTGTCCTGTGTTTCTTCTCTTTTTATTTTATCATTATTTTTTTTAAATCATTTTTATCTGTTTGCTCTGTTTCCTTGCCTTACTCTTCTGTTGGCACACTGCTTTGGTTTTGTTTTTAGATTATGTGTTTTTGTTAGTTTTGATTCTAACTGATTTCGATTTTGAGTTCTTCTATTTGTCTGGTTGTTCTCTTGCTTTTTGTTTTATTTGGCTCTGTTTTTGCTTCTTTTACGTGTGTTTCCTTGTTGCTGTTTTTGTTTGTTTGATCTTGTTTTTACCACTTCTCTGGGGTTTCGTTTGTCTTTTTTTTCTTTAATATATCTTCTACTTTATTTTTTTTTAATATTTCAATTTCTACATTGCTTTTCTGTCTTCTTTCCCCTTTCTCTCTTTTTCTTTTTTTAATCATTTTTGTCGGTTTGTTTTCTTTCTTTGCTTCATTCTTCAGTTGGCACTGTGCTTTGGTTTTGTTTTTTGTTTTTGTGTTTTTGTCAGCTTTCTTTTTAATTGTTTGATTTTGTTCCTGGGTTCTTTTGTTTGTCTGGTTGTTCTCTTATTTTTGATTTATTTGGTTCTGTTTTTGTTTCTTTTGTGTGTGTTTCCTTGTTTCTGTTTGTTTGATTTTACTTTTTACCATTTGTCTGGGATTTTGTTAGTCTTCTTTTTTTTTTTTAATCCCCTTTATTGCCAGGATAAGTGAATTGTGGGGTCTTGGTCCCTTGACCAGAAGTCAGGCCTGAGGCTCTGGGGTGGGAGCACCGACTCCAGGATGCTGGACCACTAGAGAATTCCCGGCCCAGGGAAGATTAACTGCCGAAAGCTCTCATGCAGGCCTCTATCTAAATCCAAGAGCCGACTCCACCCAACTGCCAGCAGCTCCCAGTGCTGGACGCCTCACACCAAACAAGACAGGAACACAAACCCACCCATCAGCACACTGACTACCTAAAGTAATACTAAGCTCACAGACACCCCAAAACACACCACCTGACATGGCCCTGCTCCTCCGAGGGAAAAGACTCAGCTCCACCCACGAGAACACAGGCACCAGTCCCTCCCATCAGGAAGCCTTTGCAAGCCACTGAACCAACCTCACCACCGGGGCAGAGAAAAGAAGCAAGAGGAACTATGACCCTGCAGCCTGGGGAAAGGAGACCTCAAATACTGTAAATGAGACAAAATGAGAAGACAGAGAAATATCTTGCAGGCAAAAGGGCAAGATAAAAACTCATAAGACCAAATAAATGAAGAAGAAATAGGCAAATTACCTGAAAAAGAATTCAGAGTAATGATAGTAAAGGTGATCCAAAATCTCCGAAATAGAATAGAGAAAATAGAAGAAACATTTAACAAGGACCTAGAAGAACTAAAGAGCAAACAAACAATGATGAACAACACAATAACTGAAATTAAAAATACTGTAGAAGGAATTAACAGCAGAATAACTGAGGCAAAACAACGGATAAGTGACCTGGAAGACAGAATGATGGAAATAACTGCCACAGAGCAGAATAAAGAAAAAAGAATGAAAAGAATGGAGGACAGTCTCAGAGGCCTCTGGGACAGCATCAAATGCACCAACATTCAAATTATAGGGGTCCCAGAAGAAGAAGAGGAAAACAAAGGGTCTGAGAAAATATTTGAAGAGATTACCGTTGAAAACTTCCCCAACATGGGAAAGGAAATAGTCAATCAAGTCCAGGAAGCACAGAGAGTCCCCTACAAGATAAACCCAAGGAGAAACACGCTGAGACACACAGTAATCAAACTAACAAAAATTAAACACAGAGAAAAAATATTAAAAGCAGCAAGGGAAAAACAACAAATAACATATAAGGCAACTCCCATAAGGTTAATGGCTGATCTTTCAGCAGAAACTCTACAGGCCAGAAGGGAGTGGCAAGATATATTTCAAGTGATGAAAGGGAAAAACCTACAACCAAGATTACTCTACCCAGCAAGGATCTCATTCAGATCAGACAGAGAAATCAAAAGCTTTACAGACAAGCAAAAGTTAAGAGAATTCAGCAACACCAAACCAGCTTTACAACAAATGCTAAAGGAACTTCTCTACACAGGAAACACAAGAGAAGGAAAAGACCTACAATAACAAACCCAAAACAATTAAGAAAATGGAAAGAGGAACATACATATCAATAATTACCTTAAATGTAAATGGATTAAATGCCCCAACCAAAAGACACAGACTGGCTGAATGGATACAAAAACAAGACCCATATATATGCTTGCTGTCTACAAGAGACCCACTTCACACCTAGGGACACATACAGACTGAAAGTGAGGGGATGGAAAAAAGATATTACATACAAACGGAAATCAAAAGAAAGCTGGAGTAGCAATTCTCTTATCAGGCAAAACAGACTTTAAAATAAAGACTATTACAAGAGACAAGGAAGGATACTATATAATGATCAAGGGATCAATCCAAGAAGAAGATATAACAATTGTAAATATCTATGCACTCAACATAGAAACACCTCAATACATAAGGCAAATGCTAACAGCCATCAAAGGGGAAATCGACAGTAACACAGTAATAGGGGACTTTAACACCCCACATACACCAATGGATAGATCATCCAAAATGAAAATAAGGAAACACAAGCTTTAAATGACACATTAGACCAGATGGACTTAACTGACACTTATAGGGCATTCCATCCAAAAACAACAGGATACACTTACTTCTCAAATGCACATGGAACATTATCCAGGATATATCACATCTATGGTCACAAATCAAGCCTCGCTAAATTTAAGAAAATTGAAATTGTATCAAGCATCTCTTCCAACCACAACACTGAGACTAGGTATCAGTTACAGGAAAAAAACTTAAAAAAAAAAAAAACACGTGGAGGCTAAACAATACGATACTAAACAACCAATAGATCATTGAAGAAATCAAAGAGGAAATCAAAAAATACCTAGAAACAAATGACAATGAAAACACGACGACCCAAAACCTATGCGATGCAGCAAAAGCAGTACTAAAAGGGAAGTGTATAGCAAAACAAGCCTACCTCAAGAAAGAAGAAAAATCTCAAACAACCTAACCTTACACCTAAAGCAATTAGAGAAAGGAGAACAAAACAACCCCCCAAAGTTAGCAGAAGGAAAGAAATCATACAGATGAGATCAGAAATAAATGAAAAAGAAATGAAGAAAACAATAGCAAAGATCAATAACACTAAAAGCTGGTTCTTTGAGAAGATAAACAAAACTGATAAACCATTAGCCAGACTCACCAGGAAAAAAAGGGCAAACACTCAAATCAACAGAATTAGAAATGAAAAACCAGAAGTAACAACTGACACCGTAGAAATACAAAGAATAATGAGAGACTACTACAAGCAACTACATGCCAATAAAATGGACAACGTGGAAGAAATGAACAAATTCTTAGAAAAGTACAACTTTCCAAGATTGAACCAGAAAGAAATAGAAAACATGAATAAACCAATCACAAGAACTGAAATTGAAACTGTGATTAAAAATCTTCCAAAAAAAAAAAAAAGCCCAGGGCCAGATGGCTTCACAGGCGAATTCTATCAAACATTTAGAGAAGAGCTAACACCTATCCTTCTCAAACTCTTCCAAAATATAGTAGAAGGGGGAACACTCCTAAACTCATTCTACGAGGCCACCATCACCCTGATACCAAAACCAGACAAAGATGTCACAAAAAAAGAAAATTGCAGGCCAACATCACCGATAAACATAGATGCAAAAATCCTCAACAAAATACTAGCAAACAGAATCCAACAGCACATTAAAAGAATCATACACCATGATCAAGTGGGGTTTATCCCAGGAATGCAAGGATTCTTCAATATATGCAAATCAATCAATGTGATACACCATATTAAAAAATTGAAGGAGGAAAACCATATGATAATCTCAATAGATGCAGAAAAAGCTTTTGACAAAACTCAACACCCATTTATGATAAAAAAAAAAAAAAAACCTCTCCAGAAAGTGGGCATAGAGGGAACCTAACTCAACATAATAAAAGCCATATATGACAAACCCACAACCAACATCATTCTCAATGGTGAAAAACAAAAAGCATTTCCTCTACAATCAAACAAGACAAGGTTGCCCACTCTCCCCACTATTATTCAACATAGTTTTGAAAGTTTTAGCCACAGCAATCAAAGAAAAAGAAATAAAAGGAATACAAATTGGAAAAGAAGCAGTAAATTGTCACCGTTTGCAAATGACATGATACTATACATAGAGAATCCTAAAGATGCCAGCAGAAAACTACTAGAGCTAATCAATGAATTTGGTAAAGCTGCAAGATACAAAACTAACGCACAGAAATCTCTTGCATTCCTAAACACCAACAACGAAAAATCAGAAAGAGAAATTAAAGAAACACTCCCATTTACCACTGCAACAAAAAGAATAAAATACCTAGGAGTAAACCAACCTAAGGAGGCAAAAGACCTGTATGCAGAAAACTATAAGACACTGATGTAAGAAATCAAAGATGATACAAATAGATGGAAAGATATACCATGTTCTTGGTTTGGAAACATCAACATTATGAAAATGACTATACTACCCAAGGCAATCTACGGTTTCAATGCAATCCCTATCAAACAACCAAAGGCATTTTTCACAGAACTAGAACAAAACATTTTACAATTTGTACGGAAACACAAAAGACCCCAAATAGCCAAAGCAATCTTGAGAAAGAAAAACAGAGCTGGAGGAATCAGACTCCCTGACTTCAGACTATACTACAAAGCTACAGTAATCAAGACAGTAAGGTACTGGCACAAAAACAGAGACACAGATCAATGGAACAGGATACAGAGCCCCAAAATAAACCCACACACCTATGGTCAATTAATCTACGACAAAGGAGGCAAGAATACAGAATAGAGAAAAGACATCCTCTTCAATAAATGGTGTGGGAAAAACTGGACAGCTACATGTAGAAGACTGAAATTAGAACACTTTCTATATTTAGATATATAGATCAGTGGAACAGGATAGAAAGCCCAGAGATAAACCCACGCACATATGGTCACCTTATATTTGACAAAGGAGGCAAGAATATACAATAGAGAAAAGACAGTCTCTTCAATAAGTGGTGCTGGGAAAACTAGACAGCTACATGTAAAAGAATGAAATTAGGGCTTCCCTGGTGGTGCAGTGGTTGAGAGTCGGCCTGCTGAGAGTCGGCCTGCTGATGCAGGGGACACGGATTTGTGCCCCGCTCCAGGAAGATCCCACATGCCACAGAGCGGCTGGGCCCATGAACCATGGCCGCTGAACCTGCGCGTCCGGAGCCTGTGCTCCACAACGGGAGAGGGCACAACAGTGAGAGACCCGTGTTCCACAAAAAAAAAAAAAAAAAAAAAAGAATGAAATTAGAACACTCACTCCCTAACACCATACACAAAAATAAACTCAAAATGGATTATAGACCTAAATTTAAGACTGGACACTATAAAACTCTTAGAGGAAAACATAGGCAGAACACTCTCTAACATAAATCACAGCAAGATCCTTTTTGACCCACCTCCTAGAGAAATGGAAATTAAAAACAAAATAAACAAACAGGACCTAATGAAACTTAAAAAGCTTTTGCACAGCAAAGGAAATGATGAAAAAAACAAAAAGACAACTAATGGAATGGGAGAAAATATTGGCAAATGATGCCACGGACAAGGGCTTAATCCCCAAAGTATACAAACAACTCACATAAGTCAAGCAAAAAAACCCCAAACAACCCAATTGAAAAATGGGCAGAAGACCTAAATAGACATTTCTCCAAAGTAGACATACAGATTTCCAAGAAACACATAAAAAGATGCTCAACATCACTAATCATTAGAGAAATGCAAATCAAAACCACAATGAGGTATCACCTCACATAGGTCAGAATGGGCATCATCAAAAATTCTACAAACAATAAATGCTGGAGAGGGTGTGGAGAAAAGGGAACCCTCCTGCACTGTTGGTGGGAATGTAAATTGATACAGCCACTATGGAGAACAGTATAGAGGTTCCTTAAAAAACTAAAAATAGAACTACCCTATGACACAGTAGCAATCCCACTACTGGGCATATACCCTGAGAAAACCATAATTCAAAAAGATACGTGTGCCCCAATGTTCACTGCAGCACTATTTACAATAGCCAGGACACGGAAACAACCTAAGTGTCCCTCGACAGATGAATGGATAAAGAAGATGTGGCACATATATACAATGGAATATTTCTCAGCCATAAAAAGGAACGAAATTGAGTTATTTGTAATGAGATGAATGGACCTAGAGTCTGTCATAGAGAGTGAAGTAAGTCAGAAAGAGAAAAACAAATACCATATGCTAATGTATATATATGAAATCTAAGAAAACGGAACTGATGAACCTAATGGCAGAGCAGAAATAAAGAAACAGATGTAGAGAATGGACTTGAGGACGCAGTGGGGGAAGGGGAAGCTGGGATGAAGTGACAAAGTAGCATTGACATATATACACTACCAAATGTAAAATGCATGGCTAGTGGGAAGCTGCTGCATAGCACAGGGAGATCAGCTCAATGCTCTGTGATGACCTAGAGGGGCGGGATAGGGACTGTGGCAGGGACGCTCCAGAGGGAGGGGATATGGGGATATGTGTATACATATAACTGATTCACTTTGTTGTACAGCAGAAAATAACACAACACTGTAAAGCATTTATACTCCAATAAAGATGTTTTTAAAAGTTATTAAAATTTTTTTTGAATGACATTTCACCAAAGGAGATACACCAATGGCTAATAAGCAGATGAATGATACTCAATAGTCATTAGGAAAATACAAATCAAAACCAAAATGAGAGGGGAGGAGCTTCAAGATGGCAGAAAAGTAAGACGCAGAGATCACCTTCCTCCCCACAGATACATCAGAAATAAATCTACACGTGGAACTGCTCCTACAGAACACCTACTGAAGGCTGGCAGAAGACCGCAGACCTCCCAAAAGGCAAGAAACCCCCCACGTACCTGGGTAAGGCAAAAAAAAAAAGAATAAACAGACACACAAGAATAGGGATGGGACCTGCACCAGTGGGAGGGAGCTGTGAAGGAGGAAAGGTTTCCACACACTAGGAGCCCCTTCCCGGGCGGAGACTGCAGGTGGCGGAGGGGGAAGCTTCGGAGCCAAGGAGAAGAGTGCAGCAACAGGGGTGCGGAGGGCAAAGCGGGGAGATTCCCGCACAGAGGATCGGTGCCGACCGGCACTCACCAGCCCGAGAGGCTTGTCTGCTCACCCGCCGGGTCGGGCGAGGCTGAGAGCTGAGGCTCCGGCTTCGGTCGGATCCTGGGGAGAGGACTGGGGTTGGCGGCGTGAACACAACCTGAAGTGGGCTAGTGCAACACGGCTAGCCGGGAGGAAGTCCAGGGAAAAGCCTGGAATTGCCGAAGAGGCAGGAGACTTTTTCTTCCCTCTTTGCTTCCTGGTGTGCGAGAAGAGAGGATTAAGAGCGCTGCTTAAAGGAGCTCCAGAGACGGGCCCGAGCCGCAGCTAACAGCGCGGAACCCAGAGACGGGCATGAGACGCTAAGGCTGCTGCTCCGCCACCAAGAAGCCTGTGTGCGAGCACAGGTCACTATCCACACCCGCCTTCCGGGGAGCCTGTGCAGCCCGCCACTGCCAGGGCCCCGGGATCCAGGGACAACTTACCAGGGAGAACGCACAGCACGCCTCAGGCTGGTGCAACGTTCCGCCGGCCTCTGCCACCGCAGGCTTGCCCCGCATCCGTACCCCTCCCTCCCCCCCGGCCTGAGTGATCCAGAGCCCCCGAATCACCTGCTCCTTTAACCCTGTCCTGTCTGAGCGAAGAACAGACGCCCTCAGGCGACCTACACACAGAGGCGGGTCCAAATCCAAAGCTGAACCCTGGGAACTGTGTGAACAAAAAAGAGAAAGGGAAATCTCTCCCAGCAACCTCAGGAGCATCGGATTAAATCTCCACAATCAACTTGATGTACCCTGCATCTGTGGAATACCTGAATAGACAACGAATCATCCCAAATTGAGGAGGTAGACTTCGGGAGCAAAGATTTTTTTTTTTTTCCCTTTTTCTCTTTTTGTGAGTGTGTACATGTATGCTTCTGTGTGTGATTTTGTCTGTAGAGCTTTGCTTTTACCATCTGTCCTAGGGTTCTGTCCATCTGCTTTTTTTTTAATTTTTTAATAATTATTTTTTATTTCAATAATTTTATTTTACCTTATTTTATTATCTTCTTTCTTTCTATTTTTTCTCCCTTTTACTCTGAGCCATGTGGATGGAAGGATCTTGGTGCTCCAGCCAGGCATCAGAGCTGTGCCTCTGAGGTGGGAGAGCCAAGTTCAGGACACTGGTCACCAAGAGACCTCCTAGCTCCACGTAGTATCAAATGGCAAAAATCTCCCAAAGATCTCCATCTCAATGCCAAGACCCAGCTTCACTCAACGACCAGCAAGCAACAGTGCTGGACACCCTATGCCAAACAACTAGCAAGACAGAAACACAACCTCATTCATTAGAAAAGAGACTGCCTAAAATCATAATAAGGCCACAGACACCCCAAAACACACCACCAGACGTGGACCTGCCCACCAGAAAGACAAGATCCAATCTCATCCACCAGAACACAGGCACTAGTCCCCCCCACCAGGAAGCCTACACAACCCACTGAACCAATCTTAGCTACTGGGGACAGACACCAAAAACAACGGGAACTATGAACCTGCAGCCTGCAAAAAGGAGACCTCAAACACAGTAAGTTAAGCAAAATGAAAAGACAGAAAAACACACAGATGAAGGAGCAAGGTAAAAACCCACCAGACCTAACAAATGAAGAGGAAACAGGTAGTCTACCTGAAAAAGAATTCAGAATGATAGTAAAGATGATCCAAAACCTTGAAAATAGACAAAATACAAGAAACGTTTAACAAGGGCCTAGAAGAACTAAAGAGCAAACAAACAATGATGAACAACACAATAAATGAAATTAAAAATTCTCTAGAAGGGATCAATAGCAGAATAACTGACGCAGAAGAACGGATAAGTGACCTGGAAAATAAAATAGTGGAAATAACTACTGAAGAGTGGAATAAAGAAAAAACAATGAAAAGAACTGAGGACAGTTTCAGAGACCTCTGGGACAACATTAAACGCACCAACATTCGAATTATAGGGGTCCCAGACGAAGAAGAGAAAAAGGGACTGAGAAAATATCTGAAGAGATTATAGTTGAAAACTTCCCTAATATGGGAAAGGAAACAGTTAATTAAGTCCCGGAAGCACAGAGAGTCCGAGTCCCATACAGGATAAATCCAAGGAGAAACACGCCAAGACACATATTAATCAAATTATCAAAAATTAAATTCAAAGAAAAAATATTAAAAGCAGCAAGGGGAAAACAACAATTAACACACAAGGGAATCCCCATAAGGTTAGGAGCTGATCTTTCAGCAGAAACTCTGCAAGCCAGAAGGGAGTGGCAGGACATATTTAAAGTGATGAAGGAGAAAAACCTACAACCAAGATTACTCTACCCAGCAAGGATCTCATTCAGATTTAATGGAGAAATTAAAACCTTTACAGACAAGCAAAACCTAAGAGACTTCAGCACCACCAAACCAGCTTTACAACAAATGCTAAAGGAACTTCTCTAGGCAGGAAACACAAGAGAAGGAAAAGACCTGCAATAACAAACCCAAAACAATTAAGAAAATGGAAATAGGAACATACATATTGATAATTACCTTAAATGTAAACGGATTAAATGCTCCAACCAAAAGACAAAGACTGGCTAAATGGATACAAAAACAAGACCCGTGTATATGCTGTCTACAAGAGAGCCACTTCAGACCTAGGGACACATACAGAATGAAAGTGAGGGGTTGGAAAAAGATATTCCATGCAAATGGAAATCAAAAGAAAGCTGGAGTAGCAATTCTCATATGAGACAAAATAGACTTTAAACAAAGACTATTACAAGAGACAAAGAAGGACACTACATAATGATCAAGGGATCGATCCAAGAATAAGATTTAACAACTGTAAATGTTTATGTACCCAACATAGGAGCACCTCAATACATAAGGCAAATACTAACAGCCATAAAAGGGGAAATCAACAGTAACACAATCGTAATAGAGGACTTTAACGCCCCACTTTCACCAACGGACAGATCATCCAAAATGAAAATAAATAAGGAAACACAAGCTTTAAATGATACATTAAACAAGATGGACTTAATTGATATTTATAGGGCATTCCATCCAAAAACAACAGAATAGACATTTTTCTCAAGTGCTCACGGAACATGCACCAGGATAGATCATATCTTGGGCCACAAATCAAGCTTTGGTAAATTTAAGAAAACTGAAATCGTATCAAGTATCTTTTCCAACCACGATGCTATGAGACTAGATATCAATTACAGGAAAAAATCTCTAAAATACAACTCCATGGAGGCTAAATAATAACCAAGAGATCACTGAAGAAATCAAATATTACCTAGAAACAAATGACAATGAAAACACAACAACCCAAAACATATGGGATGTAGCAAAAGCAGTTCTAAGAGGTAAGTTTACAGCAATACAAGCCTACCTTAAGAAACAGGAAACATCTCAAGTAAACAACCAAACCTTACACTTAAAGCAATTAGAGAAAGAAGAACAAAAAAACTCCAAAGTTAGCAGAAGGAAAGAAATCATAAAGATCAGATCAGAAGTAAATGAAAAAGAAATGAAGGAAACGATAGCAAAGATCAATAAAACTAAAAGCTGGTTCTTTGAGAAGATAAACAAAATAGATAAACCATTAGCCAGAGTCATCAAGAAAAAAAGGGAGAAGACTCAAATCAATAGAATTAAAATGAAAAAGGAGAAATAACAACTGACACTGCAGAAATACAAACGATCATGAGAGATTACTACAAGCAACTATATGCCAATAAAATGGACAACCTGGAAGAAATGGATAAATTCTTAGAAAAGCACAACCTTTCAAGACTGAACCAGGAAGAAATAGAAAACATGAACAGACCAATCACAAGCACTGAAATTGAAATAGTGATTAAAAATCTTCCAATAAACAAAAGCCCAGGACCAGATGGCTTCACAGGCGAATTCTATCAAACATTTAGAGAAGAGCTAACACCTATCCTGCTCAAACTCTTCCAAAATATAACAGAGGGAGGAACACTCCCAAACTCATTCTACGAGGCCACCATCACCCTGATACCAAAACCAGACAAAGATGTCACAAACAAAGAAAACTACAGGCCAATATCACTGATGAACATGGATGCAAAAATCCTCAACAAAATACTAGCAAACAGGGGCTTCCCTGGTGGCACAGTGGTTGAGAGTCCACCTGCCAGTGCAAGGGACATGGGTTCCTGCCCCGGTCCGGGAAGATCCCACATGCTGTGGAGCGGCTAGGCCCGTGAGCCATGGCCACTAAGCCTGCACGTCCGGAGCCTGTGCTCCGCAACGGGAGAGGCCACAACAGTGAGAGGTCCACGTACCGCCAAAAAACATAAAAGAAAATACTAGCAAACAGAATCCAGCAGCACATTAAACGGATCATATACCATGATCAAGTGGGGTTGATCCAGTTATGCAAGGATTCTTCAGGATATGCAAGTCAATCAATGGGATACACCATATTAACAAACTGAAGGAGCAAAACCATATAATCATCTCAATCGATGCAGAAAAAGCTTTCGACAAAATTCAACACCCATTTATGATAAAAACCCTGCAGAAAGTAGGCATAGAGGGAACTTTCCTCAACATAATAAAGGCCATATATGACAAACCCACAGCCAAGATCGTCCTCAGTGGTGAAAAACTGAAACCATTTCCACTAAGATCAAGAACAAGACAAGGGTGCCCACTCTCACCACTATTATTCAACATAGTTTTAGAACTTTTAGGCACAGCAATCAGAGAAGAAAGAGAAACAAAAGGAATCCAAATCAGAAAAGAAGAAGTAAAGCTGTCACTGTTTGCAGATGACATGACACTATACATAGAGAATCCTAAAGATGCTCCCAGAAAACTGCTAGAGCTAATCAATGAATTTGGTAAAGTAGCAGGATACAAAATTAATGCACAGAAATCTCTGGCATTCTCATACACTAATGATGAAAAATCTGAAAGTGAAATTAAGAAAACACTCCCATTTACCATTGCAACAAAAAGAATAAAATATCTAGGAATAAACCTACCTAAGGAGACAAAAGACCTGTATGCAGAAAACTATAAGACACTGATGAAAGAAAATAAAGATGATACAAATAGACGGAGAGATATACCATGTTCTTGGATTGGAAGAATCAACACTGTGAAAATGACTATATTACCCAAAGCAATCTACAGATTCAATGAAATCCCTATCAAACTACCACTGGCAGTTTTCACAGAACTAGAACAAAAAATTTTACAATTTGTATGGAAACACAAAAGACCCCAAATAGCCAGAGCAATCTTGAGAAAGATAAATGGAGCTGGAGGAATCAGGCTCCCTGACTTCAGACTCTACTACAAAGCCACAGTAATCAAGACAGTATGGTTCTGGCACAAAAACAGAAATACAGATCAATGGAACAGGATAGAAAGCCCAGAGATAAACCCACGCACATATGGTCACCTTATCTTTGATAAAGGAGGCAAGAATATACAGTGGAGAAAAGACAGCCTCTTCAATAAGTGGTGCTGGGAAAACTGGACAGCTACATGTAAAAGTATGAGATTAGATCACTCCCTAACACCATACACAAAAATAAACTCAAAATGGATTAAAGACCTAAATGTAAGACTGGACACTATCAAACTCTTAGAGGAAAACATAGGCAGAACACCCTATGACGTAAATCACAGCAAGATCCTCTTTGACCCACGTCCTAGAGAAATGGAAATAAAAACAAAAATAAACAAATGGGGCCTAATGATACTTAAAAGCTTTTGCACAGCAAAGGAAACCATAAACAAGACCAAAAGACAACCCTCAGAATGGGAGGAAATATTTGAAAATGAAGCAACTGACAAAGGATTAATCTCCAAAATTTACAAGCAGCTCATGCAGCTCAATATCAAAAAAACAAACAACCCAATCCAAAAATGGGCAGAAGACCTAAATAGACATTTCTCCAAAGGAGATATACAGATTGCCAACAAACACATGAAAGCATGCTCAACATCACTAATCATTAGAGAAATGCAAATCAAAACTACAATGAGATATCACCTCACACTGGTCAGAATGGCCATCATCAAAAAATCTAGAAACAATAAATGCTGGAGAGGGTGTGGAGACAAGGGAACAGTCTTGCACTGTTGGTGGGAATGTAAATTAATACAGCCACTATGGAGAACAGTATGGAGTTTCCTTAAAAGACTAAAAATAGAACTACCATATGACCCAGCTATCCCACTACTGGGCATATACCCTGAGAGAACCATAATTCAAAAAGAGTCATGTACCACAATGTTCACTGCAGCTCTATTTGCAATAGCCAGGATCTGGAAGCAACCTAAGTGTCCATCGACAGATGAATGGATAAAGAAGATGTGGCACATATATACAATGGAATATTACTCAGCCATTAAAAGAAACGAAACTGAGTTATTTGTAGTGAGGTGGATGGACCTAGAGTCTGTCATACAGAGTGAAGTAAGTCAGAAAGAGAAAAACGTAAACTGTATGCTAACACATATATATGGAATCTAAGGGGAAAAAAAAGGTCATGAAGAACCTAGGGGTAAGACGGGAATAAAGACACAGACCTACTAGAGCATGGACTTGAGGATATGGGGAGAGGGAAGGGTAAGCTGTGCCAAAGTGAGAGAGAGGCATGGACATATATACACTACCAAACGTAAGGTAGATAGCTAGTGGGAAGCAGCAGCATAGCACAGGGAGATCAGCTTGGTGCTTTGTGACCACCTACAGGGGTGGGATAGGGAGGGTGGGAGGGAGGGATACGCAAGAGGGAAGAGATATGGAAACATATGTGTATGCATAACTGACTCACTTTGTTATAAAGCAGAAACTAACACACCATTGTAAAGCAATTATACTCCAATAAAGATGTTAAAAAACAAAAAGACCACAAAAAAACCCCACCAAAATGAGATACCACTTCACATCTACTAGAATGATTATAATTTAAAAGCAGAGGGTGGGAGGGAGGTACAAGAGGGAGGGGATATATGTATTAATATAGCTGATTCACTTCACTATACAGCAGAAACACAACATTGTAAAGCAATTATACTCCAAAAAAAAAAAAAAGACAATAACAAGCACAGATGAGAATGTGAAGAACCTGGAACTCTCATATATTGCCGGTAGGACTGTAAAATTGTTCACCATTTTACAATGGAAAACAGTCTGACAGTTTCTTAAAATGTTGAACATAGTCACCGTAAGACCACACAATTCCACTTCTAGGTATCTACCCAAGAGAAATGAATGAAGACATATGTCTACACAGGCAGATGTCCACACAAGATTTACAGAAGCAACCCAAATGTCCATCAACTGGTGAAAGGATAAAATGTGGTCTAGCCATACAATGCAATACCATTCAGCAATAAAAAGAACAAAGTACTGATCCATGCTAAAACATGGATGAACCTCAAAAACATCATGCTAAGTGGAAAAAAAGCCAGATACAGAAGGACACATAATGTATAATTCCATTTTTATGACATGTCTAGAAAAGGAAAATCTATGGAGAGAGAAGGTAAATAAGTGGTTGCCTAGGGTGGGGCATGTGGATGGAGGATGGCTGCAAATGGGCATAGGGACCTTTTGGGAATAATGGAAACGTTCTAAAATTGGGTCATGGTGATGGTAATACAACTGTATAAAATTACTACAAATTACTGAATTGTACACTTTAGTGAATTTTATGGCATAAAATACGTATCTCAATAAAGTTATTTTTAAGAAAAATGAAATATTCACAAGAATTAAAAAATAAAGTTGAGGGGGCTTCCCTGGTGGCACAGTGGTTGAAAGTCCGCCTGCCGATGCAGGGGACGCGGGTTCATGCCCCGGTCCGGGAAGATCCCACATGCCGCGGAGCGGCTGGGCCCGTGAGCCATGGCCGCTGAGCCTGCGTGTCCGGAGCCTGTGCTCCGCAGCGGGAGAGGCCGCAGCGGTGAGAGGCCCGCGTACCGCAAAAAAAAAAAAAAAAAAATGTTGAGGCAGTGCGCTCGGCGGTCCCGTGGATCTGTCTCTTGCTTCCACAGTGTTTGGACAGAACAGACCCAGACACAGCCCTTCCTCCAGACCCCGACCACCCCCTAACCTTGTTTTCCAGTCGTAACCTTCAGACCCGATCACTCAGCTATCCTTGGCCTCCGGACCAGCCAACACCATTTTCTGAGCTCAGCTCCTTATTATCCATCAACCATGAGCTCCCAAATTGATCAGAATGATTCCATCCAGGTGGAGGCCACCATCAACCGCCTGGTCAACATGCATCTATGGGCCTCCTGCACCTGCCTCTCTGGGCTCCTATTTCCACCGCAGTGATGTGGTTCTGGTAGGCCTGGGCCACTTTTTCTGCGAATTTGAGACAGGCTGGGACCCGGGCTCTGGGATCCTTTGCTGCAATACTGGCACCTGGACAAACGTCTCCTCGAGCAACAAAATACAAAGAAACTACAAGGAACTAAAAATAACCACGTGCGTGTGCAGTTGGGACAAGTTATGAACAATAAGATATAATACGACCAAAACCCAACTGCCACTTCTGAAGAGCTGGGAGCAAAAGCAGGGTGTTGGGTGAGCCATGGCCACTGAGCCTGCGCGTCCGGAGCCTGTGCTCCGCAACGGGAGAGGCCACAGCAGTGAGAGGCCCGTGTACCGGGGGGAAAAAAAAAAAAGCAGGGTGTTGGGAGCAAAAGCAGAGTACTGTGCACGATCCCTGCACACGGCACCACCAACTGGTGGGCATATCACCTCAGCCGCCCCTACGGCCGGACCCCTGGACCCGCCCCTACCCTCACTCCATTTAAGGCTCCCCCTCAGGGAGGGGGAGCGAGCAGGGTAGCCTGTTACCAGTTTTCCCTCCCCTCGTGCTGCAGCACAAATACCAATAAAGCCTTGCCTGAATCTCTTGTCTGGCCTCTTATCAACTTCTATCGATTAAAAAGTCTGAGGGTCTTCCCTGGTGGCGCAGTGGTTGAGAGTCCGGCCTGCCGATGCAGGGGACGCGGGTTTGTGCCCCGGTCTGGGAGGATCCCACGTGCGGCGGAGCCGCTGGGCCCGTGAGCCATGGCCGCTGAGCCTGCGCGTCCGGAGCCTGTGCTCCGCAATGGGAGAGGCCACAGCAGTGAGAGGCTCGCGTACCGCAAAAAAAAAAAAAAAAAAAAAAAAAGTCTGAGAACCCAGGTCGGTAACAAATTAGCCAAGGAGAAGCACGAGAGCCCCCAGCATCTCTTGAAGATGCAAAACCAGCCCTCCAGTCGTGCCCTCTTCCAGGACGCGCAGAAGCCGTCCCAAAAGGAGTGGAATAAAACCCAGGACGCTATGGAAGCCGCCATTCTCATGGAGAAGAACCTGAACCAGGCCCTTTTGGATCCGCATGCCCTGGTTTGTGCCCGCACAGACCTCCACCTCTGTGACTTCCTGGAGAGCCGCTTCCTAGATGAGCAGGTGAAACTCATCCAGAAGATGGCAACCACCTGACCAACCTCCTCAGGCCGGCTGGTCCCCAGGCGGGGCTGGGAGAGTCCCTCGTCGAAAGGCTCGCCCTCCAGCACGAGCAGGAGCGTCCAGAGGCCAGCGGTTTTGAGGAGCCCCTCTGGCGTCAGGGTGTCTGCCTGAAGCCCCGCTCTGCAGCCACTAGGCAGCTTATTAACTACTCTGGAGCCCTCTCCCAAGCCTTGGACCAAGTGGAAACAATAAAGCTTTTTGCAGCAAAACGAAAAACAACTTGAATGTTTACATCGTGCTGTAAATGTTTCATACCTTTTATATTCCCAGCCTCCTCCCACCAGATGGTTAAGTTCCACGCAGGGCCTCAGACAGCTCTTGAGTATATTGTGGATAAACTGCTTGGGCAATTGCAAAAAAATCACAGACACTTAAAAGTTTTTTAAAATCCTACTCAGCAATAAAACACACTCAACAACATGGATGAACATTATGAAAGAAGCCGGCAACCACTGAGTACATACTATTTGATTCCATTTATAAAGTTCTAGAACAGCTAAAACTAGAAATCTGAACAGTGGTTTCCTGTGGCAGTGGGGGGCAGGCATTGAGTGGGGAGGGGTACAAGGGAACTGTCATAGGTGATGGAAATGTCCTATATGCTAACCAGAATGGCAGTTGTACAGGTGTACATTTGTCAAAATTCATCAAACTGTAGACTTAAAATCAGTGCATGTTGTATACAGATTATATCTCAATTTAAAAATGTGAATACCTCTGGTAAAAAATAAAATTAAAAAAATTATTTAATAAAGAAAGCCTCCTAGTTCTTTAGCAGGAAATGCAAGGCTTTCCATGGTCTGGTCCCTGCGTGCCACTCCAAACTCACTTCCAGAAACTTGCCCCACTGCCCTCCCCAAACTGCCCCCCCTAAGCCCATCCCCACAAACCCTGGGCTCCAGTCTTATTGAACTGCTGGCATTTCCCCAAATATACCATGTCCATCCATGCCTCTGTGCCCTTCCTTCCTGAAACTCCTTCCCCCTCCCTGAACCTCCTTCCCCCTTCCTGACAGCTGGGCACCTACTGATTTTGCAAAACTTCGGAAAGTTGAGTTGCCAATGGGCACTAGAGATCTTTTTGGGTGATGGAGCCATTCTAAAACTGGGTTGTGGTGATAACTGCACTACTCTGTAAACTGACTTTCATTGAATTATACACTTAAAACAAGAGGCTTTTATAGTATGGTAGATAAACCCCAATCAAGTTATTAAAAAAAAATTTCACAACATATGTAAATCAAACCACCACACTGTATGCTTTTAAACTTATGAAGTGGTGTCTGTATGTCAATTTCTCAATAAAATCGGAAAAGGAAACAAAAACTTAGCTCAAAGATAACCCCTCTGTGAAGATCTTCCTATCCCCTCCCAAACCCCCAAACCAAACACCTCTTTTCTCTGTCACAGCCCACTGTACTCTGTACCTACTCCTGTTAAAGGCCTCCACGCTTCAGTGCACTTTTTTCTCTAAATGTCTTTCTCTCCTCAGACTCCGAAGTCCCTGCGGGCGCTGCCTTAACCAAGCTTTTACCACCCATGCCTAACACCACACCGGGCACCTAAAGCAACTTAATTGCTGCTTATTGGATAAACGTGTTGCCTTTTAACTTCATAATTCCTTGTACTACTGCAAAATTAAGCCTAAGAGTTGGGTCCTGGTTAAAACTGGATGTTTACTTATTTTGACAGGTGTGGCTTTGGCTCTCTCGAACTCAGAAGTGTTGCTGGTAGAAACACAACAAAGCATTCCCACAGTGTGCTTAGCTGTGATTCTTTTTTTTTTTTTTTTTAATTTATTTATTTATTTTATATTTAGGCTGCACCGGGTCTTAGTTTGCACGCAGGATCTTCATTGAGGCATGTGGGATCTAGTTCCCTGACCAGGGATTGAACCTGGGCCCCCTGCATTGGGAACATAGAGTCTCAGCCACTGGACCACCAGGGAAGTCCCTTAGCTGTGATTCTTGCCCTTGGATTTGCACTTCACCCCATCTGGACTCCCCCTACCCCTACCTGCACTCAAAATACCCAGTGCATTTACATGGACTTAAAAGCCTGTCAGGAACAGAATTTGGAGAACACCGTCCAGTCTCACCAACTTGAATTCGTTGGCCCACAGTTTGGTTAGCAGTAGCCCTGCAGGCTTCAGAGTGTCTTAGAAACCATACTATGTTCTGATTCTTAGCTTTCTTGTCCTAATGAGGTCATCCTAATTTCACTGAAAACCCTTGAAAGGAGTGTTGGCCCCAAGTCTTCCCCAGGCAGCAGGCACTGTTTCTGGATCGTGTGAGATATTACAGGCAAGCGAGGAGAGCACTGGATTTCAGATCAATGGCCCTGAGCACAAGCCCAGCCCCACTCATCGCTACCCATGTGACCCAAGGGAGCCGCTGAACCGTGCTAAGGTGTGGCTTCTGCTTCTGCAAAAGCGGGTTTAATAACAACTGCCCGTTTCAACTTACCGAGTAACCCTGCACATCAAGAGAGGCAGCGTATGAGAATGTGCTCTTTAGTTTAAAATGCTCCACGTGTCCAGAGTTGCTAATCACTGCCTTCCTTGCTGGTTTTCTTTTGCACTTTGCCCTAATGGGTCATTAGTCCATTGGGACCTGCAAATTATCCCGCAGTTTCTGTAGAACAAAGAACCACTTGATCCCCTTCAACCCAACTGGAGAAATGTACACGGAGTAAAGTCTGTATAAAGGGCTTCCAAGTGTCTCAAACGATCTTTCTCCAACAACTGATCACAGTAGCTTGATTTAAAATAAAGCGTGTTATTGCTAGGTCAGCACAAAATCTAAGGGATGACATTTCTTCTCATGTTTATACTTTTCCTGTATTTTTTTCCTATTTTCCACAAAGAACAGATATTGCTATTACATTTAGGGAAAAGTATTGTTTTTAAAAAAAGAAAAAACTTTAATTCTGATTCTATTTTGGACCACCATATGTAGCTAATACTTTCAAAACACTTACTTAGTAGGAGTCCCTATTAGAAGAACTTTGTATATATTACCCTCTTGACAACTCTGTGAGGTAGGTGTTGTTATTTCACTCCATTTCACAGATGAGGAAACAGAGGCACAAAGGTGAAGCAATCTACACAGGGTCACACAACTAGTAAACAATGGAACTGGGATTTGAACCCCAGCACTTGGGGGTCGGAGTTCATGCTTTTGACTAGTATTCCAGGGGGAAAGAATGTGAGTGACTGGTATTACCATCTACCGTGGCTCTAAGAGTCCAATTACACAAGCAGGCTCTCTCAGAAGAAATCAGTGGTTTACTAGACTATGGAACCCTGAAGGCAAAAACAATGTCTTATTCATCTGTGTTTCTGAATGTCTTATTCATCTGTGTTTCTATACAGCGTTTGCTGCATAACACACCCCCAAACTTAAGTACTTAAAAACCACAACCATCAATTTCACTCACAATTCTATGGGTTGGCATTTGAGCCGGGCCTTTCTTTGCTTGTCTTCCGCATGCTTAGCTGAGCCATGTCAATTAACTGCTGCTCTGCTAGACGTCCCTGCTTCTGGAAGTCAGCTGGCTGTCAGATGGGGCAAGAGAAGCCCCCGGTCACAGGTCTCTGATCACCCAGGGGCCTAGCCTAGGCTTCCTCACATGGCAGCCGTGGCAGAGTCCCAAGAGCCTCAAGAGTGGATAAGCCCCAGTGAGCAAGAGCTTTTCAGGTCTCCGCTTACATCACATTTGCTATTGACCTACGGGCCAAAGCAAGTCACACGGCCAAGCCCAGAGTCAGTGTGGGAGGGGAGGGGAGGGGAGGGGAGGGGCGGGGCGGGGCGGGGCGGGGCCCACCCAAAGGCATGGATGCAGAGGGGTACATAACCTGTGGCTATTTATGCAATCTCCCAACATCTCCATAACCAAACACAAAACTTAGTAAAGAGTAGGCACAAAATAAATGCTTATTGAACTGAATGCTATCTCCCCTTCATGAAAAAGCAAAAACAAGACCAACCATCTCTTCCCTCTCTACGTGAAGGACGCCATCTTCAGCAAATGGAAAAGGCTGACTGACACCTCCTCACAAAGGGGCACCTCACCCTGGGGGATGGAGCCTACCACTTGATGGTTACCTCCCAACACAGGGTCTTCTCAGCTCTTGGGGTGAGGGGTGTGTTCTTACTGGGGGCTGCTTCCCTAGAGCTCTTAGAATCTCAGGCCTTGCTCGTCAATGGTTCCATCAAGCTGCCCAAGGGACCTTCCCTTCTCCCACAGCTTCTGTGGGGTCCCTCAGGGACACCTCTCTAAAGCTGCTCCAATTAGCATTGCTGCTCACCCTCTAGCGGTTCCCTAAAGTTCTGCAATCCTTTGAAGAAAAGTGCTCAAAGCTTTCTACAAGGGCACCAGAAGAAACGATAGTGTGCGTTTTAGGTCAGTACTTTCCAATAGGGGGCGATATTTCCCCCATGGGATATTTGGCAGTGTCTAGACATTTTTGCTTATCACCACTGGAGGAAGGGTGCCGGCATCTAGTGGGTAGAGGCCAGGGATGCGCTTAACATCGTATAATGCACAGGACAGTCCCCACAGCAAAGAATGATCCAGTTCAAAATGTCAATAGCCATGTTTGAGGAACCCTGCCTAAGTTCAGAGGGAGCCCTTCTTCATCCTAAGGATGCACCCACTGCCCCACCTGGGGTTGTTACATGACTGGATCCATCACGCCCTCTGAGAAGAATCACTCTCTAGGCAATAATGCTAAATTTTCTCTCTGCAACTTAAATCTCAGGAATGGTTCACAGGGCACCCCATAATTCCCCAGGTTAGACCGACCAACTAAGATGTAAATAGGAGCTTGGTTACATGCAAGATGATCTTATTGTCTCTTCCTATTATCTATGCTCAATCCTACTGATTCTGGGAGCAATTTTCTCAAAAAAAAAGAGGAGTGCTTAAAGGTTTTTATTGTGAGCCAGTTAATAGCCTCAGGAAAGAGAAATGGCTTCCTATGGAGACAAGCATTGTGGGACTTCTGTGTGAACCACCTAAACCCGTTGATTAAATGCACGTGAGTTGCAAGGAATAGATGACAGGCATTCAGTTTTAACAAAATGACACTTGTTCCACGGAGGAAGAGAATTTCTTACTGTCAGAGAGAACACCAAGATCCGGGGGAATAAAGCTACACAGACATTGATTGCTATGGGAGCTCCATGTACAAAAGCATCAGGAAATGAAAGCCTTGGTTCTAGTAGCCCATCTCACTGTGGCATTGTAGCAATGCTAATTAGAAGAGAGGAGCTGACATTTCCCTAGCATGAAAGATAAACTAAAATTTACCCGGGAAATTTACTTCTGAAGTTTTCACAGAAGAATTCTAAAGGTGCTTTTTATTTTATTTTATTATTATTTTTTTTTGCGGTACGCGGGCCTCTCACTGTTGTGGCCTCTCCCGTTGCGGAGCACAGGCTCTGGACGCGCAGGCTCAGCGGCCATGGCTCACGGGCGTAGCCGCTCTGCGGCATGTGGGATCTTCCCGGACCGGGGCACGAACCCGTGTCCCCTGCATCGGCAGGCGGACTCTCAACCACTGCGCCACCAGGGAAGCCCTAAAGGCGCTTTTTATTAACCCTGGACTTTATTCCTTGCCTATTCACTTTCTTAGACTCCTGTATGCTAGTAGCTAGGAACATCCTCCTCGCTCATTCCCTGGAGCTCCTCATTCAACAGTGAGGCAGGGACAGGACTTCCCTGGTTGTGCAGTGGTTAAGACTCCGCGCTTCCAGTGCAGGGGGCGTGGGTTCCATCCCTGGTCAGGGAACTAAGATCCCACGTGCCGTGCAGCATGGCCAATAAATAAATAAATAAAAATTAAAATGTAATATTTTTAAAAATAATTTTTAAAAATTAAAAAAAAGAGTGAGGCAGAGAGTGGAAGAAGGCAGTGAGGGTCCATGGCTCCAGCTACTCTTTGTTTTACTTAAAACCCTTCCTTTCTTCACTTCTTCCCAGGTCCTGAGGCTTCTGAACACCCTCCTCCCCCTGCCCTTCATCTCCATCTCCTCTCTTCTTCCTTCTGTTTCCCTCACCCCCACCTCTGGACCCCAGAGCCCCTGGAGGGCAGATGGGGACTAACAGGAATCCCAGGCATGGGGTAGAGATATGGCCAGTGCTGGGGGGAATGTATATCGCTCCTTCCACACCCCACAGGGTTTGCGGTGTGGCTCAAAATAGGATTCGGAACAAAAGGCCCTCTACGTTGGTCATTCTCCTGATACAAGGCCAGTTCTGGGATTTAGACTCATCCAAGGAAGAGCCAGGAGTCCATCTCCAGCCCCATGCATTGTGAACCCAGCTTCCTATGTGGGCCTCATCCTCTAGCATCCTCTAAGCTAGCTGCTACCTGTGACTGCCTAGACTTCTCCAGGGTAAGCCATGGAGCAGCAGGAAAGTGTGCCCAGGAGTTTCTCAAGCAAAGTTCCCCTTTGGGTTCCTGATTAGGATCCCACAGCTACTGGTTCTTATGCCAAAGTCCTCTCACTTCAGAGCAGAAACTTTAAGGAACTGTGAGGCTGGGCTCTCCATCCACGCCAGGAACCACTTTTGGCTGAACACCATTAATTTCCATTCTGTCACAGTGGAGTCAGAATCTGTGTCGAGTGGCATTATGGAGTGTAAAGGACAGAGACAGCTGACATGCTGGGACAAAAGGGTGGCCCAAATGTACATTGAAAAAAACATGAGCTTCTGAGTCATAAGGTTCTTTATTAAGTGCCTATTCTGTACTAGACAGTGCACTAAGCACTTTATATATTTTTTCCCACAGGCTGTGTGACTTTGGGCAAGGTGGTTAACTTCTCTGTTTCTGTTTGCATCGTCAGACAGAAATAGCTACCTTGCAGAGTTGTTCTGAGGACTACTTGAAACAGCATGTGGTAAGTTCCTGGCATGTGGTAGCTATCTTAGCCAGCTCAAGCTGCCATAACAAAATACCACGAACTGAGTGGCTTAAATAACAGAAATTTATTTTCTCACAGTTCTGGAAACAGTGAAGTCCAGTACTGGCTGATTTGGTTCCTGGTGAGAGCTCTCTTCTTGAGTTGCAGGTAGTCAACTCCTCACTATGTCCTCACATGGCCTTTCTTCAATGCATGTGTGCAGAGAGGGAGAGCTCTCTCTCTCTCTCTTTCTTCCTCTTCTTATAAAGCCACTTATCCTATCATGAGGGTCCCACCCTCATAATCTAACGTAACCCTAATCACCTCACAAAGACCCCATCTCTAAATACCATCACTTTGGGGGCTAGGGCTTTAACATATGAATTTTGGGGACACACAAACATTCAGTACATAACAGTAAGCAGTAGGCATTAAGTAAGTGGTAACTGATATTACCGCTAAATTATTATTAACAAAACAGGTACTGACACTCAGGAAACAGCTACAATGACACAGCTTTGTCTAAAACAAAGGAAATCTGTCTTGAGCACCCACTCACCTGACTTGGTACTGGCAGAAAGTAACGCATCACTTTCTTAGTGCCCTTTCTCAGGATCCCAGTGCTGGAGCAGAGCCAAGCTATTTCTCCTTGCTGAATCTTGAGGTTTCTGGTGAAGCAGGGCCCCTCATCACTGGTTGCGCACCATTGATCTGGGCAGGTTGCAGCTGTGCCACGATCATTTCCACCATCTACTGTGCATTAACCGTGATCATTTCTGCCATCTACAGCGCATTCTCTGTGGTCCTCCCACATCTAAAGTGCTATATTCCTATGTGTTCTGCTTTTGTCCAGTTGCAGAACTTGCAATCCTGGTTGCTCTTCCTTATTCTGAGGATCCACAGCACCCAGGATTAAGCTTCTCCCCTCTTGGTTAATTTCCAAAACACACAAATAGCTCATACAGCTCAATTAAAAAAAAGGGCAGAAGACCTAAATAGACTTTTCTCCAAAAAAAAAAACCATACAGATGGCCAACAGGCATGTGAAAAGATGCTCAATATCAGTAATTATTAGAGAATGCAAAGCAAAACTACAATGAGGTATCACCTCACACCAGTCAGAAGGGCTATCATCAAAAATTCTACAAATAATAAATGCTAGGGAGGGTGTGGAATAAAGGGAACCCTCCTACACTGTTGGTGGGAATGTAAATTGGTGCAGCCACTATGGAAAACAGTATGGAGGTTTCTCAAAAAACTAAAAATAGAACTACCATATGATCCAGCAATTCCACTCCTGGGTATATATCCAGAAAAGATGAAAATTCTAATTTGAAAAGATACATACGCCCCAATGTTCATAGCAGCACTATTTACAATAGCCAACACATGGAGGCAACCTAAGTGTCCATCAACAGATGAATGGATAAAGAAGATGTGGTGTATATATATATACAATGGAACATTACTCAGCCATAAAAAAGAATGAAATACCATCATTTGCAGCAACATGGGATGGACCTAGAGAATGTCATACTAAGTGAAGGAAGTCAGACAAAGACAAATATTATATGATGTCACTTATATGTGGAATCTAAAAAATAATACAAATGAATCTGTGTACAAAGCAGAAACACATAGAAAACAAACTTACGGTTACCAAAGGGGAAAGGGAGAGGGGGAAGAATAAACTAGGAGTATCCTAATTATTTAACAGATACACACTACTATATATAAAGTAGGTAAGCAAAAAGGATTTACTGTATAGCACAGGGAACAATGCTTAATATCTTGTAATAACCTATAATGGGAAAGAATCTGATTATACTGAATATATATAACTGAATCATTTTGCTGTACACCTGAAACTAACACAATATTGTAAAGGAACTACACCTCAATAAAAAAAAAAAGATGTACAAGTGGGGAAGAGCAAAAAACAAAAGCAAGACAAAAAAGAAAGATTCTCCCCTCTTTAAACCTCTAAGTAGAAGTCTCCACCCTCCACGTCCTCACATTCTTTGATAGTCCAACCCAGTTGTAGGCTGTCTTCAGGGCACCTTTCACACCTCCCAGTAAATTCTTCCTTTTCCATCCTGAGAAGGGTGAAGAGTATGTTTATTTCTATCTTCGTGAATCTTCAAGCAAATAAGTCAAAAAGTAACTTCTCAATTATTTTCTACGTGATTTTCAAAAGGACATTTGCTGATGGAGAGATAAGATGCTACAAAATTTCAACAAATTCAGTTAAAGGGGAACTAAGCATCCTCATTTGTTTTCACGGATATGGAATATGGACTTTCCTAAGTGCTTAGAGGCCATTTAATCAATACTCAGATGAAATATTAAGTTCTCTCTGTCAGTTACACCTTTTACCCCACCATTGCAAGCAGAATGTCTGATGAAAAGAACATCAAGTTAGACCTCAAAAAAATCTGGGCTCTGGACCAAACTCAGTGTCTATTGGGGGTTTCAGCTTCCTCAGCTTTAAGGTTCCTTTCACCATGAGCGTTCTGCATTGCTTTAAGAAAATTTCCTGAACTCCAAAGTGGTTACATTTAAACATGGCATTCTGTTCTACAATGAGCCCCCTTTCCAAATGTCCACTGTATTTCAAAGAGCAGAGAGAACCATCACTAACCATTTAATCCAGCAAACACTGACAGAGTGCCAACACAATTCTTTGCACAGGCTCCGGACGCGCAGGCTCAGCGGCCATGGCTCACGGGCCCAGCCGCTCCGCGGCATGTGGGATCTTCCCGGACCAGGGCACGAACCCGCATCTCCTGCATCGGCAGGCGGACTCTCAACCACTGCGCCACCAGGGAAGCCCCAAAAGAATTCTTGATAGGTTCAAATATTTCAAAATTCCCTGAGCACCCACTGGCTTGAACCCTTAACCAAGCTTATGTGAAATACACTCCTCTGATTTACCATTGCATTCTTAGGCATCGGTCTTCTGCTGTTGAACCACAGTGGAAAAGGGATAAAATTTCAGTACAGAGAGACTAAAGTTTACTGTCTTTGAGGCAAATATTGCCCCCTTTTTTATCACCCAAACATAATATATAATCTGTGGGCTGAAAAGTGAAAACGGGGCACAAAAGTGAAGGCTATATGGTGGAAATGTGATCTGTGCATTCTGATATACAGTAGAAGACGGTATCTGGCATAAATCCTCTCATGCCTCTCCTACAGCGTGCAAGAATCTGGGGAACAGAAGAGTGTGATACTTCAGACTCCCATTTATCTTATGTGGAAAACGGGTAAAATTGTGGGTCTCAAAAGGCAGTTGTCCAAATGAAAATATATTCAAATCAGAAAGATTTATTGAGCATCTAGCCTGTGTCCCATGCCATGCAGGGCCAAGAGGAAACAGATCGCAGCCTCTGTTCTCTCGACACAAGCAGGACTGAGTAAATCTTTGCTGATGCCATGAAGGATGCATTTGCAGCAAAGAATTCATGAAAATTTTACTGATTGTCTCCAGAGGAAATCAATAAGGAATTTCCATTGCATAGCACACAATATTGTCCTAAAAAAATATTGATTTTTTTTCCATTCCTATAAATAACTCTTCCCACATCTCTTCTCTGAGTCATGTAATTCCACGGTCTTCTTCCTCCATCTTGGACACCACAACCCACCCTACTTGTGAAAAGATTTTAGCCCTGTCCCGGCTTCTCTCTTCAGTCTCATGTATGCCACCCAATAGTGTGATCGTAAGCTTCTTGAAGTGGTTTATACTGAAGTAGCAAAACCAAAAGCACTTTTATAAAAAAATCTTCCATTCTCTCCATAACAGCAGGCTGGGGGTGGGTGGGCGTGAAGAGCCGGAGGCACCCCGGATGCCTTACCCTCAGTAATACGGCTTTTCCATGTCTGAGGAATACTAACTGTTGAGTGGGAGTACACAAGACTGGAGAAAGATGCTGGGACAGCAGAACAAAGGAGAGGAATGGAGGAAGGGGAGTAGCCTGGAGCCATAAGTGGGGTGGCTGATAGCATCTGGGCTGAAGCTGGGGGAATTGAATGGCTGAGAGGACAGACTTGGCAGGAGATATTAATAGAGAGTTTTTGAGACGGAAGTGTGTTGTACAATGTACACAAAGCCCTGGCATAGAGTGCGGATTTTACACAGAAGGAGGGGCAGTAGAAGTAAGGGCAAGTGCCTAAGTGTGAAGTGTGAGGGCTTACATACGGGTGGTAGCAGGGAGTAATCTGAAATCAGAATAAAAAATATTTTGTCTAAATTTTTATTGCTTTTTTAACATGGCTAGATAACAATTCGTAAATATCTCCCACCTTAGAATGACCCTCTCATCCCCCTCTCAATCTTCTTTGCATCTTTCAAGACTCAGATCAATTTCCATTCCGTCCACGAAGCCTCCTCAGATTTTCTGGCCACAACGACTCTTTCCTTCTCTCAACTTAACAGGTACAATTTGCATTGTTGAGCTGCTTTCTTTGGGTTCTCCCTCTCCTGCCATCTGTCCAATTTATTATTATCTAAGTAATCCTTAACCACAGTTTTCATCATCATACCTCTACTCAAAAAACTTCACTGGCTTCTTTCTGCCAACAGGACTTTAAAAATTGAAGGAAATCAGCCACTTATGATCACAAGCAGCATATTCCACAGACACAGGCTCAGTACCTGTCATGTGAAAGCATCTTTCCAGGGCTTGAGTGAAAGTGGCAATCTGTCATAATTCATTCCTTTTTCATACTATTTTATAGCCTGTGATCTGGCCTGCTCATCTACATGCCAATTCAATACAGCTTCCAGAAATTCAGAGCCAGAGGGGACAAAACTTAAGGCAATACCTTAGTGTTTTTCAAAGCCTGGCATAACTTAACAATCAAAGACTTATCCGCTGTATTATCCCCAGAAACATGCAAATGTTATTAAAAGGATTCTAAACCCCCTTTGGAAGGAATCATTCTGAAACTTCCATTGTTACGCCGTTGTAAAGCTATTTAAATAGTCCCAAACCTGTTGCCCAAATCCAGTCACGTGCTCCTCACTAGACAGTTTTCCTAAAAGTTTATCCTAACTTCGGGTGAATGTTCAAAGAGTTGGAACAAAAATTACAACTGATTCAAGCGATGTTTTGAACCCTGGCTGTGCATCAGAATCCCCAGTGTTCCCTCCAGGCCAATTAATTCAGGACCTCCGGGGGTGCGCCGCCCATCGGTATTCCGATTCTGATATGTGGTCAGGGTTGGAGCCACTGCATTAAAGGGGCTGCCTCTTGCTCTCTCAGCAGAAAAGGGGGCATTCCTAGGTCAGGTGGAGGGGCTTCAGAAGCCACGTCAGTGCACCAGTTCTTGAGAAGGCTGGCAAGAGCGAAGAAGGATGCCAGCTTCGGAGAACCCGGGCACTACGCAGAGGACTGAGGCAGGGACACACCCAAGAGGACCGGGACACCTGGCGGCACAAGAAGGTGGGCAGCCTGGCCACACAGGATGCCCTTTTGAGGAATCAGCCACATTTCTACAGCGAGCTAGATACGCAGAATCTTTCCAGTATTCAGAGCATCACATAGCAGTAAGGAGAACTGGTTCAACTTTCTTACGACACTCTCCTGATTCTAGAGAAAACAAATCTGTATGATCTGTAATTCTGCAGAGAAACCCTGTTGTCCTCTGACTTAATTTGAACGATTATTAAACCACTTCTTAATAGATTCTGAAGACGGAAAAGACAGAATGGCCATATTTTAACACTGATTTTTGTACCAACCACTCCTCACTTTGGGACCAACTCCCAGACTGAATTTTCAGGGAGATTCAGGGTAAAGATCAATGAACAAACACAACCTCAAATGATAAAATTGGAACTATGTGTCAGGCTCACTTTAGCTCAATACTAGATATGACATAGAAAGCGAGAGACCAGACATGACGCGGCTCTGGTAATTACAAACAACTGCAATCTTCAGATAAAATTGTATTTTAATCCTGATAGGGTAACTTTCTCTTTTTTTTTTTTTTGACATTTATTTATCTAATTATCTATCTATCTATGTACCTATCTATCTTTTTTTTTTTTACAACATTTAGATTTTACGGCTTCCAGATATTTCCAAAACTTGAATCCACTTGTTGACAAAGTACAACAGAGCCTTTACATTCTGGAGAAATATGAATCCTCGGAGTGGCCAATGCTGCACAGGTGACCATTTCTTCCATAATATATAATAAAAACTACCTGGGTCACGTAAGTCCGTCTCCCGGGCTCCACGATTAAGAGAGAAAAACAAAACCTCGTGGCCCTCCTTGTCCCTAAGACTTGGGGTCCCAAGACCCTCAGTCCCTTATTTCTGTCACACATGTCCAACCACTCAAGCCACACCCCAAACACCCACCATGCTAGCCTGTCCTCTCCCTCAGGCTGGAGTCCATGTTCATCCCTGGGTCTCCTGCCCTCAAATTCAACTCCATCCTCCCCAGATGGTGAAACGTTCCTGCTCTCTTCTTCTTAGGAGGTCAGCACTGGGAATTTGAAACAGGGGTGTGCCTCCCGCCATGGGACCACTTTGTCACCTCCACTCTCATTCTCTTACCCACCAGCCTCAGAGAAAACAAGAGATATATGTGTAGATACGTGCAAATATATACGTGTATGTATGTACACTCGTGTGTATGGATGTGTATGTGCATCATTGTGATCAGTGAAAGAAAACAGAGGATCCCCCACACACCAGCTTCCTTATTATCTCAACCCACTCCTAGCGTGTAGCTGTGACAAGGACTTCAAAGGAATAAGCATGTGTCCACAAACCAAACAAGACGCCTCACTCCAGCACCCTGCATCAGCCAGCCAGCCCACAGTCTTTGAGACCTCAAGACTCCAGAGACCCATAGTTCAAACTCTTACAGCCCCAAACACTAGGCTGTCAACTTGCCACTGTATGGAACGTGCAGGACGGCGTATACATGAAAGGAGTCCCCAACTCGCAAAGCAGGAGGCAAGCCCCTCCCCGCCTCCACCAGCCTTGCCGTGCGAGAGACGGACAATCTGTCCACAGCTTTATCCACACTCTGTGACTCTCCCGCTTAGAATCACAGCATTTCCCAATCCCACTGTAAACTTCTGACAGTGTTACCTTGGAAATGAATGGTGGGATTAAGAGAGTGATGGGGAATGAAAGGTGACTCCAAAGAGAAGGAGGGAAGGTACTTTCCTAGACTCAGAGAAACTTGGGGCTGGAGGCTCTGGTTGGAGTTTTGTGGCTCATAATGACCTCAGATACGTGGCCATCCAACCTATGATCAATACCTTCTGAAGCAGCCCATTCTATTTTCTGACTGTTCTAATCATCAGACCCATTAAAGTAAGTGTCGAGACAGTAAGCTCTATAGAGCGTGGATCTTAGCCTGTGTTGTTCACTGATATGCCTCCAGTGACTGAACAGTACCCAGCATAGAGCCATCACTTAACAAATACTTGTTAAGTGAATGAATGCCTTCCGGTGGCTCCCCACAGTGATGGCCTGGCACATATTTTAAGACAACTATTATGTTTACCCCACACACACACAACTTTTTTCTTTTCCAAGTTTAACCTCCCTGGGTTCGTTGAGCCATTTCTTATAGGGTAGATCACCAGTCCCCCCGCAACAAAGATGTACTGGATGCCTGCTGTGCAGTCATCACCAGAGAGAGGTGGGACCCTCAAAGAATTCTAGGTGTTATCTACTCCATTCATCAGAAGCCAACCCTCTCATCCCCCCATGCTGTTCTCATTTGTCCATCAGGACACCAATTAAAGGCTTTGGCAAATGGCCCACGTAAATCCAGGTGAACTGTGGCTACTATTCTGCTCCAATAAAGCTCTTTGGCTGTTTCATCCAACAGGAGGAGGAGGAGGAGGAGGGAGAGGAGGAGGAGGAGGGGGAAACGAGGTTAACCTGGCACTACCTTCATGGCTACATGCAGTGGTTCTCAACCTTGGCTTCATGTTGGAATCACTTGGGAAGCCTTGATAAAAGATGGACTCCTGGGACACCATCTCAGAGATTCTGATTGAATTGGTCTGGGATAGAGGCTCGGCACCAGAATTTTTCAAAGCTCCCCCAAGTGCTTCTTTTGTGTACCCAGGGCTGAGGACCACTGCATTTATGCAAACTCCTGGGGATCAACACATCTCTTTTAAAGAGCTCAAAATCTTTTTTTTTAAAGCCCATTCAAGGAGCCATCTGGCTTTCCACCCATTTTTAAAAATAAAGTTTAGTTGGACCACAAGCACCCTCGTTCATGTACACATTGACTACGGCTGCTTTCACCCTTCAACAGCAGAGTGGGGTAGTTGTGATGGAGACCATGTGGCCGGTAAAACCTAAAATATTTACTATCTGGCCCTTTAGAGGAAAGTTTGCTAGCCTCTAGCTTAAAATCAATGTCAAATTCACCAGTGTATAGTTTGAGGAATTTACAGCTTTTCCCTTGAAAAATCAAGGCACCATTATTTGTCTGTTTTTAATACTGGACCTTCCCACCTAGTATACTCCAAGACCTGCTACTACTTCCCATAATTAATTAAGAAAAACTGGCAGGATTTTGCCAATATCACCTATCACAACTCTAAAGATGAGAAGCAATAGGTTTTATTCTGTTGTATGAATGTATGTAGTAGAAAACCTAAGGTTGCCGATGACTGCACTGAATAATTCCCATGAACACAAGGTTACTGACCAGGATGAGTATGCATTTTATAAGTGTTTACATATTTTCTATCTGAGCAGACTGTGCGCAGCCAAGCTTCCTACTCCATTCTCTGAACCTGCAGGCTATTAAAACCTAAGCTTGGGCTTCCCTGGTGGCTCAGTGGTTGAGAGTCCGCCTGCCGATGCAGGGGACACGGGTTCGTGCCCCGGTCCGGGAGGATCCCACATGCCGCGGAGCGGCTGGGCCCGTGAGCCATGGCCGCTGAGCCTGCGCGTCCGGAGCCTGTGCTCCGCAACGGGAGAGGCCACAGCAGTGAGAGGCCCACGTGCCGAAAAAAAACCCCCAAAAAACCCTAAGCTTATAATATATGTCCCACACCATATTTGACATACAACGTTTACTATTTAGTATATACCATATACCACAGATACTAGGCAAGATCTATCTATGAGGCAGATAGCCCTGCTGTTGCACGGTCTCTTGGGCATTTTTGGATCCCACCCTGCAGATGTTTCTAAAGCTTATGATTAATGATGCATGGGAAATGAGCCCTAAAAATGAACGTGTTTCACTGAAATTTGAGGCATGAAGAATATGCAGGAAGACACTTGTAAGAATATCCACCTCACCCAACTGTCCCTAGATGGTTCCCATATTGCACAATAACCTGAATTTTGATATCATGTAGCACCATCTGCTGGCAGGGCGGCCTGAGCATTCACAAGTAATTATGACACATGCACTTCCGCCCCAGGAGAATTAGAATTACTGATATTTTCTCTATCTTTTTTAGAGACTTGTTTTCCATGGGACATTGATAAATCCTTAAAATTGCCGCAGCCAGAGAAACTGCATTGAGGCCTGGGCCTGCCTCACTCCCAGACTTGCTGTGGTCCTGGGAGCCTGCAGGTTCAGAGGATGCAGGGCTGAGCTGGGCTGCTGGCAGTCCTCAGAAATTAAGTGTGTAATCATGTCTCCTGTGTGAGAGTCACTCTCGTTTCAGTCAATAAGCCTGTGAAGAAAATGGAATCATTAACCGCAATAGTAAAAATCTGAGAAAGCACTTTAACGCATTTACTATATGAAATGCTTTCGCCGCTAGAAAGCCCTTTGATGGAAGGGTAGAAAATTGCTGAGAATTTACAAAGGCTGAATGATCTTCAGAGCTACTTCTAAACATTATACCAATTTGATCTGAATCACAAGTAATGAGTGGCTGTACAGTGGGCCCCACACACGAATATACACAATTTATTAACGTGTGTTTTGACAAGAAGATATAGGAATCTGTTTTGATTAAAATCATGAATACGTATTCAAGATACCCAACTGCACGTGCACCTGGTCCTCGAGTGGCTGAGAAACCGTCTCCCAGCTCTACCTCAGCAGAACTGTCATCTCATTACTCAGAGGTGGCTGGCCCTGCTTCCTGGTCCCTCAAGTTGTAACCATCTACATCATCACTGATTTCTGGAAATCCACTTCAAACGATCACAAAGAGCTGTTGTACTTTTACTGTCAAGTATGTGTTTTTTGTGATCTAATTCTTTTCAAAAGCAATCTGTCCATGGTAGATCTGTGGTATATCTCTCTCCACCAGAACGTGGAAATAACCAGAAGACCCCATTGTCACATGTAGCATAACATAGTCTAGTACACCAAGTCACAGAAAAATAATTGTTCTGATTCCAGCACTGAGCAGGGAAGACCATATACTCTGTTCTTTCCCTTATAGAATGTCCCATGTCTCAGCCAACAATGGTAGAGAAAGGATTTGACCCCAGCCCATCACTTCTGAGCAGGGAACACAGGCCAGACTGGCTCTAAAGCCCACATTATTTGCTCTTCACAATAATGCTTCAGATTATGTTTTAAATGTACCAAGGCTGCTTACTAGTTAAAATAAGGATGGGATAAATCTTTTAATAAGTCAATTAGTCACCTGATACTTTCTCTGCTGGTCAAATCCAAAGTTAAACAGAGTCACCATATGACCCAGCAATTCTACTCCTAGGTATATACCCAAGAGAAGTGAAAACAGAAACTAAGTTCACACAGAAACTTGTGCACGAACTTTCTTTCCAGCATTATTCATAACAGCCAAACAGTGGAAACAACCCCAATTTCCATCAACTGATGAATGGATAAACAAGATGCGGCATTTCCATACGATGGAATATTATTCAGCCAAAAAAAGGAATGAAGTTCTGATTCATGCTACAACATGGATGAACCTTGAAAATATTCGGCTAAGTGAGAGAGGTCTGACACCAAAGACTGCATACCTATAAGTATATTTATATGAAATGCCCAGAAAAGGCAAATCTATAGAGACAAAAGTAGATTAGTGGCTGGCAGAACCTGCGGTGACACGGTGGGGAATGGGGAGCGGCTGCTAATGGACATAGGGTTTCTTTTGGAGCGGATGAAATCATCTGGATTAGATTGTGGTGATAGCTGCTTTACTTTGTGAATATACTAAAACCCACTGAACTGTAAACTTTGACAAGTGAATTTTATGGTATGTGAATTATATATCAAATTTTAGGTTGTGGTCATCCATTTACAATGCTTGGTGTCAGTTTATCACTTGTAAAAATAAAATAGTGTGTGTGTGTGTGAGTTGTAAAGAAAAAAATTTTCAAGGTGAGATTATAAATAGACATCTCCAGAAGTTAGTAAAAAAAAATCTAAATTCAAAATTTCAAGCAATAAGCATGAAAGATGATTCTTCAGTAAATTAAAATTCATTTTCTAACCATGTTGGAAAACATCTACTTATACATAAACACATTTATGCATATAACATTTTATTATACTTTAAAGAAAGCCAATTGGAAGAATCAATATAAATGTATCATGTCTTAATATTCCCAAACTTTAACTCTACCTAAATACTGACAATGAAAATATCAATTTTAATGTAACCCATAACTATAGGTTTGCTTTAGAATCTACAGAACTGTTTTAATTTCTTGTCAGAATCCACCTGCCCTCCACTCCTGCATTTAGCTGCTGGTTTCAATTTCCATCCTTTTCTGCCCTGCAGTCTTCATGTTTTTTCAGTTAGACTCTGGACTAAATATCAGCAGAGGACACAGAGACCCCCCTCCCCTCCCCAGCTGGAAGAGAGGAGGTGACATTTACATTCTTTATTGAGATGTGCCTATAAACTCATAAAAAATATCCAAGGAATAAACAAAAACTGAAAGTAAAAAAAAGAAAAGAAAATTTTAGGAAGGGAGGGAGGGAGAGAGGGGGAGGGAAGGAGGGGAGGGAGGGGAGGGAGGGGAGGGGAGGGGGGGAGGGGTGGGGGAAGGGGAGGGGAGGGGAGGGGAGGGGAGGGGAGGGGAGGGGAGGGGAGGGGAGGGGAGGGGAGGGGAGGGGAGGGGAGGGGAGGGGAGGGGAGGGGAGGGAAGGGAAGGGAAGGGAAGGGAAGGGAAGGGAAGGGAAGGGAAGGGAAGGGAAGGGAAGGGAAGGGAAGGGAAGGGAAGGGAAGGGAAGGGAAGGGAAGGGAGATAGCCCTAAGGACTAAAAGGGAATACCAAGGAAGAAACAAACTTGGAATGGGGTGAGAAGATGGCTCTCCAAGGCTGAGATTCAGCCCTCACTGTAGGGAGTGTAGCTGTAGCGCACCAGGTGGCAGAGAAATTTGCTAGGTTGCCCTGGGCCAGAGCTGGTCTGTTAAACAAGCCAAGAGCCATGGCCGGGACATGTGGGCCAGGGCTGGTAAGCTGAAAGTCCCCAACCAGGGGCCGGCAGTGGGAAGAAAACTGCCCCCTGGGTGCTGATGAAATTCACTGGAAAGCTGCCCTTGGGGCTGCTGTTGAATTTGTTGGAAGCTGGCAAGGGTACTGGCTGGACTCTCCAGAAAGCCACAAGGGTGCCACACACAGGAGGTGCCACTGAGTTCAGGGAGAAGCCAGCCGAGGCATCCACGGAGGGGCTGTCCCTGAGCCCCGTGGCTGAGACACCTGCCAAACTTGCCATAAAGCTGCCTGCAGGGGTGCCACTGACAAACGCTGGGGGGGCTCCACCAGGTTTCCCACATGCGCACCCACACCGCAAGAACGAGAAGAAACAAGCGCGCAGAAACCCCTCCTACTCCAGGGTCTCCCCTGCACCCCTAACCCGAAGCTTAACCTTGGGCCAGCTGGCAATTAATGGGCACACATACTAATGGCTGTCCTTCAAAGAAAAAAGTTCATGTTCAAGTGAGTTTGGAAAACACTACTTAACACAGCACCCTCAAAATACACATTAGCGTTTTGGCAGCGCTGAGGCGTCCTATGGGGAAGAACCCCATTGAACTCTGCTCCACGTATCATTTCCAAAGCTCATTTGATCACACAACTCTGTTTCTCCTGATAACTGACACCTGCAGAATCGTCGCTGGGAAACTGCCCTGGGCATGGTGTGGGGAGACTGGCGCGCCATACCCAGAATAGGATAGAAGCAGCGTGGCCGGCGAGCAGCTTGTGCACCTTCGCCGCATCACGTGGAGCCCTTCTGCTGTTGAAGGGACTCCTCTGGAACAGAATGCACACAAATGGAGTCATCTGGCTGGGCTCCCTCGTGGCATTTCCATTGCTGTATTTACTGCACAAAAACCGCAAGTCTGCAGACACTGTGGAAATACCGTTTATTTAGGTAACTAAAAATATCCCCCAAATGGCATTTGGCCACTGCTGCATTTCCCAACACCTCCTGCTCGCCCAGTGTTGGCTCTAAATTACCCCTAGATGGTACAATGGAAAGAGGACGGGATTTAAAAGCTGGAATTGATGGCATTAGGGTCAGGGGCCTTGGAATGCCATAATCCTGCCTGGCCACTCACCCCATTTTCCCTTTTGGGGTTCCTGAGGGAACTAGAAACACAAAAAGTGGGCTTCCCTGGTGGCGCAGTGGTTGAGTCTGCCTGCCGATGCAGGGGACGCGGGTTCGTGCCCCGGTCCGGGAAGATCTCACATGCCGCGGAGCGGCTGGGCCCGTGAGCCATGGCCGCTGAGCCTGTGCGTCCGGAGCCTGTGCTCCGCAACGGGAGAGGCCACGGCAGTGAGAAGCCCGCGTACCACAGAAAAAAAAAGGAATGGGCATGAATCAAACCACTGTTTATTATCTGCCCACAGGACGGGGCAGAATGCAGCTAGGGAAAAGGTGTGCATAGGTGGGCTGTGTGGGGAGAGAGCCCCAACATCATTCAGTCTTGGGTTAAAACCCAGTTCACCCCACTTTTGGACAATGTAGGGGAAGAAAAAATAATCTTCCCTCTACCCTATCGTGTTTTCATCTGGGGCCCCACTAACCAAAGACAGATTAGCAAGAGAAAATGAACAGATTTATTAACATGTATACATGGGAGAGACCTAGGGGAAAATGAGTAACTTGCAGAGCTGGCTTAGAATTCAGGCTTAAACACAGGCTTAAATCAACTATACTTCAATCTAAAAAAAAGAAAAAAGAATTCAGGCTTAAATACCATCTTCAGCTAAAGACAAGAGAGAAGGGTGTGAGGGGGAAGCCAGTTATGGGGAAGTAACAGGAAAAGTACAATGAACAAGAGTAAGTGCTGATATGCAGATTTAAGCCAGGGCCTCCTCCTTGGATAAGGGGACATAAGTGGCACTCCAAGTTACCAGAAAGATTCAGATTATCTATATAGAATGTACAGGATTCAAGGCTTCTCTTGGATTACTTGCTCTGGGAGAAACCAGCTGCCATACTATAAGCTGGCCTATGGAAAGACTGATGTTGCCAGAACTGAGGGAGGCTTATGACCAACAGCCATTGAGTATCTGAGACCTCCTGACAACAGCTACGTGCGTGGGCCATCTAGGAAGCAACTCCTCCAGCCTCAGTCAAGTCATCAAATGACTGAAGCCTCGGCTGATAGCTTGGCTACAACCTCGCGAGAGACCCCGAGCCAGAACCCCTGGCCAAACTACTCACATATTCCTGACCCTCAGAAACTATGTGATAATAAATTTTTGTTAAGTCACTAAATTTTGGGGCAATGTGTTACACAGCAACAGATAACTAAGACTCTCCAAATGTATTTCTGAGTAAATGATTCTGAACTCTGGGATTCCATCTCATTTCGAAACACACACACACACACACACACACACAAATAGCCTTGAATACAATTCTCTGGTCATGATATCTGGTGAAACCAGGATTAAGATCTCCCAATTCTATTATATCACAACTCCATTTCTTGCATTTATTCCCATATTCATTCATTCAGCAAACATGATCAAGTACTTACTATGTGCCAGGCGATGTTCTAGACACTGAGGATACAGCAGTAAGCAAGACAGGTGAAAACCTCTGCCAACATGGGACTTCCATACTGGTGAAGGAGAAACAAACAATATATAGACTGTTAGGTAGCAATAAAAGCTAAGGAGGTAGAACAAAGAGTGAGTTCAATCAATCAAACTTCACTTCTAGCTCTCAAAGTAGTCTAGGGCAGTTTCTCTCTGGATGGTGATTCAGAGACAGGCTCCTTCCGTCTTCTGGTTCTACCTCCGCAGGGTCTCAGGATCCTCTGAAGATGACGAGCCAATGAAGACGGGAAGGGAGGAGAAGGTACACTTGTTTCTCAATCGCCTCCAACCAAGAGTGGCCACATCCTTTCCACTCACAAACCACAACAGTAAAATGTTACGCTGCCCCACCGAGATGCAAATCACTCTGGGAAATGTAGCCCCAACGAAATCTCTTTGCTACAAAGGGGAGCCAAATCTCTACTAGGAACCATTTTTCTCCACTCCAGCCTCATGGATCTACTCCAGCTCTGCCTGTTCTACCTGCTGGGCCAGCCTTAAGCCCACAGTCACGCCAAAGGGGGAAAGTGTCTCCCACCTTGATATCGAAAATCCCACCACAGAAAATTCAATTCTTTTTCTGAGTCACGTCCCTATTTTTTAACACCTTGCCGAACATGCAGTCACCTGGAGTGGTGATGTATGGCATTCTCAATCCTTAGAGAGGCTTATCGGATTTCCTTCTTCATTCCCTGAGATAAGAAATACCAGCTTAGCTGGGAACTCCCGTGAATTTTAATGAGGGAAGAGAACAGAGGCAGAGTGGGCCAGCGCCAATAACCACTCACAGCTGTGAGTGAGTGGTTGGGTTCTCCATCACAAACTTGAAAGTACTCCTGGCATCATCTTAACTGCTAAGCCACAGCTCCTCTCCCAAGTCAAGGGAACACTTGACAAACGTATATTAGCTACGCAGACGTCTCCTCAAAGAGAAAAGAAGGGCCCCAGTTAATTGCACAAGAAGCTAAATGTCAGCAGTAATCACTGAGATGAGAGTGGTTCATCAAAGCAAGCCAGGGAAGGAGTCTATTTAAAAGCTAAATGCGATTTCCCGGCGGATTTTATTTTAATACAAAGATCCATTCTTTCCTCTCACTCCCTATGATTATTTTTGTACAAATCGTATTACATCAGTCGCTTGGGAAATACAGGTGTAATCTTCATTTCCACTTCCTGGGACTGAAAATGACTTTGAAGGGGCCAAATTGGATTTTTTTTGCTTTAACATTCTTTAAACCTTCCTGTGTTCTGCAAGTAACAGATGCAAACGCAGAGACGCATTGCCTTAGGTGACAGTCTCAGTGTTTCTAACTTCAACCTGTAACCTTCTATGCTAAAGAAATTTGTTCACCCAAAACAATTTACCAACTTCCCCTAGAAAAGGCAAATCATCAGCCTATTTCTATAAAAGTGAATTAATTTGTTAACCCACAAGAATAAAAAAAAACCACCCTGGGTTTGTATCAGCAATCACATCTGTTCCAGTTCTGTCTTGGGAACTGAATGTGTAAAATGTCACTACACAGACAGAACACTGTAGTCACTTTAACCCAGGCGACACTAGAATACATGCTGGTCTTGGCGTTTCTGTGACATTAGAATCAGACGCTCCGTGAGGACAATACTCTCATCCCAGTGATGCTTCTTCAAGCCATTCAAGGGCTCTTCCTTTGAGGGAAGTCATATGGGAACATATGTATATGTATAACCGATTTATTTTGTTATAAAGCAGAAACTAACACACCATTGTAAAGCAATTATACCCCAATAAAGATGTTTAAAAAAAAAAAAAGGGCTCTTCCTTGGAAACCAGTTTGCAACTTGGTCAGCACTGTGTTTACCACTGACGAAGGCTTCAAGAGGAGGTATGTCTAAAGAATGAGGCTGCTTTTCTTTAGGTGACTTCAAAACCAACTTTGAAAATGTATTAGTTTTCTAGGACTTCTGTAAAAAAAAGTACCACAAACTTAGTGGCTTTTTTTTTTTCAATCGAAGTACTGTAATGGGAGCCATTGTAAAGCAGATGTAATCCTACGTAACTGAAACTGCCAACAAAAGAATGTTCCAAGTTCTTCATGCTCAAAATCATCTTATATTTTGGTGTTCAATATGTAGTCTACGAGTTTCTTCTTCAGCTTTTTGTTCTCTAAAGAGTTTCTAATTGTATTTCTTATTACTGGCAGCAAAACACCCCCTTGGTGGCTTTAAACAGCAGAAACTTATTCTCTTCCAGTTCTGGAGGCTAGAAGTCCAAAATCGAAATGTCAGCAAGGCCACGCTCCCTCCGCAGTCTGTAGCAGAGAATCCTTCCCTGTCTCTTCCAGTTTCCCGCAGCCCCAGCTGCTCCTTGGCTTATGGCAGCATCACTCCAACCTCCGCGTCCATCTTCACCTGGCCGTCTTCTCCCCGTGTCTTCATTCTTAACTCGTTTTCCCCTTCTTATAAGGATGCCAGTCCTAATGGGTTAGGGCCTGCCCTAATGACCTCATCTTAACTTCCTTACATCTGCGAAGACCCTATTATCCACACATTCCAAGCCCTATTTCCTCACAGTCACACGTACCAGGGATTAGGACTTCATCCTATCTTTTTACGGGGACACAATTCAACACAGAAGGTACTCCAGAGAAGGGATTCAAAGCAATGTTGAAAGATCATAAGCCCCTCCAAGCTACCACAAGGACTTGGTGAAGTAAAATTTGCAGAGCCTGGAAGGAAGAATACAAAAGGAAGGCCACATTCCATAACTCTAAAGAAACAGCACTTACAAACCAAGCTAGAGCCACAGCCTGGCCCACTTTCCCACCCGACGCCCCACAGCCTGGGGGCCTCTGTTTACCTCGGGTAGGCTGACGGAGCTGAGGCTCCTCCAGCAGCAGCCCTACTGTCTGAATCTAGACCACACAATGGTTCTCACGGTGGGTAGGGCGCAGTGGAAGCCAGACCCAGGGCTGACTGGACCTGCCCCAAATCGACCAGGTCCCCAAGGAGCCAGAGGGCCGTTCTAAGAATTTCCCAAAACTCCACCAGCTGAGCAGAAGGGAAGGCGGGAACACAGTTACCTGGGAAACCCTGTTTGCCTAATCACCCACATGGAATGACTGAGGATGGTCAACTTTAAATGAAAGCAGCCACCCTTCTTCAGGTTTCCTGGGGCAGAGGCAGTGTTTCCCACATACACCCCACCACACACACACACACACACACACACACACACACACACACACACACTTACAGGCTCTCAGCCTACCATTCTCTGGCCCGGGGTTGGGGTGGGGGGGGCGGTCTTTCTGATCTGGGGAGCCTGGGTCAGCCAGTGCATCTCTCCCATAATTCCCAGTAACTTAATAAGTTACCACACTTTTTTAAATGTTCTTAAACCTGTAAAATTCATAGAACTTGTTTAAACTTTCAAATTTTATGAGTTCAGAAAAATTCCAAAAGTCATTGCCTTTCATTGCTTATGATGTGTGGCCCAGAGCAGGGGCCCCTCGTGTCCTAGTCTGAGGGCAGCACTGAGGCCCGGGAGGTATGCCTTTGTTTAAAAGAAGAATCCTCGGGCTTCTCTGGTGGCGCCGTGGCTGAGAATCCGCCTGCCAATGCAGGGGACACGGGTTTGAGCCCTGGTCCAGGAAGATCCCACATGCTGCAGAGCAACTAAGCCCGTGTGCCACAGCTACTGAGCCTGCGCTCTAGAGCCCACGAGCCACAACTACTGGAGCCCACACGCCTAGAGCCCATGCTCCTCAACAAGAGAAGCCACCACAACGAAAAGCCTGTGCACCACAATGAAGAGCAGCCCCCACCCGCCACAACTAGAGAAAGCCCGCACACAGCAACGAAGACCCAACACAGCCAAAAATAAATAAATAAATAAGTTAAAAATATATATAAATAAATAAAAAGAACTAGGCTAGGCTTGATATAGTTCACTGTAAGAAAAAAAAAGAAGAATCCTCGTTCCTTTATAAGCCCCAGAGGGAGGTACAAATCCTGCCAGGCCCCCACTTTGGGGGGAAGGCAGGCCACACTCATCTCACCACTAGGAGGCGAGGTGGCTACTGAGGCACTTCTGACTCCACTGACAACTGCCACCAGCCAAGCCCGCCAGGTTCTTCGAGCATCCAAAAGCAAAACACCTGTTCCACTTGTTTCCTGGGCAACCCCGGTTGAAACACTTTAGCGGAGGCAAGAAAGTTCAGATTGGGCCAGGTTGTGAGGCTGTGACATCCGAGGTTGACAGAAGTTATCTTTGAGGGGACTTTTGGTTTTCCTTTGGTTTCTCTCTTAACCAGCCCCAGCATCCTGCTTCCTGCTCCCGAGCTCGTTTCTTCTCCCCCAATTGCCACCCCTTTCTGGGCCCAGAGGCCTTTGGGGCTTCTCACCTCCTGTCAGGAAAGTACGCTGTCTGATAAACACATTTGCACTGACATGTTAGTAAAGTTATACATTATTCTTTCCAAGGTTAATGACTTTTAAAGCAGAACATGGGAAGAGGGGCAATGTTTAACCCCAGGGGAAAATTCTGGTAATTGAATTGTAGACATCAGAAGATGTATTATGTTTATATTGGGAATTTTCCCAGCACTTCTCCCTTTATGGCATGTAAATCATTACCCACTCCACTGGAGGTAAAGCCTGTCCTTGTCTTTTTATTATTATTTCAGTATTTACATAAAATATTAACTAATTGATTATATTATTATCATATAAGCTTGAATTTATTAGGCTTAGAGGGTAAGCCATTCTAAAACTCCTTAGAGGAAGTTATATCTCTTTAACGACAGCTACAAAATGTTACCCAACACACACGGGATGGTGTAAGAACAGAAGCAATAGTTCTTCTTACCTAATAAACCTTGCATTTCTAGTTTACACTTGGACATCTGACCCTGGGAGCAACCCTGTACAATGTATGCTGGATAGTTAGTATGATCTGTATTCCCATTTTACAGAAGAGGAAACCGAGGCTTAGGGAACTTAAGTGCCTTGCCGAAGTTCATATAACTTAATGAGGGGAAGAGGTGAGGTAGGGCTCAATCTGGTCTCTTCACTTCAAGCCTGGGAGATATATACTAGCATACAGATAAGAAGGGAGAAATGAGAAAATATGATGTAAATAGGTAACTCCTAAAAAGTAGGCATCACAATGTGAACACTGTAGACAGGATTTTCAGAGGCCTAATAATATCTCACAAAGAGACTGAGGCATCGTTTTGAACCTTATCTGAAAGGAAAGTCTTTCCAGTTATAATAAAGTTACAAACTAGAAGAGCTCAAAAAGTTCTCCAGCTTTGTTAGCGAAAACAGATCTGTCTTTAAGTGGCACAGGCCATGTCCTCCTCTTTCAACTCCAAGTACTCCAGGACAAGCAGAAAAGAACGGATCTGCAGTCTGATTCCTTTTTTTCAAAAGAGAGAAAATCAAAAAGAAATGTGAGAGTAGCTTGCTGGGAGTCCTTTACAGAGTAGTTCCTCCTAGAGATGGAGAATGAGAAGAAAGTTACTGTCATTTGACACACATTAGCTTAGACCAGGCACAAATCAAAGTCCTGCTCCGCCTGAAAGGTACATTTCACCTACAGTGCCCTCAGCCACGTGATTAGAGTCTGTGGCAGACTGACTGCACCAATTCTCCATGACTTTTGTCATGTGGTTTCGTAGTTCATCTCACTAAAGACACAGAGTCTATTTCCTCACTCCCTTCAATCTGAGCTCACCCAAGGGCTTTGGACAACAGATGAGGCTTAGACCACAAACGGGAAGACTTGCATGTTCCCACTTGCTCTGAAATTGCCATGAGAACCTGCCCAGGAGAGCCTGCTGGAGGATGAAAGACTTATGGAACATAACCACAGTCCACCTGGCTGAGGTCAGCCTAAAACAGCCAATAGTCAGCAGAGCCCCAGACAAGAGAGCAAGGTCTCAGAACTCTCAGACATATGGGTGAGCCAAGCTCGGCCTACAGGAACCTACAGCCAGCCAAGCTCCAGATGTGGGAGTGAGCCCAACCAAGAGCAGGACAGCCAGCTGCCCAACCACCCCAGATGTGCGAGCAACAGCTCTTCTTGTGGCTTAACGACTAAGCTTTGGGGGTGGTTTGTCATGCAGCATTACTGGAGTAATAGATAACTGATACAGACTCCTAGCTTTTTGGCTCCACTCTTGTTAGAGGAGAGCCTAGAAAGCCAAAGACAGCTTCATGATACCTGACCACTCAACACTTTCATGGGGCAGCCAACCAATCCACTTCTTGATTGTAGCATCCTGCCTTTGTCCCTGAAAGGATGCAAGCCTGTGGGTAATTCTGTAGGTAACCTCCCTTGGTATATTCCATTAATAGGCCAGCCCTGACCATATGAATCATGTAGATATAAAAGAATGAGGAAAGTCTATGCCTGTTAAAGATACTTGGTGGTAGCATAACATGGTTTCGTTTATGTAAAAAAATTATAATAAAATATATGCATATGCATAGAAAAACACCTCATACGACCTTACATACCGAGGCTTCCAAAACGTTTTTTTCCTGGGAAGCTAGGTGGGATTATAGGTTAACATTCTTCTTTTGCTTATCCATAATATCTGATTTTCCTGAAATGAACATGAATCTGTTTACAATTTTAACAAGGAGAAATATAAACCATGACAGGACATTAAAACTTTAAAAGAAAAAGAACAAATATTTAAATTTATTTTCAGGGGTTGAGCAGGTTATTATTTATAGTTTGTCAATTATGCAGAATTGTCAGATGAAAATTAGCTGAGACTTTAAAAGCAGAAATCGGGGAAATTCTGAAAGACAGACAAAATTACTTGCAGACATATAAACAGTTGCCAGGTGCATCCAAATTAGCAATGCTAAAAAAAAAACAAAAACAGGGGCTGGGTATAAGCCTTTTCCGATAAATTTCTGCCTAGAGCGGGGGTGAGAAAACTCTTTCTGTAAAGCGTCTGATAGGAAATATTTGAGGCTTTGCAGGCCAGACTGACTGTTAAAACTACTCTGCCACTGTTCCACAGAAGTAGCCTCAGGCACTCAGTGAATGAATGAGCGTGAATGTGTCCATTTACTTATAAAAGCAGGTGGCAGGCCAGATTTGGCCTTCCGCCATAGTTCGTCTACCTTTGGCGTAGATAAACCACTGCCATAACAGTAGTAGCTAATGATCATATTGACCATAACTTACTATGTCATCGTCATAAAGTGTTCTCTGCACCGGCAGGCCCTGACCACCTTTGCCTGATGTCAAATCCTTTTCCTTCTTTATGTCTCAGCATCCTCTTCAAGAAGCCTGAGACTGCTTCTTAGAAGAATGTTCTAGTCACCTATTTACTTGTCCTTCTCCTCCATTAGGCTAAGAGTACCTAACAGCAAGATAATATCTAAATCACTTTTATATCTCCAGAGCCTTGTGGAGAACCTGGAGCACAGTAGATGCTCAATAAATGAATGTGAAGTGAATGATTCAGCGAAACAACAGTCAAGAGAATGAGAGGACAAGCCACAGCCTGGGAGAAAATATTTGCAAAAGACATCTCAGATAAGACTGTTATCCAAAATATACAAAGAACACTTAAAACCCAATGATAAGAAAATGAACAACCCAATTAACAAATGGGCAATAGATCTGAACAGACGCCTCACCAAAGGAGATAGACATATGGCAAACAAGCATAAGAAAAGATGTTCAACATCCTATGTCTTTAGGGAATTGCAAATTAAAACAACAGTGAGATACCACTACACACCTATTAGGATGGTCAAAATCCAGAATACCAACCACACCAAATGCTGGTGAGGAAGAAAAACATGAACTCGCATGTATTGCTGGTGGACGTGCAAAATGGTACAGCCTCTTTGGAAGACAGTTTGTCAGTTTCTTACAAAACTAACATACTCTCCAAGCAATCCAGCAATACTCCTTGGTATCTACCCAAAGTATTTGAAAACTTATGTCCACACAAAAACCTGCACACAGATGTTTATAGCAGCTTTATTCATAATTGCTAAAACTCTGAAGCAACCAAGATGTCCTTCAGTAGGTGAATGGATACACTGTGGAACATCCGAACAATGGAATATTAGTCACACTAAAAAGGAATGAGCTATCAAGCCATGAAAAGATACGGAGGAGGCTTAAATACATATTACTAAGTGAAGGAAGCCAGTCTGAAAAGGCTACATACTATATGATTCCAGCTATATGACATTCTGAAAAAGGCAAAACTATGGAGACAGTAAAAAGATCAGTGGTTGCCAGGAGTTGGGGACAAGGGGGAAGGATGAATAGGTGGAGCACAGAGAATTTTTAGGGCAGTGAAAATATTCTGCATGATATTATAATGATGGATACATGTCATTATACATTTGTCAAAATCCATAGAATGTACAACACCGAGTGAACCACAGTGTGGACTATGGACTTTGGGTGATGATGATGGGTCAGTGCAAGTTCAATGATGGTAACAAATATTCCTCTCTGGTGGGGGATGTTGATCATGGGGGAGGCTGGGCATGTCGGGGAGAGGGGGTCTATGGGAAATCTCTGTACTTTCCACTCAATTTTGCTGTGAACCTACAACCAGTTTAAAAAATAAAATCTACTTAAAACACACACACAATCACATCATTATTGCAAGTGCTTACTCAGGCTCTTCTATGTCCTTTAGGAGACATTGAAAGCTAATTACCTGTAGGAAATGGTTTTGTAGATCTGACAGCAAAAGCATAAATAACAAAAGAAAAAAAAAGATAAATTGGACTTCATTAAAATTTAAAACTTTTGTGCTACAAATCAAGAAAGTCAAAAGACAACCCACAGAACTGGAGAATATTTTTTACAAATCGTGTATCTAAGAAGGGACTGGTAACCAGAATATGTAAAGAACTCTTACAACTCAATAATAAAAAGGCAAATATGTTGATTTTAAAGTGGACAAAGGATTTAAATAGACATTTCTCCAAAGGTATACAAATCCATATTTCCTAGTACAAGAGTGAAATACCACAATAATAATGACTGATAATACTATGAATTTTATGTTAAAAAGCAATGATTAAAATCTTTCAAATAAATAAATAGGGAAAGGGATTGACAATAAAACTGACTACTGGGAAAATGCATTAAGTGGATACATTTAAGAAAACCTTTATAATGGTTTATCCCCACCAATGTTATACAGTTTTAATAGTGATTAGATTATATGTAATTCTAATTTTTGCAGAATTGTTTGATGGACATTCAGTCATAACATTAATCGAAATAAGCTTTAAGAATTGGATGTAGGGACTTCCCTGGTGGTCCAGTTGGGCAAGACTCCTGCTCCCAATGCAGGGGGCCCAGGTTCAATCCCTGGTCAGGGAACGAGATCCTGCATACTGCACCTTAGATCCCACAGGCCGCAACTAAGACCAGGCACAGCCAAAATGAATAAATAAATATATATTTTTTTAAAGTTGTATTTAATATTTTGTTATTTAAATGACGTCTCAAACCGTTGCAGATATGAAAACACAGTGGGGAACTTCCAGGCCAATTTCTGCATGAAAGCTTGACATGGAAGAGGTAAGCAGAAAAGCAAAGCCTCAAGCTGATTTAGTCCTTTGGCTCCTAATAACTAACACAAACACTTGCCCTCAATTCCAAGACCATTCCAGTCCAGGTGAACTGAGCCAGAGCCCCGGGCACAGAGAAAGGGGGAATTGTGGTAGGTAGGAGTGGAAGTTGCCTGTCCCTCCCTTGCCCTACACCACCATCACCAAACTTCTGTGAACGGTGTGGATCTGAGCCAGAGTAGGAGAGGGAAGACATCCCAAATATTAAATCAAGATTGGAGGAGCCAGGTCTGGGGGATAATCATCTACTTAAAATTTTGGATGTTTTAACAGTACCTGAAATTAAATTTATCACTGATAATCCCTTCTCAGCCATCTGTAATCCTTTTTGGACTAAGACAGGTTTAAATGGATCATTAAAATAAAAATTGTTCCTTATATATGTATTTTTTTAAATTTTAGAAATCACAATATCAAAAGTTCAACTTTTGGAGAGGAACCAAGATGGCGGAGTTGAAGGACGTGCCCTCACTCCCTCTTGCGAGAACACCAGAATCACAACTAGTTGCTGGACAATCATTGACAAGAAGACACTGGAACTCACCAAAAAAGATACCCCACATCCAAAGACAAAGGAGGAGCCACAATGAGACGGTAGAAGGGGCGCAATCACAGTAAAATCAAATCCCATAACTGCTGGGTGGGCGACTCACAGACTGGAGAACACTTATACCACAGAAGTCCACCCACTGGAGTGAAGGTTCTGAGCCCCACGTCAGGCTTCCCAACCTGGGGGTCCAGCAACGGGAGGAGGAATTCCTAGAGGATCAAACTTTGAAGCCTTGTGGGAAAGGATTGCAGGACTTCGACAGGACTGGGGGAAACAGAGACTCCACTCTTGGAGGGCACACACAAAGTAGTGTGTGCATTGGGACCCAGGGGAAGGAGCACTGACCCCAGGGGAGACTGAACCAGACCTACCTGCTAGTGTTGGAGGGTCTCCTGCAGAGGTGGGGGGTGGCTGTGGATCACCATGGGGACAAGAACGCTGGCAGAAGAGTTCTGGGAAGTACTCCTTGGTATGAGCCCTCCCAGAGCCTGTCATTAGCCCCAACAAAGAGCCCAGGTAGGCTCCAGTGTTGGGTTGCCTCAGGCCAGACAACCAACATGGAGGGAACCCAGCCCCACCCATCAGCAGTCAAGTGGATTAAAGTTTTACTGAGCTCTGCCCACCAGAGCAACACCCAGGTCTACCCACCTCCAGTCCCTCCCATCAGAAAACTTGCAGAAGCCTCTTAGATAGCCTCATCCACCAGAGGGCAGACAGCAGAAGCAAGAAGAACTACAGTCCTGCAGCCTGTGGAACAAAAACCACATTCACAGAAAGATAGACAAGATGAAAAGGCAGAAGGCTATGTACCAGATGAAGGAACAAGATAAAACCCCAGAAAAACAACTAAATGAAGTGGAGATAGGCAACCTTCCAGAAAAGGAATTCACAATAATGATAGTGAAGATGATCCAGGACCTCAGAAAAAGAATGGAGGCAAAGACTGAGAAGATGCAAGAAATGTTTAACAAAGACCTAGAAGAATTAAAGAACAAACAAACAGAGATAAACAATACAATAACTGAAATGAAAACTACACTGAAGGAATCAATAGCAGAATAACTGAGGCAGAAGAACGGATAAGTGACCTGGAAGACAGAATGGTGGAATTCACTGCGGCGGACCAGAATAAAGAAAAAAGAATGAAAAGAAATGAAGACAGCCTAAGAGACCTCTGGGACAACATTAAACGCAACAACATTCGCATTATAGGGGTCCTAGAAGGAGAAGAGAGAGAGAAAAGACCAGAGAAAATATTTGAAGAGATTATAGTCGAAAACTTCCCTAAAATGGAAAGGAAATAGCCACCCATGTCCAGGAAGCACAGCGAGTCCCATACAGGATAAACCCAAGGAGAAACACACTGAAACACATAGTAATCAAATTGGCAAAAATTAAAGACCAAGAAAAATTATTGAAAACAGGAAGAGGAAAACAAAAAATAACGTGCAAGGGAACTCCCATAAGGTTAACAGTTGATCTCTCAGCAGAAACTCTACAATCCAGAAGGGAGTGGCATGATATACTTAAAGTGATGAAAGGGAAGAAACTACAACCAAGATTACTCTGCCCGGCAAGGATCTCATTCAGATTCGATGGAGAAATCAATAGCTTTACAGACAAGCAAAAGCTAAGAAAATTCAGCTCCACCAAACCAGCTCTACAACACACGCTAAAGGAACTTCTCTAAGTGGGAAACACAAGAGAAGAAAAGGACCTACAAAAACAAACCTAAAACAATTAAGAAAATGGTTATAGGAACATACGTATCGATAATTACCTTAAACGTGAATGGATTAAAGGCTCCAACCAAAAGACACAGGCTGGCTGAATGGATACAAAAACAAGACCCATATATATGCTGTCTACAAGAGACCCACTTCAGACCTAGGGACACATTCAGACTGAAAGTGAGGGGATGGAAAAAGATATTCCATGCAAATGGAAATCAGAAAAAAGCTGGAGTAGCTATACTCATATCAGATAAAACAGACTTCAAAATAAACAATGTTACAAGAAACAAGGAAGGACACTACATAATGATCAAGGGATCAATCCAAGAAGAAGATATAACAATTATATATGCACCCAATATAGAAGCACCTCAATACATAAGGCAACTGCTAACAGCTATAAAAGAGGAAATCAACAGTAACACAGTAATAGTGGGAGACTTTAACACCTCACTTACACCAATGGACAGATCATCCAAAATGAAAATAAATAAGGAAAGAAGCTTTAAATGACACAATAGACCAGATAGATTGAATTGATATTTATAGGACATTCTATCCAAAAACAGCAGATTACACTTTCTTCTCAACTGCGCACAGAACATTCTCCAGGATAGATCACATCTTGGGTCACAAATCAAGCCTCAGTAAGTTTAAGAAAATTAAAATCATATCAAGCATCTTTTCTGACCACAATGCTATGAGATTAGAAATGAATTACAGGGAAAAAACACAAACGCATGGAAGCTAAACAATACGTTACTAAATAACCAAGAGATCACTGAAGAAATCAAAGAGGAAATCAAAAAATACCTAGAGGGCTTCCCTGGTGGCGCAGTGGTTGAGAGTCTGCCTGCCGATGCAGGGGACACGGGTTCGTGCCCCGGTCCAGGAGGATCCCACATGCCGCGGAGTGGCTGGGCCTGTGAGCAATGGCCACTGGGCCTATGCGTCCGGAGCCTGTGTTCCGCAACAGGAGAAGCCACAACAGTGAGAGGCCCGCGTAGCAAAAAAAAAAAAAAAAAAAGAAAACCTAGAGACAAACGACAAAGAAAACACGACATTCCAAAACCTATCGGATGCGGCAAAAGCAGTTCGAACAGGGAAGTTTATAGCTATACAAGCCTACCTCAAGAAACAAGAAAAATCTCAAATAAACTAACCTTACACCTAAAGGAACTAGAAGAAGAAGAACAAACAAGACCCAAAGTTAGCACAAGAAAAGAAATCATAAAGACCAGAGCAGAAATAAATGAAATAGAAACAAAGAAAACAATAGCAAAGATCTATAAAACTAAAAGCTGGTTCTTTGAGAAGATAAACAAAACTGATAAACCATTAGCCAGATTCATAAAGAAAAAGAGGGACAAGACTCAAATCAATAAAATTAAAAATGAAAAAGGAGAAGTTACAACAGACACTGCAGAAATACAAAGCATCCTAAGAGACTACTACAAGCAACTCTATGCCAATAAGATGGACAACGTGGAAGAAATGGACAAATTCTTAGAAAGGTATAACCTTCCAAGACTGAACCAGGAATAGAAAATAGGAACAGGCCAATCACAAGTAATGAAATTGAAACTGTGATTAAAAATCTTCCAACAAACAAAAGTCCAGAACCAGATGGCTTCACAGGTGATTTCTATCAAACATTTAGAGGAGAGCTAACACCCATCCTTCTCAAACTCTTCCAAAAAATTGCAGAGGAAGGAATGCTCCCAAACTCATTCTATTTGGCCACCATCACTCTGATACCAAAACCAGACAAAGATACTACAAAAAAAGAAAATTACAGACCAATATCACTGATGAATATAGGTGCAAAAATCCTCAACAGAATACTAGCAAACAGAATCCAACAACACATTAAAAGGAGCATACACCATGATCAAGTGGGATTTATCCAAGGGATTCTTCAATATATACAAATCAATCAATGTGATACACCATACTAACAAATTGAAGAATAAAAACCGTATGAACATCTCAATAGTTGCAGAAAAAGCTTTTGACAAAATTTAACACCCATTTATGATAAAAACGTTCCAGAAAGTGAGCATAGAGGGAACCTACCTCAACATAATAAAGGCCGTATATGACAAACCCACAGCAAACATCATTCTCAATGGTGAAAAACTGAAAGCCTTTCCTCTAAGGTCAGGAATGAGACAACATGTCCACTCTCGCCACTATTATTCAACATAGTTATGGAAGTCCTAGCCATGGCAATCAGAGAAGAAAAAGAAATAAAAGGAATACAAATTGGAAAAGAAGAAGTAAAACTGTCACTGTTTGCAGATGACATGATACTATACATAGAGAATCCTAAAAATGCCACCAGAAAAACTAGTAGAGCTAATCAAGAATATGGTTAAAAAAAAAAAAACAAAAAACAAAAAACGTAAAATAGATAGCTAGTGGGAAGCAGCCACATAGCACAGGGAGGTCAGTTCGGTGCTTTGTGACCACCTAGAGGGGTGGCATAGGGAGGGTGGGAGGGAGGGAGATGCAAGAGGGAAGAGATATGGGAACATATGTATATGTATAACTGAGGCACTTTGTTATAAAGCAGAAACTAACACACCATTGTAAAGCAATTATACTCCAATAATGATGTTAAAAAAAAATAACTCAATGAGATATCATCTCACGAAAAAAAAATAATTTGGGAAAGTTGCAGGATACAAAATTAATGCACAGAAATCTCTTGCATTCCTATACACTAATGATGAAATATCTGAAAGAGAAATTATGGAAACACTCCTATTTATCACCACAACAAAAAGAATAAAATACCTAGGAATAAATCTACCCAGGGAGACAAAAGACCTGTATGCAGAAAACTATAAGACACTGATGAAAGAAATTAAAGATGATACCAACAGATAGAGAGATATACCATGTTCTTGGATTGGAAAAATCAGTATTGTGAAAATGACTATACTACCCAAAGCAATCTACAGATTCAATGCAATCCCTATCAAATTACCAATGGCATTTTTTACAGAACTAGAACAAATCATCTTAAAATTTGTATGGAGATACAAAAGACCCCAAATAGCCAAAGCAGTCTTGAAGGAAAAAAATGGAGCTGGAGGAATCAGACTCCCTGACTTCAGACTATACTACAAAGCTACAGTAATCAAGACAATATGGTACTGGCACAAAAACAGAAACATAGATCAATGGAACAAGATAGAAAGCCCAGAGATAAACCCACACATCTATGGTCAACTAATCTATGACAAAGGAGGCAAAGATATACAATGGAGAAAAGACAGTCTCTTCAATAAGTGGTGCTGGGAAAACTGGACAGCTACATGTAAAAGAATGAAATTAGAACACTCCCTAACACCATACACAAAAATAAACTCAAAATGGATTAGAGACCTAAATGTAAGACTGGACACTATAAAACTCTTAGAGGAAAACATAGGAAGGACACTGTTTGACATAAATCACAGCAACATCTTTTTTAATCCACCTCCTAGAGTAATGGAAACAAAAATAAATAAATGGGACCTAATGAAACTTCAAAGCTTTGGCACAGCAAAGGAAACCATAAACAAGACGAAAAGACAACCCTCAGAATGGGAGAAAATATTTGCAAATGAATCAACGGACAAAGGATTAATCTCCAAAATATATAAACAGCTCATGCAGCTCAATATTAAAGAAACAAACAACCCAATCCAAAAATAGGCAGAAGACCTAAATAGACATTTCTCCAATGAAGACACACATATGGCCAAAAAGCACATGAAAAGCTGCTCAACATCACTAATTATTAGAGAAATGCAAATCAAAACTACAATGAGGTATCACCTCACACCAGTTAGAATGGACATCATCAGAAAATCTACAAACAAATGCTGGGGAGGCTGTGGAGAAAAGGGAACCCTCTTGCACTGTTGGTGGGAATGTAAACTGATACAGCCACTATGGGGAACAGTATGGAGGTTCCTTAAAAAACTAAAAATAGAATTACCGTATGATCCAGCAATCCCACTACTGGGCATATACCCAGAGAAAACCATAATTCAAAAAGACACATGCACCCCAATGTTCACTGCAGCACTATTTACAATGGCCAGGTCATGGAAGCAACCTAAATGTCCATCAACAGACTAATGGATAAACAAGTTGTAGTACATATATACAATGGAATATTATTCAGACATAAAAAGGAACGAAATTGAATCATTTGTTGAGACATGGATGGATCTAGAGACTGTCATACAGAGTGAAGTAAGTCAGAAACAGAAAAACAAATATCGTATATTAACCCATGTATGTGGAACCTAGAAAAATGGTACAGATGAACCGGTTTGCAGGACAGAAATTGAGACACAGATGTAGAGAACAAACACGGACACCAAGGGGGAAAAACCGCAGTGGGGTGGGGATGGTCGTGTGCTGAATTGGGTGTTTGGGATTGACATGTATACACTGATGTGTATAAAATTGATGACTAATAAGAACCTGCAGTATAAACAAACAAACAAACAACAACTAATACTAAACTTTCTTTGGGTTATTTGTATGGAAATATGTTAATATAAATGTTTCAGACACTACATGAAATTTCTAAAAATCTTGTATGTTCTGGTATAATGTTATAAGTCATAATTCTAGTTATTACTTTAAAATGTATATCTCAGAAATAACGAAATTTCCTTGTCAATTGCATCATTATGAACTTTCATCAAATCTTTAACCGTGGTCATTTTTAAGTCTTTTGTCATTTACAGACAGTTCTGGGTGTACTCTGACGCTTTTGCAAAAATGTTCGTATGAAAGGGTTTCATCTTCAAGGAATTCACGGAAAAGACACTGACAAGTACAGGTTTCTGGTAACTGACTATACTGCTGAACTGAACGAATAAGCATTTTCAGAACTCTAATGGAAAACTGATGAATTCATAAAAGTGCTAACAAAAGATCAAGATGAAAAAAAATTAATTACATGGGACTGAGTGAACTGATGGGGATGATTATAATTTTTGTGACTTTCTGTTTGAATAGTAATTTAAAAATCCCACAAGGACTCAGAGGCAAAAAATATACAGATCAATTTTCACTGCAAAGTAAAGGAGCTGTTACCGTGGAGGATTCCTGGACTGAATGTCAATATTATGACATAGTGTGAGTGTGTTTCGTGTTTGGTAATTGCAATCATTGTTGCTTCTGTTGTGGTCATCCACTTACAATGCTTGGTGTCGGTTTATTTATCCCTTGTAAAAATGAAATACAGTGTGTATGTGTGGAAAAAAAAAAGAGTTGATGTTGGAATGTGTTAAGATTTGGGGGGATGTTGGGATGGGGTGACTGTATTTTGCATGTGAGAAGGACATGGTTTTGGGGGCGAGAGGGTAAACTGTTATGGCCTAATGGTGTCCCTCCAAAATTGTATGTTGAAGTCCTAACCCCCAGTAGATGAGAATGTAACTGTATTTGGAAATAGAGTCTTTAAAGAGCTGATCAAGGTTATCTGAGGTTGTTAGGATGGGCCCTAATCCTTTATGTCTGGTGTCCTTATAAGAGGAGGAGATTAGGACAGCGACACAACACACAGAGGTCCACGTGTGAAGACACAGAGAGAAGATGGCCATCTACAAGCCAAGGACAGAGGCCTCAGGAGAAACCAACGCTGCCCACACCTTGATCTCAGGCTTCTAGCTTCTTAGAATTGTGAGAAAATAAATTTCTGATTTTAAGCCCCCCCCAAAAAAAAAAGTTCAACTTTTCCTACCTACTTCGTAGGTTGTGGGTTCCATTTCTCAACAGACATCCACTAATTAATTTTTGCCAATCTCCATAGCAAAGTGAATAAATACAGAATTCTAAAAAGAGTGCTCCACCGTTTTTTCCGAGTCTGTCTCAAAAGTCCTTTTATTTAAACAGAAGAAGAATTGATTTCCTTTAAAAATAGCACTTTGAAAAATCAAAACTAAGGAATGAAAAAGTTGTACTAAATCCAGTCAACCAACAGCCAGGTTTTGTTTGCAGCTAATTAAAAAGTAGAAAAGAATCTGGCTTCCATTCAATTATAATTGTGTTCCTTTCAACAACAGTATGATAAGCTAAGGGATCATGACAAAATGCTATTACTTAATTCTAATATTTTCAATCATCCAAATGTGTTTGATTCTATTCTATACATTTCCAAAAATATTTGCCTTACTCCTAACATTTTAACTTTATTATTGGGGACCTCATAATTCCTAAAGCATTGGTGTCTGGCTTAAGTGTGCATTGTGCAAATATATTTTGTCCATATTAACTAGAAAAAATAATCCTATTACAATCACTTAGGACAGTAACAAAAGAATATACAAAGATGCTCTTAGGAAAACTTGTTGAAGACTTGGAAATGGGCAAAAGATAACTGAATGTCCTTTCAGTGGAGTGTTGGGTATTTTCCAGCTGACCCTCCCAGTATTAATTCTATAGGGGTGTGCACCTTTGATTGAATGCCATTACATTGATGAGGCTATTTTACAACTCTGTAAGGGTAGAAGTTGTAGAAAACTGTAAGTAATGCAAATTAATTGCTATCCATTGAAATGCATATTAATTTTGTCTAGTAGAAATCTAATGAATTTCTGCCCTGTGGAAAGAATGACCTCAAACATTACATTTTGTTGCCATATAGGATAGCCATTGTTTTATATATATAAAACAAGCCATGTATATAATCTTACATTTTCTAGTAGCACATTTAAAGAGGTAAAAAGAGGTGAAATTCATTCTAATAATATATTTTATTTAACTCAACATATCCAAAATATTATCATTTCAATAAGTAATCAACTTTTAAAATCCTGAGATATTTTATATTCTTTTTTTGTATACTAAGTCTTCAAAATCCAGTGTGTAGTGTTTTACATGTACAGTACATCTCAATGCATACTAGCCACAATTCCAGGAGCCCATTATGGTTAGTGGCTACCATACTGGATGGTGCGGCTATAGTTTTTTTGTGTGTGCATAGGTCTGGATGGTTTGACTATTACATTTTCCCATGCAACTATTCACTAAAACACTTTCGGCATTAGCCCTAGATACTTCTTTAGCACCTACTATGTGTCTGGCTGTTCACTGCTTACTAGGACAGGTATAAAAACTGTGTAATGGATTTCCTCTGCCCTTAAAGAGTAAGGTGAGATAGGACATACAATTATTAAAAAATTAGAAAACAAGACATTATAGAAATGAATTCTTGAATTTAGCGGATAATAGAGAAGCAAAAAATCAATCCAGATAGGCATAGTCAAGGAGGAGGAGATTTGGAAGGGAAGAAAGGAGTCAAGGATATTCAAGCCTTAATAAACAGGATGAGAAAGGAAAGGGGTAAGTTGGAGCTTAGACAAAACAGGAAGTTACTGGCCTGATTTTATCAAAGACTCTATTTGTTTGCCTTAGATCCTGGTTTTCATAATGTATGCTTGCTCTTTGGTGGCTTGGCCCTTGGGTGACTGGATTGATTATGGTGGGGTAGAGGATGGTCGTGCTTCTCTGAAGTTTCTTATACCTTTCATTTTTTTCAATAATCATGTGACATCTTTATAATTGGAAAAAAATATTTACTGTTTATAATGTGGAAAAAAAGTTGCACTTATCTGATGGCTCCAGAAATTCTGAAATGAGATTGAACAAATAGGTATGTCTTAACCACTCCAGTATGATCTCCTGAGGTTTTAGAAACTCAAACAAGAGTCCAGGGCTTTTCTTATCACGTAGTTCAGAACAGAGGGCTACTGGACTGATACACAGTGGAGTAGGCTTTCCTCCATTTTCCATGAACGTTGTCTTGCAACTACGAGAAAAGTCAAGCACTGCTGAAGGTAATCCGTGGCCATCTACGGCTGGTTTTACTTTTGAACAAGCGGTTTGCTAAAGGTGACTGCCTCACTGTTTAATAAGGTTCATGGCTAATGGTTTTGACAGGGATGACTGTTGAACTGCCTGCTGGCCATGAAACTGATGGGGATTTTAAACACAGCTTTCAGTCTTTGACCTTCATCTTTATGATGTAGCTCACAGAGCACACTGTTGCCTTATTTTCCAGTCAACTTGATCAAACAACTCTTGAAGAATCACTGGATCATTTACTTTCACTTTGCCCACCTTACCTCTAGCACCACATTGAGTATGTCTTATCCTTATGTGCTTTTGATATTTACTAATTACTATTAACCATTGCCCTGTGTCTACTTCATTCTCTCATTCTGACTCTTTCCACCTACTCAGCTATTTCTCGTCCTTCCCATGTATTCTCCTGCTTTAGCCCAGTAGTTTTGAGTTGACTTTTTGAAATACACCTGGCACATTTTCAAAATGTTAGGACACTTAGTAGACTCATAATGAGATGGCTGTTGAAGTGTAATAACTCCTTATCAATCAATAAAGTTAGCAATTTTTACTGACCAACCACTGTATTTATGGTTTTGTGGTGCTATAGAGACTTTTTTTTTTAAGCAAATGTGGCCCTAAAGAAGTCCTGAATAGCTTGCTTGTACTCATGGGGTCAAGCAGAGAAAACGACAAACTATAGAAAATAGCATACAAATATATATATGTGTTCATATAGTGCTCTTTATGCTAATGAAAACACTGGAAACAACCTAATCATCCAATAGGGGAATGATGGGGGAAATTATATATATATATTGCAATGAAATATCATGCAACTATTTGAATAGTGATTACGATATCATTTGAGTAAACAGTTACTAAGAATAGCCTTTTTTTTTTTTTTTTTGCAGTATGCGGGCCTCTCACTGTTGTGGCCTCTCCCGTTGCGGAGCGCAGGCTCAGCGGCCATGGCTCACAGGCCCAGCCAATCCGCGGCATATGGGATCTTCCTGGACCAGGGCACGAACCCATGTCCCCTGCATTGGCAGGCGGACTCCCAACCACTGCGCCACCAGGGAAGCCCAAGAATAGCCTTTTAACATGACTTGCTTTAATATATATGCTCCCACTCACTTTCCTGTCTCTGGATCTTTAATGACCCTCTGTTACCTGGATGAGATACCTTTCCTCTCCCCTCCCTGCCAATCTCCATGTCTCCAAAGCCAAGTGCTACACGTTCGTCAACAAGCATTTACTGCGCACCCTGACAGTTGGCCATTGCTCTCATGGGGCTCACGGTCAAATAATTACGTAAATAAATATATGATTACAACTAGAATGAGTGCTGTGAAGTACAGTACGTCCCCTACGTATGAATGAGCTCTGTTCCAAGAGCGCATTTGTAAGTCTAATTTGTCTGTAAGTCCAACAAAGTTAGCCTAGGTACCCAACTAAGACAATCGGCTATATAGTTCTGTACTGTAATAGGCTTATAATACTTTTCACACAAATAATACATAAAAAACAAACACAAAAAAAATAAAGGAAACATTTTTAGTCTTACAGTACAGTCCCTTGAAAAGTACAGCAGTACGGTACAACAGCTGGCATACAGGGGCTGGCATCGAGTGAACAGGCAAGAAGAGTTACTGACTGGAGGAGGGAGAGGAGGTGGGAGATGGTAGAGCTGAAGGATCATCAGCAGTAGGAGACGGAGGGCAAGATGCAATTTCACTCATGCCTTATGTGACTGGGCATGGGAAAGCATGTTCCCATCTTTGAAAGTTCGCAACTTGAAGGTTCGTATGTAGGGGACCTACTGTAAAGTCGTGGGTGTAAAAGACGGTAACCTAGGGAAGTCTTCCTTGGGCAAGTGACACTTGAGCTGGGACCTAAAGAACAAGTAAGATTGGGACTTCCCTGGTGGTGCAGTGGTTAAGAATCCACCTGCCAATGCAGGGGACACAGGTCTGATCCCTGGTTCAGGAAGATCCCACGTGCCGCGGAGCAACTAAGCCCATGTGCCACAACTACTGAGCCCACACACCACAACTACTGAAGCCCGTGCGCCACAACAAGAGAAGTCACAGCAATGAGAAGCCCGCGCACTGAAACCAAGAGTAGCCCCCGCTCGCCGCGACTAGAGAAAGCCTGCGCACAGCAATGAAGACCCAACGCAACCAAAAATAATATTTTTTTTAATTAAAAAAAAAAGAGCGGGGCTTCCCTGGTGGCGCAGTGGTTGGGAGTCCGCCTGCCGATGCAGGGGACGCGGGTTCGTGCCCCGGTCCGGGAGGATCCCACGTGCCGCGGAGCGGCTGGGCCCGTGAGCCATGGCCGCTGAGCCTGCGCGTCCGGAGCCTGTGCTCCGCAACGGGAGAGGCCACAGCAGTGAGAGGCCCGCGTACCGCAAAAAAAAAAAAAAAAAAAAAAAAAAAAAGAGCAAGTAAGATTTATGAGGCAGTGGGGGCGGGGGTGGGCGGATCAACATGTGCAATGACCCTATTACAGAAAATGCGTGGTGTTTTCAGAGAACTGAAAAAAGGTCAGTGTGGCTGCAACACAGGGAATGATAAGGAAGTACTTTGAGATGAAGTGGAGAGGTAGACAAGACCATGACTATATAAGACTGTGGTATTTAACAGAGCGATGGGAAGTTACTGAAGAACTTGAAAGTCGAGAAGTGGAAGGATGATGTTATCAAATTTGCATTCTGAAAAGCTCATATGGGCTTCATTGTAGAGACTGGATTGGAAAGGACCTGGGTGGACACTGGGAGACCATTTACGAGTCTAGCACATTGATCTGGGTGATAGTTCTAGCTGATCTAGGAAGCTGGCTGTGGAGATAGAATAAAGGAGACAGATCTGAGAGGTATTTAGAGGATACACTTAGTAGGGCTTGATAATAGACCAGAATGGAGAATGAAGGAGAGAAGGGGCCAGGATGACTCATAGGTTTCTGGCTTATGGAACTGGATGGACAGTGGTGTCGTTCATTAGAAGATAAGCTTCAGGATCGATGATCATGAGTTTGGTTAAGTTTGACCCTCCCATCATGGACTTAAAGATAAGCACTGAAGCCGTGGGCATAGATGAGACTTGTCTAGGAGGAAAGGATACAGTGAGAAGAGAGGAGGGTCTGAACTGAACCTTAAGGGAACTCCAACATCAGATGGAAGATGTGACTTCAGAGGCAGAGAAAAAAACAGAGAGGGAGCAGCAAAACCACAGAAGTGTGGTGTCTCAAAACCAAGAGAGTGTGTCAAAAGTCTTCAGTGGTGATTCATCAGCCCAAAAACGTTAAGCACTTTTTATAGCACATTTTCCTTTTTACTTTATATTCCTTTCCACATATATACTATGGCTATTTGTGTGCATATCATATTACCACCATTATAGTGTAGGATCCTTAAAGGCAGAGGCTGTGCCTTGTTTATCTTTGTGTCTACAACAAATAGTGCAGAGTATTGATTATGTAGTATGCTCAATAATTATTTGTTAGACGAATGAATTGTGGGATGGTAAGCCATTCAAAATTTAGTCAAAGAACTTTTGTAGCATCCAGTGATGTTAATGGCTCCCTTGGAAGTGAAGTCTTAGAGATGCACCATATTGCACCCTACTGAGAGGATCTAAGATAAGATGCTTTAGGATGTGCAGTATTTTCAACAATTCTCATCAATGTCAGGGAAGTAAAAGGAAAGCCAAATCTGTAGTCTACCTATAATGAATATAGTTATGGTCCACAACACTTTTTGAAATGGACTTCTCCAAGGTTGTCGGGACCAACAACACTGATAAGGTGCAGTGAAAATGGGTTGTAATAGCCATGTGGTCAATTTACATAACATTCCCTTCATTAAGAGACTTCGAAAATTGTGGTGGGAAGGGATTTCAGAAGTTGTTGGGGGGGGGGGGCTGGGAATTGTTCAAATCACTGGGAATCTATGTCCAAAGCACTGATGCCACTAGATTAACTAAACTATAGGAAGTTGTCGATGGGTTTCCATATAAAATAATCTATTTATTTTTCTACATTCCCGGCCTTCTCTCCCCACTGCTGGCTCCGCTTAACTACCATTCAGAAACAAGGTCCAATCAACCAGTGTGGCTGGAGCATTTATGGACAGCTCCATGAAACAAGAAGGACCTGAGGGGGGCCCTGAAGAATGGGAAAACCTTTGATACGCGGTGTATGAAGGAGAAGAGTCAAGCACATGACTGCTGAGCAGTGGGACTGAGAAGGAGTATGAGGGGCCTGGTGTCCAAGAGACCCTGACCTGGCCACAGTCATGAGTTCAGCTGGGAGGCAGTGCCAGGTACAGTCTGGGGAGCCACATCAATAAGGTTCTTACGGACTTCCCTGGTGGTCCAGTGGTTAAGAATCCGCCTTCCAATGCAGGGGACGCAGGTTTGATCCCTGGTCAGGGACTAAGATCCCACTTGCCATGGGGCAACTAAGCCCACAAGCCACAATTAGAGAGCCTGCGTGCCACAACTACAGAGCCCACACACACCACAACTAGAGAGAAGCCCTTGCACCGAAAAGAGAAGCCTGAGTGCCGCAACTAAGACCCAACGCAGCCAAAAATAAAATTAAATAAATTTTAAAAAAAGAAAGTACTCTCGAGAGGGTTGACTGCTTATCCACCAGTATTTATTATTAAAAAAAAAAGAAGGTTCTTAAATGTTTGATGCTTGAGTTTAAATGTTATTCTGAGTCAGTGGCAAATCCGTGGTGCAAATGGATATGAAGGGAGGGGGAGAGAGGAGAATATGAGCATCACACATTCAACTCTTTCAAACTGCACACAGTCTCCCTCGCTGCAGCTGCGAACTATCTCTATAAGAACACAGCACTCAGATAAAACCCTCAATAGCACAGAAAAACTCTTGCCAACTGTGATAAGAAATTAACCTGCTCTCCCCTGAGCTTTGTATTCACTTCCTGTTCCCTCATTCTGATGGCCTCTGTACCTCCCCCCCCGAGGTAGCCTTCTCCCTCATACTCTAGCTGAAATGCAACTCAGGGAAAATCTTTTTCTTTGTATTTCCATGCAGAGTGGAGACAGATTGACATTTTCCAAAATTACATTAGCAATCACTAAGAGAAATTAAACAAAAAGATAAGAATAACACAAAAGAGTCAATTTCCCAAGTGAGGATTTGGGCTCCACAATTCCCCAGGCTAAGTAATGTCACTGGAGCAGAGAGCCTGAGGGGCCCTACTGTTTAAGGAGCACCTTCCAAACAGCAACCCCGATCCCGACATAAGGGAGTCCAACTCCACACAGAGCATACAACTCTTATTAAAGCCCTCTCTTCTCTCCAATTTTCAGCATCCCCAAATTCCCAGGAGCTTTTCCCTATCTAACCTGAGAAGTTACTCTCTCATCCACGCCATCCAGTCCCACCATCCTGCTCCCTTGACTATTTCTCTTCCCTACAAACCATCCCATATATCACCACCACCACCCGCCGTCCCACAGATATCACAAAGTCTGTGCTACAAACTCTGTTGCAGGCAGGCAAAGACCAAAGGCTGTGAATGCCTGAATGTCATACTTTCACCTGAGAGCCATTCTTCCCAGTTACTCGTCAGACCCTAAGTTCTGTGGTGATGAAGCTCTGCATGTTCTTCAGCACCCAGGAAAAAGGTCAATGTTCACAAATCCAACCTTATTCTTTTTCCAACCTCCCTTATCTGCTTGAGGCCTGTTGCTAAGATCCAGGTTCCTGACGGAGGTACATACTTACTTCACACCCAAAGAAGGGCAGTGGTGACCAGCACCCTTGAGCACCCAGTAAGTGATATAGAGCGTGAGTCCAAAACTACTTGGTCTGCCACCCTTGAAATGACCCTCTCAACGTACTCATCCTCCTCTACTCCCAGGCCCCCAACACTCCTAGCATGTACCTGGAAGAGATATTCTCATAGACTTTCACAATACAACAATTTTCTTAACTTTATTAGAGACTAAGATAGATTATGAAAGAAACCTGACAAACATTAAGAGGAAGGAAAAGGAGAGAGAAATTTAGGTAACAACTAGTGGCAACGGTCTGTTTTGAAAAGGCCCTAAAAGTGTTTATGAACTTCCCTTTCAGTAGACTTGCTCGGCAAAATACATTAAAAGTTATAGGTACTACGATTCCCTCAGGAACTCTTAGCATTCACTTGGAAGTGAGGACCAAGCATAATATCCTGCTCAGAGTGTCCTGCAGAAGACCATAGTACGTGCAGCCCAGCCGAAAAGAGAAATCAACTCTTGTGGTGGATCATTTCCAAAGATGGCCACCAAAAATTCCCTCCATCCCTGTACACACACGCCACTCCTCCCACGAAGAGGTGGACCCCTTTTCTCCTGGACTGGTCTTGTAACTTGCTTTGGCCCAAGTGACATTCTAGTACTCCTAAGAATTACAAGAACTTTAAGGCCTTAACAAGACTTGTAATTTCTGCTTTTGCCTTTTGGGGACTCAGTTGACAGGTTAAAAAGCTCAGGCTAGGCCACTAAATGAGAAGAAAGAGGCCTAGCTATCCCCCAGCCATTCCACCTGAGGCTAGACATGTATGTGATACTGTCTTAGACATTCCAGCCACAGCTGAGCTCCCTGCTGAGTACAGGAACACCATATCTAGCAGAAGAACTACCTGGCAGAGCCCAGCCAACTCAGACAATCCATGAGAAGAACTAACTTGCTGTTGTTTTAAGCCACTAAGTTTTGAGGGAGTTTGTTACACTGCCATAGAAAACTGAGATCTGTTTATCAATTCAACCCATCTCAGTCAAGGGTATCAACAAATCTGGATCCCAGATAAGCTCTTAGTTCTCCTAGTTTTTATGTTTGAACTGTCCTTTTGTTACTTGAGAGTTCTATATTGATCTCAACCATGCATTCCAGACAGTTCCAATTTCAAATGTTATGCCCCATCATTCCCATAAGAACAGTGTAAGTTATTAGAGCTTACTTTGAGTTCAGAAACTCTGACCATTTTATCTGTATCACTCCTCTAATATAGTTAATGCTTTAACTTCCTCTTTGATTCTGAAGATACTTTGGATTTTATTATTGACATGAATTTTAAATTTTACTTTCAAAATGTCCTGTGTCTATATTTGCTGTGATGATGTCCTTCTGAATGTGTTTAGCAAGTTTATTCATGCTTTTCAAGTGTAAATTCAATGATGTGAGAGCAATGTGTATTCAGACAATAGCATTCCTCTGATGTCACCACTGAAATGAAAGGATTCTCCAGAGATTCAACTCTAATCCTTCTCTTCTTCCTTACTCTACAGAATCTCAGCATGACTTGACCAATGTCGATGACTTCAATTAGCATCTGTAAAAGGCTGACTCACAAATCTAGACTTCCCATTTGGACTTCTCTCCTTAGATTCAGATATCCTTCCAACTGCCTACCAGGTATCTCTACTTGGATGCTCTACAGGCTTCCCGAACTCACCATCTCCAAAGTGGAATTCATTATCCCCCAAAACTTATTCTTCCTCCCTTAATCCTTCACTCAATGAATGATAGCAGCATTCTTCCAGAAGTCTGGTGTCAGAAAGGAAAAAATCTTCCTCTACCCTTCTAGGTTCTTCTGGCTGGTCTAAGAACTAAATTGACATGAGACAGATTAACAGGAGAAAATTAAACAGAAGTTTAATAGCATGTATACATGGGAGAGACCCAGGAAAACTGAGCAACTTGCCAAAACAGCTGAAACCCTTAAATACCATCTTCAGCTAAAGACAAAAGAGGATTTTGGGGGTATGGGTTTTGGACATCAAAGTGGGGGAAAGGCAATTGACATGGAGATGGAAAAGCAAACGTTTTATAAACAAATGTTTGCTGGGCCATGCGGCGACATTGGGACAGAGAGAAGAATTTTAACAAACAGACTTTGCTTGGGTTCCTCCCTGTCTACACACCTAGCTCATATTACATTTATCTATGGAGATAGCTTCCTTCCTGGAACAGGTCCTCTATCTACGATCTTTAGGCAGCCAGGGGGAAGGTCAAAAGTTCTTCCTGAGTCTTTGGAGCTTTGTTTTCACCTCAAAATGATCCACATGCCAAAGAGACATTTTGGGGTGGCAAGTTTTTCCCCTACAAATGTGGGTCTCCCCACCAGACCAGAAGCCGTAAGTCCCATTCATTGCTACATCTCCAAATCCTAGCATAGGACCAAGTATATTGTAGTGTCCACTAAATGTTTTTTCAATTAATAATGAGTGAACAATGTTTCATTCTGGTTCTATTAATCCCAATAGGAAATATAACCCGTCCAAGCCAGCTACATGTGCCAATACTTTCAGCACCATCTAGTCATGTCCAAGGTAAGACTTCATGAGGAACCTTGTCACCACTAGCAAGAGGAGTAGGAACCAAATTAGCCACCACAGGCCACATATGCTTGGGAAAATCTTGGCCTCCACATGCCATGATATACAGCCTTCCATACCAGAAGTGACAGAATTCCTTTGAACAAGTTGCATGATGGACCCACTGCCTCAGTTCCTAAGCCACTGTTGAACTGGAGCTCCATTCGAGCAAAACACACCACCTTCCTAATTACAGGAATGAGACCTCTTTCCAGTCATTCATGCTGCCATGCCCCCATGGTATTCCTGTACTTCACAGCTGCACAATATCAAATGGCTCTACCTTTTAGAAAACAAGATTTTAACTTTTTTTTCCCCTGATTACAAAAGTCCAGCCAGTTCTAAGTAGTTTAATGTCAACTCACTTCAAATCTATGGTTTCTTTAAGGCACCATGTTGCAGATGTTAATCCCTCTTTCCTGTTGGGTCACGTATACAAACCCATGTCCTGCCTGGTTCATTGTGCCCCACTTCCTCTCTGTATAGCTCCTGGAGTCCTGCCTGCTTCAAATCCAAACCAGTCTGGGTCACAGGCATTTTGAGCCTGTCTTTGTGACCTGAATGTCTTTCATTCTCTTGGTAGGATCATGACTGACAGTTTTGTGGAAAATATTTTTAAGATTTATGCCTGAATTAACTGCTTTTATATTCAAGATTAATTTATAGCATCTTAATTATTTGATCTGGCAATTTCTTTACGAAATCAAGCACAATCACAGTTATACATAAGATATCCTCTGGGTTTATAACTCTACACTCTTAAAAGTAACTCTACTTTTTTTTCATTGAAGCACATTTGCTTTTCTAGAGTTTGGGGTGATTATAATGGGTTCATTCAAAATAATCTTTATTAAAACAGCACTTCCCAATTTTATAACATCTGAATAAAAAAGCAATTTCCCTGAAAACAATTTTTGGCATTAAAATTCACTATATCTATTTACATAATTATAGCAAAAGCTCAATGAAAACTAGCAATCTATTTAACATCTAGTGCTTTATGAAGCACGTAAGAACATGAATATACAGTCAAAAGACAGGTTCTTTAATTACCAGCTGTGTTACACTACTTCCTATAACAAATCTTATCACCCCCTACCCATCCTTTGCCTTTCTGTACATAGTCTATAAAATTAGTCTATTAAAAGTTAAACTAAGGATGGGAGATTTAACACACTTGTGAAATGTGGATTATAAATAAATCAATGCCAATGTGTTATTAAAGGTCTTAACATATCTATTTTACTTAATAAAGTAAACATATTAACAGTTTGCAAGAGAATGGATAATGCTCAAATATAAAAAAAAACAATTCAGTTCGGCAAATCTTTTCACTTAAGCCTAAAAGTAATCTTTGGATTTATAAATTCAATGTACTCCCTATCAAAATTCCAGCTGCCTTTTTTTTTGGCAAAAATTAACAAACTGATCCTAAAATTCGTATGGAAATGCAAGGGACCCATAATAGCCAAAACAATCTGAAAAAGAAGAACAAAGTTGGAGACCTCACATTTCCTGATTTCAAAACTTACTGCAAAGTTACTGTAATCAAGACAGTGTGGTACCGACATAAGGGCAGATATACAGATTAACAGAATAGAATTTAGAGTATAGAAATGTACCCTTACGTTTATGGTCAACTGATTTTTTTTTTTTTTTTTTGCGGTACACGGGCCTCTCACTGTTGTGGCCTCTCCCGTTGCAGAGCACAGGCTCCGGACGCGCAGGCTCAGTGGCCATGGCTCATGGGCCCAGCCGCTCCGTGGCATGTGGGATCCTCCCGGACCGAGGCAGGAACCCGTGTCCCCTGCATCAGCAGGCGGACTCTCAACCACTGCACCACCAGGGAAGCCCTGGTCAGCTGACTTTTTACAAGTGTTCCAAGACAATTCAATAAATGAAAGATAGTCTTTTCAACAAATGGTGCTGGGACAATATGCAAAAGAATGAAGTTAGACCCCTACCTCACACTGTACAGAAAAATTAACTTAAAATGGACCGTAGACCTACATTTAAGAGCTAAAGCCATAAAACACTTAGAAGAAATCATATAAATACATCTTCATGACTTTGGATTAGGAATGATTTCTCACATAATGACACCAAAAACACAAACGACAAAAGACATCATCAAGACATCAATCTTGGACATCATCAAGATTAAAAATTTTGTGCTTCAAAGGACACCATCAAGAAAGGACACCAACCCATGAAATAGGAAAAAATACTTGCAAATCACATATCTGACTGGTATCTAGAATTGTAAAAATCTCTTACTACTCAATAATAAAAAGACTAGTAACTCATCTAAAAAACGGGCAAAGGATTTGAATAGACATTTCTCCAATGGAGACAAACAAATAACCAGTAACTACATCACAGAATGTTCAACATCATTAGTCATCAGGGAAATGCAAATCAAAACCACAATAAGATATCACTTCATACCCACTAGGATGGTTAATAATGGTTAATGGTTAATAATGGTTAATAAAAAAGACAGACAATAACAAGTGTTGTAGAGGATGTGGAAAAACTGGAATGTTTATACACTGCTGGTGGGAATGCAAAATGGGATGGCTGCTTTGGAAAACAGCTTGGCAGTTCTTCAGGAAGTTAAACGTTGGGTTACCATACGACCCAGCAATTTCACTCTTGGGTATATACCCAAGAAAAATGAAAACATATGCCCACATAAAAACTTTTACACAAATGTTCATAGCAGCACTGTATCAAAATAAGCAAAGAGTGGAAACACCCCTGTAGGGCGCGGCCGGATAGCCATTACGCATGCACTAAGTATGCCGCTAGGGCGTATGCACCTAATATGCTAATCAGGTTTTGGATGGATGAAGCAGTGGCCTACCCAAAGTCCGGCTTGCGAAATGCGATAACCATACGGACGAATCAGGGACTTACACGAGTCCTTAAGCCCTTATATAAGCAGACAGGCTCGAGCGTACGGGGTCTTCCTTCCATCCGCCCGAAACCAAGCTGTACTCCAATAAAGTGTGATGCGAGAAGAATCTAGCGTGTGGTGATTCGTCATTCTGCTGGTCAGAAGCGGCTCGCCGCAAGTGGTGCCGAAACCCGGGAACCTGCGCGCCCCGCATGGAGGACCGATTCAGAACTCGACACACGGAGTGAACCGCCGTTAAGTAGTCCAGTTTAGGTATGTTTTTGCTGCAATAGAGCCCGAGATTTTTATTTTCGCTTTCGTTCTCTTCGTAGCTGTCGCACTTTTTGTCTGCGTGTGGCTACGGTGCCATCAGCCGGACCGAGTGTGTCTCCCCTGGCCATTAGATAGGTCAGAGATCTTCCCGCTTTAGCAAGTTGTTCATATATGAGAGTGAACTATGGGGAATAGTTCATCCGCGGAACCAACCGTTGGATTCCATGAGCCCATCCAAGCCCTTCTGAACGATCGAGGACTTAAGATTTCACATAAAACTATTAGTAAACTGTTGCAGGATATTGATGGTGCCGCCCCATGGTTTGCAGTATCTGGAAGCCTGACTGTTCCATCTTGGGAAAAACTGGGGAAGGACTTGGCTGATCGTCACAAAATGGGGGAGCTCTCTCGAGGCACGTTTCCGTTATGGAGAATGATACATTCGTGCTTAAGAGAAGGGAAATGCGAAGATATTGTACAGATGGGCCGTAAAGCTCTTAGCATACATCAAGATAGTGCGTCAGAAAGTGAAAATATAGGGACTACGGTAGATAGGCCTAAGAATCCTAGGAAAAAGAGAAAAACAAATAGAAAAATCGGATGCAACGCCAGGATTGTATCCACTTTTAGATGAATTTAAAGCGCTTTATTTGTCTCAAGATGAGTTGAATCCCAAGGAGGAGGCGGATCTGGAAGAAGCAGCTGCCGAATATGAAAGAGAACGATATGGCAGTTCCCCATGTGCTCGTCCGCCATTTTGTGCCTCTGCGGGTGCTCGTCCGCCATTTTGTGCTTCTGCTAAATCAAAAGCTTTAACACGTACTCAGACTTCCGCTTTTATTGCTAGCGCCCCCCCTGGCGCTGCGGTTCGGGAACCGCCAAAGTGTACATTCATACCCAGAGAAGTCTGGTCTCAGGTCTGGTTTTATACCAGGCAGAGGGATAGGAAAAATTTTACAAGGTACTGCTGCTCCTATAGAAGCTCAGGGAAACCCCTGTCGCAGGGGGCTGGGTTTTTCTCAGGGGTCACTGAGTTAATGATTCCTATTACATGGAAGACCACAATGCCCATGTGGATCCCTCAGTGGCCGTTGTCTAAAGAAAAGTTGGAGGCAGCATCGCAATTAGTAGAGGAACAATTACAATTGGGACACTTAGAACCCTCTCAGTCACCCTGGAATACTTCTATTTTTGTTATTAAGAAAAAATCAGGGAAATGGCGCTTGCTCCATGATCTAAGAGCAATAAATCAACAAATGCAGGTCATGGGACCCATACAACGCGGCCTACCGGCTTTGACAGCCATCCCACAGGGGTGGCCCATTATTGCCGTTGATATAAAAGATTGCTTTTTTTCCATTCCATTGAATAGCAAAGACAAAGAGAGGTTTGCCTTTACATTACCCTCAATTAATCATGAAAGGCCTGATAAGAGGTATCAATGGGTCGTGCTTCCTCAGGGTATGGCCAATAGCCCCACCATGTGTCAACTTTATGTTGACACTGCCTTACAGCCAGTACGGGATAAGTTCCCGGATGTTAAAATTATTCATTACATGGATGATGTTTTGCTGTCAGCCCCTAGCATGACACTGCTTGAGCAGGTCTTGGGAGATTTATCTGTGAGTTTAGAGAATAGAGGTTTATATTTGGCCCCTGAAAAAATTCAAAAGGGAGATGCCATTAACTTTTTAGGAGCTGTTATAAACAAAACCAAAATAGTGCCTCAAAAAATTGAAATTAGAACCAGCCGTTTGGTAACTTTGAATGATTTTCAGAAATTGCTTGGGGATGTTAATTGGCTTCGACCGTATTTGAGTCTGACTCGCTTTGAATTACAACCTTTGTTTGCTGTATTGGAAGGTAATCCTGATCTTAATTCCCCGCGTCAGATGACCCCCGAGGCCCAAACAGCTCTTCAGAAGGTGGAACAGGCTCTTATGAAAGCACAATTACAGCGTTATGACAGTACCTTGCCTATTTGGATGTGTGTTCTTCCAACCTTAGGATTTCCAACAGGTGTTCTTTGGCAAGATGGGCCCTTGCTTTGGATCCATACCAAGTCCCTGGGGATGAAGACGCTGTCTCACTATCCATCTATGGTTGCTGAGGTTGCCTTCTTGGGTATTAAACAATGTGTTTCCGCCTTTGCAATGTTGCCGGAAAAACTTGTAGTTCCCTATACTAAGGATCAAATAGAAATATTAACTGCTACCACCTCTGAGTGGTCTATACTTATTTATACCTTCTCTGGAACTATTGATAACCATTTGCCCAAGAGTGAAATTTTGAAATTCATTATCCAGCAACCTGTCATTTTTCCAAGGGTCACTGTAGAGCGACCACTAAATGATGCCCTGACCATTTATACGGACGGATCAAAATCCGGAAAAGGGGCTTATATGGCTCAGGGTCAGCATCCTGTCGTTATAGACTATCGACCTGATGCTCCTCAAGTGGTGGAATGTCATGTGGTTTTGGAAGTTTTTCAACGATTTCAAGAACCCTTTAATTTGATCTCTGATTCATTGTATGTGGTTAATGCAGTGAAACATCTTGAAGTGACCCCCCATATTCGATCATCCAGCACAGTGGCATCCTTGTTGGCCGGGATAAGGTTTCAGATATTGCGCCGCCAACACCCCCTTTTTTTTTTTTTTTTTTTTTTTTTTTTTGCGCTATGCGGGCCTCTCACTGCTGTGGCCTCTCCCGTTGCGGAGCACAGGCTCCGGACGCGCAGGCTCAGCAGCCATGGGTCACGGGCCAGCCACTCCGCGGCATGTGGGATCCTCCCGGACCGGGGCACGAACCCGCGTCCCCTGCATCGGCAGGCGGACTCTCAACCACTGCGCCACCAGGGAAGCCCAACACCCCTTTTATGTTACCCATATACGGGCTCATTCCCTGTTGCCTGGTCCAATGGCAAAAGCCAATGAACAAGTTGATGTGGCAACACGTGTTTTCTTATCCTTGGATCAAAAGCAGCAAGCACAAGAATTTCATGAGCTATATCATGTATCATCTGCAGTGTTGAGAAAGAAGTTTTTCATTACTAGAGCCGAGGCCAGACATATTGTTAAGTCTTGTTCCACTTGTGCCCAATTTTTGCCGGCCCAAAAGACTGGTGTAAATCCCAGAGGTTTGTCCCCAAACGAGCTGTGGCAGATGGATGTCACTCATGTTCCCTCCTTTGGGAAGCTCCAGTACGTTCATGTGTCTGTGGATACCTATTCCGGGGTGGTACATGCTACCCCTCTCTCTGGAGAACGGGTTCAACATGTTATTACTCATTGCCTTGAAGCCTGGGCAGCCTGGGGCAAGCCTGCTAAACTAAAGACAGATAACGGCCCAGCTTATAGTTCCAAGAGCTTTGTTCTCTTTTGTCAAAAAATGCAAATAGAACATGTTACGGGCCTGCCTTACAATCCACAAGGCCAAGGTATAATAGAGCGAACTAATCGCACACTTAAAGAATTGCTTTTAAAACAAAAAGGGGGAATAGCGGAGAATTGCACCCCGAAGCAGAAATTGTCGCTTGCCTTATTTACTATTAATTTTTTGAATTTACATGATGAGAAAGAAACTTCTGCTGAACGCCATATGATACGTGAACAAAAGGATTACGGCAGAGTGATGTGGAAAGATGTGTTGTCCAATCAATGGAAGGGCCCGGATCGCGTTGTCACGCGATCCAGGGGATCTCTTTGTGTTTTTCCACAGGATCAAGATCCGATTTGGGTCCCGACAAGGTTAACAAGAGTCGTGGAAGATAATCCCAAGAACGATGTGGAGCGCTCAAGGAGTGACACTGGACTGGATACTGTTGATGAGCTTCCCCCTGCTCAAGGCGGAGATCAAGACGTTTTGGGGAATTAGCCGAACCTGGCCAGTCCCCATCCCCGTTCATTCTCAAAGTACCATTCTCCCAGTATTGTATTCCACTAGCTGTGAGATGAATACGGCTTGTGCTAGGCCACTAAGCACAGATTGGATGCTCTGAATAAGAGCAAGCAGATTGGAGAATTCCTAAAGGGAAATTGGTCCCGCGAGGCGGAGAAGATGATATTTAAGCAGAAGTTGAATATCCTGCAGCTGAATGCAACCAGAGTGGATCCAGTGACTCTTGGAGAATTTACCGCATGGCTAGCTAGAGCATTTTCCTTTTTTAAGGAATGGGTGGGTGTGGGACTGTTCGCAGCCTGCTGTTTGTTTGGGATAGTGTTGTGTCTCTGGTTGGTCTGTCGTATTCGCATTCGAACCCGGCGAGATAGGATAATGCTCACTCAGGCGCTTGTGGCCATCAGTGAAGGCGAGTCCCCCGCAGCCTGGCTCTCCACCCTAAAAAACATATGATCGCCCTTGCACAGAGGGGCCTTGCCGCCATTGCACCTCTATAGGGGATCGGCCCTAGGGGCTGCCTCTGCACGGAGAGGTCTCGTTACCATTGCACCTCCATGAGGAGCCCATGCCACGTGAAGACAGCCCTTGCACCCTGCAGTTCGATTGCGAGCATTGCACGCAGGAGGGTGTCTGCGAATGCAAGCGGAAACTACCGGTACACCGTGTACATACCCCGGTATGAGCACTGGTACAGGTCAATGTCCGCTGCAATGGTCGAAAAGAAAAAAGGGGGAGATGTAGGGCGCGGCCGGATAGCCATTACGCATGCACTAAGTATGCCGCTAGGGCGTATGCACCTAATATGCTAATCAGGTTTTGAAGCAGTGGCCTATCCAAAGTCCGGCTTGCGAAATGCGATAACCATACGGACGAATCAGGGACTTACACGAGTCCTTAAGCCCTTATATAAGCAGACAGGCTCGAGCGTACGGGGTCTTCCTTCCATCCGCCCGAAACCAAGCTGTACTCCAATAAAGTGTGATGCGAGAAGAATCTAGCGTGTGGTGATTCGTCATTCTGCTGGTCAGAAGCGGCTCGCCGCACACCCCAAATGTCCATCACCTGATGAATGGTTAAAGATTTGGTACATCCACTCTTTCAGTATTCTTGGACCACTTCCAACGTGTGTGTCTGGGTGGGTTTCCCACACAGCACCAAGCAATTCTTGGACACGAGCAGTGTGTTTGAGAATTCAACTCAATTCCATCACTAGCTGCCCAGAGATAGCTTCAGAGTCTACAGGTTAGAGGTTCAGTCCTACAAGAACGCCCCTGTCCCCCACTTCAGACACCATCTGCAAGCCCAGGTTATCTGCGCTTATGACCAACTGACTATAAATCAGAAGTCTCCATGACCCCCTCCTTGGGTTCAATTAGTTTGCAAGAGCAGCTCGCAGAACTCAGAGGAACATTTTATTTACGAGATCACCAGTTTATTATAAAAGGATATAATTCAGGAACAGCCAAATGGAATATTATAAAAGGATATAACTCAGGAACAGCCAAATGGAAGAGTTGCATAGGGTGAGGTATAGGGAAATGGCACGGAGCTTCCATGCCCTCTCCAAGCATCATCCCACTCTTCCCAAATCTCCATGTGTTCACCAACCCAGAACTCTCCGAACCCCATCCTTTTGGGGTTTTAAGGGGGCTTCATTACATATGCATGAAATTAACTAAATGATTTAACTAAATCATTGGCCATTAGCAATTGATTCAACCTCCAGCCCCACTCCCTTCCCAAGAGGTCAGGGGTGAGACTGAAAGTTCTAACCCTCTAATCACATAGTTGGTTCCACTGGAACCAGCCCCCATCCTTAGGTGCTTTCCAAAAGTCACTCCATTAACATGATAAAGACACCTTTGTTACTCTCATCACTTAGGAAATTCCAAGGGTTTTAAAAGCTCTATGCCAGAAACCAGACGAAGACCAAGTATATTGTTCTTATAAATCACGATATCACATCCATGCCATGGAATATTATTCGGCAATAAAAAGAATGAAGTACTGATGGGTGCAAGTGCTAATGAAAAATCCAGTCACAAAACACCACATACTACATGGTTCCATTTATATGAAACGTCCAGAATAGGCAAACCTATAGAGACACAAAGCAAATTAGTAATTTCTTAGTGCTGGGAAGGACAGATTGGGGTGGGTAATGGGGAGTGACTATTAATACAACCCAGATTTCTTCTAGGGGGGATGAAAACTAGATTGTGATTATGGTTGCACATTCTGTGAATATAACAAAAAAAAATTAATTATACACTTTAGGTGAATTGTGTGGTATGTGAATTTTATCTCAACACAGCTGTTAAAAAATAAAAAGTAATCTTCATCCCACCTTATGTCAAAATCATTACAAAATCTGAATTAGGAAATGTGAATTAAGAAAGTTTTATGAACTTCCTTTTTCTCCCTTAATAGTTTTGATCCGTAGCTGAACGTTTTGTAACTGAACTGTCTGCTGAATTGATCCTGTTCCTCTCCCCGGTGCTAATCTCATCAAATTTCCCTTCGACTGTTCTTTCCCCCGTTGAGATCGGTACTCTTGTACTTAAGAGATGCAATCCCAAATGACTCTTCATTTATCTCTTGAGTGGCAAGCAGTGTTGCCACAAGAAACCATTTTTCTTTTGAGTCAGAAGACTTAGCCAGTCTGCAATCTACATTCTGCTTCCTGATATACTGCTCAGAGATTATTTCTTTACTTCTGTCAGGAAAACTTGTGAAAGACTGAAACGGAGGGAAAAAAAGTATTTTCTGGGTGTCTGGACGATGCATCTTGCCAGGTTATCTGATTCTATAGGGGCTTGTGCCTTTCAGTGTTTGAGCTATTTTACAACTCTATAAACTATAGAAAAATGATAATGATGTAAATGATTCGCATCCATAGAAATGCAAATGAATTCAGTGGAATGGAAGGGATTATTGCCAGTGGATGTTGACTAGTTTTGCATCTATTTCTAAATCCTTGGAAGCATTCCTGATTGCCTTTATAAGTGCATTCTTTTAATTCTCCTTTGAACTGGTTGTACCATCTTACTGGTTCCCTCAGTAATTAATGAGATAGATATTTCATATGTGTTCATTTTATATTTGTTGTGGGTCCCAATTTTAACATTTTTTAGTATCCTTTAACGCTTCTACTTTACACACGGTATAGTGAAATTTGGTTTCCCCCAAATTAGTCCCTAAGAAAGTGACAGATAACAAATAAACTAATAATCCATAGTTCAGTACTAATGCAGTTTCATTGTATCACAGGTGGGCATATGTTAGCACAATACCTAATATACAATTGATGCTCGATAAATTTTTGTTAAATAATCCTTTTTCTCTTTTGCTACATATCTGGAAGTATTATCTATTGTCAGAGAAGCCCCCTCATGTGCATTTACTTCATGTCTTCCTAAATCAGCTCTCTCTATGATGTTGGCACTGCCTTTCACCAAGAACATTGCACACAGCAGATCTGGCCCCAATTCGTGTGATTTGAGAACTTGCATCCTCCATACCAACCCCATTATTTTCAGTCTCAGTAAAAATGCACCAAAACCAGGGAGAAAAGATGTCAAAATAAATAACTCTGTAACTGAAGAACACACCTGTCAGCCCACCGCCCAACTCCCCAGTCGTCACTACAAAGGATGGGAGAAGGGTACAATTTCCCATCTAAGAACTTCATTGTGCCTTCGTAGGTTAATTTCCAGTCCTCATGAAGCTAAAGGAGTTGTCGTTAACAGGATCAGTGATTCAGCCTTCTCTCATTCTTGGCAGGTCTAAGGGGAGAAAAGAAGGCAAGGGGTGGATGCATAATAAAATGAGGTGCTAACTCTATTATCAATAAAGAGGAGCAGCCTTACAGCTATGGGGCAGTTAAGGAAAAGTCTATCTTCCTCATCAACGAGTTTTGACTGTAGTCTGAGAACTAAGGCTTGTCCTTAAATGATGTGTTTATTCATTCATTCAATCAACATTAAGCACCTGCTATGGATCTGGCCCCTTGTTGGGCAATGTAGCATATACTAAAGGTGCCCTGCTCACAGCCCTCAGACTTTCCCAGAGGTCACCTGCAGAGAATTCCCTCATAAGCTACAGGACTGCCCTGATGGCCACTAAAGGAATGTGCTCACAGTGGGTAGATGAAGACCCCTACTTTCTACTCCTACTCCTCAGGGGACTGTGCCACAGTCTCTCCCAAAGTCCCCAGAGGGTTTGGGCCTCCGTTGCCCACAGTGGTATCCCGCTCATTCATGCACCTCAGTAGCCCCTTTCTACCTTCCCTGTCTCTCTTCCTGGAATCATCTCCAAAACAAACCACCTGTACCCAAATCCTTGCCTTGGTGTCTGTTTGGGGGAAAACCCCAACTACAACAGGAAATGTCTGTACGTGCGGTTGTTACCAAACTGCACTTGGATGGGCTCACCCGCAGACCAGTAAAGCCAATCTACCGACATGGGGTTGTGTTGTGAAGGAAAGTATAGCGTTTGTTGCAGGGCCAAGCAAGGAGAAAGGGCAGCTCATCCTCAAAAGACCCAAACTCCCCGATGGCTTTCAGGAAAGGATTTTTAAAGGCAACATGTGGGGTGAGTGTTGCAGCTCATAGATCTTCTTCTGATTGGTTGGTGGTGAAGTAACAGCGTGATGTTTCTGGAATCTTAATCCCAGCCTTCTGGTTTAAAAGTCCTTCCTTCACGGTTGTAATTCCCTTTAGTACTCTTTGACCCTTCAAAGGTACCCTTTGAAAGCCTGATTCACCTACAGATTTTTGTGAGAGGGTGCTGTGAAGGGCAGTGAGGGACAGGGTCATGAGGGGAGGTGAGTCCTGACCATATCCCCCCTTCTCCCCTCTGAGGACACTCTGGTTAGAGGAAGCCGTGAGGTTATATCCAGGAAGACTGCACCTTAATGCACATCAGCAGCTCAGGCCTCACCCAGCTATGGTCCACGATGGCACGTCAAGCCACACAGCCCTTGGAGGATAACAAGGAGGGACGAAGGGAGGCTCCCTCTTTCTCAAGTGCTCCTGAGCGGCACTGCCCAATAGAAATATACTGTGTGCCACAAATGCAAGCCACAGATGGAATTTAACATTTCTTGCTAACATATAAAGTAAAAAGAAACAGGTGAAAATAATGGGTTCATTTATCCAAAATATTATTTCAACATGTAATCGATATAAAAATTATTAATGAGATGTTTTCCTTTTTTTTTCCTAAGTCTTTGAAACTCCGTGTGTATCTTACACTTAGAGCACATTTCATTCCCGCCTAGCCACAGTTCAAATGCTCACTAGCCACGTGAAGTTCATGGCTACAGTACTGGATGTCACTGGCCTAAGGGAAGGTGACCCTGACAGAGAACAGTCCCTTAGATAATAACATCTCATTCACTATGTTTCATGTAGCAGCTGAACTAGGGCTCTCAATAGCAATCAGAGACCAAGGTGAGCAGGAGTGAACCATGGCAGAGGAATAAGGAATGAGCCGGAAGCCAGCCCTCCTCTGAGAGAGAATTGTGTGAAGGCAGCCCCATTGTCTGGGCCGCATCTGCTGTGTCAAAACCCAATTTGGATTCTTACTTTCTACTGTGTCAGGAACAAGTTGTACTTCCTGGTCTCTTTATTTCCCCCTATTATTCCTTCTATAACTTTCTCTGTTAAAATAAGAAAAAACAAACTGGCTCATTCTACTTTTGCGCTGTCTGTCATAAAGTCCCCTGTCTCTGCTCTCGGGATCTTATGTGCTCTGCCAGCATCCATGGAACTGTGGCGGGCTACCTTGTTAGGAAGGGTAAAATTCCAGACCTGCTACAGTTCTTGACATTATCATCCCATCCTGCAATGTCTAACCAAGGTCTAACTCCTCCAATGTGACTTTACTAACCTCTCAGGGCTCTTAACACTTCTTGTTTCTACTTAGCCTTTAGCATTTACCATAGAGAGAATATTTTGTTGTAATTTTGCATGTGTCTCTATTTTAACATCTCCAACTCCCCCGTCACACACACACATACTGCTCTATGCACAATATTCCTTTAAATATTTGCTTATTAACTCATTGATTTTTGTCCCATAAATGTGAACCATCAGAAAGCTTTGGCACCATGTGACAATGGTCCTCCTCTCCTCCCTCATATACTCTCCTTCCCTCGTCCATCCCCTCCCCTTCAGCATCCCTTTCCCCTATAGTCACTTCCAGTGCTTTCCTTCTCATAATACTAAAACCCATCAACTCGGCGAAATCCAGCCCGCTGAATCTGGAGTCATGGGACACAGGAGCTAAAGAACATCACTTTTTAATGGAATCAATGAATGCCCAAAACACATTTGTCTTCAGAAGGCCTCAGGAAAAAAATTGTTCCCTTCACCAATGCAAATCCCTTTGGAAGGAGGCTGCACTAACGGGACTAAAGTTAATAGATCTCTGGTCCTCTTCCTCATACGAAAAGGAATCATTACAGCATGAGTCCACCAACAGATGCAGGATATTAACAATTTTACTGCAAATAATTACACCACAAAATTCCAATTATTTTAACCTACCCACCATTTAACATTTAAAAAGGTACAGAAGTAATCGTTCACTCTCTAGACTTAAGTGATCCTTTTCTCTCTTTCTTCCCTTCCTACTTTCATTCTTTCTTTTTTTCCCTCCCTTTCTTCTTTTTTTCATGTTTGTTGTTTTCAAGCCCATAGCATTAAACATGCATTTTTCAGAGCTTTTCAAATTGCAGTGGACAAACGTATAATGATCCTTACTACCTAGGTGGGGTACACGGTAGGCAGCTCAGATTAATCTGTAATATCAAAATACTATAGCTTATCTTAGTGGCACAGAATTGCTCTCAGACCACAAGATTCGTCTATAACCTGATTAAAGGTCAAAGTATCTATGTGAAATGGAGTATTGTCAGCTGTAGAGGGAGTAGGAAGATAAGGTGGATTGAAGTGAAACTTCTTCCCCATACTTCCTTCCCTCCATCATCAGGGTTAGAGGTAGGAAGAACACTGAACTTTGGAGAAGAACTTCACTGCGGTGCCGTTCATTGTCATTGTCATGGGGAAGTTGCGTCCTAAAGCTCAGGACGGGTAAGCACTGAATAGGACACTAGCATGTTAAGGATTAGCTCCAAAGCCATGTTGCCAATACTATGCAATTTTCAAATCGTCTTTGGAAGGCGATTAGTGCCCTAGGTGACGAATGGTGCTCAATTCTTAGGAACCTAAGAGGGAAATCATCTGTAGCTTGCCATTTTTTGCCCACCCCATTCATAAAACCAGGGCTTCCCACACTGTAGTACCAGCTGAAGTGGAGGGAAAAGGTCTTCACATACAGTAGACTACTGGGAGGTTTGAATTCAAAACTCCCAAGGAGAGATAGGGGCTTTATTATTCTACAGGGAGGGTTAGCGATGCCTGGGCATCTGCCAGAAAGGAGCGCTTCAATGTGGAAGCTCTTAAAGAGAGAGGACTTGAGAGGTGGGAGAGCTAGAGAACAAGGGGACATTCACATACTCCAAAGGCTTGGACAGTGAGGACTTTGCCTCTATGTATAAAACAAAGGACCAAGGAAGCCTTGGTCACAGCACTTGATCTCAATCCCTCCCCATCTCACACCACCCCCCAACTCTAGACATTGGGATCATTTCCTGAACCACAGAATAAAGAACTGTTCACACCTCCATAGGATGCTGTATTTGTTTGGGGGAAGACAGAAAGAACAGGACCCAGAATGGACAGATGATGACCCCGCTCAACAGTCATCTGACCACTGGCTCACCATCACCGGGAGGAATCGCAACCAGCCAACCTAGACGGACATAAGGCTATCTCCCCAACCTCTCCCTTCCCCAGAGGGCAGCTAGATACCCACCCTGTACAAAAGAAAGTAGCAGCAGAATCAGTATCACGCCCAACCACCAGCCAGGTGAGAGTGTGTCCAGACCCACAGGACTCACACATTCCTGGTGTGTCTCTAGGCTGGAGTAGGAGGCAACAGGCTTACTCAGCCTGATCTCACCTGTGGTGAACATTTGTTGTTTTTTGATTACAGGACTTCCAAATACCCTTCCATTTGTGGCGAGCCCTCTGATGGCAGGTCCTCCCACCACGGAAGTGCTGCTCTGTTTAGCACCACACTGCTTGGTTAGGCTGACACTTTTTCCAGAGCCAATTTTTCTCGATGGAGAAAGCGCTAAATTGATTAATATTCGAGCACAAGTTCTTTGCTTCATCACAAAATAAAAACAGTCCATAGCCTGGCACCAGTCTGCAGAGTACGCTTTGTGAAGCACGGATCTGGGGCCATACATTACCTCTCTTAGTATTCAGCCAGGTGTGTAGATGCATACGACCTAAATTCAGGGACCAGGTGTTCCTACCTGGGTCTTTGGATCTCAAAGGAGAGAAACAAAGACGCAGGGACGGTTGAGAAGCTACACACGGTGGTGTGAGCATTTTCAGAAGACCAGCAGGAGTATCAGCCTTGAAAGTCCATAAGTAGCAGCAGCATTAACTGCTCAGAGTTAGGACAACAGCGACACCGTAAACAGACGACAGCATGCCCTGCCATGTTCGCCACTTACAGCCTCTCTTGGTTTCCATTTTTCTGAGCCTGGTTCTCCAGCCTGTCCATCATTTCTGTGAGCTACCCAAGAACTTCCAATAAATTCTTTTTCTGCCTAGGTGAGCCAAGAGAGGATTTTGTCTCCTGCATCCAAGAAATTTGATTCATAAACTCTCACATTCCAATCAGATGACTGGTGATACCTGTGTGCGTACCAAGGTCACCAAACAACTTTCTGATTGTAATTTGGCCTCTCCTATGTTAACTAGAAAACTCTGGGCTTCTTGGTAACTATAGTTCTCATTGAAAAATTAATTGATTGGCATTTAGGTCTTAAATATCAGGTGATAAGTAGGGATAATGTGAGTCCACTCCAGAGAGAAAGATCGATACTCTGTAAGTTGATAAACTTGGACTTCACATGCTACAATGGTGACACTCAGAACATGGGTTGTGGCAAATTCACCACATGTGTATCTGTGGAGACCTGGCCTGGGGACCCCTTCTGCAGAGTTACAGCTCCTACTCTACCCTCCACCACCCTATGGCTTTCTTACAGTTATTGAAGATTAAATCAGACTGATTTACAGTCTTCTAAGTCTGAAACAGGCAATAGAATGAACAGGCTCAAATTAAGCTCTTAGAAGTTCATAACTTGCCAGCAAGGCAACTCATGAAGCCTTTTTCTTATATAAATTTATTTATTTTTGGCTGCGCTGGGCCTTCGTTGCTGCACGCAGGCTTTCTCTAGCTGCGGCGAGCAGGGGCTACTCTTCACTGCGGTGCGCGGGCTTCTCATTGCAGTGGTTTCTCTTGTTGCGGAGCACGGGCTCTAGGCACACGGGCTTCAGTAGTTGTGGCACGCGGGCTCAGTAGTTGTGGCTCGCTGGCTCTAGAGCACAGGCTCTGTAGATGTGGCGCACGGGCTTAGTTGCTCCGCGGCATGTGGGATCTTCCCGGACCAGGGCTCGAACCCGTGTCCCCTGCAGTGGCAGGCGGGTTCTTAACCACCGCGCCACCAGGGAAGCCCCAACTTATGAATCTTGAAATAAACTTGTGCATGTGCATCACATTGGCACAGTTCCCCATTTATCACCCGTAAGCATCCCATACCAAAACCATATGGAAAGAAATTATTATCAAGAAGCAATCTGGGGCTTCCCTGGTGGCGCGGTGGTTGAGAGTCCGCCTGCCGATGCAGGGGACACGGGTTCGTGCCCCGGTCCGGGAGGACCCCACATGCCGCGGAGCGGCTATGCCCGTGAGCCATGGCCGCTGAGCCTGCGCGTCCGGAGCCTGTGCTCCGCAATGGGAGAGGCCACAGCAGTGAGAGGCCCGCGTACCAAAAAAAAAAAAAAAAAAAAAAAAAGCAATTTGTGAATTTTAAAAAACAAATCTGTTTCAAAAAGCAGCAATCTGTAAACCCATATTGACTACATCTCATTAATTTCTGGCTTGATTCTAATTTGTATCATTAAATATTTGCTTGTTGGTTTCATTTCTTTAAACATGAGTAATAATTCTACCTCCTTATACTTAACAATTAATTCATAACAATTCTATACTGCATAATCATTGCTTTATCCAAAATATCTGGATGAAGGTACCTGCAAAGTATTCCAATATCATCCCACCACTGTCAACAAGGGTACTGGACAAATAAATCAGTGCTGTCATCTTACTTCTAAAAACAATCAAATAATTTTCTACCAGACAAATCTTAAACCTACAAATAAGTAAACTTTGGATCCCCAATAATGTTATTAATAAATGAACTCTCAGTTTGATGTTTTATACTCTCCTGATTCTACAGGACCAGCTCTTCATTATCAGGAAGTATCACCTGTAGGATCACGTACAGCACTTGACAGCTTGCACCGCGCTTTTATGTGCATCTTGTTAATTCTTATCAACACCCAATGGAGTGGTACAGCATGCAAGCATTTTTATCTCCATTTCACAGATGAAGAAACCAGGGCTCAGGGTGAGCCAAGGCCTTTCTCAAAATGACTCGGCTCAGAACTGCCAAGGCCAAGACTGGTTCAAATCTCAGAACCACCACCCTTCACCACTTGCATATAAAGCATGAAGACCCTCACATAACCCCCACCGGGCATATCCTTTCTTCTCTGAGCAACAGATGGCGTGACCTTACTGCCTTCATACAGGCATCCGATTTTTCTCTGAGTCTCCTTTTCTTCACAGTTGCCTCCTCCAAAGGATTAGCGCAAACCTGTTCTTAACAGATCCTTTGCTTCCTGCTCATTTTATGGGCTAGTTATGCAGATTAGATTTTTAAATGTCTGTAAAAGGACTGTGCAATCATGTGCAGCACCAGCGTGTACAGCAAAGTGTCATTATAATAATTACCACTTACTCAGAAGCCAACGAGAGCAGCTCTCCTTCCTCCTCCCTTCTCCCCCTCCTTCCTCCTCCCTTCTCCCCCACCTTCCTCCTCCCTTCTCCCCCTCCTTCCTCCCTCTTCCCTCTCCCCCTCCCTCCATCCTAAATAATTCAGAGCAAAAAGCAGTAATTCATCGAATCAAGAGCCAACATAGACACCACAGGACACAAAATGCCAGGAATATAAAAGATCACAGTCTCCTGAGGGAATAAATGGCTCTGAGATTGGCCTGAGTTCAGGGCATGGCTGTGGCTGCATAAATCTGAGTCCCTATTTTCTGCCCTGTTTTTGGGATAAGCTAAGGGATGAAAGACAGTAAAATAAATATAATATGCTTAGATATCAATGAAGTATGTTGTACACTGTTCCACCAAATATCAAATTTTAATGTAATCAAATTAACTCAGATAAAATATTAGAGAAATCATAAAATACACACTTTCTCTCTAGAGGACAAACGCAGCCTTTATCTACACATTTCAGCTTTCGAACATCCCAGAAAGAGAAGGTCCCCAAATTTTTGCTTTGCCAAGGGGAAAACAAGTATGACCGTAGAACAAGAACAAGCCCTTCTTGAGCACAGATTATGACGTATTCTTTTTCGTATGTTAATTTGTACCTCAGTACAGGCATACCTTGGAGATACTGCGGGTTCAGTTTCAGACCACAATAAACCAAATACTGCAATAAATCGAATCACGAATTCTCTGGTGTCCCGGTATATATAAAAGTTATGTTTATACTATACTACAGTCTACTAAATGTGCAATAGCATGAGGTCTAAAAACAAGAGGTACATACCTCCATTACAAAATACTTTATTGCTAAAAATGCTAACCGTCATCTGAGCCCTCAGCGAGCTGTAATCTTTTTGCCGGTGGAGGGTCTTACCTTAACGTCGATGGCCGCTGACCCATCAGGGTGGTGGTGGCAGAAGGCTGGTGTGGCTGCAGCAATTTTTTAAAATAAGACAACAGTGAAGTTTGCCGCATCGATTGATTCCTCCTTTCATGAACGATTTATCTGTCTGCTGTCTTATATGGATGCAATTCACGGCGCCCAACACAATTCGAATAGTAACATCAAAGATCACTGATCACAGATCACCATAACAAATATAATGAGAATGTCTGCAATATTGCAAGAATGACTAAAATGTGGCAGAGACACAAAGTGAAAAAATGCTACTGCGAAAATCGTGCCGACAGACTTGCTCTACGCAGGATTGCCACAAACCTTCAATTTGTAAAAAATGCAATATAAAAAGCACAATAAAGCAAAGCACAATACAACAAGATATGTCTGTACATACAACAGTGTTAAAAAGATGTTATTCTTACCTCACACGTTAGAAAAAGTGAGGCACAGAAAGGGAAGTTACTTTCCACTAGCCTCTAATGCCAAAGCCAAGGTCAAACGGTGATAAACAGAGTGAAGTGGAAAATCAAGAACGGAAGTGGGAACAGAGGAGGCAGTAGAAGTTTTCGGGTTTGCCAGCAGGAAAGTCCAAAGCAATGTCAAACAGCAAAATTAACAAGCTAGAAGACCCTCCACGCCGTAGGAGTAGCAGGTGCCATCTGCAACCCATCATATCCCCACAATTACCATTTCCATGCACACCGATCTGGCTTCCAATGTCAGCGCCTGCAATTCTCTTCTGCGGACTTTCTTTGGCTGCCAGAGCAGGTCTTTCCACTGGAGGTGCTGAGGAACTAGCATCGCCCTGGGAATAACAAGAGTGGGTGGATGAATACCGCAGCTCTCACACCTCTCAGGAGAGATGACTCTTAGCTGTGTGTTCTACACTGTTTCCCAGGGTTTCCCCACTGATATTGCACACAGGTTGCCCACAGTAGTAACTGACTTAATAACCCACCTTTTATTTGCTACCTTCTTTTCCCTGTCTCACTTCCCCACTCCCTACCAGTGTTTCTTGGAATTAACTCAGCAATGAACTATTTGCATAGAATTTTGGTCTCAAGGTCTTCTTCTTGAGGGGACCCATACTAAGAAAACAGCCTATCTTATGAACCTAGAACAGTGACAAACTTGTATTGGAGTCATCTCACTCCAATAAATTCATGCAATAGAATTCATTCAAGGACTAGTCTGGAAAAGATGAGTTTCTACACCACACATTTCCTGAATGTGTCTCATGTATGCTGCAAACAAACCAATCAGGTTCCTGCCACTTGAGCTGGCTCTATCCCCTGCCCACTGCCCTCAGTAAGGGTCACAACCACAAAGGAGGCAAGAATATACAATGAGGAAAAGACAGTCCCTTCAGCAAGTGGTGTTGGGAAAGTTCGACAGTCACATGTAAATCAATGAAGTTAGAACACTCCCTCACACCATACACAAAAATAAACTCAAAATGGCTTAAAGACCTAAGTATATAAGACACCATAAAACTCCTAGAAGAGGACGTAGGCAAAACATTCTCTGACATAAGTCGTACCAATGTTTTCTTAGGTCAGTCTCCCAAGGCAATAGAAATAAAAGCAAAAATAAACAAATGGGGCCTAATCAAACTAAGAAGTTTTTGCACAGCAAAGGAAACCATAAGCAAAATGAAAAGACAACCTACTGACTGGAGAAAACATTTGCAAATGATGTGACCAACAAGGGCTTAATTTCTAAAATATACAAACAGCTTATACAATTCAATAACAAAAAAACAAACCCAGTCGAAAAATGAGTAGAAGACCTAAATACACATTTCTCCAAAGAAGACACACAGATGGCCAACAGGCACATGAAAAGATGTTCATCATCTCTAATTATCAGAGAAACGTAAATCAAAACTACAGTGAGGTACCACCTCACACCACTCAGAATGGCCATCATCAAAAAGTCTACAAATAACAAATGTCGGAGAGGGTGTGGAGAAAAGGGAACCCTCTTACACTGTTGGGGGGAATGTAAATTGGTACAGCCACTATAGAGAACGGTATGGAGATTCCTCAAAAAACTAAAAATAGAGTTGTCATATGATCCAGCAATCCCATTCCTGGGCATATATCTGGACAAAACTATAATTCAAAGAGATACATGCAGCCCTATGTTCATAGCAGCACTATTTACAATAGCCGAGACATGGGAACAACCTAAATGTCCATCGACAGATGAATGGATAAAGAAGATGTGGTACAGATATACAATGGAATGTTACTCAGCCATTAAAAAGAATAAAAAAAAAAAAAAAAGAATAAAATAATGCCATTTGCAGTAACATGGGTGGACCCAGAGAGTGTCATACTTAGTGAAGTAAGTCAGAAAGAGAAAGACAAATATCATATATCACTCATATGTGGAATCTAAAATACGACACAAATGAACATACCTATGAAATAGAAACAGAGTCACAGACATAGAGAACAGACATGTGGTTGGCCAAGGGGGAGGGAAGGATTGGGAGTTTGGGATTAGCAGATATAAACTATTATATATAGGATGGATAAACAACAAGGTCCCACTGTATAGCACAGGGAACTATATTCAATATCCTGTGATAAACCATAACGGAAAAGAATATGAAAAAAATATATGTATAACTGAGCCACTTTGCTGAAATTAACAGAGCAGAAATTAACACAGTGTAAATCAAATGTACTTCAATAAAATTTTTTTTAATTAAATTAAATTAAAAAGTAACAGTCACCATCCCTTCTCCGGGGTTCTTATTGCACTGAGGTTACACTGAGCTCCATAGGAAGGGAGAAGAATGTCCTCTTCCCTGCCTTGGTCACGCTTTGTCACATGGGCACCTACATGGTATTGTTTGTGCTCCTGAGTCACATAAACTCTTCGTGAAAAAGCCTCTCTGGCATCTGCTGCCTGCAGCCCCTCCAACCAGTGACCTCAATCATGATCCCATGGGGCCATTTTGGAGAGCATCTCCAAGACAGGACCATGCTGCACTCTCTAAATTCTTTTCCCATAATCATCCCTGAGCTCCCTTGATCTTACTCCTCCCCAAACCCCTCTGCCCTTAGACCCTTGATGCCCCATTAGTTGCCTCTTCCCAGGTATATATGAATTGCAGGACTGCTCACAGCTTGGGCCTCAGCAGGAATCCATACTTCACTTACTATCTAACACAGACACATACACAGCATCCACACTCTCTCTCTTTACTCAGTTGACCTAAAAAATCAGAGCTAAAATGACTTTGGACCTGGAATCAATTGGATACAGTGATGAATTGGTCTGATAATCCACATCATAAAACCAACTCTATAATGTGTGGTCATAGACTCAGTGGCTTTCATTCTGTTCTGTCTGAAATTCTATAACCTTTTCTAAAGAACATACTGTACCTTTACTTTGCCCTGGAAATTTTACAAAGGCTATTGGTCCAAAGTCATAAAGTTCTGACCTGATTAGACTTGGGTAGCTGATGGGAGAAATCAGAGGTCCAGGAGTTCTGAAGTATTTCAAGCAGAGTATAATTGAAATGTTAAGAAAAGATCAAGATGTAATGAATTGAACATAGAAACACATGAAATCAGGAAGATGCTCAAATGCCACATCCTCTTTAAACCCCATTCTGTTTCCTGCATACGCACGCATGCATAGTCATGTGTGCACACAAGCGATCACTCGCTCACTTGAATAGGCACATAGCACTTGGGTCAACACAGGCAGGGTAGCATGCCAATTCTGAGACTGGACTCTCAGGGATCAAATCCCAGATCTGCCACCTATTACTTCTGTGACTTGGATGAATTACTTAACCTCTATGTGCCTCAGTTTCCCCATAGGAAAATGAAGATAGTAATTGTCTAAAGTCCTAATGAATTAGCTATTTTTAAAGTGCTTAAAAGAGTGACTCACAGAGTAAGCACTCTATATAATGGTATTTGCTATCTTCTGTTTTATTTTTAGTTACCTGAGCATTTGTCTTACACCTTCTCCTAAATTTTAGATGACGGAGAACAGAAATCACATCTTCATACTAATATTTCTCCTGCATTTGCAAGACAGTTGATGACAAATGCTTACAGAATTTGATATGATTTAGTGCCCACCAACACTGAGGCCTCCTCTAGGACCATAGGGAATATTTTTTATCATGACATGATGCCACAATGATGAAATTAACTCAGTATAAAAAAAGTAAACAGAAGTTTGAAATGATATGCAAATGAACAACTAAGATGAGGAATCAACTGACACTAAACACAAGTAATGGTAAGGACCAAGTCTGAAGCCACAGAGATCCCCCTAACAATCCCAATAATGCTTGAGGAGACCCGGCTTCCTTGTATTTCTCACAAGATAAGCCAGAATCTTCAAACTGAATATTCATTACAAAACTAAGAGGAAATAAAGAATCTAAAACTCCATTAAAGCATAAGAAATCTGTGTATTTTGCATGTACCAAGAGAACAGACTCTTCCAAATTGTTTTTTTTTTTTTTTCGATATGCGGGCCTCTCACTGTTTTGGCCTCTCCCGTTGCGGAGCACAGGCTCCGGACGCGCAGGCTCAGTGGCCATGGCTCACGGGCCCAGCCACTCTGTGGCATATGGGATCTTCCCGGACCGGGGCACGAACCCGTGTCCCCTGCATCGGCAGGCGGACTCTCAACCACTGCGCCACCAGAGAAGCCCGACTCTTCCAAATTTATCAAAGGTCTCTCATACCTTGGAACGAATGAAATATATTCATTGATTCCTACAGCTCTACCATGACCACCTGCAATAACAATAGCTACCATTGATTTTGTACCTATTCTGGGTCAAGCACTTTAAATTATATATATTGGTACCTTCCAAGCTAAAGTGACATATTAAATACACATCTAACCTTGTTCCTTCCCCAAGTTTACACTAAACTTATCAAAAAGGGAAGTTTTTGGGCTTCCCTGGTGGCGCAGTGGTTGAGAGTCCGCCTGCCGATGCAGGGGACACGGGTTCGTGCCCCGGTCTGGGAAGATCCCACATGCCGCGGAGCGGCTGGGCCCGTGAGCCATGGCCGCTGAGCCTGCGCGTCCGGAGCCTGTCCTCTGCAACGGGAGAGGCCACAACAGTGAGAGGCCCGCGTAACGCATAAAAAAAAAAAAAAAAAGGGAAGTTTTTTTTTTTAAGTAGGGGGAAAGGAGAAGAGAAAACATCAAATTTTTGAAAGTTGGCCAAGGAAGGTACTGGAGGACCTTTTTAAAAATCCTACTATTCAGAGTGAATTTGAGTGAATAGGCTGGGTAACCAGACTTATACATTTCTGATTTCATTTGCAGTGAAATGGTCTATGGTGTGGAACAAAGTTTTCAATGCCTGAACAGAAAACTAATATTTAATGGCTTATCAAAAAAAGTTAATTTAATTATGAGTGAAAGTAGTTATCTTTCTGTCAGCATCAATCCATCATTTAAATATCTTTACACATCTGTGAATTGCAGAAGCAAGGTTCACAGCTTAGGGAACCATTTGTAAAATTTCCTTAGCCAACGATCTAATGGACAGTAACACAAGTATAGTGGGGGACTTTAACACCTCACTTACATCAATGGACAGATCATCCAGATAGAAAATTAATAAGGAAACACAAGCTTTAAATGACACAACTGACCAGATAGATTTTTTTTTTTTGCGGTACACGGGCCTCTCACTGTTGTGGCCTCTCCCATTGCGGAGCACAGGCTCCGGGTGCACAGGCTCAGCGGCCATGGCCCACGGGTCCAGCCGCTCCACGGCATGTGGGATCTTCCCGGACCGGGGCACGAACCCGTGTCCCCTGAATCGGCAGGCGGACTCTCAACCACTGTGCCACCAGGGAAGCCCCGACCAGACAGATTTAATTGATATTTATGGAACATTCCATTTGAAAACAACAGATTACACTTTCTTCTCAAGTGCACATAGAATATTCTCCAGGACAGATCATATCTTGGGTCACAAATCAAGCCTGAGTAAACTTAAGAAAACTGAAATCATATCAAGCATCTTTTCTGACCACAAGGCTATGAGGTTAGAAATAAATTACAGGAAAAAAAACTGTAAAAAACACAAACACATGGAAGCTAAACAATACGCTACTAAATAACTAAGAGATCACTGAGGAAATCAAAAAAAATACCGAGAAACAAATGACAATGAAAACACAATGACCCAAAACCTATGGGATGCAGCAAAGGCAGTTCTAAGAGGGAAGTTTATAGCAATACAATCCTATCTCAAGAAACAAGAAAAATTTCAAATAAACAATCGAACCGTACACCCGAAGGAACTAGAGAAAGAAGAACAACCAAAACCGAAAGTTAGCAGAAGGAAAGAAATCATAAAGATCAGAGCAGAAATAAATGAAATAGAAACAAACAAAACAATAGCAAAGATCAATAAAACGAAAAGCTGGTTCTCTGAGAAGATAAACAACAGTGAGAAACCATTAGCCAGACTCATCAAGAAAAAAAGGGAGAAGACTCAATTCAATAAAATTTGAAATGAAGGAGAAGTTACGACAATGCAGAAATACAGAGCATCACAAGAGACTACTACAAGCAGCTGTATTCCAATAAAATGGACAACCTGGAAGAAATGGACAAATTCTTAGTAAGGTAAAACCTTCCAAGACTGAACCAGGAAGAAATAGAATATATGAACAGACCAATCACAAGCACTGAAATTGAAACTGTGATTAAAAATCTTCCAACGAAGTCCAGGACCAGATGGCTTCACAGGTGAATTCTATCAAACATTTAGAGAAGAGCTAACACCCATCCTTCTCAAACTCTTCAAAAAATTGCGGAGGAAGGAACACTCCCAAACTCATTCTATGAGGCCACCATAACCCTGATACCAAATCCAGACAAAGATGCTACAAAAAAAGAAAATTATAGACCACTATCACTGATGAATATAGATGCAAAATCCTCAACAAAATACTAGCAAACAGAATCCAACAACACATTAAAAGGATCATACACCATGATCAAGTGGGATTTATCCCAGGAATGCAAGAATTCTTCAATATACGCAAATCAATCAATGTGATACCATATTAACAAATCGAAGAATAAAAACCATATGATCTCAATAGATGCAGAAAAAGCTTCTGACAAAATTCAACACCCATTTATGTTAAAAAGTCTCCAGAAAGTGGGCACAGAGGGAACCTACCTCAACATAATAAAGGCCATATATGACAAACCCACAACAAACATCATTCTCAATGGTGAAAACCTGAAAGCATTTCCTCTAAGATCAGGAACAAGACAAGGATGTCTGCTCACGCCACTATTATTCAACACAGTTTTGGAAGTCCTAGCCATGGCAATCAGAGAAGAAAAAGAAAATGAATATGAATTGGAAAAGAAGTAAAACTGTCACTGTTTGCAGATGACATGATACTATACAGAGAGAATCCTGAAAATGCCACCAGAAAACTACTAGAGCTCATCAATAAATTTGGTGAAGTTGCAGGATATAAAATTAAGGCACAGAAACCTCTAGCATTCCTATACACTAACAATGAAAGATCAGAAAGAAAAATTAAGGAAACAATCCCATTCACCATTGCAACAAAAAGAATAAAATACCTAGGATTAAACCAAACTAAGGAGGTAAAAGACCTGTACTCAGAAAACTGTAAGACACTGATGCAAGAAATCAAAGATGGGGCTTCCCTGGTGGTGCAGTGGTTGAGAGTCTGCCTGCCGATGCAGGGGACGCGCAGGGGACGCGGGTTCGTGCCCCGGTCCGGGAGGATCCCACATGTGGAGTGGCTGGGCCGCTGAGCCTGCGCGTCTGGAGCCTGTGCTCCGCGATGGGAGAGGCCACAACAGTGAGAGGCCTGCATAACGCAAAAAAAAAAAGAAATCAAAGATGACACAAACAGATGGAAAGATATACCATGTTCTTGGATTGGAAGAATCAATATTGTGAAAATGACTATACTACCCAAAGCAATCTACAGATTCAATGCAATCCCTATCAAATTACCAGTGGCATTTTTTACAGAACTAGAACAAAAAAATCTTAATATTTGTACGGAGACACAAAAGACCCTGAATAGCCAAAGCAGTCTTAAGGGAAAAAACAGAGCTGGAGGAATCAGCCTCCCTGACTTCAGACTATACTACAGGGCTACAGTCATCAAGACAGTATGAGAAATGCAAATCAAAACTACAATGAGATATCATCTCACACCAGTCAGAATGGCCATCATCAAAAAATCTAGAAACAATAAATGCTGGAGAGGGTGTGGAGAAAAAGGAACCCTCTTGCACTGTTGGTGGGAATGTAAATTGATACAGCCACTGTGGAGAACAGTATGGAGGTTTCTTAAAAAACTACAAATAGAACTACCATATGACCCAGCAATCCCACTACTGGGCATATACCCTGAGAAAACCATAACTCAAAAAGAGTCATGTACCAAAATGTTCATTGCAGCTCTATTTCCAATAGCCCAGAGATGGAAACAACCTAAGTGTCCACCATCGGATGAATGGATAAAGAAGATGTGGCACATATATACAATGGAATATTACTCAGCCATAAAAGGAAACGAAATTGAGCTATTTGCAATGAGGTGGATAGACCTAGAGTCTGTCATACAGAGTGAAGTAAGTCAGAAAGAGAGAGCCAAATACCGTATGCTAACACATATATATAGAATTTAAGAAAAAAAGAAATGTCATGAAGAACCTAGGGATAAGACAGGAATAAAGACACAGACCTACAAGAGAATGGACTTGAGGATATGGGGAGGGGGAAGGGTAAGCTGTGACAAAGCGAGAGAGAGGCATGGACATATAACATAAGGTAGATAGCTAGTGGGAAGCAGCTGCATAGCACAGGGAGATCAGCTCGGTGCTTTGTGACCGCCTGGAGGGGTGGGATAGGGAGGGTGGGAGGGAGGGAGACGCAAGAGGGAAGAGATATGGGAACATATGTATATATATAACTGATTCATTTTGTTGTAAAGCAGAAACTAACACACCATTGTAAAGCAATTATAAAAATAAATTTAAATAAAGACAGTATGGTACTGACACAAAAACAGAAATATCGATCAATGGAACAGGATAGAAAGCCCAGAGATAAACCCATGCACATATGGTCACCTTATATTTGATAAAGGAGGCAAGAATATACAATGGAGAAAAGACAGTCTCTTCAATAAGTGGTGCTGGGAAAACTGGACAGCTCCATGTAAAAGAATTAAATTAGAACACTCCCTAACACCATACACAAAAATAAACTCCAAATGGATTAGAGACCTAAATGTAAGACCAGACACTATAAAACTCTTAGAAGAAAACATAGGAAGAACACTCTTTGACATAAATCACAGCAGGATTTTTTTTTTTTTTTTTTTTTTTGCGGTACGCGGGCCTCTCACTGCCGTGGCCTCTCCCGCTGCGGGGCACAGGCTCCGGACGCGCAGGCTCAGCGGCCATGGCTCACGGGCCCAGCCGCTCCGCGGCACGTGGGATCCTCCCGGACCGGGGCACGAACCCGCGTCCCCCGCATCGGCAGGCGGACTCTCAACCACTGCGCCACCAGGGAAGCCCCTCAGCAGGATTTTTTTGACCCACCTCCTAGAGTAATGGAAATAAAATCAAAAATAAACAAATGGGACCTAATGAAACTTCAAAGCTTTTGCACAGCAAAGGAAACCATAAACAAGACGAAAAGACAACCCTCAGAATGGGAGAAAATATTTGCAAATGAATCAACGGACAAAGGTTTAATCTCCAAAATATATAAACAGCTCATGCCGCTCAGTATTAAAAAGACAAACAACCCAATAAAAAAATGCGCAGAAGGGGCTTCCCTGGTGGTGCAGTGGTTAAGAATCCTCCTGCCAATGCAGGGGACACGGGTTCATGCCCTGGTCTGGGAAGATCTCACGTGCCGCGGAGCAACTAAGCCCGTGCACCACAACTACTGACCCTGTGCTCTAGAGCCCACAAGCTACAACTACTGAAGCCTGTGCAGCTAGACCTGTGCTCCGCAACAAGAGAAACCATCGCGGTGAGAAGTCCACACACTGCAATAAAGAGTAGCCCCTGCTCACCACAACTAGAGAAAGCCTGCATGCAGCAACAAAGACCCAACACAGACAAAAATAAAATAAATAAATTTATTTTAAAAAATGGGCAGAAGACCTAAATAGACATTTCTCCAAAGAAGATGTACAGACTGCCAACAAACATATGAAAGGATGCTCAACATCACTAGTTATTAGAGAAATGCAAATCAAAACTACAATGAGGTATCACCTCACACCAGTCAGAATGGGCATCATCAGAAAATCTACAAATAATAAATGCTGAAGAGGGTGTGGAGAAAAGGGAACCCTCTTGCACTGTTGGTGGGAATGTAAACTGACACAGCCACTATGGAGAACAGTATGGAGGTTCCTTAAAAAACTAAAAATAGAATTAACATATGACCCAGCAATCCCACTACTGGGCATATATCCAGAGAAAACCATAATTCAAAAAGACACATGTACCCCAATGTTCATTGCAGCACTATTTACAGTAGCTAGGTCACGGAAGCAACCTAAATGTCCACTGACAGACAAATGGATAAAGAAGATGTGATATATATACATATATACAATGGAATATTACTCAGCCATAAAATGGAATGAAATTGGGTCATTTGTAGAGACATAGGTGGACCTCGAGACTGTCATACAGAGTGAAGTATGCCAGAAAGAGAAAAACAAATACCGTATATTAACGCATATATGTGGAATGTAGAAAAATGGTACAGATGAACAGGTTTGCAAGGCAGAAATAGAGACACAGATGTAGAGAACAAATGTATGCACACGAAGAGGGGAAGAGGGGGGTGGGGTGGGATAAATTGGGAGATTGGGATTGATATATATACACTAATATGTATAAAAAGATAACTAATAAGAACCTGCTGTATAGCACAGAGAACTCTACTTCACTTCGCTGTACAGTAGAAACTAACACAACACTGTAAAACAATTATACCCCCCAAAAAAAATTTTGCACTAACGCCAGGCATATGATACATATTTAATAAATGAATCTGCTCTTCTCTCTAAAAAAAAAAAAGAAAACTAATATTTAATGGCTTATAAAAAATGTTAATTATGAGTGAAAGTAATTATCTTTCTGTCAGCATCAATACATCATTTAAATATCTTTACACATCTGTGAATTGCATAGGCAAGGTGCACAGCTTAGGGAACTATCTGTAAAATTTCCTTAGCCAAGGATCTAATCTACTATGTCCAGCAAGTTTAAATGATCATGAAGATTAGGGTGCAACCCCCAAATATATTCGCCAGTAACGAAATATAATTTTTTATCTTCCAGTTTTATTGAGATATAATTGACATATAGCACTGTATAAGTTTATGGTATACAGCATAATGATCTGACTTAATACATCATGAAGTGATTATCACAGTAAGTGTAGTGAATATCCATTGGAAATACAATTTTTTAATAGCATAACAAATTATCTGATCCCCTTATGTTTAAAATCCATATATTGCTGTGGCCACTAAAATCTGAGAAATACATTATCTATGAATTAACTTAATCAGGTTTTTGGATGGCGAGAAATTTTCCCTCTCTTCCATGGATAAATTTGTAGAAAGTAGTTTATATTCTAGAAAATAAGTTGATCTACTTATAAATATATGTTTAATTTCTTAGTTGCAACTCCATCGTCCCTGGTTAAGTTAGTTGTCTACATGTAAGACTTTGAGATAGAAGTGGAGCAGAATGTGCTAGCCCAAAATATGCCTCTTTGGCATAAGAATTATCTTGAAGCCGATTATTTTTAAGGACCAGCAGACAGAGAAGAAGCTCTGAACACAGAACAGAAGTTACCCTTTAGTAAGAGACATTTACATTTATAGGGGAAACCTCTATTCGTAAGGGTGTCTCCCTCTCTGTACCAGGAAAAGGAGGATTATTAAAACTCTAGAAACTTATCAATGGAGAAGGCTTGGAGCTAAATCTGTATTAACAACCTTACTCTTGTTTGCTATGTTTTCCTGACATCCTCCCATAACTGGCTCCCTTCTCCCAACGCTTACTTTTGTCTTTAGATGGAGCTTGCATTGAAGGTGGTGGCTTGGGCCATTTCAGGGAGTTACTCAGTTCCCCTGGGTCTCTCCCATCTATACAGCAGGTGTACATGTTATCAAACTTCTGTTTGCTTTTCCCCTGTTAATCTGTCTTTTATTAAAAAGGAGTCTCAGCCAAGAACGTAGAAGGGTAAAGGGAAAATGACTTTTCCTCCCACACAAGATAATATTTATTAAATATATATGTGTTGTGTCAGTAAGGACATTTCTCATTACTAGTGATAATAAAACCAACTCAAACTCATTTTTATTAAAAAGGGAAATTATTGGCTTGATTAACTGAAAAGTAGAGGGAAGGAATTCTAGTTTCAGTCACAGTTGTATCAAACAATGGCATCAGGATTCACTACCGTCCATGCCTTGACGTCCTCACATCTATACACACCTTTCTTTTCATACACAGTTTTAAAAGTGTCTCCTTCCAACATTATGCAACTATTTGATGTCCCACCAAAGCTGCACTCACTCCTTCCCAAAAGGATATAGCCCAATATTAAGTCTCATTAAGTTATTATACTCAAGATATCTAGTTATTATACTCAAGATACCTAGGTGATGTCTCCCAGGCAAGTCTGTATGTAGTGCCCTGTTGTCCAGAAGTCTATGGAGAGTATATTTAACCACCCCAACAGACCCAGTATACAAAGGCTGCAGGGAGAAAAGAGTAGAAAACAGGACCACTGTTAGACAAACAACTCCCATTTGAAGAAAAAAAAAAAAAGGAAAGGAGGAAAAAACCCACAATGATCACGAGTAATACATCCTACTTGAGAGGGATCTCAACAATGTCCTTATGTAGAAACACAGCTGCCCTGGGTTCTGCTCTCTGGGAAAAGCCTCCTTATTCATTGTCCTCTATATATGCATCTGAGATGGGCTTTGGTGGGGAGAGCCTCCTCTTAAGGGGCTCCTACTTTTAGTAGCTTGATCCCCACTGTTGCACGTTTGGGAGACTGAACATGACCTTTCAGGTTAAACAGGAGATCACAGATTTTTGCTCACAGAATTAGGATTTTGCCTCCAATACAACCTTCTTAAAAGCTTGATTAAATTTTTGCTTATATTCATTCACTCAATTCTCTGAGCTAAGAACGTAAGTCAGAGATCTTGTCAAGTCATAGCCCATGAATTTAGACCCTAACCAAAGAATTACTGTCTTTCAGTAACAAATCTCAGTGCTCTGCCTAGCCTCTAGTCTTCAGCTTAATGGCCTCCATCTTGACATATGATTCAGAAAAACATAAAACAGTAGCAGGATTAGGAAGGCACAGTTATTCTGCATCCCCAGGCTGCAGGATCTAAACCTTTATCAGGCAGGAAACATACTGCAGAAGATGCCCAGGAGGGGCAGGAATATGGAGTGTTTCCCAGGCCCCAATTTCATTACCTACTTTGTATCCTGTCTCTGTTTTCACCTTAGCCTCAACCAGAGAACTCACCTTTTCCAATCCTGCATGGGTCATGACACACCAACTCTCAGACAACTTGGACTGCTGGCTGTAGGCAGAAAGGCCTCTACGAGTAAATAGCCCCAAGTTGACATGCTTTTCTCTTTCTTGTACTATCAGAGACCACACAAAGGCACCAGCGTATTCCAGCCCCCTGACTTGTTTTCCTACAGATTCCCCCCAAACTTCAGCCTTGCCACATAGCAGAGCTGAGACCCAAGATGCCATGGGCAACAATTTAACCAATTTCTTTGCTAACACGACAAGAAACTACCAGCTTCCCAGCCAGGGATGGAGAATCCCTGCAGCCACACTCATCTTGATCATCCAATTCCACTTTGAGGATCTGTCATTCATAGTCCCCATTTACTGGTGCAGCACTGACTCTTACTCTGGGTAAAGTACTCAAGGGGGCTAAATAGAAACCTCTTGACATGTTAATTTACCACAAACAGTTCCTGTTTTAATTCAACGTTCCCCCCATTTTCCCATTTCAAAGAAATGTGGGAGAGCCCCAAGAGTCATCAGTTTGGGAGCAGGCTCTTAAAGCCCAACTTACTTTTTCCTTGCAAGATTTCTTCTGATTTTCCCAAGTTCACATCCCTCCCACCACCCCATCACACTTCTTCTGCATTTAAGGTCCTCCATGAGGCCTTGAGGCAACAATCACAGTATTCCCTTCCCTGTTCACGCCCCCCGCCCCCCTGAAACACACAGGGAAAGTAAAACCACACTTCAATCCCAGTATGTAATGACCTATTTATTATTTTAAGTGGCTTCCTACCCTCATACATAAATAGATATCTAATGTGGTAGTTCAAAACAAAAAAATTCAGACAAGTTCTTTAAAATCAATAAGATAAACAGATCTATGCTATTTTTTAATTATTAACATGTAGCTACAGAGATTGGTTCAACATGGGGGAGTAGAAGGACGTACACTCACTCCCTCTTGCGAGAGCACCGGAATCACAGCTAACTGCTGAACAATCATCAACAGGAAGGCACTGGAACTCACCAAAAAAGATACCCCACGTCCAAAGACAAAGGAGAAGCCGCAATGAGATGGTAGGAGGGGCGCAATCACAATAATATCAAGTCCCATAACTGCTGGGTGGGTGACTCACAAACTGGAGAACACTTGTAGCACAGATCCACCCACTGGAGTGAAGGTTCTGAGCCCCATGTCAGGTTTCCCAACCTGGGGGTCTGGCAACAGGAGGAGGAATTCCTAGAGAAGCAGACTTTGAAGGCTAGTGGGATGTGACTGCAGGACTTTGACAGGACGGGGGAAACAGAGACTCCACTCTTGGAGGGCACACACAAAGTAGTGTGCACATCGCGACGCAGGGGAAGGAGCAGTGACCCCAAGGGAGACTGAACCAGACCTACCTGCTAGTGTTGGAGGGTCTCCTGCAGAGGCGGGGGGTGGCTGTGTCTCACCGTTAGGACAAGGACACGGGCAGCAGAAGTTCTGGGAAGTACTCCTTGGCATGAGCCCTCCCAGAGTCTGCCATTAGCCCCACCAAAGACCCTGGTAGGCTCCAGTGTTGGGTTGCCTCAGGCCAAACAACCAACAGGGAGAGAACACAGCCCCACCCATCAGCAGTCAAGTGGATTAAAGTTTTACTGAGCTCTGCCCACCAGAGCAACACCCAGCTCTACCCACCACCAATCCCTCCCATCAGGAAACTTGCCCAAGCCTCTTAGATAGCCTCATCCACCAGAGGGCAGACAGTAGAAGCAAGGAGAACTACAGTCCTGCAGCCTGTGGAAAACCACATTCACAGAAAGATAGACAAGATGAAAAGGCAGAGGGCTATGTACCAGATGAAGGAACAAGACAAAACCCCAGAAAAACAACTAAATGAAGTGGAGATAGGAAACCTTCCAGGAAAAGAATTCAGAGTAATGACAGTGAAGATGATCCAGGACCTCGGAAAAAGAATGGAGGCAAAGATCGAGAAGATGCAAGAAATGTTTAACAAAGACCTAGAAGAATTAAAGAACAAACAGAGATGAACAATACAATAACTGAAATGAAAACTACACTAGAAGGAATCAATAGCAGAATAACTGAGGCAAAAGAACGGATAAGTGACCTGGAAGACAGAATGGTGGAAATCACGGCCACAGAACAGAATAAAGAAAAAACAATGGAAAGAAATGAAGACAGCCTAAGAGACCTCTGGGACAACATTAAACACAACAACATTCAAATTATAGGGATCCGAAAAGGAGAAGAGAGAGAGAAAGGACCCGAGAAAATATTTGAATAGATTATAGTCGAAAACTTCCCTAGCATGGGAAAGGAAATAGCCACCCAAGTCCAGGAAGCACAGAGAGTCCCAGGCAGGATAAACCCAAGGAGAAACACACCAAGACACATAGTAATCAAACTGACAAAAATTAAAGACAAAGAAAAATTATTGAAAGCAACAAGGGAAAAATAACATACAAGGGACCTCCCATAAGGTTAACAGCTGATTTCTCAGCAGAAACTCTACAAGCTATAATGGAGTGGCATGATATATTTAAAGTGATAAAAGGGAAGAACCTACAACCAAGAGAACTCTACCAGGAAAGGATCCCATTCAGATTCAACTGAAAAATCAAAAGCTTTAGAGACAAGCAAAAGCTAAGAGAATTCAGCACCACAAAACCAGCTCTACAACAAATGCTAAAGCAACCTCTCTAAGTGGGAAACACAAGAGAAGAAAGGGACCTACAAAAACAAACCCAAGACAATTAAGAAAATGGTCATAGGAACATACATATCCATAATTACCTTAAATGTGAATGGATTAAATGCTCCAACCAAAACACACAGGCTCGCTGAATGGATACAAAACAAGACCCATATATATGCTGTCTACAAGAGACCCACTTCAGACCTAGGGACACATACAGACTGAAAGTGAGGGGATGGAAAAAGATATTCCATGCAAATGGAAATCAAAAGAAAGCTGGAGTAGCAATAGTCATATCAGATAAAATGGACTTTAAAGTAAAGAATGTTACAAGAGACAAGGAAGGACACTACATAATGATCAAGGGATCAATCCAAGAAGAAGATATAACAATTATAAATATATATGCACCCAACATAGGAGCACCTCAATACATAAGGCAACTGCTAACAGCTATAAAAGAGGAAATCGACAGTAACACAATAATAGTGGGGGACTTTAACACCTCACTTACACCAATGGACAGATCATCCAAACAGAAAATTAATAAGGAAACACAAGTTTTAAATGACACAACAGACCAGATAGATTTCATTGATATATATAGGACATTCCATCCAAAAACAGCAGATTACACTTTCTTCTCAAGTGCGCATGGAACATTCTCCAGGATAGATCACATCTTGGTTCACAAATCAAGCCTCAGTACATTTAAGAAAATTGAAATCATATCAAGCATCTTTTCTGACCACAACACTATGAGATTAGAAATCAATTACAGGGGAAAAGAAGTAAAAAACACAAACACATGGCGGCTAAACAATACATTACTAAATAGCCAAGAGATCACTGAAGAAATCAAAGAAGAAATAAAAAAATACCTAGAGACAAATGACAATGAAAACACGACGATCCAAAACCTGTGGGATGCAGCAAAAGCAGTTCTAAGAGGGAAGTTTACAGTAAAACAAGCCTACCTCAAGAAACAAGAAAAATCTCAAATAAACAATCTAACCTTACACCTAAAGGGACTAGAGAAAGAAGAACAAACAAAACCGAAAGTTAGTAGAAGGAAAGAAGTCATAAAGATCAGAGCAGAAATAAATGAAATAGAAACAAAGAAAACAATAGCAAAGGTCAATAAAACTAAAAGCTGGTTCTCTGAGAAGATAAAATTGATAAACCATTAGCCAGGTGCATCAAGAAAAAGAGGGAGAGGATTCAAATCAATAAAATTAGAAATGAACAAGAAGTTACAACAGACACCGCAGCAATACAAAGCATCCTAACAGACTACTACAAGCAACTCTATGCCAATAAAATGGACAACCTGGAAGAAATGGACAGATTCTTAGAAAGGTATAACCTTCCAAGACTGAACCAGGAAGAAATAGAAAATAGGAACAGACCAATCACAAGTAATGGAATTGAAACTCTGATTAAAAATCTTCCAACAGACAAAAGTCCAGGACCAGATGGCTTCACAGATGAATTCTATCAAACATTTAGAGAAGGGCTAACACCCATCCTTCTCAAACTCTTCCAAAAATTGCAGAGGAAGGAATACTCTCAAACTCATTCTATGAGGCCACCATCACCCTGATACCAAAACCATACAGAGATACTACAAAAAAAGAAAATTAAAGACCAATATCACTGATGAATATAGATGAAAAATCCTCAACAAAATACTAGCAAACAGAATCCAACAGCACATTAAAAGGATCATACACCGTGAACCAGTGTGGGGTACCAGGGATGCAAGGATTCTTCAATATATGCATATCAGTCAATGTGATACACCATATTAACAAATTAACGAAGAGAAACTATGTGGTCATCTCAATAGACGCAGAAAAAGCTTTTGACAAATTCAACACCCATTTTTGATTAAAAAAAAAGAACTCTCCAGAAAGTGGGCATAGAGGGAACCTACCTCAACATAATAAAGGCCATATATGACAAACCCACAGCAAACATCATTCTCAATGGTGAAAAACTGGAAACATTTCCTCTAAGATCAGAAACAAGACAAGGATTTCCACTCTCGCCACTATTATTCAACATAGTTTTGGAAGTCCTAGTCACAGCAATCAGAGAAGAAAAAGAAATAAAAGCAATACAAACTGGAAAAGAAGAAGGAAAACAGTCACTGTTTGCAGATGACATAATATTATACATAGAGAATCCTAAAGATGCCACCAAAAAAACTACTAGAGCTAATCAATGAATCTGGTAAAGTTGCAGGATAAAAAGTAATGCACAGAAATCTCTTGCATTCCTGTACACTAATAATTTCTCTTTCAGAGTTTTCATCAAGGAAACACTCCCATTTACTATTGCAACGAAAAGAATAAAATGCCTAGGAATAAAGCTACCTAGGGAGACACAAGACCTGCATGCAGGAAACTATAAGACACTGATGAAAGAAATCAAAGATGACACAAACAGAGAGAGAGAGATATACCATGTTCTTGGATTGGAAGAATCAATATTGTGAAAATGACTATACTACCCAAAGCAATCTACAGATTCAGTGCAATCCCTATCAAATTACCAATATCATTTTTCACAAAACTGGAACAAAAAATCTTAAAATTTGTATGGAGACACAAAAGACCCTGAATAGCCAAAGCAGTCCTGAAGGAAAAAAATGGAGCTGGAGGAATCAGACTCCCTGACTTCAGACTATACTACAAAGCTACAGTAATCAGGACAATATGGTACTGGCACAAAAACAGAAATGTGGATCAATGGAACAGGAAAGCCCAGAGATAAACCCACGCACCTGTGGTCAACTAATCTATGACAAAGGAGGCAAGACTATACAATGGAGAAAAGACAGGCTCTTCAGTAAGTGGTGCGGGAGAACTGGACAGCTACATGTAAAAGAATGAAATTAGAACACTCCCTAACACCGTACACAAAAATAAACTCAAAATGGAACAGAGACCTAAACGTAAGACTGGACAGTATAAAACTCCTAGAGAAAAACATAGGAAGAACACTCTATGACATAGATCACAGCAAGATCTTTTTTGATCCACCTCCTAGAATAATGGAAATAAAAACAAAAATAAACAAATGGGACCTAATAAAAGCTTTTGCAAAGCGAAGGAAACTACAAACAAGACAAAAAGACACCCCTCAGAATGGGAGAAAATATTTGCAAATGAATCAATGGACAAAGGATTACTCTCCAAAATATATGAACAGCTCATGCAGCTCAATATTAGAAAAACAAACAACCTGATCTAAAAATGGGCAGAAGACCTAAATTTTTTTTTTTTTTTTTGTTTTGTTTTTTTGGGTTTTTTTGCGGTACGCGGGCCTCTCACCGATGTGGCTTTTCCCGTTGCGGAGCACAGGCTCCGGACGCGCAGGCTCGGCGGTCATGGCTCACGGGATGAGCCGCTCCGCGGCATGTGGGATCTTCCCGGACCGGGGCAGGAACCCGTGTCCCCTGCATCGGCAGGCGGACTCTCAACCACTGCGCCACCAGGGAAGCCCCAGAAGACCTAAATTGACATTTCTCCAAAGACAGATGGCCAAGAAGCACATGAAAAGCTGCTCAACATCATTAATTATTAGAGAAATGCAATTAAAACTACAGTGAGGTATCACCTCACACCAGTTAGAATGGGCATCATCAGAAAATCTACAAACAACAAATGCTGGAGAGAGTGTGGAGATAAGGAAACCCTCTTGCACTGTTGGTGGGAATGTAAATTGATACAACTATGGAGAACACTATGGAGGTTCCTTAAAAAACTAAAAATAGAATTACCATATGATCCAACAATCCCACTACTGGGCATGTACCCAGAGAAAACCATAATTCAAAATGACACACGCACCCCAATGTTCATTGCAGCACTATTTACAATGGCCAGGTCATGGAAGCAACCTAAATGCCCATCGACAGACGAATGGATAAAGAAGATGTGGTACATATGCAATGGAATATTATTCAGCCATAAAAAGGAATGAAATTGGGTCATTTGTAGAGATGTGGATGGATCTAGAGACTGTCAGAGAGAGTGAAGTCAGTCAAAAAGAGAAAAATATCGTATATTAACCCATACATGTTGAACCTACAAAAATTGTACAGATGAACCGGTTTGCAGGGCAGAAATAGAGACACAGATGTAGGGAACAAATGTATGGACACCAAGGGGGGAATGTGGCCGGGGGGTGGTGGCAGTGGGATGAATTGGGTAATTGGGATTGACATATATACACTAATATGTATAAAGTGGATAAGAACCTGCTGTATAAAAAAATAAAATAAAACTATGTAGCTGCTGTGTCCCTAGATCTAATCAACTTCTCAGCAGCCCCTAAATTGTAGTTTCCCTTCTAAGATATGAATAAAGAGGCAGATAAATAGACAGAAGGACTAAATATATGCAGAATAGCAATGATTATCTGTAGGCTGTGGAATGAAGAGAAGTTTTATTTTCTTCCTTCTGCTTTTCTATATTTTCTAAATTATATGAAATCACTTTTTTTTGTAAAAAGAAAAAAGGTACAGAAATTTAATAATTCAGTTAGCCCAGGAGGCCTTTGGGGGTCATGGGAATGTTCTAAAATTGTACTGCGGTGATGGTTACACAACCCTATAAATTTACTAAAAATCATTGAATTGTATACTTAAAGTGGATGGATTTTATGGTGTGTAGATTATACCTCAATAAAGCTGTTAACAAAGAGAGAACTTGCATAAGGCTAAATTTAAGGGGCAGTAATCCCATGAGAATGGCCATGCAACAACCCAGAGTGGTGGGAGAAAATAACAAGGAGAGGTCAGAGGAGCAAGTAATACGGACAAAGAAAGGAAGAAAGAAAGGCAGGAAAGAGGGAGAAAGGGAGAAAGAAAGAAAGAGCAGGAGAAAGAGAGAAAAACAGAAACAGATGGAGGGAGGGAGGAAGAAAAGAGAAACAGAAAGAGAGGGAGAGAGGGAGAAGAGAGAGAGAAAGACAGAAAGAAAGAGTGAGAAAAGGAGAGGGAGGGAGGGAAGAAGAATAGAGAGAAAGAGACAGAGAGGGAGGGAGGAAGAGAAGAGAAAGAAAAAGAAAGAAATGAGAAAGGGAGAAAGAAAGAAAGAGAAAGGAAAGGAAGGGAGGGAGTGAGGGAAGGAAGGGAAGGAAGTAAAGGAGAGAAAGGGAGGGAAGGAGAGAGGAAAGGAGGTGGGAGAGAGAAAGTTGCTCAGAGATTAAACAGTTGTCCCACTATAGCATAGATAAAGACAGCCTAGTTGTACAGCTCCATCATTCCCACTTTGTGGGATATATGTGGAACATCGACGTGAACATCGACATGATGGTAAATGAACTTTTCTTGCCCCTCCAACACAGCAGCAGAAGGCTGGTACTTTGAAGATGCTGATATAATTTGGAAATTCTACCACCAATTCTGTTAGGTTGTCCCACATACAGCAATTTTGGCTTTGTGTCTTTGAAAGACAGAGCATATGCAACAAACAAAATGCTCTTATGATGTTGCTGTATACCACATGGACACAAACAACTCAGAGTGTTTGTTTCGCCTAAATGGAGAAGTGCTGTCTTCATATAATTCAACTCGACATTTGTTGAACATCTGTTGGGTACAAGGAAATCTGCTTATTTTGAGGGATATAGAGATGAACAAGGTATGGTTCTTGTCCTCCAGGAACTTAAAATCAAAGAAAGTAGATACATCCTATTTGTGGGGAGCTGCCACAATTTATGAAGGAGTCAAGGCTGGAATTTTGAAGAGAATTTGGAAACAAAGAGATAAGGGGCACCTCCCAGCCTGGGAAACAGCATTCATGAAGGTACAGAAAATGGTAGATTGAAGGTATGATTAGGTAATGGTGAATCATTTGGTTTGATTGCATGCAGACTCATAAACAAATGGTAGAAAATATGTATTAGGGCCAGATGATGAAGGATCTGGGGAGTTTGATCTCTTCTGTCAAGTGGAGTCAGAGAAAATATTCAGAACAAAGTTATGTCTCAAGATACCAGTTCCTGTGAAGGCTGCATGGTAGTTTTAAAGATATGTGAAGGGGGCTTCCCTGGTGTCACAGTGGTTGAGAGTCCACCTGCCGATGCAGGGGACACGGGTTCCTGCCCCGGTCCGGGAAGATCCCACATGCCGCGGAGCGGCTGGGTCCGTGAGCCATGGCCGCTGAGCCTGAGCGTCTGGAGCCAAAAAAAAAAAAAAAAAAAAAAAAGATATGTGAAGGTCCATAAATTCTTTTTTTAAAATAAATTTATTTATGGCTGCATTGGATCTCTGTTGCTGCATGTGGGCTTTCTCTAGTTGTGGCGAGCAGGGGCTACTCTTCATTGCGGTGCGCGGGCTTCTCGTTGCAGTGGCTTCCCTTGTTGCAGAACACGGGCTCTAGGCGCAGAGCACGGGCTCTTGGTGCACAGGCTTCAGCAGTCGTGGCACATGGGCTCAGCAGTTGTGGCACATGGGCTTAGTTGCTCCGTGGCATGTGGGATCTTCCCGGACCAGGGCTCAAATTCCCTGCATTGGCAGGCGGATTCTTAACCACTGTGCCAGCAGGGAAGTCCCAAAAATTCTTTGATATGAATTTTGCATGTGGGAAGAAGATAAATTATTTGTGGCCAGAGGACAACTTGTGATGGCTTTAAAGATACATCCAGATTCTTCAGTAGTGCTCTCCTGAAGGGATGGAAATTAATTCCCTCACCCGGACTGTGGGCTGTACTTAGTGACACTCTTCTAACCAACAAAATAAGGCAGGAGTGATGGATGTCACTTTCAATGTTAGGTTATAAAAAGACCGCAACTTCCATCTGGAGAGGGGACTCACTCCATCCCATTGCTCTCTGTGGGAGAAGTCAGCTTCCATGTGCTCTGTGCTAAGCAGCCTGTTGGAGAAGCCCATGTGGTGAGAAACCAAGGCCTGCTAAAAACCCTATGAGTGAACTTGGAAGCAGATCTTTCCACAGCCAAGCCTCGGATGACTGCGGCCCTGGATAACACCTTGAACGCAGCCTCACAAGAGCTCTCCTGATCCAGATCCACCCAGCGAAGCTGCTTCTGGGCTTCTGACCTATAGCATCTGCAAGTTTTAAGCTAAGTTTTGGGGTAATTTGCTATGCAGCAGTAGGTCATACAAATGGCCTACAGAGAAGAGGGAGTGGAGAAGGCAAAGAGATGCATTAGGAGAGGTGGCATTAAACAAGAAATCATGAAAATGGACATCAGAACAGTAATAATGAGTAGAGAAGAAGGGATCTATGCCCAGGGCCTGAGAAATTTAATTGACAGGATTTATGGGCTGATCAGATTGGGATGGGGGCGGGTGTGGGGGGGGAGTGGTACTGAGAGAGAAAGATGTTATAACGCCCTTTCCATGTCCAGTTGAGAGGATCGAGAGGACAGCAATGTCATTCATGAAAAATGGACTACAGAAAAGGAAGCAAATGAACGGGTTAATGGTGACTTGATTGTGTGTTGCCATGTCTCTGTGTGTTTGGGTTTTAAGCATGTTGGCTCTGATATACTAGCTGACATCTGCACAGACATATCCAAAAAGCTATTGCAAAATCATACCTGGCATGCCGAGGGCACAGCTGATTCAGACTAGAAATGGAGATTCCAAGTTATTAACAGAGGTGGGGCAAAATGATCCAGACTTTTGAGTAGCAGGGTTCTAAAGCACCTTCCAGACTTTCCATTCTGCCATTCCCTGAAAATGAGGGAAGGTTGTTCAATATAATAAAGGTTCAGGGGGTCCGATGGAAGGGGATTTGGAAGGCAAACACTGAGATGAGTAACATGCAAGTACAGAAAATGATCCTTTGTCACTGGGATAATTAGGGCTGGAAAAATCCTTCCTATGTATACATCAACAGGGTTTTCTTTTTCTAATTTGTTTGTATGTGATATAGGGAATGAGGAAAATTTAAAAAGGAATGCTTCAGGGCATTTAGTCCCACTACTAACAAGGTATTGGTATAAATAAATGATTTAACAATAATGTAATCAAGAAGCCAGAAGACAGAGAGGAAATATGCATGACTTTCCTACACTTTATATTATGAACTTCCTACAGAAGTTTGTTTTACTTGCTTGAAAATACATATTTGTATATTAAATAGGATACATCTAGACAGCCAATTTATCCACTTAAATAAGAACCTGTGATGCTTTAAGCCAATATTTGAAAACATATCAAAGATTCAAAGTCAATATAGATGACTCCAAGGAAAGATTTAAAGGCCTCAGGGAAACTCATGCTGCCAAAACTAGAACGATAATGAGCTGAAATTTCAATTTTTATTCTTGCATTTGTTAATGCATTCAGGCAGAAATGTTGCTTAGAATACATTTCTTTCAGGGCTTCTAATAGCCGCATGTCTTCATTTCTCAGCCTCTGCCCATTGCAAAATCACAGATCTCTCCAGGGCCCTTCTTAGGTCAGATAACCCTACAAGTTTGCTTTCTTGCCACAAGGATCTTTATGTTTCTGCTTGCTCTGCAGTCAGAAGCGGTCACATCCATCCTGGAAATCTGGTGTATCCGACCATTTCTGCTTCAACAGCTGAGTCCCTCAGCACACACTGCTACAATTGGACACTTAATAGCAAACAGGTGTGGATCTCAGCTTAACTATGCAACAAAGGCCACATTTCTTTGTTGTCTGGAGGTCAACCTAAATTGGACTCTGAGCTCTAGTTCCTCCTGGCTGGCAGGAAATCCAGTCTTAATCATTTGAGTCTACCTCCCTTCCCTTCCCTCTGGGTTGTAAAAAGTCCCAATTCCAAATCAGTCATCTATCAGTAGTCTGCAGTGGTCATAGCTGAAAAGTTCAGTGACCATCAGTTACAATTATTTCCTCTCTGCTGGGATGCACACATTCATCAGTGAGTAATAAGGGCTAGAGAAAACTCCCTTTGCCCCTAGAAGCTACCTCAATGACAGCACCATAATCTAGTTCTAACTCATATGTTACATCTCAGTCCTCTGCCTGCCCTGACTCCACATTTCCACCCAGGAAACTATCCAGATTCCTAAGCCCTTGTTGCCATATCATGGGGAATGTAGAGAACCCTTGCCTAGAATCATGGGAGCTGAGGCGAGACTGAGTATAAAGGACAGGGTTAAGGAACCATCCACACCTATACAAGGACCCAGAAGTTCCCACTCAAGGTGTAGGTAGCAGTCTTGAGCAATTTAGCGGTGGGTGCCAGAGACTGCAAAGAGTCCAATGGATTGAACAGTTAAGAAGGTCATTTGGTCACTTTGATAAAAGCCATTTCAGAGTAGTAATAGGAAGGGAAATCTGAAATAGGCTTGAGTCTAAAAAGTGTAAGATGTATACGAGTTTAGTCTGTTCTTTTGAAAATGTGAGAGCTAGAGGTGATTTGGGGGGTCTGCCAAGGCTTGTTATAGTTCTTGTTGTTGTTGTTGTTGTTTTTAAAAGGTAACAGCAACTTGAGCATCTTTAAAAGTTATAGTGAAGGAGCCAGGTTGAACATATAAGACAAAGAAGTATCAGAGGAAGCCATATCTTTATTCTAGTGGAGGTGGGAGGGAAGAGACTCAAAAGCATAGAGCAAAGGGTTTGTTTGTAAAAGCAGAAGAGAAAAGGATGCCCCCTATGAATACGGGAAAGGAGGCAAGGGTGGGGGCTGACTAAGGTCAGTCTGAGGTCACAAGGTGGGAAAGTTGTGGGAGCTCACACCTCAGAGCCTCATTCTTCTCTGAAGTACGAGACAAGGTCACCTGCTGCGTGATGCGGTGGACAGTGGGCTTGAGGCATGAGGCAAAGATTTTAGTTTTATTTACATTTTTGTTTTTCCTATAAATATGCAGGACCTCACAAAATCTACTTATTAATTCTAATAATTTGAGGATTCTTTTGGATTTTCTAGGTATACAATCACAGAACCTACAAGTAATGAGCTTTTTATCTTCCTTCATAAAAGTTGTACCTCATTTCTTTTACTTGCCTTGTGGCATTGGCTACAGCTGGGTTTACATTCTTTGGCCAGGGATTTCCACACATGTGGAGACTATAAATTCGGGCTCCACACCTTGTACGATGCAGGTTTGGGGTTTTAGTTTCTCACAAAAGATTTATTTTTCCTCACTTCAAACCACAACTGGCTCTCAACATGGCTTCTCTCCTAGACCCATAGGCAGAGTTTTCTAGTTACCCTTCCACACAGGGGCAGCCTTTCCTGAGGGGGCCAGCTTTAGTCTGGGATGCCAATTCCCACTCCCCACCTCAACACAGACCCAAGGACATCTCTCTGTGTGTAAATGGACTAGCCTTCTGTGGCCCCAGGTATTTTTCTAGCCTGTGAATGTTAAACTTTAGCTCCTTTATCTGGGGTTCACATCCAGTCCTTTGGGACACAAGAACATCAGCTTGGATGTTATCTTGGATGCTAATCTCCCCCACCGATACAGAAGAACACATCTGGCATGTGGTGATTCTGTACATCACATATTTTGCAGACTTCTAACTTGGGAATCCTGTGCTAAATAAACGAGTCCAGGCAGCTTAAGAGAGCATGTGCACTAGGTGCACAAGGTCACTTTGATTCTTATTGAATCACAAAGAG